>NC_136468.1:21830332-22437463 GCF_902686455.1 Sciurus vulgaris | reverse complement strand
GAAATGCTCTTCCCAAGGTGACCTGGGTGTTTGCATGTGTCGGAGCTTATGACCTGTGCATTTTATCCTATGAAAATTTAAGATTCTATCTTGATTGAAAGCATCTCAGAAGACCCAGGGACCTACTCTTGTTCACCTACCTTGTGGTAAACAAGTCAGAGGTCATTAATTCTTGGTCATTAATTCTGGGAGGGCGAAGGATGGACTTAGAGAGTGTCCTCATAGGCAGGCAGCCTGGGTCTGTGGGGGCTTATGAGCTGTGTCCTCCCAAGGGAGTTGGGGCCCCACACCATTGTCTCCCCTCACCAGGTCATTCACTTAACTACAGGCTCAAGGTTACAGGTAACACTGCCCTGACCTGGCAGAGCACCTGGGATTTATAACAGCTTACCTTACCTCCTTTTGTCCTCCAGCCACCACCATGAGAAGGCATTGTCCTCCATCTTTAAGAATGAGGATGCTAAGTTTCTTATACTGAGTTATGGTCAACCCTCACTATTTATGGGGTCCATATTTGCAAATTCAACTAATCATTAACATTCATTTGTGACCCCAAAATAAGTATTAGTGGCACTTTTGAGCTCATTATGGACGTGCACAGATTGGCTAAAGTTTTGAGCCACCTGATGCACGTGCTCCTGACTGAGCTAGACAAGGCAAGGCTCTGCCTTCTTGTCCTAGCCTTCACATTATAGACCAGTGTCCACTGAGGTTTATCTAGTGCCACATTTTTCAAGTTTTGTGCTTTTCGTTGACAACTTTACTGTTCAAAATGGCCTAAGTGTTGTGCTGAAGTGCTATCTAGTGTTTCTAAGCACATGAAGGCCATGGTGTGACTTATGGAGAAAATGCCCTCGTTAGATAAACTTCATTCAGCTACCAAGTTACAATGCCGTTGGTCAGGAGTTCAATGTTAATGAATCAATGATGCATATTAAGTAAGCTGTCTCTAAACAGAAACACACATAAAACTAGATTATGCATTAATCCATTGATCAAAATATGACTGGGGGTTTCCAGGAAACCTAAGCCTGTATTCCTTTTAAGAGCAATGACTTTGAATTGGCTACCTCAGCATTCCAAGAACTTTATAGGACATAGTGACTACATGTCATGAGAATCTACTATAGTTGCCTAAAGGGAATGGAAAAACAGTAGAATGAAACAGACAGTAAAGCCCCACAATTTTTCAAGGTGTGAAAACTGGATTCCACTGATGGCCACCCCGGTCATCTTTCCAAAGCACCCCTTCCCTTTCACATGCTGGCTCCTACTATGGCTTCTGGGCAAGGAGGGGCCCTCAAAGCAGCGGTTCCGTGCTGGGTTCCACATGAAGAGAAGATCACTTGTACAGCCCGACTCTCTGTGAGCCTGGCTCTGTGCACGGGTTTGTGCACGAGATGGGCAACCTTCTCAATAAGACACAATGCCAGGTGAGCAGAACCCAGCAGGGGGGTCTGCTATTTAGAGGAAGGAGCTTGAGGCTGTGTCGCCCTCAGGAAGAGAATCATGCCATTAAAGGAGAACCATCCGGAAAATCACTGGAGCAAACCAAAGTTAAAGAGACGGGGTGCTTGAGCTCTCGGATCTTCTCCAGCCTTGTCAAGGACCCTGCCCCGTGCCCGCCTCCGTTTCACAAGGCTGCATGGCCAGCCAGCATTTTCACCCACAAGGTCTCCAACAATTCAGTGAAGTAGGTAAGTCAGACATCACCATCTCCAATTCACTGGTGAGGAGAGTGGGATACCAGGGTGTGGAATTCGGATTTGATGGTAGAACACAGTTCCTGTAGAGCTGCTGGCCCCAGTGTAGCCTGATGGTCTCCTTCACAGAAGTCCAGACTGCCCCTTGGCCTTTGTTCACCTCTACTTTCTGCCACTTGATGGGAGTCAGTAGTGTGGCACAGGAGGGGAAACTGAGGCCACACAAGAAGTAGTGTCTGATACCTTTTCCCCTCACTCCTGCTTAAGGGGATGGGAGGAGTATTCGTAGACCCTCTACCATTTTCTAGGTGCACCTAGTGCTCATAGGGCTTGGAGCCATGTGGGCTGGGGCAACATCGTGGCAGAGACCACCACTGACATGGGACCTGCCTTTGGGTCCCATGAGCATGGTGTATTGAGAAGGGGCCTGCTTGTCAGAATGTCCTTGAATAGTACCTGTCCCATGCTGGGAGCAGCTGAGCCACCTCAAAAACCAGGTGTCTTCAAGCCCCTAGGTCAGGCAATGGGTAGGAACACAATGCCTTCCCCAGCGGCCTCACTGTGTGGGATGGAGAAAGCTCTCTGCCCTCTCTCCACTTCCAGAATAAGAAGGGGCCAGAACAAATGGAAGCACATAGGGACTGGGATGCAGCTCAGCAGTAGAGTGCTTGCCTGGAATGCACAAGGCCTTGGTTCCATCTCCCGCACCACAAATAATTAAAATAAGATAAATAAAATAAAATAAAATAGTTGTACACGATTTCAATGTGGTAAGTGAGGCATAACTAGACCAATCCTAAGTTAATTTAAAAAATAAAATAAAAAAAGGAGGCATTAGGGTCAGTGATAGCACTTGGGTCAGACTTCATAGGCCCAGTGACTTCAGGCCTAAGTGCATTGTCAGCCTGCTGATGGATGTTATGACAGGAGAGAAAAGGTTCTCAGGTGTCACAAACTTGAAGAGCATACTCAAGTACCAGAAAATTCTGTGAAGATATCAAAGATCACATATGTTGAGTGGATGCAGAGTCACTTGATGGATAGCACGTACCCTGGCCCATGTGAACTTGAGAAAAAAGTCCCCTGCCTTTGTCTTGGGATTCAGTCCTGGGAAGTCAGTCTCCAGACAGATCATTCAGGAAAGTCCAGGAAGCTCCCTTCCTCTAGCCCTCCAGGGTGTAATTACCCAGTATGACAATCATATCCTGACCTGTCCTCATCCCCAGACTGCCATTTCTATGTTTCTTATGAGAATTGGAGAATTTAAAGTGAAGCCTGAAAGAATAAATGAAGGGAGATAAAGTTTGCAAAGCATGCAAGAAAGAAAAGGGAGTTTGATGGAGAAGAGGAGGAGGAAGGAAATGCCTGGGAGGAAGTAGGAGGCAGGAGGGAGGGACGGCAGTACTCACGTGTTGTGGAGCACACACCAGCCACAGTGGGGATCACCGGAGCCGAGGCACTCCCCACAGCTCCGATACTGACCGCAGGACTCCACAGGCACTCTGGTGAGCTAGGACAGCATGATAGGGAGAAAGGGGTCAAGTCGTGCAGAATATCAAGTCACCCACTAGAAATGATGTTTTCTCAACATCACCGATCATAAAGGTTCTTAGAGCCCCAGAAGCAAAGGGATTCTGAGTGATCATGTTGGATCAGTGGCCACATAGTACCCAGGCGACATAGCCATGTACTACATTCTTAAATGTCTCAAAGAGTACAGTCTCCATAGAGTTCACAACAAATTGCTGTAAAAGATACTTATGTAATGCATATTTAAATTTTCCTACTACCGAAACAACAAATGGAAACCTCTGTGAACATTCAATCTGTTACACATTTGCTTCCATCGGCGTGATAAACCTGAATGTTTATTTCTCCATCTTTTGCTTCATGTTTGACAGAGTGTTTCCTTTTCTTTCCAGCCCCTTCTTCTGGTCTCAGTAGTTTTATTTTTTCAGATAGCACCTAACCCAGAGCAAGTACAGACACTCTTTCTCCCGGCCTTGAACCGGGGGCCCTACTCACACTGTGGCTACTCCTTGTCCACTCTTTCTTTCCCAATGGCCAAATGGCTCTACAAGGTTTCCACTACAGTGCTTTCAAAAGTGTACTTGCTCTTTTTCCTCCTGCCCACCCCTATAAAAAAACTGCATTAGCTTTCACCCGCAGCTCTTTAATGTAAAATGTTCTGTGTCACCTTTTTGCTTAGTCCACATGCTTCCATTTCCTGCATGCTCTTAACTATCTTTTGAATGTCATTTTTTCCCCAGTGTAACTTTGCCCTTGTGTCTCTTTACATGACTTTTCTTTTTAGAGCCTTGGTCTCTATTCTCCATTTTGCCAGTTTCTTACTTGCAAAAAAATTAACTTTTTTAAAAATCATCCTTTTCTATTTGGGAGAACTTTTTATTTCAGTGGAAGGCTTTCTGTTCATCTTCCAGCTTGAACTAGGAGCATGTGCTCTGGCTGACATTTGTAGTTCCTAGCCATGGGACAATAAGCAGGGAAAACTGTAAGGCGTGCTGACCTGGCTGAGCCCTCTCTGCTCGGGAGTGAACACGGAGGCTGTGTTTACCCTGCTGTTTCATATGCATTTGCCTCTGTAAAATTATGTGCTCTTGGCAGGGGCCACTTGTAACTCACACGCAGGCAAACTGGCACCAGAGCCTGCTCAATTAGTCTCGAAACTCTCTTTTGGAATTAATTAATAATTAATTCCAAGTCCCACATGATCTCTTTTCCTTTAATTTCCTTATTCCCTTTACATTTCTTTGTTCTCCAAAATACACATTGATCTTTCCTAATGATCATTCTGCATTTTTACTTCTTTCAAATTACCTTTTAGCCTCCCCCTCCCATTGTTAAACTTTGCCCTTGACCCTGATGGCCATTTCCTGACTTTTTTTTTTTTCATATTTTGAATTTTATCTTTCTATTTATGACTGCTCCTGTGATCTGCAGGGACCATGCGCAGTCTCTGCCTACACATGACCTTGCTATTTTCATAATTAACCTTGACCATCGATTTCTTAGGAATTATCCCCCTGCTTCTGCATGCAGCCAGGAAGTTTCCTGTTCCCATTGCCTCTTCAATTTTTCCCCTGGCTCCTTAAGTGAGCACCATCATTGAAGCACACAGCCCAGAGGATCTGGACTCTTGGAAATTCAAGAACGGCAATGAGGCCCACAAACTATTCTCAATATTTCCAAGAGAAAAATGGAAGTTGATTATTGCTATTTTATGTTTATATACATGCTTATCATATGTGTCCCATATTAAAGGTAGGAAATATTCCATAATAAATGCAGTTTGTTTAGTAGACAGAATTTTTCAAAACATGATTCCTGGAGGGGAAAAATAATAAAAGGGACCATAGATGGTGAAAGTTGAAAACCACGCAAGCCACATGGCTGTCACATGTTCAGCTGCTGGTCTGGCACTCCATAGTTTGCATGGGATTAAAGAGAAAACCATGGCTTGTTCCATCAAAAGCATTTTCTTGGTCTAAACTTAATTAACATCCTCCCCAGTTTCTCCTATTGACATGTTCTATCATCTGCCTTGGATGGAATGTGCCTTGGGATTCTAGGGTATGCCACTTTTAAGTAAAGAGCCAGCTGTTTGGTGAATCTGATATTCTTAAGAACCTTTGCATTCTAAAAATAGCTTGCAACTGGTGTTTAAAAATGTCAATATCCTGGAATTATAATATCTTTCCTCTTTTAATTTTAAACAGGAGTCATTTTTTTAAAATTTTTCAATTTTTTTGGTCGTAGTTGAAAAGATTGTAGGAGCCTGCAGGGTAAGATGGAAAGCCTAGTTTTGCTGTTTACCAGCAAGGAGATTCTGTTGTCTCTGAGACTTATTTTGATCATCCTCAAACATGGATATAAAATCCCCTGTAATTCACAGGGTTTCCCAAAGCACAGATGACGCTGGGATTAGGAAACTGTTTTGTAAATGGTCAAGCAGTTTGTGAGCAATGCTATCTTTGACATTAATACCCATTCTGTGGCACTGCCACATTACCTCCCTGCCACGTCACAGAGAACTGCTCAGAGTCCTCTGGGTCTTGTGAGCTCCACTGTGAGTTGAGCAGACCTGGAAGACTTGCTTTTTGAGTACCTTGATCATGTCATTTCCTCCTTGAATGACGATGTCTGCCCTGAAATCATCCACTCTTCAGAAGAAACCCTGGACCTATCTGAGCTCTCTGGACTCATTAGTGACTTTGCTTGCACCTGTGACAGCTCTATCCTTGTTCTTTGATTTCATCTAGATGCATCTATGTGCAGCACAGGTACGAGTCCTGGGCAGTCATTATGAGAGACGGAGTCTAGCCATTGCTTTGTCCCTAGTTCCCCAGGTGAACTTGAGCAAATCTCTCTCTGGGCCTCTTTTCAATCATCTGGAAATGAGGGGACTGGACAGGTCAGTTCTAACCTGCCCTTCAGTTCTGACATTCTTGCTTTTTTTTAATGCCCCGATGAAAATCTTGCCCAGGGCCATCCCTTCTCCCTGGTTTAGTTTCCATGGACATCTACAGTAATGACTTCACTACTATACCACTCTCAAGACACTGCACCTCTGAGGTCATCTGAGCATCCAGAATTTTCTCTTCTTGAAGGCAAACAACCCAACTTCCTTTAGCCTTTCCTTGCAGGATCTTTCTATATATCCCAACATTTTTTATTACTCTCTTCTGAACTCCATCTAGGCTTTCTCCAATCTTTCAAATTCATGGGTGCTAAAACCAAGGAGCAGACAGGAATTCTGACAGACCAAGGAGAACAGCCATCACTATGTGAGAGTGAGGTCCACCCCTATCCCTTTTCCAGGGTGTCCCCAAGGAAGGGAAGGACCAGGGAGATCCCAAATCTCAGGATGAGGCAGAACTCTTGAGCATGACCAAGCTCCTTCACACTGGCCAGACCTCTCCCAATCCACACCATGGCTTTGCCTTCCTTCCCTCTGTGGGTAATTCTGGAAAGCATCAGAGACTTTCCTGACCCTTTAAATCACTTTTGAAAACTGGATTTGGTCCAGTTACTTGTCTTCCATATAAATGTGTATTCTAACGTTCCTGGTTACCTTTCATACTTTGCTAGTTTACGGCCTAGGTGGCCAGGTGGCTTCTTAGCCACCATGCCCCTATGACTCTCTCTCCCTAAATACCTGGACTCTCCATCCACACCTAACACCCAACAAAGCTGCAGCTCCATCCCCCACCTCAGCTTCTCTTTCCTGACCCTGGAACACAAACCACTCCAGATGCAGAGCCACACGATTAATTAAAAGCACCCCACGCTGATTAAAGTCTTAAGCTACGGTGCCAGGCATGCTAATTAACTGAGTGAGGGAATTCAGACCACAGGAAGAGGCGAAAAAACAAAGTCATGGCAGGGTAGGTGGCAGCAGACTTCTGTTTTGGAGAATAAATCACACATCGATGTGACCTAAGCTATCATGGTGATAGATGGTTTCAGAGACCAGAAAAGATTGAGGTCCATCCCCTGGCCATTGGACTCCAGGAGAGGTGTGTTGATTGATGTGGCTACAATACTGCCTTCACTATTTCCAGAGATGGGAGCCCTACTGCCTCTCGGAAACTCCATGTGTGCCCCCACTGTGCTAGGGGAGAACATGGTCCCTGGGGTGGGGTCTGTACCTAGTTGTCTTGGCACATTGTCCCAATTTTTTTTTTTTTTTTTGTGGTGCTGGGGATTGAACCCAGGACCTTGTGCTTGCAAGGCAAGCCCTCTACCAACTGAGCTATATCCCCAGCCCCACATTGTCCCAATTTTGTGCAAAAACTCATCAGGCAATATGGCAGCAATTTCACCTCCAGGTACTTGAGTATGACTCAAAAGAACCAAAAGCAGGTCTCAAAGTCAGATGTGCAGACTTGAGTTCACAGAAGAATTATTCACAGCAGCCAAAAGATAGAAGCAACCCAAGTGTCCATCAACAGATGAATGAATAAAGACAACGTAGTATACATACAGTCGAATATTACCCAGCCTTAAAATGGAAGGAAATTCCGGATGAACTGTGAGGACATAATGCTAGGTGAAATAGGCCAAACACGAGAGGACAAATATACAGCCCCACTTATTGAGGTCCTTATAGTAGCCAGATTCACAGAGGGAAAATAGAATGACGGTTGCCAGGGGCTGGGGGAGGGAGGAGGGAGCTCCTGTCCAGTGGGTCCTGAGTCTCACTTTGGGAAGAGGAAAAGCTCAAGAGATGAATGGGGCAGTGATGCCTGTAATGCCACCGAGCTCAGAAACAGTTAAAATGGTCAATGTCATGTTATGTATATTTTGCCACCATAAAAAAAATTGAAATAGCGACCTTTTGAAAGGGCTGTGGCAAGTGATCTCATCTTCAGCATGGCAGCAGGGCAGAGTAGATATGAAAACACCTGTTCTCTGCTCGGCTCGCTGGGTCAAGGGGAGCAGCTTTCTCTTGGTAGACTAATATATTCATGTTTATGAAATATTCTGAGATCCTTCAGTGAAAAGGTAGGCATCGCTATGCTTTTCAATTTAATCTCAAGTGGACAAAAGATTTGGGGATGAATGTCTCCTACCGCATATTGTTATGTAACAGACTCGGTCCTTCTTAAGCTCCATTTCCTGATCTGGAAAAATAATACCATAGACTTGTTCTACTGAAAACTTTTCCTTCTCTCCTGCTTCCTCCAAGAAACACAGTGGGATGGGGTTCAAAATTCCAGTAGTCCCTGAGTTCACGAAATTATCTTGTTTGGATTTCCATTTGTGACCAGGAATTACCTGTGGGCCCTTCCCCAAGCCCACTTCTCTTTCTCCCTAGACGACCTCTTTGGGACACAAATGGCTTTGCTTTCTTCTTTTTCCACCAAGATAAACTTCCTTCAACAAGTGTAGTTTGTTCTGGTTTTGAACTATTGTGAACAGAATCGTCATTTACTTTTTAAAACAGGATCATCTACCCACATCAATCCTATCCTCTCTCTTACTCACCCAGTGTAAATGAACAAGACAGTGGCTTAAGACAGGAAGGCAAAAGTGACTAAGAACAGAGAAAAGGGACCCACACAGGATTCAACTCCCAGCCTTGGTCTTCAGAAGTTTCTGCATCTGATGGGCTGAGCCCATGGTCTGGAGGGCCTGGAGCCTGGGTTTGCTCCTAGCAGTTGGAGCAATTGTCATGGTTCCCAAGAAGTCTGGCCCGCTGCTGCCCAGCTCTTGCTGGGCTTCCCTGACATTTCACAAGATGCTCTCCCCTGGCAGTTGGGTCCCACTCTGCCTGTTGCTGCTCACGTTCGGAAGGTGCCTGCTGCTCTGCTGATTACATTCAGAACTGTTCCGGAGACACCACGCACAGCCTCCGTGTGTATCTCTCATTTGTTTAAGCATTTGACATCCTGGTCAAAATGTGAGTTATTACTCCATCTCTGCTCTTATAATTGGATGCTAATGCCACAGTGGCTACACTGAGCCTGATGGTTGGAGTTAATTTAAATGTCCAAAAGCCTTCTTAAGTACCCAATTTCCTTCAAAATCGTCAAAAAAAAAAAAAAAAAAAAAAAAAAGAAAGGAAAAAAAAGGCAAGACGACCCATTAAGAAACTCCAAGAGGCTGCTGGGGAGCTGTCAGGCTGCACAGATGTGGCACTTGGTGCTGTCCTTCACGCTGTCCTGTCTCCTGAGTGAGGGAAGCAGAGTTGGGAAAAGCCAGGCCCTTTCTAGAAAAGCATTATCTTGGAAACACACGGGCACCTCTGTGGCACGCTCTTGGGAGCCCCTTAGCCTCTCTGTGGGTTTGGTGGCTTCTGGTTCCTCTTTAGGCCTCATTTGAGTTGACCTGGGCCCAGGCCAGGATTTCAGAGGGCCTCTCACAGCCAGGGAGGACACTGGTGGCATAACAGCTGTTCAGGAAGCTGAGTTTACTCCAAGTCACTCCAGATGCCTGGAATCCCTCCACTCACAGTCTCTTCTCTGAATGTGGTCAACTGGTAAGAGAGGCAGAGACCAGGAGGCTGGTCATGGCTGTGGGTTATGACTCCCACCGCTTTATCCCGTAAAGTAGCCTTGTATGCTATGGCCTCATGGTGAACAGGGAGGGTGGAGTTCACGTCCCCACCCCTGGCTGTGGGTGTGGCCCAGGTCTTGATTTGGCCAATGGGATGGAGCAAGCACAAGGCCAGAACATGCTTGAGACGTGCTTCTGCGCTTCCCTTTGCCCTCTTGTGCTTCTGTCATTGCCAGAGAAGAGCTTCCTTTGCCTCCTCAGATGAACCCCAGAAGAACCCATGAAGAGTAAGACCTGAGCCCCGCCCACGGCCAGGGGACAAATCCAGCCAGGACAGCAGCTGGAAGCACACCTGTCCAGCTGAGCTTGGCTGAGAGAGCTGCCATGTGATTGCTCTGCAAATCCATGGGTACTGGAATGGATGCTGCAGTTGCTCTGAGTTCTGGGCTGGTTTGTTATACAGGTTTATTGTGGCAATTGCTGGCTGATCCATAGGTGCTGGGCAGAGAGTCACAGCGCTTGTGCAAAGAGGTGGAGGGGAAGAGGTCAAGTGCAGAGAGGGAAGCTTGCGGCGGGGTGATTCTTTCCACCCTGGGCACCAACGATGCACAGACACTGAGGTTGGTTGTGGCAGGCGTATGTTCAGAGAAGATTGCACACTGGATCCGGCAGGCCCAGTGGATCTTCTTTGGTCCTTCCATGCTGACCATGCTCACTTAATTCTGTGATTGTGGATCAGTAGATCTCAGGAAGGTCCAGTCCTGGAAGCAAAGCAGAGATGCTCCTGGACCCCTGGTTGACCTTGTGGCTGCCCAAGTGTGGGGAAACAACTTTGTCTACTTAGTAGCAGAGAGAGTTCCTTGAGAAAGGTTTGCTTGTTCATGGGCCATGGGGCAAACTGCACTTGAGAGAGTGACACACAGGGTCAAGGGTAGCAGTCATGGTTGCCACCATTGTCCCCACCTGCCTGTAGGGGTCAAGGTTGTCCATACTTAGAACAGCAAGGACAATATTCCCAGAGCATGAGGCCTGCGGGTAGAGGTCCCAGCTCTGGTCTATTCTGGATACACGGTGACCTTGGGCAGATCCCTCCCCATATTAAGCCTCAGTTGATTCATTTTCAGATAGGAGACCCACTTCTGCTCTGCCTCCTAGAATTGGTCACAAAATACTACTGATCCAAATGGTCTGGGAAGCTTTCTGCAAGCGAAAAGTAGCAGATGTTGTGGAGAGCTGCAATTTGCTGCTATTAATAAGTATAAATGCCTAATAGGAAGCCAGTTTGCTCCGGGAACTCTGGACAGCCAAGGAGCTAGTGCCGACGCCGGAATCATCAACATATGCTGGTTCTCATTAGCAAACGGCGGTAGCTGAAAAGCTGGGCAAGGATTCTGCAGCGCCTCCAGAAATCACCCCACCCTCACGCCTCCCAGTGTGGGCCACGCTGCAGTGGCGTGCTCCTTATTAGCCAGGCCCCTTACCACGCGGGAGAGCAAGACCCCTCCCTGCTGCACAGATGGGAAAGGCATGGCCCAGAGAGGCTGAGCAGCTTGCTCAAGGTCACGCAGCAGGGTGATGGTGAAGGTGGAAATTGAAATGAAGCTGGGGCTGCCACCCACGGTCAGACCTGCCAAGTACCACTGGCTCCCTGCATGCAGCCCTGGGGAATTGAGAAACCTCTGATCCTGCCATTGAAAATTCTGTGGTACTGCAGGTAGCTTATTGTAAAATCAGGAAGGTTTGACTGAGGGGACCCTCTTGTGAACAGAGCAACCCAAAGCCAAGTGGGGGTACTTGAGAAAGACCCAGGGGGCTCTCCCAGAACCTCCAGAGAGACTCCCTCACTCCTTCGAATGTGGTTGGGGAGGAAAAGAGAGTTTGAAATAGCTTTCCCTCAGTGACTGGTGAGAAGCAGGAATCGGGGAGAAGACAGTCCTGGGTTCGAGTCTACTTCCTTAACCTCAGGAGCTTCCTTTCCTGCTTGGATGCACCCTGAGGATTGTCTTAAAGATTAATTGCCGTGGCACAGAGGAATGTGTTGGTGTAATGCCGATAACAGGTCTTCATCTATTGTCGCAGCACCTTGCACAGAGAAAAAAATCATCTCCCTTCCCCCATGGAAAATGAGAATTAATAGGCCCACTTGCCTGTGTGAATGAATGAAGGAAGGAAGGCTGGAAGGGAGGAAGGAAGGAAGTTGGTCCCTTTCAAGCTCCTACATATTCTGAAAATCTCATTTTCTTTGATACTGACAATGTCCCCAGCTGAGCTGTGATTGGGACAACTGATTTGGCAATCTCAGTTCTACTCTAAAACCTATCATCTCTGCATTACTGCCACACATTCATTTCCCAGTGTGGAGGTCAAAGTATGCCCTCTCCTGACTATCATGCTCACGTCATACAACAGGCTCAGGAGACCTGACCTCTGGGGTTGTGGTGTTGCAAGGTGGACATTTTCCTGGGTCAGTTCATCAATGCATCTGATGGAAAAGACAGGCAGCCATACCTGAGTTCTGCCCAGAGAGCATTCCTGCCAACATGCAGGAAAAATGGAATCTAGGGTGGGAGAGTGTTCTGGCATTTACAGAGTTAACATGATGAAAGGGACCTTGGAGACAAATATAGCTCTAATCCCCTGTTTCTCTGTGGCTGCAGGGATTTGTCCAAGGCCACACGGCTACCAGCACTATTCTTTTAACACCAAATCCCCATACACTGCTGGCCAAGATGCCTGTTCTTGACCTAGTCTTAAGGTCAAGGCTGAAGGAAGAGGCAGACTCTGGGACCCACACACAAGTGGGGGATACAAAGATCCCTGCCCACCCCAAACCCAGCAGGTGCGAAGGAGCCTTTGTCCTGGGGATCAAAGTGTTTCTCCTGCTCCAGCCATCTTTCACCGAGTGACACTGACAAAGACAATGTCCCCATCTGAGCCCGGACTGGGGACCTGCTGGTGTGAGTTTCCCAAGCTCGGCCTGCTCAACGGGTGCCTTTGTTCCAGCAGCCAAGAAGGAGAGGGAGGGGGAGGGACTGGCACTTTGACACCTAACTCCAGGCCCAGCAGGCGACTGAGCCAAGCAGGTCCCCAGGCATATGCCAGGCCCTCTGGCAGGCTGGCTCTGGCTCTTTGTGGGAAGTGGCAGGGCAGGAGGGGCAGACTCTCCTCCACCCAGCCTCTCCCCTTCCCTCTGTCTTCCTCTGTCAAGGGCACTGCCAACCAGTGACCGACCCCAGCAATGGTCTGTCTGTTCAAACCAAGGAGTTTGGTCCACTGCTGTGAGCTGCAGTGACCTAAGCGGGTGCAAGGGCACTTGCACCCTCCTGTGCATTGTGGGGGTCTGGGGGGCACGGGCAGGTGTTAGCAGATGCTTACACCTTTCCTTGCAGACAGCCTGCCTGGGCGCACAACTGTTTTGGATAGGAGACAAATGTCTTTCTTCCAAAAGGAATTTGACCTAGGGAAATGTCACATTGCCTAAAGGCATTAAAAACTGACACCCCTGGGGTAGGGGAACCTTCTAGGTCCTGTCAATACAAAGACCCTCTGAGGAAAACAGTTGCTGCTGTCTTTAGAAGGAGGTGACAGAGATCACAGGGGTTCCTGAGAAGCTTAAATCTGCTTCCCTTCCCCTCGTTCCCTGCCTCCAGGTACCCACCTGACACTCCAGCACACACAGGGGCTTCCCTGTGGGGTTGGGGCTCAGACTGCTGTTGGGGGTAGAGAGGCAGGTTCATCCATGTCCAGTCACTTTTGCTCACACAGGCAAAATGTGTGTTCTTCATGGAAAGAGGCTGCTTAAAGGGCATTTTCTAATAATTCTTCAAAAGTGAAAGAACAGTGTTACACTGAGAGTGTTCTAAAAGGCTGGGCTTTACACAGGTGTGAACTTTTGGGGGGGTAATTTGGCAGTTATTACTAAAACATAAATGACTAGCACGTCTCCCTCTTGACGTCTTTCCTTTCCTACAGAAAGAGCAGCCCCTGGGCACAGGCGCAGGGCTGTGCATATTCACTGTATGCTTGTATGTGCTGATAACTCTTTGGAGATAACCTAAGTATCCATCCAGAGGGGATCGGTAAAACAAAGGGTGGCATGTTCCACTCTGAGAAAATTCTGGTCTGCATCTATTGACACGGGCATGTTTCAGGAAAAGCGTATGAAGGCTCAATTTTTATTTTTTTAAAGATAGCCTGTGTAGCAGGTATTCACATATGCAGAGACATTTTTGGGCAAAGAATAACTTATACGGAGATAGTAAAACTACTAATGGTGGTTGACTCTGGGAAAGTTGAATTTTTCACAGACAGGATATAATTTAAAGCATTTTTTAACTTGGGAAATTAAAATAATTCTTGCAAGATGCTTTGACCTTTCGTCTTTTAAACCAATTTACTTAACTAGTCAGTTCAAAATTTATTTTAGGGTCAATGCTTTAGTTTTTTAAACTTCCACAAGATTTCTAACATTCTAGAACGATGTAAAAGGTTCACAGCTGGCTGGTTTCTCCTTTCTGGTCCACTTTATGACCAGGGGCACCCTGGGAGTGCACCCTGCCCCCAGAGACTTTTCTTCTTGCAAAAGTAACTAGCTCATATTGGTGGGGGGAATTATTTGATATTATAGTTGTCAAGTGAGGTTTCCCGCCCACCCAAAAGACCCCCCAAAGGAAAATTGTGCCATCCCCACCCACATAGGGAGGACTCTCATCTCACCCTACAGAAGTTACTGAGCCAAGACCAGTGCACCTGTGTCCACGGTCCCCACAGGGACAGACTCCAATACACACACTATGTGTGGATCAGCGTAGTTTCCATTGAAAGGAGTCATGGTGTGTGAAGCATCACCGGGCTGGGGGTCCTGAGACCTGACCCCAACTTGCAGTCAGACTTTGGGCAGGTGTCCTTACCTCCCAGGATCCTAGTTTTCAGACCCAAATGGATCTGATTCCATCATGATTAACTATCTTAAGACTAGCAAAGCCCCCAGGAGTCTCATCCCAGGATTTCCCCTAATTTTCTGCCCATCTTAGGAACTTCATCTGTCTGCATAATAGGGATGCTCAGCTCTGCCCCTGTCCTAGTTCTTTTGATCCCAGAAAAGTAGGATGACATCAACTCAACAGATACTTTGAATTCTAAAAAAGGAAATGACCACAACTTGTGATGATACAGTCTGAAGCCTCCCATGTGGCCTGTTGCCACTTTTCCTCTCATCGATTTGAGCAGTGGTGTGGGTGAGTAAGGGCCCAGCATGCCCAGCCTGACAGGATGGAGACAGCACAGGCTTTCAAAGCCAGCCTGAGGTTCTAGCCCTGGCTCAGCCACTGCCTTTGGGTCAGTTCCTTTATGTTTTTGAGCCTCAGTTTCCTCATGTGCTTAATGGAATAATAATGATCCTTCCCTGATGGGAGCTAGTTAAGTTCTGCTGAAGAGCTCAGTGACATCCATCCTTGCCTGTCCCTACCGGGTCAGGGAGACAGTCAAGGGCCCAACTCTACCATACCAGCTGTTGGGACACACCTCCATCTGCCAGGGCCTGACCCCACTGGACAGGGCCACTGTTTCTGGTGGGAGAGGACTCCTCTATTCCACATCTCAGGCAGCTAAGGAATCTGATCCATGGTAGACCATGGCTTGGAATTCGGTCCCCCTTTGAAATGAGAAGTGGCTGTCAGGGCTCTGTTTAGATATAGGACTCGGTGAGGTCAGAAATAATTGCTGGCCTGGGGTGTGTGTATGGGGTATTAGGGAGGTGTTTTCTCCTGGCTCATGTGATCCATTCTCTGAGGACATGTGTGGGGTGGCCTGGGAGACCAACCAACCTCAGACACCCTCTTTGTTCACTGAGGCTTCTACCATATCAACAAACAATACTGAAGCTCTGTAGATGGAGAAAGTTGGAGGAAGATCTAGAAGTGTAGAGTCCATTGATGGTTTTCAATGACACACTGCTGGGCAGGAGCCAGTGGGCCCCTCGGGAGCCAGGATGTACAGCTGTTGGCACCTGGGCTTTGCAATCTGAGATACTTGCTCAGCCACCTCAACTTGGTCAAGAATCTTCTATCCTTGAGCCTCCAAGAGGGATTACAGAACATAATACACATAAAGTCTTCAACGCTGCCCGGGAGCATGCTGACCACATCAGTGGTGGCTGGCATGGCAGTCAGGACAACCAGATAATGTTCCCCTAAATAAGAAGTTCATCTCCAAAGGTATCCAGATGGGCCCTGTATTGGATGAATACTTCAGAGGCTTAGGAGACAGTTGTGATGGGACCTTATGAGCCCAGTCCCCACTCAGTGATGTCCATGGTCCCAGTGCTGTAGAACCCCTTTATTCATAGGGGTTTGACCACACAGCCAGCTCCAGACTTCCCTACGAGGCCCTGTCTCTTTCTCTTCCCTCCTCAGCTTTTAGGAGACTTTCCTTCTTTTTTTTTTTTTTTTTTTTTTTTTTTTTTTTTTTTTTTTTTGAGTTATATCAGGCAGAAAGAGAAGCCCAAGGAGTTCATGGTATCACTCCTCCCACCCCGGCACCCTAGGCGGGCTGGAGCGGTTCTGTCAGTCTACATGAAGTCAAGGTCATCTGTGGACTTCCTTTATTCGGGTTTCCCCTGACCTCTGTGAACAGGCATAATCAAAAGCTGGCTGTGGGTTTGGGACAGAAAATCGAGCTTGGCTCTCAGCCAAGCACAAGAGGCCATGCTGTGTGTCGGCATGTGGGGACACGGGTTGGCACGGTATGTCTGGCAGGCCAGGGTCAGGCAGCAAGGCCCAGCATGGTGGCATTGGCACAGAGTCCAGCAGCCCCTGCTGTGACAGGGACACGAAGATGCAGCCTCCAGACACGATTAAATACAGGGCATTTGCTGAGTTTGCAAACAAACCTGCAGGATATAGGGCTGAGGCAGCAGCAAGGAAAACAAATGTCACCGTTTGGGGCAGGTAGCACGCCACGAGCGGATCCATTTCAGACGCGTTTCCTCCTCCATTAAGTTAGCTCGGATGCTACTGCGAACACAGCTCCACCTGGGCCAGTGTCTGGGGCCCTGGGGCTGGTTTGGATCATATGACCCTCCTAGCAAACTCACTGTACTGTCACTTGCCAAGTTGTGGGACATCCCTCAGGGATCCTCACCATACAAGGCACTTGGCAAGGACTGGAGAGGAGGGAAAAGGAATTGGGGTCTCGACCAATAGCCTCCAAATCTAGTTGCATATCAGAATTGACCACAGAGCTACTAAAAAATGCTGATACTCAGACCCAGAAAAATTAGAATTTCCAAGTCAAGCCTCTGTATTTTCCCAAAGCACTGTGCTCTACACAACCCACTTGCCCCCAGCTTTCCCCATGAATGACCTGACCGCAGACTAGGTTTGGCTCTAGGGAGCAAACGCCTTGGAGACCTAAGGGTGATGTGTCCTTGCTCTGGAATCTCACAGTCTAACAGGTGCAAAGCTGCTGAGCTCAGACGCAGGGTGGAGAAGGACTTCGAAATAACATCAGAGAGCTGGACACAGCTTCGCAATTTAGGAGGCAATTTCACAGTCGTGATTGCACATGACCTCCACCACAACATGGCCAGGTAGCCAGGTCAGGGAAGACAGCCTCTATTTTACAGATGAGGACACAGGTTGGAAGAGGTTAAGTGACCTGCCCAAGATCATGCAGCTGGTGAGTGGCAGGGGCAGGACTATAACAGGGTATCTTGTCCATGACCAACAACTACTCCCAGGCATGGTGCAGCCTCCCTGCTCCCCCAAACCCCCTCTCTCACAAGGGACAAGTGGCTCCTTCATGACAAGCTGCCAGCCACTGTGCAAATCATTTGCAGAGCAAGAGGCTTCAAAACGCCATGAGCGTTGACATAGGCAGAGCCGGGGTTAGAGAAGCCCGGTGCAAATCTATCTTATAATGGCTCCTTGGCTGGTGTGTTTCCCTGGCAAGCTCTGTCTCCATTTATAGGACACATTTCTCCAAATAAAGCTCCATCTTCTGCAGCTGGGCAGGATTCTAGGCAATGGCTGAGACGATATCACCCGGGCAGGAGCCTTTAGGGAATGGCGTGCCTGACTTTTTGAGACTTTACCAATTTTGGAATTGTTCTGCTGGCTCTGGGGGCAGCAGACTTCACAGCTGGCCTGCGTCCTGGGCCAGCTGCTGCCCAAAGCTTGGTAGAGCATGCACATTCCTTCTTGCACTCAGGAGTAGAGTCTGGGGACATGAAGCAGCCAGAGTCCACAGGTAAGCCAGCTCCTCTGGATTACCTTAACTGTGCACTGCTCCCAGCATGCGCAGAGTGAGATGTGAAGGGACTGCTGGGGTGGCCTTCCCAGCTGTGCAGAGGAATGCCCCGGATCCTGCAGGCTCCATAGATGGAGGATGGGGGAGCGGGGGGGCAGCCTGGCTTTCTGGGCTGTTTGCCCTGGTCCTTCCAGCTCAGCTTCCTAAACTTAGGGATAATTCAGCCAAACCCAGGACACTGAAAGATGTTTGGCCATGACGGACTTTAATAAAATCAGTTCTTTGGGATGCAGGGTGTAGGTGGAAGAGTTGGTGAGAAGGGTCCTCACACAGGCAGAGCTGCCCGCCCTCACATCTGGTTCAGGTGGACTGAACCAACCCTGGAGAGGGTGTCCCTGTCCCCCTAGCTGCTCTGCCTACTTTTCCTCCAGGAGCAGGGATATGAAATACTGCCAACCCAGCAGCTGGCACGTGGGTGAAAGGAGGCTGCAAGCCAGCTGAGGGTGGCAGGTGACCCACCACAGGGCAGGAAAGGTGGCTGTGTTCACCTCACAGCCCTTGTTTGATTTCCCTTCTTGTCCTTCTCAGAAATCAGACATCACCCGGGGGACGGCGCTCACTCCTCATTTGGCACAAGTGGACTGGCGTCCGGCTGTTTCTGGGAGCAGAGCCAGGGGGCAGGAGGGAGAGTCCTGTGTCCCCGGCGACCCCAAGAGCAGGGCATGCTGCCCGACAGCCTCTGCCCTTCAGCAGCCTTTTCTCCTCTCTGCTCCTCCTTGTCCCCTGTGACCAATCTCCTGGTGACGCTCATATGCAAGAGTCTGTGCTGAAGTTGAGACTTTTGGGGATGCTTGGAAAAACAGCCCACACTTGTCCAGACAACAAGGAAGACATGGGAAGAAAACGAGAGAGAGAGAGAGAGAGAGAGAGAGAGAGAGAGAGAGAGAGAGAGAGAGAGAGAGAGAGAGAGAGACAGAGAGCTGTACAAGTCTAGACTAAGAATCCTGGATTCGGGTGAGAACTTAAGGCCACCTCATGCAAACATTCATTGCAGCCATTTATACAATATGTTTGCAGGTTCCACTGATTTGAAGGAAAACAAGAACGGGACACATCTTTAACTATGATCAGATGTGACATACGAGGGAGCTCTGTGCAGCACTAACAGTACTGATCTGCACTGTTGCCCTAATTTGTTGCTTGTGTGCACGGTAATCTACTCATAATTTGAGACACAAAGGATGGTGCTTGCCTTATATTTCATGGTGACTTAGCTCCTAACAAGGTCCCTCCATCATCACCAGCACATAGATATTGAGCCTCATAGGAATCAGGGCATGGATTGGACACCCAGAATAAGGTGCAGACCCCAAGGTCTAGACCCACTGAAGCCCTTGGACCTCTCGGGTCTTCTCCCTGCGGTGGGTGGTGGTCCAGCTAGGCTGGTGAAAACCAAACTAGAGCCACACACAGGCATGTACAGCAGCTTGGATCATACACGTGCACACTTAAAGCAACCGAGATCCTTCATTAGGTGAATGGGTCAATAAACTGGTAGATCTAGATGGTGGAAAATTATTTAGCACTAAAAAGAGACGAGCTATCAAGTTAAGAAAGGACCAGGAGGAATCATCAGCATGTATCACTAAGTGAAAGAAGGCATTCTAAACAGACTCCATGGCATGGGATTTTAACTATATGACCCGGCAGAAGTAAAACTATGGAGACAGTAGCAAGATCAGTGGTTGCCAGGGGTTACAGGGAAGAGAAGAATGAATAGGCAGGGCACAGAGGACTTTTAGGGCAGTGACACCATCCTGTATGATATCATGGTGAGGAATCCATATCGCTATGCACTGTCCCAACCCAGAGAACCTAGGACACCAAGAGTGAACCCCAAGGTAACCTGTGACTCTTGATGGTAGTGACATGTCACTGCTGGCTCATGATTGTAGAAAGTGTGCCACTCTGGTGGGCCATACTGAGAACAAGGAAGGACATGGGGGCCTGGGGGTCTAAGGGAATTCTCTCTGCTCAGATTTGCTGTGAAACTAAAGCTGCTCTTAAGAAATAATCTTAAAAGCGGTAGGTTAGGAAAAGAGACAAGAACCCATCCTTCCAGGGTTTTTAGTGACTGTGTCCACCTTCATGTGTCCCTCCTGGCTCACTCATACAGGCTAAAATACAATGTGCCCCCGGGGACACAGGGGAGGTAGAGGCAGTACTGCTCCTAGGACCCCTGGGACACTGCGCTTGCTGAGGGGCCTGGTATGGAGACCAAGGGGAGGACTCAGAGTGCCGTGGCCCACTCCCTGTGGTGGGTCTAACAGAGACTGCTCAGTGCACACTGGCAATGGGCATGGTTTCCTCTCTCCCTCACTGCCTCTCCTGCAGGGAATGGTTACCCACTGTCTGTGCACACAGGGTGATGCTTGTGACACCAGCCGGCAGGTGTGCCCAGGTGTGTGTGTTGGTGAACACAAAACACACCCACACCATCTATAAACCCACATCTGCCGCTCTGTGTCACTGATCCCACCTGGTAAGTCACACTGGGCTGGACACACTGCAGCCCCAGGCATCTCCACAGCCTGCATCAGAGCCCCGCAGGGGCTGCCACTAACCAGCCGGAACCTAGGCTCCAGGCACTGGACTATGAGGTGAGGGTCAGATAGGCACAGTCAAAGAAAAGCTAACCACTACTGGTCAGCCAAGAGCTGGCTCCTAAAGGAAGAGATCCAGGTGGTGCCTCTGAACACAGCCTCTGGGTGGCAGTAGCCTTGCCCTAGCACAGAGGAAAATGACCAGAAGTCAGCCCCAACCCATCCTCTTGATGAAGCGTTCTTGTGCAGTGAACAACCTGCACAATGGTATAGTGTGGGTCTGTGATCATCTGCACATTCAATCCCAGGGAAACAAGTGTATCTTAGGGATCCAGGAGAACCAAATCCAGTTCCAGCTCTGCCTTACCTCACCATCTGAGGCTGGTCAAATACATCAACCTATCAGGGCTGCTGTTTTCTCACCTGTAAAATGAGAGGTCCCTTCTGGCTCTAACAATCTAAGATATATGGGAAATTGAGAGCCTATTTCTCTTCTTTCCCCTAGATTTTTCCCTTTTCCTTTCTTGAACTTGACCTGGCCCTTCATGACGAGGTTAACACCAAAAATCAATTTTAATTATAAAAATCCGTTTACTGTATCAATAAATCATTTGGTGCCTGGCTTTGATTGTGGGAAGAAGGTTACTCCTGGAGGTGGGCTCATAAGTCACCCTCTCCCTCCGTCTCGCTGCTCTGGGGCTGCCACGCTCCCTGCTCCCTGCTCCCATATTCATCTCCGTCATTAGGCTGTGGATTATTAATGATGCCCTGGCTGATGGATGGGAGCCCAGATGCTCTGAAACACACTGGGACTGGTTGTGACTTGGTTTCCAGAGGACCCCTTGGCAGGAGACCCTGCTGGGTCTCTTCCCTCCTTTCCAGGGGTGGGGGATGGGACAAGGTAGGGGGTAGTACTATCCTTCCCAGTAGCTCCAAGGCCAAGGGTATGACAGAGCCAAATGGGAAGAACCTAGGCTGCTTGGCAGGAGACAGTTTCATGTTCTATGCTTATCAGGTCACCCTGGCAGCTGGTCTGAAATAAATGAACTGATCAATTAATATTGCTGTTGGGGTTGTTCCTTACGTGCTCCAAGGAGAGAGGTACCATCTGCTTCAGATGGCCATTCAGGGGCAAGGGTGGGGTCCTCTGCTGGCTCAAGCTCCATGTCATACCTGGACAGGGAGGCAGAGATGCTGAGTCTCAGGGGGTGAAACAGCAGGGGCTGCTGGGTGATGGAGGACACCTGTCATGTGACTCCTGGACGAGGGTCAGGGTGCAGGTTGATACACTTTACATGGCATTGCAGCTGAGACTCGGATGCAGGCATGGGAGGCAGGCAGTAGGGAGGGCCTGGACAACTGGCTCCCTTCTTTGGTGGGTGGGAGGTCACTTCCTTTTCAAGCCCCCAGTGCTCTCAGTCAAGCCCTGAGGTGGACGAATGTCCATGCAGCCTGCCCAGGACCATGGACGAAATCACATGCCCAGATGGGTCAGGAGCTAAGCCTCTCCCCTGGGGGTTGAGCATTTCCTGACCTTCCCTGCATACGTCTATTTTAGGAGACATGAAGAGGGGAAGCTTTGTGGAAGGAAGTCAGTGTGGCTGACCTACCACCAGTTGGATGAGGGCCACAGGAGCTTTTGGAAAGGGACTGCAGGGCTGGCCAGTGAAGTATGTCCTGGTCATCTGAATTCACTGCCATCCTGATTGGGGTTTACCAGGAGTCGGGCACCTACAGCATTTTTAATGGACCAGGCCAACAGCCCGGGGGGACCATTGCCAATGCACAGGCTCCAGGGGGGCGCCTACTGTTGGAGAGGTACATGCCTGTAGGCAAGTTCCTTGGTGTTTCTGAGCTCAGATTCTTCACTGTGAAATGGGGATAGTGATCCCTACCTTGGCTACTATGAGAAGGTCCCAGCAGCGCTTCCTTGGACCACTACTCCTCACTAGCATCTCTTCCAGGAGATGGAAAGGGGACACCACGCAAAACATATAAATGGCCATTTGCTTGCAACGCCTTCATGGCAGAGGAGAGCAAAAGTAACACTCCAAAGTGAGATTTAGAATTGTTTATGGAATCACTGCAGAGGCATGGAACTTGAAATCAAAAGACCTGGACCTGCCTGCCACATATCCATGGTGTGACTTTTGAGAAGTCATTTATCCTTTCTCATCTGATCCTGGTGCCAACTGCAAGGAGCTGCTGAGCAGGTTCAGTACATATTGTGTGAAAAAGCACTTGGGAAATACCAAGTCCAAGCTTCATTTCATTTGCTACCACTGTCCTATTAGCAAAGGTAATTTAGAGTTTGCCTATGTCCAGTCTTCTAGGGAACATAAATTATAGTTGCTATCAGCTTCTTGATTCAAGTCTTTCACTGCCTCTTCAGTTAAAGCACCAGAAGAAAAATCATTCTTCATTTTTTTAAATCCGCTCATCATCATTTCAGATATCCAGCTACAATAAGACATAAGGCAGGAAGCAAGAACACCATAGAAAAGAAAAGAATGTGCAGGAAGAAGAAAACAAAACTAAACCTAGTGATAGACCTCAAAGCTGAAGATTTGGCTTGATTAAACTGACAGTTCAGATATTTGTGGTCATTGTTATAAGGAAGACTTGTCCCAGTGAGCTTGACCCCTCCTTTTTCTGTAGCAGGTCCTAAAATGACTTCTATCTTTAGGGACACTCAGCCTGCTGAGCCCAGGGATTATGGAGCAATGACTGTTTTGTGTGGGTCCTGAGCAGCAGCAGCAAATGCTTCAGTCTAGATCTGGGTTTGTACTTGAATTTCCCTAACTTGGACCTCATTTATTCTTTTTGCAAAAGAATCACATGCCCTCTGCTTGGGCTGCTTATTGGGGACATTTAAGGTAGGCAGTGTTTGTTTTTGCAGTCCCTCTTCTTCTTCTGCTGCACATGAGGGCTCCAACCACTTGAAACACTGGCCCTGCCAGGTTCTAAGTGGCCCTGAGTCCCTATTACCTGCTCATGGGGTGCCATCTGGCTATAAGAAATACCCAGTCTGTCCCTTTTTGATGCCAGTAGAACAATTAGATCCCAGAAATAGATAAAACAGCAAGCTTTTAAACAATGTTGTTTGACACTTGATTGTGGCAAGCCACTGCAGGCTGGAGAGGCAGCTGGGGTAATGGAAGGAGCCCTGGAGAGACTTGGGTTTGAGTCAGACAGGTTAATTCCATGCTTTGAAAAAATAAAGTTTTGCTTATCAATTCTCAGCATTTGTTGGGTGAAGTTCTCAGGTATATTGACCAGGTCAAGGAACAGCATCTTCATAATCAAAGAGAAACTTTTGGAGCCATCATTCATTCTTGAATGGCCAATTGGCACAATGAAATAATTAAGAATAGGGTAGCAATGTGCAGGGTGCTATGTAGGAAGAATCAGGAGGCAGAAAAAGAGTAATACACAAGGATTGGGGTCATTTTCAGTCCTGGGCAAAGAACTGGGCCAGGAATAGGGCAGACAGGATCAGCAGGGCCCTCCCTCGCAGTTATGGGTCTCTGACCTCAGACTTACATGACCCATAGCCAGGGGGAAATATGCAGTCCCGGGAGGTAGAAAGGTGGACCTGGACAGTCCTTGAAGAACAGGACAGAGCACAGCTGCAAGCACTCTACCCATGATCCTGCTACCACACACATGGGCATTCACTGCTGGGCCATCAGTTAGAAGCCAGCAGTTGGAGAAGGACAGTGGGCCAGAGGAACCTGGGAAATCCATGGGGCCCAGGACCACACCCTTTGTCGTAAAGAACATGGTTAATGGGGATGTGAAGAAGTCCTTTCTGCAGTATGGAAAGGATTGAGGGGAGAGTAAGGAAAAATGGTTTGAAAAAGTAAACATTTTGAACAATTCAGAGGCTAGAAAGACTTATCCCAGAACCCTGAAAAAGAAAAAAAAAAAACAGACTTGACCCAGTATCACTGTGGGGTTCATCAGACCTCAAATGCCACAGCAATGCCCTGCTGTGTGCACTGGGTTGATATCAAGCTGGATCCAGCTCCAAGGAGAGAGAAACTTGGGGTGAGTATGTATGGGGGTTGGGCTTTCAAATCCTGCCATAGCCAGTTATCACAACTATGTCCATTTCTCCAGCCTGGCAGCCAGAGCCAAAGACTGTGCATTTGAAATCTTCAAGCTTTGCAAACATTACCGTGAAGTTGAAAGTTCCTGGTGCCTTTTGATTAAACATAGTGTAAGGTAATGACTGTTTTACTTCTCATTCTTTTTGCCCCCTTCAAATGACTGATTATTGTCTGACATTGGAGCCCCATTTGCTCTTATTAAATTAACAAGCCTACAAAACTCTTAATGAATCGTAACTCTTCAGCTGTTTACACACAATAGCAGCCTTAGTGTTCTTTTCCCTTTCATCTCTCTGAGTGAAATGTCTCACTTTCCCAGGTATGTGCTTGTGTTTAGAGGGCTGCATTTTGGGAAATCAGGTTCTGATTTCTAGTCCACCTGAAGCCACAGTTGCTTGCAGAGACACAAGGACCTGGAACCTTGGGGGTTCCTTTGCCAAGTTGCCTACAGTTCTGCATAAGCGTCGACCTGCAGGCCGTACCACGTCATTTCTATTTCTCTTGCAAGAATGCCCTGGCAACTTTGATGCATTTGAGAAGACATTACTAGGGTGTCTATGGTCATCCAATAGACTCTCTTGCCTTTTGGAACAACCTAACTGGGCTGCCATGGGCAAAACTGTATACAGGCCACGCTGCTTGCTAGGCAGTTGTGAGCTTATGGGGTGGGCATCCTGGAAACCCATCTCCTCTGGATATTTTCATCTTTTCCAAGGCCATCCTCATCTACAGGCAGACCATCTAGACAGGTTCCAGTGGCGATCTTTAGTTTTGTGAATGCTGGGAATTCCTGAAACCATAATAGGGTTTGGGGTCCAGTGAGTAACATTGCCACCTGAGTTGGGAGTATCCAGGGGCAAATGCTGCATTGGCTCTTGCCCCATGAGTTAGGAAAAATAGCCAGATGGCTGGGCAGCCCTGAGCAAACTTCCATTGTCAGTTCACCTTGGGGTGGGCCATGTCCCAGTGTGTCTACAGCATGATGAAGACAAAGAGAACAGCCCAAGGGAGACACTTTCCTCTCTGGCTGCCAACCACTGCCAAGCCTTGGACAACCAACCACACAGTCTCAAAACCTGGTGTCCTGCACACATGTGAATGGGGCGAGGGGTAGAGCTGGCTCTGAGTCCTCACCCCAAGAGCAACTGGTCTTTGCCCACTACATCTCTCAGCTCTCCTGAGTCTAGACACACACATGCTCTAAATATTCTGGCAAAGGCTGTCCAGGGTGGTCCACCTGCTCTTAGGTTACTTGGTGGAGTTAGGAGCTACCTTACAGTCCTGGGGAGCATCATGCCATCATACCATGATCAGGTTCCCTCATATCTAGAACTCTGCTGCTGGTTTGTTGTCTGACAAGGGATCTCAGATCTCCAACCTTCAGAATGGGGAAAATGGCTCTTTATAGCTTCAGCTGGTCCTCTGTGTTCACAGGTTCCACATCCACAGATTCAACCCACATCAGACTGAAAATATTAAAAAAGAACTGCATCTTTACTGAAC
Organism: Sciurus vulgaris; assembly: GCF_902686455.1. Classification (NCBI taxonomy): domain Eukaryota; kingdom Metazoa; phylum Chordata; class Mammalia; order Rodentia; family Sciuridae; genus Sciurus; species Sciurus vulgaris. Next base: position 22,411,276 of record NC_136468.1, on the reverse strand, counting down.
TTGTGCAGACTTCTTTCCTTGGCCATTATTCCCTAAAAACATAGTATAACAACTATTTACATTATATTCGATGTATTTACATCATATAGAGACAATTTCAAGTATACAGGAGAATGTTCATAGATTATATGCAAATACTGCATCATTTTATAAAGGGGTTTGAGCATCTGCAGATTTGGGTATCCACTGGGACTTCTGAAACCAATCTCTAGGGATACTGGGGATGACTGTATCTAGAAAACAAATACATGTTGTAGAACAAATAGCACCTTAACACAGAAGGAGGCTGCTGCAAATTCTTGCTATAATCAGGCAAAGGAAAAAACCTTCAGGGATTTTGCCTGTGTCTGAAACTGGAATCCAGTCTTCTGTCTCCTAACTACTCTCAGCAGCATGATTCAGGCCCTCAAGAGTTAACTCCATCTGACTCTGAGGCACAGACTACCACCCAGAACAAGGAGCCAGACAATGGAGAATCCTGCCAGAACTGTATTGATTGGCTTGCTTGATTAGTTGGTTAATTGAATATCACTGCTTTCTAATATAATTAAAACAAGATAAATACTGGGGCTTTGTCCCGTAAGCAAGTGCCATTAGTGATCATGGTGCACGCTCTGATTAAAAATGCAATCGACAGGGAGGATAATTTATGAACTTGCCAGTCTCTAGTGCCACTTCATGGTCTGTGGGGCTTGAGCTATGATATGGCTGGCATGGAACTCCCTAACCTGCTGTGATTGCTCTGCTTTCTTGGGAAAGGAATTTATTCTATAGGGAACTGGGTGGGATGGCCTCTCTTTGCAGGCAAAGCCACTTTGTATTTGCCCCCCAGATCTTATGTAACCTAATGGAGAGGGAAACACACAGCACCAGGAGACCACTGTGACCATGTCCCCCTCTGCCCCACGTCTCTCAATCCCTAATATAACCCTGACTCCCAGCCTGCCCTCTGTAACCTCTGTCCTGTCCTCATCCAGCTTTTTTTAATTTTTATTTTTTTATTTATTCTAATTAGTTGTACATGACAGTAGCATGCATTTATGCATTTGATAGATCATACAAAAAATGGAGTGTAATCTCTCATTTTTCAGATTATACGTATTATAGGATCACATCGGTCATGCAGTCATATATGAACAGCTTTATCATGAGTCTGAAAGTATGTTTGCATCACTAATCCCATCATGAAATACTTAGGAATAATTAGCGAAGCAAGTCAAGGATGGCTAGCAGGAGAAGCCTGAGACTCTTCCCAGGGGCTGAAGAGACCACCCTACTAGGTTGCTGTTTTAGTAAGCTTTTTTGGTTGCTGTGACCAAAGGACCTGGCAAAGAAAAATTTTATGGAGGAAAAGCTTATTTTGGGCCTCACGGTTTCAGAGGTCTCAGCCCATAGACAGTGACTCCATTTCCTGGGGCTGAAGATGAGGCAGAACATCATGGCAGAAGAGTATGGTGGAGAAAAGTAGCTAGGATACAGCACCAGGAAGTAGAGAGAGACAGACTCTGCTCACCAGAGATAAAATACATACCCCAAAGCCATGCCCCCCAATGACCACCTCCTCCAGTCACACCCCACTTGCCTACAGTCACCAGTCAGTTAGTCCCTATCAGGGAATTAACACACTGATTGGATTAAAGCTCTCACAACCCGATCGTTTCACCTCCAAATAATTTGGGGGGAGACCTCACATCTGAGCCATAATAGCTGCTAAGAGAAATAGCTCGCTGTCTCATTCTTTTGCCTCATTGCACAATGCAGGTGCCTGTGGGGTAAGCCACTCTCACTCAACCTTACAGATAGCTGGTTCCTCCAGGAGAAGAGGCTGCCAGATGCAGTGGGGGACAGGTCCCAACCCTCTTCTCTTCCATGTCATAAGCTGCATCCTCAGTCAACTGAGGCATGTTTTTGGCATGTCAGCTGCTGGTCTTCCTGGTGAGTATGTGTCAGGGAATAAGAGTATCACACTACCTTGCCTGAGTCCCTCTTATTGGTGTCTCAACCATCCCTACCTATAGCACAGGGGAGTAATTATGCCTTTAGTACAGGTGGAACATTAGTTGGTACCTGGGTACCTTCAAGGAAGGTGCTCTACACATCTGAGATATTGTTGATCTGTGAATTTATGTTCTTAATTTTTGGAATGTGTCCAGATGTGCGACTGGTAAGTAAACGTTACAGACCCAAAGGGTGTTCATGTTCTATGCATGGTTCCTAGAGCAGAGTGGACCACTACTTTGCTCTGCTTCCCAATTTGGGGAGTGTTTGGGGTTAGATGTGTGTGTAAACCTAGTAGAACCTGAAGGTGCAGATGTAGCCCCACTACAGAAATAACAAAAAGCTGACCCAGTGTAGAGCCTCCAACACTTTTTTGTAGCTTTCTGCCAAGAAAGGGCATTTTTTTTTTTTTTTTTTGCCAACTACTGCCCTTTCCAAAACCTGTCCCCCTGGTGGCTTTAGTTTATCTTTATTTTTTCTGAGAGAGTGGCTTCATTTCGCTGTCCTTTTCCCTGAGAGGCAGCCAGGTTTGGATGAACAGGGACACACTGCTGGGATGTCTGATAGTTCTATCACCAGAGAGAAGAGAAAGGAATGAGGCAAATAGGGAGGCCAGCAGAGGGTAGTGGGAGCTCCTCTTAGCACATTATGGGGAGTCAGTGCTGAGGTCCCTACTTTTAATGTGAAATCACAAAGAAACGTGCTTGAGGGGTTGACAGGAATAATCGAGAACACCAGCATGCTCAGAATCCATTCTGTTCACTCTCAGGTTTCTAAGAGCTGAACTCATCTTCCTAAATACTTATTTAGAGAGAAACACAATGTATAAAGAGATATGTGTATACAGAGAAATAAGGAACTATCCCCATCTATAATTTTATTTTTACCTTGCCATAAAATAAATGCTTATTAATTTCCATATCACATACAGAGGGAGCTGCGAATGTGAATTTCTTTCTTGAGTAATTGCTGTGCCTGTGACTCCTTAAGCTATATGTACCATGGAGATGGTTTCCAAATAAGAACCTGGAGAGAGGCACAGATTCACAGATGATAGCTAAAAATGCCTAGAAATTACAGACTGATTGAGGTCAGCAAGAAACAAGTTATTCAATATATCCCCTGGGGGCTAGAGCCAGACTTTTCCCCATGATTCCAAAAAATTACCTGGCAGTTTCATTAGGGTGAAAGGCAGTGCAGACTCATAAACAGAGGGAGCAGAGGTTGTAGTTTAAAATTGAGACGGACTTGTCGACCAAACACTGAGAAAGGATGGCATTTAATGGTCTGTGCTGGCTCATTAAAGAAGTTACTCAAAAGTATGTGATAGAGGAATGGGAATAAGAAGGGGTTTAATTGCAATATTTGACACTGTATATATGCCTACTTTGTGGGAAAATTCTGAAAATCAGTACTTCTAAGAAAACCTTATATCCATACAGAATCATTTCTGATGCAGGGAGCTGTCCTCAAACTCTGGTGCTGAAATACAGAACCACAGTATTTTATCATTTGAAGTACCTCCACAATATGAACTAACGTTTTCTCCTGGGTCTGAATGGAGTTGCTGCTCAATCATCCATGACCAATTTAAGGCTAAATGAGTACTTGTCCGACCACTAGAGAATTAAGGGGGACATTTTTTGAATCTTTTCATTGTGGTGTAGCTGACTAGTGCCCACTTGTATCTGGTTTTCCTTTCCCTCCTCAGTACATAGAAACAGAACTCCCCCACCCTCTTGTAGTTCAGTGACCTCATGGCTGGTCTGGACAGTGGGCTGGGATTGGAAGTGATGTGCATAGCTGCTCCACCAAACCATGAAAGAACCAGGAGTGACTCTCTAGCTATCTCTTTCCCCTGCAGTAATAAAAATATAGACCATGTTTGAAGGCACAGAGGCACAAGAGGGACTCAGCCTGGATCCCCAAGCTCCCACCTGAAAAGGATCATTCCCAGAGAGTTGTAGAGACCACAGTAAAATTTGAGTGAAAGAGAAATAAAATGTTATGTGCTTAAAGTCCCTAAAAATTTGAAGCTTATATTCTACATTTTCCCATCTTGATTGATATACTAGGTTACTCCTCATCTTTATGCCCCCAAAACAAGGCCATCACAGTAAAACCTTATGTTGCTACCAAAGATATCAAATAAGCCTATAGAGATGAATGAAGTTTTATTCACTTGGTGGAGAGGAAATATTCCTGAAATGCCTCAATGATGATCTCTTGTACATTGGTTTGTTTAGAAATTCTATGAAAGAAATGTTTCCAGAAGTTGAGTGTCTATTTGCCATAAAGGTCCATTTCTGTTTCCCCCCTTTAAAATGGTCAAAGAGTCCATGTTGGACTTGTGATAGTGAGAGAACTACCCTGTATGAAGGAACCAAGTTGAGGTCAACATCACAGTCATGAAATGATGAATATAACCACCAAACTGACCAAAGTAGATGAGAACTGAATGAAGACCATGGAATTTGGTTCAGAAGAGGTCACAAGTTACCTTTATAACAGAGTAATTTCATTGGAGAAGTCAAATTGTTGAGGGTTGAAGAAAGAAAGGAGAAAAATAGACAGCCTAAACCACAGACTCAAAAGTATTAGGTAGTAAAGGAAATTAACAAGCCTGTAGTTAAAGTACAAAACAAACCAAACAAACAAACAAAAAAACCCCATAGAACTTGAATGTGATTGAAGATAGAGGTGAAACAACCAGACAACAGGAAGAAATAGAGAAGAAGACTAAAGATGTGGACAGAAGACCCTTCTATATTTAAAGGGGGTAGGATTCAGAGCACAGGTGGAAGACACTTGTAACAAAGAGTGGGGGACCTACACATTTCGAAAGACTCTCCTACTACATTTCTTATTTGAATGAGTGACACCATCGTGTAACCAAGTTTTAATAACCAGGAACTCCAGGAACCCTCCTGAGCTCCCTTATCTCCTGTTATCACCAAGGCTACTTAACCTCTGAAGTACCTCTTAAACCTATGCCTTTGTTGCCATTCCTACAACCTGAAATTAGGTCTTTAATTCTGATGGAACCATCATAATTATGACTTTATTCTTTACCAGCTGGTTGACCTTAAGTAAACTACAAAACTTTCAGTTTCTCATCTGCAAAATGGAAATAAAAATAACACTTTTTCTGTGCTGCTGTGAAGATGAAATTAAATAAGTGCCTGGCATAGTGATCACAAAAAACTTTTAACTTTTTACCTTAACTCTGGATTTCCGTTTTTTATTTGTTTACTATATTACTACCAGAATGATCTGTTTAATATTCAAGTCACTCAATGTTTCATCCTGACTTAAATCAAGTCAATGAATCTCTATTGTTCATGGAGTAAAGTCCAGAGAGTTTGTTAGCTTGGCACTTGGTACACATCATATTGTAATTCTTGCCCAACACTTCAGCCTTCGCCAGTCTATTGTTCCAGCTGATGTTCCAACACCAAATTCCTTGCGGCTTCCCTAAAGACATCATAATATTTCAAAGTCATCCTTGACTTTGCCATGCTGTCTCTCCTGCCAGGAATATCCCTTTTCTTTATGGTTCCCGAAGCAAACTCATATTCACCCTTGAAAACCAATGCACACATGATCTTCTTCATGACTGCCTACTTCAGGCTGCCTCTTTAAAATGTACTAACTTCTGTTGTCACACTTACATCACTGTATTGTCATTTGTGCACTTACAGGCTGATTTTTAATAATTGTAAACTTTTTGAATGATGGACTGTTTAATTTGACTAACTCCTTGCCTAGACCAGTATCTCATACTTGGTAGGCACTCATCAAATGTTTGGTAAGTGAATAATGGAATGAATGCTTTGCCTGCACAAAATCCTCATTAAGAAATCAAGCGATGTGCAGGGTGGCAGAGAGTAAGACCCACCCTGTTCTGTTTTGGATATGAGGTATCCCTAAAATTTTCTGTGATAATGCAGGAATGTGCAAGAGTTAAAGGTTAGATTATGACTTGTAACCTGAGCAGTGAGTTAATCCATTTGATGGATTAAAATTTGAAGGACTAACTGGGTGGTAACTCTAGGCAGGTGGTACATAAATTGAGGAAGTAGGTCATTGGGGGTGTGACTTTGGGGTTCATATTTTGTCCCTGGCTCCTGAATCCCTCTGCATCCTGGCTGTCATGAGCTGAACAACTTTCCTCCACCACACCCTACTGCCATGATGTTCTGCCTTGCCTTGGGTCCAGAGCTATGGACTCAGCCAGCCATGGACTGAATCTCTGAAATCCTAAGCCCAAAATAAACTTTGCCTCTTCTAAGTTGTTCAGGTCAGGTGTTTTGGTGAAAAGCGGACTAACACAAACCTTAAACACTCTATATCTTTATGGAGCAGAAATTATCTGCTATAAGCAATTCAGTTTCCGGAACAAAGAACCAGGCTTTAGAGCTAAAGGACTGGAGGGGCTTTAAGCAGCAACTGGTGCCCAGAAGTCCCACCTGTGGAACATCAGGTTGCCAAAGAGCCCTTTGTCTTCTGCATCCCTGTAGAGATGCATGATGAACTGTGACTTTCTGAGTACTTGAAAAATATTTACTCAGGCTGCCAAAGTAGGCTCCACAAAAATTAGGCAAGGGAAGCTAAAATAAACCCGAACTATCATTAGAAAAGAAGAGTTTCCCTTTTATTTTCAGAAGTGGCTGTTATTTGTGGTTAAAATATTTTAATTAATGAGCAATCACTTTTATGGAATTCAAAAGCCTGCCAAGGATGTATTCAACTTACAGATAAGTGTCCTCAGAGTGCTGCATGTGAAGACATCAGGGCCTCTGGTTGACCCCACCGATAAGTTTCCAGTAGTTATTCCAGGGATCACTTTGGAGCTTGCTCAGGTGGAAATGTCTATCAGGGAGCAGTATAACTATGAAACTTGATCAGCCTGATTATCCATCTATGAGTCTACCTGTCACAGTGATGGTACAGAGGCAGCACAGCATAGTGGCTAAGAGTATAGACTGTTGGGATTGAATCCATCTTAATCTCTTATGAACTGTGCAACTTTGGGAAGGCTGCTTAACTTCTCTATGCCTTGGTCTCCTATTCTGTAAGATGGGCCCTAAACTCGCCACAGATGGAGAAAATATTTGCAAATCACATATCTTAACTCTCAAAACTCAACAATAAGAAAACAAAAAAATCTGATTTTAAGAAAAATAAGGACAAAAGACTAGAACAAACACTTCATCAAAGAAGATATATAGATGGCAAATAACCACATAAAAAGACATTTACTAATGTCATTAGTCATTAGGAAAATGTAAATTAGAACTAGATGAGCTATCCCTACATTTCTGTGTGAATAGCTAAAAAAAAATCTGCTAATACCAAGAGTTGGCGAGGATGAGAAACAACTGGAAATCTCATACATTGCTGGTAAAAATGCAAAATGTAACTAAATTTGAAAAGGTTGCTCATTTCTTTTGCTGTGACTAGGGAACCCTGCTCTTAGGTATTTATCCAAGAGAAATGTAAACACTCAAAAATCTGCATGGGAGTGTTGATAGGAGCTTTATTTACAATCACCCCATGCTGGTAACAACCCAAAAGTTATTCAACTGCTGAAGGAGTAAACTGAGGTACACCCATATCATAGACCACAACTCAGCCATAAAAAGGCACCACAACACAGATGCATTGGGTTGAGTAGAAGAAGTTGAACTATATAGTTATGATTCTAGAAAAGGCAAAACTCTATTAACAGAATGCAGATCAGTGATTTCCAGGAGCTGGAGACCGGGGGAGAAGAACAATTGCACAGGGCATGAGGGAACCGTTCGGGGTGATAAAAATGTCTTGGCCAGAACTGCAGAGGTGATTACCCTCTTGTACCCACTTTTTCCATTTCAATATCTATTTTTTGAGCTAATTTTAGACTTAAAAGTTGCATAAACCATACAGAAAGTTCCCATATCCCCTTTACCCAGACCCCCACTTCACATACATAACCACAATCCATGATCAAAGCCAGGAAATAATTAACCCTGACACAATACCATGACCTACCCTCTAGGTCCTATTCTTTTATTTTTATTTATCTATTTATATTTTGGTACCAGGGATTGAACCTAGGGGCACTTAAACACTGAGCCACATCCCCAGCCCTTTTTATTTTTTATTTTGAAACGGGGTCTTGCTAAGTTGCTTAGGGCCTCATTAAGTTGCTGAGGCCGGCTTTGGACTTGCAGTCCTCCTGCCTCAGCCTCCTCAGCTGCTGGGATCACAGGTGTGTGCCACTGGGCCTGCATCTAGGCCTGATGCTGATTTTCCCCATTCTGCTACTTCATTTCCTATTCTTTCCTGAGGTCCCATGTTCTCTACAGTTGCTGTACCTCCTTAGTACAAACTGCTTTCCCAAAGGCCCTACATCTTTCATTGTCTCTGTGACTGTAGCATTTTTCATAAGTATAGGTCAGTTATTTTGTGGTATACCTCTCAATTTGGGTTTATCTGAGGTTTTGAATGCATGGAATGAGTTTATGTACTTTTGGCGAGAATATCGTAGAGGTTATCATATCCTCCTTGGTGCTTCTTATCAAGGAGTTCTTGATGTTGACAGGTAATTTGGTTCACAGATGGCTAAGGTGGTTTCTGCCAGGTTTCTCCACTGTAAAGTTTCTAATTTTCTCTTTGTAGTCAATAAATATGCTGGGTAAATGCATTGACACCATGCAAATATACTTTCTCCTTAAACTGTTGCCCACTAATTTTCATACGTAGTAGTAGATCTGTACAACAATTACTGTGATGTGATTTGAATTTCCTTTGTTCTACATTTGAAATTTTTGATTTTTGAAAAACAATTAAGGACTTTTATTTTGAAATACAGATTGAATATCCATTATCCCAAGTGATTGGGACTAGAAGTGTTGATGAAGTTTGGATTTTTTTTTTTATTTTGGAATATTTGCATATACATAATGAGATAATAATGATCAGTGATTTCCAGGAGCTGGAGATAGGGGGAGAAGAATATCTCGTTATCAAGGAATTCAGCTGTAAACATGAAATTCATTTATGTTTCATAGACACTTTATCACATACCCTGAGTTTTATATTATATTCTTAATAATTCTATGCATGAAACAAAGTTTCCACTTGTGCCATTATGTTGACACTTAAAAAGGTTTGTATTTTGGATTTTCAGATTAGGAAAGTTCCATCCGTATAGTTACAGTTATATTTATATAGTCAGAGTTAGTTGCAAACATAGAACAAAGAGGCCACATATACCCACCACCCTGTTTTCTCTGTGGTGACAACTTTTGAGAATATGCCATAATATTGAAAGAAACAAAGAAACACTGGTGCACAATCTGGGTATAGTTCTATTTCATTTCATCGCATGTCCACCTTCATGTAACCTCCACTGCCGTCGAGATATGGAACAATTCCATCACCACCACATAGCTGTGCACTCAAAATCAGCGATGATGTGAAACTTACGCTTTCATAAACCTGACAAAGACAACAAAATCCACCAAAACTCTGCCAGGAAACATCAAGCTCCGGATAACTACCACCTCTGGCTACTGTGACTGTGCTACCTCAGAGCAAAAGTCTCCTGTGCTGGGGTGCCAATGCTTAGGCCCTCAAGGACGGTCAGTGCAGGCAATAGACAAAACTGGGTAAGGAGTCTCCTTGCACACGGCTCCCAGGCTCATGCTATACTGGATGGATTGGCTCAAAAGTGAGTCACCAACACCTGGGACCAGCGCTGCTCTGGCACTATCGGAGCGATGCTCAAAAGCCATCCCCTACACATCAGTGGGGACTTTCTTTTGCTCCTGTTTTCTCTCTCCACAGTGACCATCCTGTTGTCATCAACTATCCCAAGTGTATCCTGCCTCAGGGCTTTTGCACCTGCTATTCTCTCTGCCTACAACGTCCTCACAGATATCCATTAGCCAGCTCCCATGTCATTCCAAGAGCTTCCGGGGCCATGTGGTTAACCTCTGCCCCCAATCCTTAGTATCAGTTTCTGTCACATGGCTCCATTTTATTTCCATTATAGCACACGTTATAGTTTGGATCTGGAATGACTCTGCCCAAAACTCAGGTGTTGAAGGCTTGGTCCCCAGTGCTGAAATATTCAGAGGTAGAGCATGAGGATTCTGATCTCATGAATGGATTAATTCACTGACGGGCTCATAACTGAAAGGACTATTAAGAGGTGTGGAGACTATAGGAGGTGGGGCCTAGTTGGAGGAAAATGGTCACCCAGAGCATGTCTTGGAAGGGAACCTTGTCCCTGGACCCTTCTCTTTCCTCTTCTCTCCCTTTATACTGCCTGGCTGCCATGAAGTGAACAGCTTTCCTCGGCCTCACCCTTCAGCCATGATGTTTCTGCCTGATCATAGGCCTAAAAGCAATGGATCTGCTGACCATGCACTGGAACCCCTGAAACGAGGAGCCAAAATAAACCTCTTCTCCTTTAAATTATTATTCCCAGGTTTTTCCACTGTGACAGAAAGTTGGCTAACACAGCAGGTATCACGAGAGGAAACCGTCTTAGTCATTTATTCTTGGCTTGTTGACTGTCTACCCCAGGTCGGCTCCAGGTTACAAGCTACATGGATGCATGAGCATTACTGGCTCTATCTACTGCTGTGACCCCTCTACTCCTCAACATGGGTGGGAGTGGGGAATTTCTAGAAGGGATTCTGTACCCAGGAGGGCTTCCCTGCCACCTCCCTTCCCATTTTCTCTCCTTTTCCACTTTCAACTCTACTGTCCCCTTCCCATTCCAACACAGATCCACTGGGATTAAAAACAAAGAATGTAACAACACTGGCGGAGACACAAACAAATCCAGACTCCCTCCTACTCTCTCCCAGTCTTCTCTGCAAGACTCTTCCCTCCCCTCCCTCCTGTTGGCTGGCTGGCTGCCTGTCCTTGACGGGTGCTTGCAGGAGGAATGCCCAGAAAGGAGAACTTGTTTATTCATGAACTGCATTTAAGCCAATAGTGAAGGTTTCCCAGGAAATCCAGAGGCTTCTCGCTGTTCCCACTCTTGCTCTTTGCTCCACTTCCACGGATGTTACCCTGGATGTTGTCACGTCTGTGGAATGGCATGTATCTCTGCCATTCGTTCTACACATTTCCAGGGGAAAAGGGATTGAGAGGAAGAAAATACTGATTATTTATCAAGGAAAAGTCATTTCTCCTCTTTCCAAACAGCTGGGTGGATTTTCTAAACTCATTTCTGCCCTAGAAATGGGACTGCTGCTTCTGAAATGGCCCTCTGTGTTGGGGTGGGCTCTGCTTTTATGGCCAGTAGGTAATAGCATGTTCTGATTTATGAATTGGCATCTGGGGGAGGTGCTAAGCCCCTGGATGGGTTCATCGGGAGAAAACAGTCATATAAATATTCCTGTCATATGAAATTATTGTTCTCATTTTGATTAAAATGTGTGTGTGTGTATGTGTGTGTGTGTGTGTGTGTGTGTGTGTGTGTGTGTGTGTGTGTATTGGGATTTAGGAGCTTTTAGTGGGAAAGCAGAAAGAGGTCCCATTTTCCTACAAAGCAAAAATGCAGATACTGTCCAGAAACAGCAACTTGATTAGAAGACAATCAGCAGATGGTTTAATTTGGGGTTGCGGGGGATAGTCCTTGGTATTTTGACTTAAAGTCAAATCCAAGGTTTTGGACTAAGGACAGATGGAGGGAATTTGATCTCATAAGTTTGGTCCAGACTCCATTTAGGATTATTTTTTTAACTGGTTAAGAAAAAAAATCATTTCATGTAAGTTTGTTCCATCTTCCCCAAATCACTGTGTTGATTCATTCAAATGCACCTAATGTTTTGGGGAATTTGCAAGGTCAAAATCACCATGCAGGTCCCATAGGGGCTGCAAGAGAAACAGGGCCCAGTCTCTGTCCCGCAGGAGCACAAAGCCTGGAGAATGTGTGTGAGGATGTCCCTGAAGCCTGCACAGGATTTCCCTGGGGAGATCAGACATAAGCAGACAGATAGCAGGACCAAATCAGGGGTTTAGGAGGGAGGTCACATACCATGCAGCTGCCTAGAAAGTGGGAACTGTTGGCAGCTTTGCTTTACATGTTTGAGATATTTTTCTGCAATAAACATGTAACCTCCCTGAAGACAAGAAGCCTGCCCTTGACCTTGGGGATTAACACATACTAGTTCAGGAGAAAGCATAGTCCTTTCAATTAAAGGTCAGATAGTTCATACTTTAGAGTCTGCAGAGGTCACAGGGTCTCTGTCTCAACTACAACTCTGTGATTGTGATAAAAATAGTCATAGACCACATGTAAATGAATGGGGATGACCAGGTTCTAATAAAACTTGATTTACTTTTATTTTAAAACAGGTGGCCAATCAGATTTGAACTGTAGCTTGCCATCCCTTCTTGTAGATGAACAGGAGTATATCACTGAATAACAAGTGTTTCTCACTTTTAAAGGCTATCAAACATGACCTGACAAAGTAAATAAATGGAAAACATGTTTCAAGAGTTATTTCCTATGCATAAAGATCTCCAAGATACATGTAGCATACAATCTAGTCTAAAAACACATACATGAACATATATAGTAGCACAAAGAGTACTTATCCCTTACATGCAACCTGAATTTTGGAATATTCTGCAGTCTGCAAGATGTTAAGTAGACACTATTTTTTTTTCTAAGCACCAGACTCCAGATGGAAATAAAGGAAAGGAATCTCTCCTCTCATTTCAAGTCTAGGAGTGATAGCCAAGGTCTGGGAGGCAGGATTCTCCTGGTGGATGTGGTTGGGGGGGACAGGAGCCAGTGCAGGCTGTTGAGCTGTCTCAACCAGTATATCTACCCATGAGGCTTCTGTTCATTACTCTAATTTATTTCTTTGTTTTCATGGCAGAATAAACTCCAAATTCCAGGGGTCAACTAAGTGCCTGCCACCCACCCATGTGTGACCAAAAAACCCCTTGGTGTCATTAGTCAATGCCAACTAGTTAATAATGACCAGCCTCTTTACTAATGGCCCGAGGCAGGGGTCCTTGGGGCAGCAAAGGCTCTGGGAAGGAGACTGCATGGGGACGATGGTTTGCAGGATGCACTTCTGCTGGCCAGTTTCAAGGGCATATTCCCCCATGCCCAGCCCCTTAGAAAGGTAGTAATTAGTTTTTTTCCCTTCGATGCACATGGTGAATGCAGCAGGATTTGGCATTTGGAGAACCATTGGGGTCTGTCCCTCTCATCTTGACTTGCCTTGGGTTTATAACTAAGAAATAAGAAGCTTGCAAGGCAGTTCGGGGGCTGTGCTCAGTTACCACAGAGAGAAAAGAAACTTTTAAGAGTCGGGGCTTCCAGCAAGGAGAAGCCACTGAAAGCAAAGCTGACCAGGACTCGGCTGGCCCTGCACCCTGTACAGCAAAGGGTCTCTTGCAAACTGCAGGCAGTGAGCACAACCACTAAGTAGTAAGCTCCTAAAGGGCACAGAGCTTGCTCTGTGCATTTTTGGATGTTCCCAGCATGGAAACTATACACAGAATCACAGAGACAAAGGTTTCTTAGCCTGCATGATGCACTGTGATCCTATAGACAATGCCTTCCAGCCGATGCACACTGTGATGAACCAGAGTCTTGTTCCCACATTGGTCTTTTGGACAAGTGGAGTAGCCAGAAATTGCCTAGAGATGAGAGTTCCCCAGAGCCTGGTCCCCTCTGGTCATAAGTGGACATCCCTCACCCCAGTGAGCTGTACACATACCTTTATTTAATGTATCAAATGTAGAAACAGGTTGGAAAGAATTGATCTGGTTCACAAGCGAGAAAATCAAGACTCAGGAGTCAAGACCTCACAAAAGACAAGGCCTTGAATCCAGATGGCTTGACTCTGTCCTAGACCTTCTCAGCTACCCCACAGCTACCAACTAACCAGTCAACAAAGAACCACTGAAGCTGGATTGTTGAAATTGAGAAATCACTTGAATAGAAACTAGCAGAAGGACAGATGATGACATTAGCACAGCTTGAAAGGTGAACTGGCTGCCCAAAGCAGAAGTCAGGGTATTGCCAGCACGTGCCAGTCCTTCCCCTGGACCAGCGCTTCCATTCTGACCAGGTCTCTGCCTAGAGGTATATCTTACATCACAGCCCAGCACACACCCACATGGAGTAGCACAAGTGGTACTTACCCTGGCACGTCTGATGGACACTGTCCTATTCGATTTTATTTTATTTCATTTAAAACAAAATTCTGGTCATGACCCTTTAAATTGATTTCGTGACCCACTAAATTGATTTCTTGACCCGCTAATGTGTCATGACCAGCAGTTTGAAAAACAGTGGCCTGACCCTATTCCAGCTCCGCCCCCTCCTCAGAGACAGGGAGAATGGAAGGCAAATCTCAGACAAGAGACTCAGAGATTGAGATGAAAGTGCAGAGGAAGGGACGAGGGAAAAGGTGGGGCACGGGAAAGAATAGGAATGAAATGAGAAGAAAGGAATGCAGGAAATGGGAAACATAATGAGAAAAGGCCAACAGCAGACGCAGGTCCGGGAAACGCTCCTCCAGCTCCACCGGCATCCTGGCCACGTTTATGTGAGACTCTCCCAGTGTGAACAGGCAGACTGTGCTAACGCTGTCTGCTTGTCTGGAGATTTCTTATCTGTCAGCACCATCTCAAGGCCCTTATGGTTGCTCCCAGAGAGGATCCTCCATGGGTTGTTCAGGGATCTGGGCTCTAGAAAGATCTAGAAAATAGTGGGTAAATTACCCAGAATTAAAGAAGCTGACAATACTTTCTCCACTCGCTCTGACGTGTGGGGACTCTGTGACTTCTGAGTGGAGTCTGGGCTGACCATGGACTTTTTGCATGTGAGGTGTCCTTTTCCGTTGTGACAGCCATTATAGATGAAGTTTTGGTGCAAAGGGGACAGATTTAGAAAGAAACAGGAACATGAGAATCAGAGATTTACATAAGATTAATTTTTAAAAAAGCTGCAAGTTTACAGACTCCATAAGTCAAATTTCTCTAAATGGCTTTAACTACACATTCCATAGTAAAAATATTTTGAACATGTACCTACAATGCACACATATTTATTGATTAAGAATATATGGGGGTAGGAATGATAGTAGCGTGAAATAGACATTATTACCTCATGTACATATATAACTACATTACTGATATGATCCTATGATATGTACAATCAGAAAAATGAGAGATTACATTCATTTATGTATGATCTAGCAAAATGCATAAATACATTCTTCTGTCAAGTACCTCTAATTAGAATAAATAGAAAACAAACAAAAAAATAAAAAAGAATATACATTACATTCACTAGCATATCACACTATTAAAATGTATAGAAATTTAGGAAAGAAGTGAGCTAAAAGATAAAATGACACCTTAGTTTTTATTTATTTTATTAATGAGTAATACAAAACAGTTCACTATCCAACAAAATTATTGTTAATACTGATAAGACTGTTAAGATTGGCTTCGTTTTTTTTTTTTAAAAACAGGTTGTTTTTAGCCCTCAGTGATATGTGATTCTAAGGTCCAGGGTTTGGTTTATTTCCATAACTTGCTTTAGTGACTGTCATAATGGAAAAGGACACCTCACAGGCAAAAAGTCGGTTGTCTCATGAACCACTTAAGACTGTTGAAATTGAGTTTAGTGGTTTCCATCTTCTCTGATGTCAACCAGTTGTTCTTAAAACTAATTAAAAGATGCTGAATTTTATTTATTTATTGTTTTTAACAAATGGGTCAAAACTCTCTGAAAGTCTTCATTTGGAAGGTTTTCAAGCAGGTAGAGGATCTTGCTCTTAAGTTTTATGATTTCTTTTTTTTTTATACCAAGGATTGAACCCAGGGGCCCTTAACCACTGAGCCGTATCTCCACCTCATTTTTGTATTTTATTTAGAGACAGGGTCTCACTGAGTTGCTGAGGCCGACTTTGAACTTGCAGTCTTCCTGTCTCAGCCTCCTGAGTCACTGCAACCCACGACCTGACAGTTATGTAATTTTTTAGATATGAATTCTTAAGTGTCACACTTGTTATCAGCAACAAAATAACATAATGGTAAAAGTATTTCCAAGCATCCTTTTCCCCAAAAATGGTTTCTCTATGCCATAAATTCTTATCCAAAAGTACTTTCTTGTCTATTGCTAACATTGCTACCTTTATATCAAAGGGAAAGATTGTTTATTTTTCGAAGTACCAGGGAAGTGGTGTGCTCTGACAGCTGGATGTCAAAACTGCAGAGGTCAACAAATGTGGAACATTTTGGTTCTTTTAAAAGAAAAACGTTTCATCTTGTTTCCATAAGCAGCAAACGTTTCTGTTGTACAAGAAAGTTTCACAGCCACTTCCGCATTGTTGTGAAGTATAATAAGGATGCTATTTAAAGGGTGGCTTTAACAATGTTGATAAGGTCTTTCATACATAAATCTCAAATTTGTTGTAACACTGTGAAACTGAATCATGCAGTAAGGATGCCAGTGTCAACCTCTCCAGAGTGTGGAATTCCCAAGCACCACCATGCCTTCTTTTTAAATTATTTTTAGTTGTTCTAATTAGTTATACAGATAGCAGAATGCATTGCTATTCATTGTACGTGAATGGAGCACAACCATTCATTTCTCTGGTGGTACATGATGTAAAGTCACACCATTTGAGAGATCATACAAGTACCTAGGGTATGATGTCAATCTCATTCCACCATCTTTCCCACTCCCCCGCCTCCTTCCCTCCCCCTATTTCCCTCTGCCTAACCCAAGTTTCCTCTGTTCATCCATTCCCCTTCCCCCCAATTATGAATCAGCATCCACATATCAGAGAAAACATTTGGACTTGTGTTTTTTGGGATTGGTTTATTTCTCTTAGCATGATATTCTCCAACTCCATCCATTTACCTGCAAATGCCATGATTTCATTCTCCTTTAAGGCTGAGTAATATTACACTGTGTGTATATACCAGTTTCTTCATCTATTCATCTATTGAAGGGTATCTAAGTTGCTTCCATAGCTTAGCTATTGTGAATTGAGCTACTATAAACATTGATGTGGCTGCATCACTCTAGTATGATGATTTTAAGTCTTTTGGGTATAGACCAAGGAGTGGGATAGCTGGGTCAAATGGTGGTTCCATTCTAAGTTTCTAAGGAGTCTCAATACTGTTTTCCAGAGTGGCTGTACCAATTTGCATTCCCACCAGCAACGTATGAGTGTACCTTTTCCCCACATCCTCGCCAACACTTATTGCTGCTTGTATTCTTGATCATTGCCATTCTGATTGGAGTGGGATGATATCTTAGGGTAGTTTTGATTTGCATTTCTCTAATTACTAGAGATTTTGAACATTTTTTCATATATTTGTTAATCGATTGTATATGTTCTTCTGTGAAGTGTCTGCTCAGTTCCTTAGCCCATTTATTGACTGGGTTATTTGGGGGTTTTTGGTGTTAAGTTTTTTGAGTTCTTTATATATCCTGGAGATTAGTGTTGTATCTGAGGTGCATGTGGTAAAGATTTCCTCCCATTCTATAGGCTCTCGCTTCATGTTATTGATGTTTCCTTTGCTGAGAAGAAGTTTTTTAATTTGAATCCATCCTATTTGTTGATTCTTGATTTTATTTCTTGTGCATTAGAAATCTTATTAAGGAAGTCAGGTCCTAAGTCAACATGATGAAGATTTGGGCCTGCTTTTTCTCCTGTTAGGTGCAGGGTCTCTGGTCTAATTCCTAGGTCCTTGATCCACTTTGAGTTGAGTTTTGTTTAGGGTGAGAGATAACAATTTAATTTCATTTTGCTAAATATGGATTTCCAGTTTTCCCAGCACCATTTGTTGAAGAGGCTATCTTTTTTCTGATGTATGTTTTTGGCCCCTTTGTCTAGTATGAGATAACTGTATTTATGTGGGTTTGTCTCTGCATCTCCTATTCTGTACCACTGGTCTACCTGTCTATTTTGGTGCCAATACCATGCCATTTTGTTACTACAGCTTGGTAGTATAGTTTAAGGTCAGGTATTGTGATGCTTCCTGCTTCACTCTTCTTGCTAAGGACTGCTTTGGCTATTCTGGGTCTCTTATTTTTCCAAATGAATTTCATAATTGCTTTCTCTATTTCCAGGAGGAAAGATGTTGAGATTTTAATTGGAATTGCATTGAATCTGTATAACACTTTTGGTAGTGTGGCCATTTTGACAACATTAATTCTGCCTATCCAAGAATATGGGAGATCTTTCCATCTTCTAAGGTCTTCTTTAATTTCTTTCTTTAGTGTTCTGTAGTTTTCATTGTAGAGGTCTTTCACCTCATGAATGGCTG
Organism: Sciurus vulgaris; assembly: GCF_902686455.1. Taxonomy (NCBI): domain Eukaryota; kingdom Metazoa; phylum Chordata; class Mammalia; order Rodentia; family Sciuridae; genus Sciurus; species Sciurus vulgaris. The sequence continues at coordinate 22,392,958 of NC_136468.1, read as the reverse complement.
ACTCAGTATGACTAAGCATGAATGGTACAGACCAAGAGGGAGAGTGTAGCCAGTATCAATTGCATATAAAATATGAATAAAGTAGCTGAGCCTGGTGGTGTACACTTGTAATCCCAAGGACTTGGGAAGGCCGAGGCAGGAGGATTGCAAGTTCATGGTCAACCTCTGCAACTTAGCGAGACCCTATCTCAAAACAAAACAAAAGGACTAGGGATGTAACTCAGTGGTAGAGAACCCCTGGGTTGAATCCCCAGTACTACAAAAATAAAATAATAAAAATAAATACAAATAAGATAAATACAAATAAAGCTAAATCTCTTGTTTTAAGTAGAAAAATTTTTTAAATGTTCTAATAGTTTCTTCCCCTGTGCTATTAAATAGTTATTTAACATCAAAGTGAACTTTGTGATCACTGTTTTAGAATTTGGTCTTTGGTATTTTACAGCAAAACAATACATTTTTAATAGCCTTATCCAGATAACTGTTAATTTGGAGATACTGGGTTATCAGCATTTGATTTTAATTAGTAAAGTAAAATATTTGAGAATAAAAATGGTCCCAACATTAAGAACCACCTGCGAATATGCAAATTGGTGCAACACAATAATCTCAGGTGAGAACTGTCACTCTGTGTTTTGACAGTTGGTAAGAGGTAGAATAGTCATAGTTTTAATAAAATGTCTAACTTTTAGAGAAGGAAATGAATAATGGATCAAGGTCTGGAGCTAAGCACAGAACTGAAGAAGGCTTCACAGGCCTAGGATGGAACAATCTGATCCTGGGAGCTTCTGTGAGTTTGAGCAAGTCAGGTGACAGCTACAGAGAGGCAGCTGCCACAACCTCACGGGAATAGATTGAGGATCTGGTGGGAAGAAACTCCTTCTCCGGAATCCCTCACGCTATGACCAAAAATTTAGTCTGTGCCTTGAGATGAAGAACACAAAAGAGGAGTGACCACAGACCTGCATAAAGCCAAGGCCACCAGACCAGGAAAAGGAAACAGAGACTTCTAGAGCTAGGGAGAGATTTGTCTTTCCCAGTGAGGCTTCCATAATGCCGGGTCCACTTTTTATGAACTTTTTATGAACGGTACAGTGAGTGCTGAGGTCAGATGCATTTGAGAGACACTGCGTCCTACAGTTGGTCACCTACCTGTAGCTTAGAGATTCAGAATACCCATGAGCAGAGAAATGTTCTAAGATAGGCTCCAGTCAAGATATCAGGTCCACTCAGATTGCCCCAAATGTACTTGATCAAAGAAATTCTTTTTAAAAATATTCTGCAGAACTTTGAGAAATAAATTTGGAAAATTTTGGACCAACTGATGCTTAAATCTCTACTGAGGCAGAGGAACATGTTCCCACAGTTGACTGCATATGTACCACCCCTGTCCCTAAGATCCCTCATCTTAACATGAGAGGGCATTTAGCTCCTTGTCTTGTGGACAGGAGAGCAGAACTTCCTCTTGAAGGACCTTTCCTGTCACCCGAAGGCAACTTCAGGCATGAGTGGTGGCCCCTTGTCACAGGGGTGTCTCAGAAAGCAAGTTGGGCACTCTCCATCCACTAGGAGGCTCTCTGTCACTTTTGGAACCCCCCCAAAACAAACAACAAACAAACCAATTAACAGGGGCCTAATGTGCCCCAGAGGCTAGAAAAGTGAGTTTATGAATAATAGGAGAAGAACATTATTTTTTTTCAATATAATATGGGCATACTAACTGCCAGTAAACTGAAAATAATGGAAATGAAAGTTAAGATTGATTGAACCCCCACTATGTGCCAGGTACTGTTCTAAGAATTTTATATAGGTTTTCTAATTTACTGATTGTAACTACTGAGTCAATGGCATGGACATAATTTCATTTTCCTGTTGAGAAAACTGGAGTCCCGAGAAGTTAAACAACTTTCCCAAGGTTGAATAGCAAAGCCAAGATCAAGAAGCAGAGCTGGTATTTCTGGCTGCAGCCTGACCCACCTTCTTGGGATCTGGCACATCACCGGACAGCTGTCAGCAGCAGCTTAGATTCTTCTGGAAGAGGATATAGTCTATACTGTCCCCACCCCGGTTGTTTTTCTGAACTTTTTAAATAAGGATCTAGTAGCCTCCTCAACAGACATTATTGCATATGCCTCTGAGTCAGTTTCAAATTCCTGCCCAGTATCTACTTGAACTGTACTTTACAAACTCATGTGAGACAGCTCTGCCATTTGGTAATCTCTCCTTTTATACCTATACTGCATTTGATAGTAATGTGACAGCGCAGATGGCTTCTAGTCATCTGAACAATGGCATAAATTAATACGTGTCCATTTACTTTTGAAAATGTCTGACTGATATTCAAACCAAGTGGGCAATTTACTAAATTGTTCCATATTTCTGGTCTCTCTTTTCTACAGAACTCTGGTTCTGGTCAATCAGAACTCATGGAATTTAACCACTTCCATTCAAAGGCCACAGGTAGAGGACAGGAGAGACAGGGCTGGAATCCTGAGTGCTTCCGGGCAGAACAGCCTGAGCCACCTGCAGAACTGAGGGCTGGTGGGAATCTTGGGACATACCCTTAAAAAAGTTCCAGCCTCAAGACCAGAGTCCTTGGAACACACAAGGAGAATGTCCCCTTCTAGTTGATGACTTTTGCCTTCCCAACCCCTAACTCCATGAGAATGTGGGCTAAATAATTCCTATGGGAGACTCCCTATTTGATGACCTTCAAGCTGGGCTTGCTCTGGCCCAGGCCCTACAGAGTTTCCAGGACAGGGTCTTATTTCTACTCTTCTTTTTATACAACACTAAGCCCTGCACTGGGCATACAGTGGGCACCTAATAAATACACTTAGTGAGAAGGAGTTGAAAGGTGGCAGACATGCCGCTCCTGGTCCCATATGCCCATCTTGTAAAATCCCCTCCCAGGCTTAGAATTTTACAGGTGGTTGTCTTTAAAAATGGCAGTTAGAGTGACTGAAAGTATGGGGACATTGATGCCAAGTTAGGAGAGGGAGCAACTCTCAGGGCAATTGCCAAAGACAGACGCTAATGGCGTTCAGGCTTAGAGGCTGCCAGAGCTTTCCCCAATCAATGGCTCTCGGATCTCCTTGTCTCTCTCCTGCTCTGTCCCCGTCCCTCTCTCCCTGTCCAACTGTGTTCTGCCCTTATATATCTCCTTGTTCTGGGGCAGAGAGAAGGGAACAACCATTTTCCCCATCTTCCCTGAATATCCTAGAAGTTGAGCCTCCAGAGACTTTTTCAGCTGCAGAGCCTGTGATATTGTCAAGAATCGGGTGGAGCTGGAATGCCTTCCCAAAGTGGGGAAGTAGAACAACCAGGGAAAATCCACAGAGCCCAGCGAGGTGACCAAGCTCTTTCTGATTAGGGAGGGAAATATGATCTCTGTCCCCTCTGTCCCCTGCTCATTGGTAGGAAAGGAGCCTGCACCTTTCTATTTCCCAAAGGGCTTTGAACAGAGAGATGAAGGGACTCTAGGTGGTAGCTGGTGCCTGGACTTTAACTGACCTGTGGCCATCAAGCAGAGGTTTGTCTAGGTGTTCGTGCCCCAAAAATATAGTCTCTGAAAATAATAGTGGTAACAATAATGACAGCAATGGCAACACTACCACCAATTTAATAAGACCCTCCTGCTTGCCAGGTGCCTTACATATACCCACCCCGTCCTAAGGGCACTGAAAGCCGTTTCCATCACAGAGCTGGTGAGCACTGAGGGCCAGGAGGAAAAGCCAAGTTCATGGTCTATTCATAACTCCTGAGGTTTCCAGCCTGCACACAGGCCTGCCTTCCGGTCACCCCGGCAGACCATCTAAGAGCCTTTCTTTCCTCAGGGAAGCCACTAAACTCCATCACCTTCAGATGGGAGATTTCCTTCCCCCATGAGTGGTCACTTAGGCACATGTGCCGGGAAAGGATGGCGAGGGGGAGCTCCCCTGCCTGTCTCTTTGGGTGGGGCTTGCACTGCCTGGGTTTGGTGTACCCAAAGATGCCCCAATGTTGCAAGGAACTCTTTTCCCTACTTGCATCAGGCTGAATCAGGGAAGAAGAGACAAGGGACCTCCTTCGCTGGGAGGGCCACTTTTGACCTCTCACTGACATCCTTTCTTCTCTGTTCCGCCACCACGCCCCTAGCAATTTCTTTCACCTTCTAAGTTGTGTTCTGACATCTGAGAGTGCATTCACGACTTGCCTGCTGTAACTATGAGAAGGTTGGATAGCCTCTCTTGTTCCCAGAGAGCTCCTGTTCCTCGCGGGACAGGGGCTGGGGAGACGCAACAGAGTGGGACTGAGTCCCGGATTCGACTCGGCTCTGCTGCTAGCTTGCTGTGAGACTCTGGATGCACTCCTTACTTCTCAGGGCTTTGTTTGCTCACAAGTCACAAAGGGGAAAGGGCAGCAGGAGAGAGTTGCATCAGGGCAACCTTGGGGATGCGTTCATCTCCGCAAGCTTAGGACGCCATGGTGAATCCAGGCAGCCAGCACCCCTGGACTAGGAACCTGGGGAGGGAAACCATCTCCCCTCTGCTCCCTCCAGCTCTGTGATGGCACAACGGAGACAAGTTCTGCCTTGACTGAGAAGGAAGGGAGAAGGGGGAGCATCTCTGCCGGACATTTGGGAACCTTTGTGATCCACTCCGACTCAGTAGGAAGGCTTCCACTTCAGTGAAATTAGGCGAATCGCTGCAACAGCTTTTCCCTTTTTGAGAATGCCTTAGGTGGCTCCGTTCCCTGTCACTCACCTCTCAGGACTGAACTTCAAGTTAGCTCTCCCGGGAGCTATCAGACTTAGCCCAGTCTGGGTGCTAGCAGCAAATGTCCAAATGGGCTTGTCACAGTGTCAGCCATCCAAACACAACCAGAATGGACAAGTCGGTCCCCCGCAGGGACAGAAAGGTCGGTGGAGAGAGGGTGGCATCACTGTCAAACATGCCTCATGTGAGACAAGCTGGGGGACCCAGAGCCTACAGAGTGGGAGTCACCCTGCAGGAGCCCACCGCCTTTGGCTGCAGAGACTAGCTCCACAACAGCACCTTCCAGAGTCAGTGTCTGCAGACACCCAAGACTGTCAGACCTTGCATCAGCTACCCAGGAATATCCTGGGAGGCAGGCTGGGGACAGGGAGGAACACTGAGGCACAAAGAAGTAGCAATGGCCCCTCATTGCATGCAATCCTTGGCAGATACACCATAAACTTGGGGATCCTGAGCTCTTATCGGCACGAGCCTTTATTGGACCACAATCCACTTTCTATTGATGGTGCTTCCCTCAGAAACTCTGAGTGCACCAAAAATTCACAAGACCACCCTCTTATCTCCTGCCCCTGTAGGGCAGGCTTAACCTGGCTTAATCTCGAACCTAAAACACAGGACTTGAAGAGGAAAGGGGATCGAAAAGTCTGCTGTGGCCCCTCAAGCATGGGCGCTTTGCCTCTCTGGGGTCCCTTCTCTGAACACTTAAAAATCACAGTGCTTTTTGCCCCGCCACAGCTTCTGTTCCACTTACCTGCTCAGTTTCTCTTTCCGTAGCTTTTCACCTGCCACACTGTGTGCTTGATGATTGTGCTGATTGCCTCTTGCCTGCTCCCTTTGCTTTAGCCTTGGGGATAGTTATGTTTCCTTACTGGTGTAACCTGTAAGCCTTGGCTAGTGTCTGGCACACAGTAGGTACCTACTGAATATTTATTGAATGAATGAAGGAATCAGCCCTGGCTAATGTTACCTGTGTTGTAAGGTAACTCTGACTGGCAGCTGATCTACCTCCAGGCCACCTCCCAGCCCCCGTCTACATCTGTGTCCTCCCCGTTCAGAGCCAGGACTTCAGTGCCAGAAGCTCAGAAGGATAGGCTGGGAATGTCCCCAGGCACCTGGAAGCAGACCCACTGTCAGCAGAAGTCCAGGAAAACAAAAGATGCCATGAAAGATGGCTTTGGCCCAGACACAACTGAAAGTGAGTCCCCAGCAAGCAGAAACATGTGCTGTGGGCCCTCGGCTCTCAGGCAGGGAAGCGCTGGGATGTGGGGTGGCAGAGATGGTGAAATTTACTGTGAAATCTGCCACTTTCTTTGGGGCCTGTCAAAGAAGACACTCGCCTTGTCTAGGGGACAGCTGCTTCTCCTCCTGTGTGGGTTGCTCCAGGGCCCCGGGATGCCTGACTCTGTCACCTCATCTCCTCGTTTATCTGCCTTGCTGACATCTCCTCTCACTTCCCTCCCATTGGTTGGCAGGTTTTTATCGCAGTGATTTCAGTGTGTATAGATATCCCTGGGGGTTTTCTGGGATTGTAGGGAGTACACACCACACAGGCACACACACACAGGCACAGCAAGAAGGAGGCTGACAGAGACACATGGAAGAGGACAGACATCACAAGGTACGCATGTGCATGTGAGCAGGCGCTCCCACGCACACGAGACACTCAGACTTGTGCAGAAGAAAGGACAAAGAGAGAAACAACACGGCACTGACAGAGACAGGTATATTATGACAAAATGACATCGATACCTAGCAGCGTGCACTCATACAGTCCAAGAAAATGTGTCGATAGAATCAGTGCTTGCTGAGTAAGAATGGAGAGGAATTCCCATATCCATGGAGCAGAAGGATGGCCTGGCCATGGGATTGCACAATTTGCAAATAATCAAGCAAACAGCCAACATGTCCTGGGTGTTCTCTCACTACCGGGTGCCTTGCTGAGCACTGTCTGTGTGTACTGCCTCATTGAATCTTGCTGCCAGCCTCGTTCAGTCCTATGTACTCTATCCCCAGTTTATGGACACCAGTGTGGCCACAGGGAGCAAGCCTCTCTCCAACGGCATCCCCACCACTTGTGCTTCTCTCTCTGTGCCACGCAGCCTTTCCATGTCCTGAGATACCCTGGTTGTGTCCCTATCTCAGGTCATTGTGCTTGCTGACCTTCTGCCTGGGCCATGCTTACCCTGAAAGTCACCTCCTGTCACTTCTGCCCTTTGCTCACAAGTCCCTTCTTTGAGGAGTTCAAAGACCACTCCCCACCATGTTCTTAGACATAGCCTTGTTCCTCCTGGGCCCATTTTGATTTCCATTGTATTCACCATTATCTGAGATAAGGCATTCATCCATTTCCTTGTTCACACATTCACTGTCCAGAAAGTGAGCTGTTTAAGGACAGGGACTTTGCCTTGTTCTGCACAGAGTCCCTAGGATCTAGAAGAGCACCTGACTCCTTGTAGGTGCTCAGTGAATGCTTATTGGGCTTAGGATGAATGAGGTACCAAGGATTTAGCAACTTGTCTGGGGCTGCAGAGCCAGGAATTAGGTAGCTTCATGTGTACAGACACACACCTGTTCACACACACATACACTGGCACCCGCCACCCACTTCTGCTAGTCATACAAATCCCTACCCCACCATCCCTGCTTCCTTCCTTGTGCCTAGAACTGGCCTCTTTCAGTGTATTCAGGGAGGAAGTCTGGAACCAGAAATTAGCTTCAAACAGAAGTGGAGAGATGCTCTAGAATCTGCTTTCACTGTGGGTTCATTGAATACTTCACAACCACTAAAATGCAATGCAAATTATTTCCCCTGGTTGTCAAGATCTCCTTCCCTCCTGGTGGAACGAGAACCTGCAGGTGTGGGGGAAGCAGCAGAATCTGGTGTCACCAATCATAAGGAACCTGGGAATAAGAAGTGATGAAGAGCATTTGGAGGAGAGAGCACCTGTCCTGGCCTGCCTACCACATGGTGAAGGGGACAATTCCTTTCATCCAGAGGTGAAAACCTAGAGCTTCTGAGAGTTGGCAGAACCAAAGATTGAGGTTCTTAACCAGACCCAGAGCCCTGCTGCCATCTCTAAGTCTTCAGCATTATCTCCAGGTAGGTGGCTCCTGATAAGCAGAGGGCTCCCCACAAAGGGCTGGTCCTCCTCAGGTGTGGACAAGGCCCACAGCTCTGGGCAAGGTCCTCTTCTAGGAGTGACTCAGAGAGAGAAGGATCCCCCCACTCGAGAGACTTCCACGCTAGTGCAGAGACATGGAAAATAAGCTAACTGGTCACTTTTGAACTTTCCTAGGCACCAGAGGGAAGAAGCAAAAGGATGTGAAAGGAAGGAGCCAGGAAGCCAGGGCAGGGGAGGCTTTAGGCAGAGTGCTCAGCAAAGGCCTCTCTGAGGATGGCTATTTGAGCAAGAGCTGCAGGACAGCAGCTGCAGGAAGACCAGAGAGTGGATTCCCAGGAGAGATGGTGGCAAGGGCAGAAGCCCAGCAGGAAGAGGCTCTGCAGATTCAGGGACAGAATGGAGACTTGTGTGCTGCTGCTGCAGGGGAACCAGGAGACGGGCCAGGAAATGAACTTGCAAGAGTGGGTACAAGTCACAGTGAGGGGTGAAGGGGAACAGGGATAGTAGGAGAGGTCAGTGAAGACCCACCCTGAGCGCTTGCCCACAGCCCCTGACTCTCTTACGCATCTCTCTCCCTTCCAAGTGCCACTGGGTTGTTTCCTTCCAGGTTCCCCGTTAGACATATGCCAGGACCAGAAAGTCTTTTAGGCCACTGTCCTGCAGCAAATCCCAAAAGGTCCAAGAGAGGAGATAGGATATCCTTGAACGGATGTGGGGAAGCAGAGCGTTCTCTGTCGTTGGGCTCTCTCTTATACAGCAGCTAGGAAATGCATCCTCTACTCTAATGTGAGTCTCTTGGGTCATAATTCAGGTTGCCATTCCACCATGTTTAGGAGACAAGAGTCTGTCCTTCCGCAAAGATCTGGGAATGCAGATGCTGGTGTGCTTGATGGTGGATATTAGTGTCCAGCTGCAGGAAGGGCCAGAGTAGCAGACTTGGAATGAGAGGCTCAAGGCCCACAGCTCTCTTGAGCTCACGCTGGTCTGTTCATTCATTCTTCCATCCAACACATGTTTCAAGTGAGTGTGTTACACATTGTTCTTGGGATCTGTGATATATAAGTGAACTAAAAAGATTTAAATTAACAAAATTTCTGTTCTCATGGAGCTTATATTCGAATGAGGAAAACATGCAATAAACAAAAGAAATATATAAACTATCTACAAATAAGCAGCATAGCACCATGAGTAGAGCCATTGAAGAACTGGTAGCTTCCAGGTCTAGGTGAAGGGCAGGTTCCTTGGGGTTTTTAGGGGAGGCCCCTAGTAAGCAAAATTCAGGATAGTAATCCTTGTAGCTATCTGGGGAGAGCTCCAGGCCAAGGGAGCAATAATGACAAAGATTCTAAGGCAGAAGAGTGCCTGACATATAGGACAACTCTCACGGAGGGCCTCTCTGTGTCCAGAGCACTAGCCCCCACCTTGACTCTGCAGAGTGGGTCTGAAGAACAGAGTGGGAGGTGATAAGGTTGTTAGGGGACAGATATACGAATGGTGGGAACATGGGGTTAAGAGAGTAATTCTATGAAGTGGGCCCTCATGCTTTCTTTTCCAAGAAGTAATTTACCTGCAGCCCTGCCTTGCCTCAGTGGACAGGATATGTAACACTCTTCAACAAACTACCCATTCACTGCAGGAGAAATACAGGCCCAAAATAATGCAGAAAAGAGGAACCCGCGTTACCCTGAAGCAGGAGACTTTTGTGACCAGATTCTGGTCTTTCTCACCATAAAATCTGTAAGAATGTAGAGTTAATAATCCAATTAGAACCAGTCAGCATGGACTGTGACAGTGAGGACTTGAAATTCAGATGTCACCCTGCTGTCACTCAAAAAAGTCAAGAGGTGGACCTGGGTGGAACTGTCTGGAAACTTCTCTGGGATCCAATAAAACTGGAATGCACGAGAGCTACATGGTCCCTCTCCTCTCTGAGAGGACCCACTCTCCCCCTTGAGAGTGTCCCCTTCTTTCCTATCCCTTCAATAAACTCATACCTCTTACTCTCAGTGACATGTCTGAAATCTTTCTGACTTTGTTGCAAGAATTGGGGTTTGAAGAGAGGATCTTCATACTGCCTCAGTTTCTTGGAAGGCTCTAGGTCCATAACAAGGTCAGATATCTCAAGGAACAAAACACAGGCCCTTCTGGGTCTTTATAAGCACTTTGGTCAGTGGAGGGATTTGATTGGAGGAAAGGTAAGATCCAATTTTAAAAGATTAACTGCTACAAGGAGAAAAACTGAAAAGATATGAGAGAATAGTTGTAAAGCCTATTACAAATATTCAGACTCAGTGCTGGGTGGTAGCAGTGAGGTGGTGGGACATATTCATATTCTGGATATATTTTCTAGAGTCAATAGAATTTCTGGACACAGTGGATGTGAAGTGAAGGATAAATAAAGGAGCCGAAGATGGCAGCAAGGCTTTAGCTTGAACGGCGTGGTTGCTATCATCCGAGAGGGCTGACTAGAGGTGTAGAGTGTTGGGAGGAAGATGAAGAACTGGGCCTCAGATGTGTGAAGCTGGGGCTCTGTGGGGTGTACAGTGGAAATGTCAAGGAGGCAGCTGGCTATGTGAGGCTGGAGTCAGGACAGAACACAGCGACCTGAGACTGAGCCCAGGTGGTGTTAAAATCAGGGAACTGAATGACACCATGAATAAGCACAACACAAAGAGAAGGAGGGGCCAGAAAAGGAGACTGATATGAAGCAGACGAAGAGGTGACAGGAAATTCAAGGAGGTGTGCAGCTAAGAAGCAACGTGGTGGAGCAAGCCGTTTCTCTGAGCTTGGCTTCTAACAGGTGAAAGGCTTCATGCCCGCTCTTCCCTGAGTGCTCTGTGGACCATGACTCCACCAAAGGTTCCAAAGTCAAGGTCATCCGTCAGCATGCTTTCCTTGTGGGCCCGATGCAGGGGTTGGGAAGCCACTGCCCACAACCTGTTTTAGTTTTATTGCACATGGCTACAGCCATCTGTTCCCCTACTGTGTGTGAAACTTTGAGTTACAGCAGCAAAGTTGCACGTTGCGTCAGAGCACATGTGGTCCAGAAGCCCCAATCATTCACTATCTGACCCTTTATAGAAAAAAATGTGTTGACCCTGGAACTAATTCATTGGCATTCCAGGTCATTAATTCACATCCTTCAGGAATATTTAGGTCTTCACCTCACATGAAGAAAAGATAATAATCTGAAGGTTACCAGATATTGCTCTTGCGTTATTTGATCTCTTTAAATGAAGCAGATCATCACTGTTATTCTCACTTTACAAATGATAAAACTAAGACTCAGGGAAGTTGAATGACTCGTCCAAGGTCAATTGAATTGTAGGAAAATGAATTTCTGCTCTTTAAGTATCCCTGTCTGCCACATTTTCATTACGGCAGCCTGAGCAAACTAAAGATCAGCTGAAGTCACCTGAAGTATGGGAGCTGTTTATGTATTTATTTTTATTTTTATTCATTGTACACCAATGGGGTACAATTATTGTTTCTCTGGTTGTACATGGAGTTGCACCATTTGCGTAATCATATGTGTACATAGAGTAATGATGTTTGTCTCATTCTATTATTTTTCCTTCCCCCTACCCACTCCCCACCCCTCATTTTCCTCGATACAATCCATTCTTCATCCATTCTTTCCTCCCTCCCACCCCCCATTATGTATCGTCATCCACTTATCAGGGAAATCATTTGGCCTTTGGTTTTTAGGGATTGGCTTATCTCACTTAACATAATATTCTCTAACTCCATTCGTTTACCTGGCAAATACCATAATTTTATTCTTCTTTATGGTGGAGTAATACTCCATTGTGTGTGTGTATATATATATATATATATATACACCACAGTTTCTTTATCATTCATCTATTAAAGGGCATCTAGGTTGGTTCCACAATCTAGTTATTGTGAATTGAGCAGCTATGAACATTGATGTGGCTGTATCTCTGTAGTGTGCTGATTTTAAGTCCTTTGGGTATAGGCCAAGGAGTGGGATAGCTGGGTCAAATGGTGGTTCCATTCCAAGTTTTCTAAGGAATCTCCACACTGCTTTCCAGAGTGACTACACTAATTTCCAACCCCACCAGCAACGTACAAGTGTACCTTTTTCCCCCACATCCCACCAACACCTATTGTTGCTTGTATTCTTGATAACAGCCATTCTAATTGGGGTGAGATGAAATCTTAGGGTAGTTTTGATTTGCATTTCTCTTATTACTAGAGATGTTGAACATTTTTTCATATATCTATTGGTTCCTTTATTGAACAGTCTTTAAATTTTTGAGTTTGGACTTGGAAATTTAACAATAGATCATTTATTTTGGTCCCTTTCTTTTTCAGTTCTGGTTCAATGACAACACTGGAGATTTACCATTCATTAAAAAATGGTCAAGGGCCTATTAGGTGAGTTTTCAGCAGACAGAATGCAGGATATAGGACTGTCCTCAGGCTGCTGAGGATCTGGTGGGGAAGAGAGAGGGGGGTGTGCGTCACAGTAGCCTGGTTGTAGAAGAGCTACTGCAGAGGTATCTAATGACAGTCCAGGAACAGCCCACTAAAGAACATGGCAGTAGAGTGAAATGTGGAAGGATGAGGTCACAATACCTAGGTGAGAAGGGAGTACTTTCCAGATGGAGCACCATTACCACGCACATGCAGAGGCCTAAACAGACTCAGTCCTGCAAAGGGTACTTGACCCATCATGGCCAAGGCTGGCTCACAGACTAATGGAATTAGTTTTGACACACCGACTACGGCAAATCCCTGGGTATGCTTACCACACTGCTCTTGTCCCCAGCTCTACTCTAAACACCCAGTCACAGAAGCAGCCTGGGTTCTTGATGTACCTTCTACTGGACTTGGATTTCTGCTCCCTGCCTGCTTCAGCCTTGAGCTGGACTCCTATGTGCCCCACTCCCAGAGCAAAATACTCCATTCTCGGCCCTGCTAGGCCACTTCCAAGCCATGGATCATCCAGAATCTTGGTGCAGCCTCTGCCTGGCTCCAAACACAGTCACTGTCTGGAAATTCCTACTGCAGTGTCACAAACACAAAAGCCTCTCCATTCTTCAGGCACTTACTCTGGGCGGGCCTTGGTTCTTGGCTTATTATATGTATTATCTCACTCGATTCTTGGAACAACACTGTATGATTAGTACCTCCACATGACAGTAGAGGATGCTGACTCTTCAAGAGACCTAAGACTGTACTAAGTAAATGGTAGAGCTCAGTAAATGGTAGATTCATGCTCAGATATTCTATTACCAAGACCTGTGCACTTAACCACTGTGCTTCACTACCAGTGAATCTGCAAACCCAGTGGATGCCAGTGTTGGCCCAAGGGATGAGGCCTTGAGACTGTGATTTGCCATTCCCCACCTCTGTCCGGAGCAGCTCTAGAAGGGATGAACACCTGACTCCTCTACATTCTGCCTTCCTTTTCTCTCCAATGTTCCAAAATACAGAGCTCCCAGCATGCCTCACTGCCAAGCCTGAGTGGGTACTGACCTTACCCCTAGGGAGGAGGAGCTGGCTGAGGACAAAGAGGCAGGCAAGGAGAGATGGGGTAGCAAAGTCAGCTGACAGCTTATATTATCAACTTATTATTTCCCATCTTTAGAAGTCCTTTGATGATTTAAGTCTCAGGTTCAGAAATCCTGACTTTCAGGTTAGGCAAGAATTCCTGAAATGTTCAATGCTTGGGCAAATCTTGGGTCTTCTCTGAAGGATTCAATCCACCAAGGACAGCTGCTTCCCCTCAGCTCCCAGGGTCTTGGAGGCAGGTAAGGAGTGGGGAGTGGGAATCCCATTTTGAAAAGTAAGGCAAGAGACAAAGGGAGAGTCTCATCCCCAGTGGCCAACTCCATCTCATGCACCCCCACTCCCATTCCCAAGCCATGGAGGCTTCAAGAGCACCACAATGGGTCTCAGTGTGACTGGGAGCCCCACACCAAGAGAAGATGTCATCAAGCTCTTAGGGAGGGCGGAGCTGCTGTGGGCTGCCAAGGCATAATGCACAAGTCCTGTGGGTGGCATAATGTGGAATTCGTCTCCCCCACTCTGCAGAGAGGGAACAGGCAGAACAATCCAGACTCTGTCAGCAAGGTCCTCCAGAGAGTTCAGGCCACGCTAATGAAGATGAATAAGAGGGAGATCTGTCTCCCAGGGCTGCTGCCTCTGCCACTCAGAGCTAATACATCCATATTCATGGACTGGAAGGACGACTCCCAGGGATGACCCATTCAACACAGAGAAGGCGGGCAGAGGTATGGCAGTGCCAATCTACGCCTGGGGTGGGTTGTGTATTGTGGGGCAAAATACTCTGGCAGGAATCAGGGGACTCTGGGAAATATCCTCAACTCTACGGTATTTGCAGAGGAAATCTCTTCCTTCACCTGTTGCAGACACAACTCCTGGTGTGAACTCAGAAATCCCTGAGGAAGGTAATTCTCAACTGAATCTCAGAATGAAGCCCCTCCTTGCTACTTCCTGTTCAACTTCTGCCAACAGTAATAATCCCTGTGCCCTATCTATTCTTGGAATCTTCTGGAGGTTCCACAGAGAGTTGTAGGTACACATGAAGGCTCAGAGCACATACTACACCTTGTCCTCACAGCACACAGACTCTGTTTTTTAAACTTTCTTCATCTGGATGCTCCTCTAACTCAGCTCTTATGGCAAGAAAACATTACCCATCTCAGGCCTCCAGGATCAAGGAAGGTGACTTTGGTTAGACATTATACTCCACGTAGGGAAATATGGACCAAGAACATGGCATCTGTACCAGGTTTCTTCAAAAGAGAGTAAATGTTGACCCTGAACTTATACATGGGCTGGGGATGTAGCTCAGTTGGTAAAGTGCTTGCCTTGCAAGCACAGGGCCCTGGGTTCAATCCCCAGCACCGCAAAAAAAAAAAAAAAAAGAAAAAAGAAAAAGACAAAAAAAAAGAGTTGAACTTATACACATCATCATTTTGAAGTCAGCAGATTTGTTCTAGACTGATGGATATTTTGATATTTCAAATGTTTCATTCCCTATTACACACACCCGCCTCAGACCCCAGGCCATGTAACGGAAAGGATACACATTGACCCAAATAAATCAAATCACCTTTGCGCTGCTGGCCTCCTGTGGGTTCCACTGAGCCACAGGCTAGTACTTAGTTGCAAGACAAATTTCGAGCAGAGCCCAAAGAGACTTACCTGCCTTTCTGACATGATGTAGAGTTGCTCGTGGTCCTTGGAGAAGGCCATGTCGCGGAGGACAGGGCCAGGGTCTACCACCTGCACTGTCTCGTACTGCAGGGCATTGCCCCTGGGTCCATCCACCCGGATCTGCAGAGGAGAGGAAGAGGAAAACCAAGATGAGTACAGACACTAATACTGCCCACAGCCCAACTCCAAGTGGAGGCCTTCCAACATTCACAGGACAGTCAGTGAGCTCCACAGGGCTCAGAGGCTAAGGCCAGGCCCACCGTGGCCTCCTGAAGGGAGCGTCACAGAGATGGGGAGGGGAGAGACTCAGCTGGGCTTCAGCAAGAATCTGGTCTTGTTTTCTCCTGTTCCCTGTGCCTTGGGCAGAAGTCTCAGAGCCCTTGCTGGATATTGAGAAAAAAAGGATAGTCTGGAATGGGGGAAGGTGGTCTGGGGATTGGGTGAACAGGCTGCCTCAGATCAGAGTGTCATCCTGCATCAGTAGTATTTGCCATATTTGTTAGTAGAAAACAATTTTGGTGTAAGGATGTTGAAAACTGCTACCTGGATGTCACTGCTGTACCCTGGAGGGGAACCGGGCAGGTATTCAGTCCCCTGAGTTTTACACAGAGTAACCTCTTTTTGGCCATTTAAACCACTGCTTATAGTTTAGGTTTTGGAATAGATATTGGGGTCTGAAATCCCCCAGAGGTTGTATTCATGACCCCCAGGGAATGGGACATGGGGACTGTAAGAAAGTGTGCTCAGGCAGGCGTCATCCTCAACCTTCCAGGAATACTTGATGGGAGGTCATCCCCAGCCACCACAAGTCCTTCTGGGAACTTGTGGAAAAAACCAGAAGAGACTTTTGTCCCCACACTCCATCACTGAGAACAAACCTAGAAAAGATGTGGGCGTCCCAACCTGACACAATGCTCACCTGGCCCTGGGTGTTGGCCAGGTCTCCAGATTCATCGTGAGCCTGAAGTTACAGATCTGACAAGACCCTGCCATGCCAATAGTACCAGCCACGTGCACTGGGTACAAGCAGTACCAAGAGCATGATGAGAGGAGGGCCAGGGGGCACTGGTTAGATGCCATGAGCAGAAGACTCTGTAAGATATCCCTGGCATAATTTTAGAGATTTTGATAATAAAACCAAAGAAAATATTGTATCCCAAACATTCCCATTATGTACTTTTATTTAAAAATATTAATATGTAATTTTTTACCCCTGCTGAGATCAAGAAGAATGAAAGAGTTATTCTGAGAAACTAAACTACAGAAAAAAGCTTAAAACTGCGTTGATGACAACTGGCCACATAGTTACCCAAAAGTCCGATGGCTCTTGTTTCTGCAGAGTTCACCAGCCTCTGATAACCGAGGCAGTTGGTTTACGGGTTTGACCAGCCTTTGGTTGATTGGGTTTTCTTTCTGTTTATTTTTCCTTTTCGGCATTACTTTTAAGCTCCCTAGACATCAGGTGCTAAGAGGTGGCTTTGTACATAATTCCTTATTGATATGATCCCATCAATCCCATGTGCTTAGCGCTTATTTGTCATGTCTCACATGGACCCTGCAGCATCTAACCCACCCTCTCTCACCTTCCGGGTGGAACTGAACCTACTGTCTACTTCCTAGAGTTGTTCTTGATCAGCAGAAACAAATCAGCTTAATCTCACTCTCTCACCACAGTGATGGAGAGAATATTGGCTCAATTCATCAATGGATTTGATCAGAAGAGACCTTTGGAACCAGGGAATGTCAGGCACAGAGATGGAAAAAAAATGGCCCTTGGTAATGTCACTGACCCATTGAATCCAAATAACTTCAAAGCTTGTCCATTGTCTGGACTTTGTAGTTTCTTAAAATATTTCCTTATTGCTCATTTCTAAATCAATACAAGGCTTAATGTCGCCTCAAAATCCTAACTGATAAGCTGATATTGGATACAGAAAATGAGACCTAGGTACATTAAACAGCTGCCTGGAGCTATGAAATCTGCAGGTGGAATTAGAATCCAGGTTTGACTGTGAACTCCTTGTTTACATGAGAGGCCTTGTTCCCTGGGGCTGGGAGCAGTTCAAGGTAAGTTCTGGGGCCATCTAAAGGCAGGGGACTAAGGTCAAGGTAGGCCTCTGGTCTCTAATTCCAAAAACTTTCTCCAGTTATTCCTAATATTGATGCTCAAACTCTTGTGCTTGACAAATATTTATTTTAAAAATGAACAAGTAAATGAATGATCTTAAGACTCCTCTTTGCCAATTTCAGTTTAAGTTCATGAAAACAATAGCAATGAAAACCAGAGAAAGAATTGAAGAGCGAGATATTTAGTCCTGAAAATCAAAATGCCCTGGATTCCCAGAGTCTTCTTTCTGTGCCCATTCCCAAGGCACCAGATGTCCACACTGACCAGGACCTTTCTTAATCTGAATGAAATGAGACTTCGTGCAAAACCAATTGGGATTACCACCCAAGTCTGACCGTGCAGTGATGGCCTTGGCCCCTGGCCCAGCCAGGCTTCAGGCCCATCTGGGAGGTGCCCTGGAGTGGGAGCAGAGAGTGATACTGAGTGCCTGGCTGCTCTCCAGTCCCCCAAGGCTGCCCTACAGGGAATGCTGGCGGAACTAAGTCCCATCCAGCGCCCTTGGTCTGATCCCCAAAGGAAATTAGATTCAGTGCCTGAGTGGTCTTCTTATCATTTGGTTCCAACTTCCCTGCTCCCTCAGGTGAGGTGAAAGTGCTGGATATGGTGGACATTAGAGAAAACAAGCAAACTGGGGCCGGGACAGAGGGTGGGTGAAAGAAGAAATAAGAGATGCCAAAGGGGTGAGTTTTCATAGCCTGGCCCACTGTCTCCACCATCCACACTCTGCCAGAGGGTGAAGGCAATTGGGAAGATGTTTCTCCCCAGCCCCCTCCCTCATCCACGGTTTTCCACAAAACAGAAAGGAAAGCATTCATTTGTCCATCTCCTGAAAGAATCTCACAAGGACCTGGATAAAAGGAGTTTATTGTGAAATTTGCTGAATTTTGGATGGGCAATCCTAAAATTCAGGTAGGATGGACAAGTTGCAGCTTTTGGGCCCCTATATAGATAAATGACAAGAACTGCTCTTTATTAAATGTCTATTTATGAATCAGCATTTATATCTCATAACTTCATAAAGTGATCACTAATATCACCCTCATTTGCAGTAAGGTACAAGAGAGGTGAAATGACTTCTCCAAGGTCACACATCTAGTGAAAGACAATCCTGGATCCACACCAAATTCTGATTGATTTCAGGGTCTGGGCTTCTGTGAGTTTACACACTATGCCAACACGCACCCTGAACCAGATCCTATTGGTTATGTAAATCTGCATCCTCTCAAGCAGTCAAAGTAGTAGTTGTTAAACATTACTCTTCGGGTGGAAGAGGAACTGTCTTTATCTACTGCAGTTCTTTTGGGAGAGGAACTTGCATATGAATGAAGATGCCGTTGTAAATTTTCAAAATAATGAGCCCTTATATTTTTTGTTTTATACCTTGCAAATTCATAAATAACACTGTCTCATCTGATGGTTATAAAATTTTTACGATGTTGACTGCCAGCATAAACCTTCTCATTTTACTGACGAAGCAACCGAGACAGGGACTGTTCTTGCCCAAAGTTCAATGGTAAACCAGTATCAGGTGGGACTAGAACCCAGTTCTCCCAATTGCTAGCTCGTCATTGCCTCTTAGCTATTTAGATGCTCCAAAAGCCTTTGACAAGGTTCCACATGAAAAGGTATTTAAAAATAATGAGACTCTGTGGGACTTGGGGCAGTTTTGCCAAGGAGAGAGAAGCGATTAAGACAGGAAAGACACATTTCTGGGTGGAGAAGAATTGAGAACTCCCACCACTATTGTCACTACTAGTCTTATTTAATGATTTTATAAAGGGTCTAGAGGAGAGAGAAAAATATTGCAGAGAATTTTGAGCTTTGAAGCCCAACCAAGGAGATAAACTATAGAAAGACGTCCCACCCAGTATGGACCTGACAGCCAGGAAGGAGTTGCCACAGGAACAGATAGAACTGGGACTGTGGGTCTCATGGGGCAGATGTCAAGCCTGTTACCTTCCCTAAGACATAATTGGTGCTCAATAAGTAGTTACTAGTAAATGAAAAATGACCACATTCTACTAGCATTTCAATGGGCTCTGAGCTGCTAGATATAATCAAGATGAGGCACAGGATCAAGGAAGGGGACTTCAGTATCATCATTTTCTACTCCTCTTATTCCCAGGCAGCCAACAAAATGTTAGGTGCCATTCTGATGGGACAAACAGACCAACAGAGTCATCATCCTGGCCAAGTTCACTTCGAATATCACATTTGGTCTCTGCCTCACGAGGTAGAAACATGCTTCAGATGTTTGCAACTCAAGAATGGCCTCGGACAACAGCCCAGACCAGAAAGAAAAAGTTGAGAGTGGAGGTGGAAGGAGACCATTGGCCAGTGACTGTGTTTCAATCAGGAATGGGGAGGAGGTGGCAACCTAAACAAATATTTGATATTTTACACAGCAGAGGCCAACCGTGTGGATCACCTAAGCAGTGAGAAAAGATCAAAGCAGATATTGATTTTTAGAAATTTTTTTTGAAGGTAGAAAATGTAAAGAGACCAACTGTGGGTTATGAATGTAAATTCGTATGTTTTGAAGATGTTGTAAATTTCCAAAGTTGACACCCAGGGGGAAACCACATCTCAACCCTGCAAACCCCTTGACAGAAGGATGTACCTCACACTCATTTATCAGCCACCTTGCATTTGTTGAATGCCTGTCTTCTCACCCATGAGGCCCAGTGGCAAACTCTATGGCAGAGAGTTGTTCAAAGCCCTCTATTTGTTCTTCCTGGGATCTCTGGCTGAGTAACTGGGTGTCAATAGGGATGCTATGTCCAGCCCCAAGTAAGGCCAGTGGGCAAGGAGCACTCAACCTTATATGGCAAAGGGCCAAATATGGCACCTGATGAGAGCTTAACCAATGAAACACGAGTGGTAACATTGGATTTACTCAAAATCTACCTTAGGAGACAAAAATCTCCCAGGTCACTAAAAAGACTGATCTGAAGTAGCAACATTAGTTGTAGTAACATTCTAATAAGAGGGTAACAGCGAAAATAGGAAAAAGAACATTAGAAGGGAAAAAACGTGGTCATCTTTCTTCAGCGCTGTCCTGAGAAGGGAGAGCGAAGAGAGCAGACCTGAGTGCCAATGTGGTCTCTGTGGTAGGAAATGGTGCCCTCCTGGTCCCACTTAAGCCCTAGTGGAATTTTCACAATAGATTTGTGAGCCACAAATGTGGGCCATATATGCCATTGAACATTTTCTAGTACTGGTCACATTAGAAAAAGGGATTGGTAAAATTAATTTTCATAATGTATTTTGTCTAACCTGTGGTGCCCTGAAGATGATAACAAATATACAAGCATAAAATTATCCATGAGATATTTTACTTTCTTTCTTCTCATACTAAATCATTGAAACCTGGGGTATGCTTTACATATACAGCATATCTCAACTGGGGCTAGCCACATTTCAGGGGCTTACTATGTGGCTGTTGGCCACCATATTGGATGGCACTGTTCTAGGTCATTCTCTTCCCATGTTTTGATTCTGCACTCACCAATCAACCTGGCTAAGAATTTGACTTGGTGACTGTCCTCCTGGGGATACCCTCAGTGGAAACCTTGCCCAACACCCACCCCTACCATAACACACTAGTGTCTCCCAGAGACCCTCCCCATTACCCTCATGTTTTTGGAGCTCATGAGATGTATGCATGAGCCAGCAGCATGGTCCCCACTCTGCCAAGCAAGTCAGAAAGCTCAGCTGCATGGGCCTGGTTCTAATCTGCTCTAGCACTTGGCAGGCTCACTGATCATGCCCATGCCTTCTGGACATGCCTCCTGCACAGCAGGACCCTCAGTACCCTGGGTGACAGTCAAAATACTAACAGCTGCTTGAAGGTGAGGACGAGTCACACAGTTGCTGTGGGAGCAGATTCTTGGAGGCTCTCAGCTGCCCCAAGCACCTTGCTAGGGAGAAGGTGAGGTGGGGGGACATCTAGATGGTGACGGGCATGCAGGGGCTGGGGGCAGCAGCTAGCTACCAATCAATAGTAACTGGTGAGGCCACACTAGGACTTAACAATTGTGCATCATCCCTGTCTTGTCCATCCAGGAACCTTCATTATAGTGTTGAGTGTGCACTGCACACTTACATATGGCTTCACAGAGACAAACAGACATGTTAGCTGGGTGTCTGGGCTTTCCCACCCGTCTTCCCCAGCCAGTCAGTCTCTAGCTAAGGAGCTCCTAGGCAGCCAGCCCCTTCCCTCCAGCCCCTCTGGCCCCCTGCCCATCCACCAGTCAGTGTAACACCTATCTCCATCCCTGGCACGGTGAGTCCCTGCGTTGCCAGGCAGACTGCTATTAAAACATCAGCAGGGTGGCCTCCGCAAAGGTCAGCCATCCAGGGAGCTCCTGGCAGCTGCTTGTTTGTTTATTGGAACATTATCTGGGCCGGGCTGTTTGTTTACATCCATTGAAGGATTGAACAATAAATATCGTCTCCCAGTAGCAGGCAGATGCTTGCACTAGAGCATTCTGGCGGCTGTCTTACTTGGAATAATCTTCCTAATGAGCAAACAATACTGTTCATCTCTAAAGATTCAGGCCACCCCTGCCTTCCCCTTTCCTCTCTCTGCACGTTGTCTCAAACAACCCCATCCAGGTTTACACCCGCAAGGTTTCTGGGCTGATTCTAGGTATAAGAAAGTGAGGGTGGGATTTTTCTGGAAGGCAGGGAAATAAAGCTAGAACTAGAGATGGCGGGGAAACAGGTTAAACCAGGAGGAGGCCTGTCTCAGGGCCATTCTGAAGTCTCCATGTAGACCCTCTAACCTCAAATGCAGAGGCATGGGGCAAACCAGCTGGTGGTTGGGATGGGAGGAAATTCAGGCCTCCCTCATGGGGATGGGGTGGTGGGGCTTGTGCAGAGATGCACCCCACATTTGAGGGAGGCCAGAGCTATTGCTGGACCTCCCAGGTTCCCAGCATACGAAAGGGCTTCTGTGCAACAAAATGCAAACCAGACAGTTTGCGGAATGGAGACCATGTTAGGGCAGGCAGAGAAGGATGAGCTGCCTGAGGAGGGGGCAAGGGACCCATATTCAGCTTCTCCTCTCAGAAACCTTGCCTGTGTGACTTCAGCTGTCACAACTGTCCTAGCCTAACCTGGCTCCCATGGAGGCAGAAGTATTTGAGGGCCCTTGGGAGGTATCAGTAACAAGGACCTGCCCCTGGTACACCATGGGGCTGTGATGCTCTCAGGAGACACATGTGAGCTTTTGGATCCTGCATATGTGATTTATTCTATAAGCCCCAGAGGACCTAAGTGATATAGCCAAGGTCACTGTTCCTTAGCATCTTGCCACACAAGCCCAAAAGAAGCAGGTGGAAGGAAGAATTAGCACACAAAAGCATCTGAATCAGATACATAGTAGGTGCTTGAATCAGATACACAGTAGGTGCTTGTTTAAGGAATGAATGATCTGAGAAGTGACCACTGGGCCTGAACTGGACCCTGGTTGGCCAAGACACACATGCCTGCTCACAGACACCCCACCTGCACACACAGGTACATACATATACACGTGTGCTCTCAGTATCTGAAGATGAGGCCATGTCTCAGCCTCTAGAACTGTCCCTGTGTAATTCTATGAGTGACACTGGGTAGGAGATTCAACTCCAGTTGGAGATATGGAGAAATTAGGAAGAGGTGGCAGGAAGACAGGCCCAGATGTCAGATGAAACCTGAGGATCTTGGTGGCTGACTGGCTGGGGCTAAACATCATGGGAAAGAGCCTCCTTCACTCTCTCTGTTTCCCTGTGGAGGAGTCCTCTAGTCTATATGGTGGTGGACAAGATATCCTGGATCTCCCATCAGACCGAGGGGCTGAAAATGTTCCCCTGCCAAGGGTGGGGTTACTCCCATGACCCGTGTGCTCACTCGCTGCCAATGTTCCTCAAATCACAAACCAAGATTATCTGAGAAAACACGCCACTCGATGTTAACCTTGAATTTCCCAGAGTTTTTGTTTCTAAGTTATCATCTCTCTCCCTCTGGACTTCCAATCCCCTTTTGCTGATTCTTTCTTTTCCTAAGCATCTGTCACCTCTTACATACTTTATAATGTATGTATTTATTATGGTTGTTGTGTGACGGTCCCCCAGAATACAGTCTATAAGGGTAGAAATTCCTGTACCATATCTGTTGAACCATGCCACAGAGTAGATGCTCAAATAGTAGATGTTGAATGAATGAATGAAAGTAAATGGAACCACCCGAAGCAATCATCAGCGCTTCATTCATTCTCACCATGCAGTCTCCCTGCTTTAACCAACAGGACTGAACAGGGGCATTCCATCTGGAGGACTCAGGGGCAGCATGGAGCTGGAATGGCTCCACCCAGCCAGCCAGGCCCAGTGGCCACAGTGTCCTGTTTAGCAGGGTGGACTGTGCTTCACACAGTGACCACGCCTGCCTGCCTTGAGTCGTGGGCTTGGAAAGCGCACCTAGACCTGACTTCAATGCATATGTTGCTTAAGCTGCCCCAGAACAGCCCGACGAAGGCACTTTGTTTTAATTTCCTGATTCTAGGCAGGAGAAAGAGGATGCAAAAGGAAGAGCGAGACTGTAAACAGCAATTAATTAGACAGGCACTGTGTGTGCACAAATCTGGTGCCATGTTACCAAACATTGCTGGGACAATCAGTCCCTCTGGGCCTCCCGTTACACACATTCACAAAGCTGAATGATGCTTTCGACGCTGCCACTAGGACTTCAATGCTCAAATCAATGAAAATCAGGGACAACAGCCTCCAAATCTCCCCTAACTGCTCTAGTGGTGGACAAAACCAGGGAAACTTCCAGAAGACAGGGACACTGAAGAAATCAGAAGGAAAGCCAACATGATTGATATGAAGCAACGACCGGAAATTGTTCAGACCCATACACTTCAGATGTGGAGTAGATTTAAGCAGCCTCTCTGGTTACCCCTGTCCTGGAGACACTCTGGGAACCTGCATGGTGAAGTTACAGGTTTGAAACCTTGGCGAGTCAACCACTTTGAGCCCTAAGCCACCACTTATTTATATAGATTGCACCCCAAACCTTGGCTAACCATTTCTTGTGCTCTGTCCAGAAAGGAGCCTAGACAGACAGCTCCCATGCCCAGGAAAGCAAGTACGAATGACTAGATAGTTAATTTACCACCTGCCATGCACCAGGTACCATGCCATGGACTTTACCTGCATCAGCCCCTTCTGGTGCTTAGCAGATGGACTGTGTTCATCCACCTTATGAAAGACCAGAGTCCTGAGAGGGGTGCACAGGCAGACAGCCCACAGGCAAACAGTATGGATTCTGACTCCAACGCTTAGGAACTGGTATGATCTGAGACAATCTACTAAACTCTTCCAAGCATCACTTGAAAAACAGAAATAATAGTAATGATAATACTTCATTGTTGTTGATATGGTATATGATAATGATAATGTCCCAGGGTTGTAAAATACCTAGCAGAGTGAGAGGGTAGGGTAACTGTTGAGTTTCAGTGGACGTTAGCAATTATTACTCTTAAAATGAATGCATCTCCATGATCCCCACCCATGCCCTAGAGGAGCTGCAGCTCTCCGGAGAGGTTAGAAGATGTGGCTCACAGCCTGGATGCAACATCTGACCAGGTTACCTAAGGGGGCTGGAAAGAGAGAAAGGACCCACAGCTCAGCTCTGGGCTGTCTGAAGTGTAGCAGAAAAGGGGCACCATGGGACAGAGGGCAGGGGAACAGGCACTGAAGTTCTGTGCCCATGGATGGGTCAGCAGATTGGCATTCCACCAACACGGACCCAGAGACCTTGCAGCGGAGGCTGCCCCAAAGCTGCCAGAATTGTTCAGGACATTGAGTCTGGTTGAATTTGGCAGTGACTCGGGAAGCCGACTACTTTGTGGAGGACCATGAAAGCAGCTTTGTGCTTCTGGTTGGACCAAACCTCAGAAGAGAAAGTGGGAAACCACACCCTGGCCTCACCGAGAAGAGCCAAGAAGAGAGGCATAAGGGAGGCAGAGTGGAGTCAGGGCTGTCAGGCACTGTGGAGGAACGGGGCCCATCTCCTAAGGGGCAGTGACCCCGGGTGGGGTCGGCACGGAGATGTGGGCAGGGGATCAGGACCCCATCCATCGTCCAAAAGCCACTCTTGTCTCTGCCCTCCCTCCCTCACAGGTTGGTGGCTGCCTCCCCCAGCCACAGTCAGCATTTTTCTTCTGCTGGACTTCTAGCCTCTTGCAGGGGTATCAGCAGCTGCTTAATGCAGCTGGAACAAAGAGGAACCCCTGTCCAACTGGAGGCCTCAAGAAAACAAAGGTGGAGAGAGAACTGGGAATGCATGAACTCTTGCCTGCGTGACTTTAGTGATTTCTGGGGCTCTGAAATGGCCAGACCCTCACTCAAAGGATGGAAGCTTCTAACACAGAGCTGGGTGCAGAGTAGACTCAGTAACTACATCTTGACCAGACAAGGAAGCGGACCTGCCTAGGTTTCATCGCAGGCTCGGAGCAGCATCAGCTTCCCCGCCTGCCTCTCAGTCTAGACCTTACCAGCTGGCATGGGATTCTGTTCCTCCAGGCCCGAAGTCCAAACCCCCGGCTCTCTCAGTGGTCGTGATCACAGCAGCTTCCTGGTTGATTTCCCCTCTTTTTTGGGGGGAGGGCGGCTGGGGATTGAACCCAGGGCCTTGTGCTTGCGAGGCAAGCACTATACCAACTGAGCTATCTCCCCAGCCCCTGGTTTCCCCTCTTTATCCCAACCTCTCCACCTTCAGCACTTCCTTTGCATAAAGGCCATCCTAGAGGGGGTCCCCATCAGAGCCACGCCTCCTCCGGCCCCTCACCTTCCCCCTTTTCTGCCTGACAGCACTGACCACTGAGGCGTGGCAGGCACGGTTCCTAGCTGTGCCTCCACCTGCTTGCCCTCTCTGTCAGGCCAGGTATGATTCCTGCTTCCTCCACGACTCCGTGGATCCCTCACTCAGTTCTGTTCCGAGGACCCCCTTCCCTCTTGCCTTTCCTTCACCTTCCACTTGGCTTCCCTTCAATCTGTCCACATCCACGAGTCCCTCTGAAGCTGTCCCAGGCTACTCCTCTGAGGGCTTTCTCCAAACACATGTGCGCTCCCATCTCTTCCTCTGGTCCTTTCCACCCACATTCCATGTGCAGTCACTTAGAGCTGTCATATGCCTTGAGTGGCCCTGAAGCCCTCATTCTTTGCTCTCACACTTTGGGCGTATTTTGTTGCTGACACCGCGGGGTCAATATTTGGAGGGCAGGTCTGTGGCATGGGGCTCAAGCAGAGGCAGCGGAGCCAGCCAAATCCTGTTCCCCACTCTTCATAGTATGGCTGTTTGCAACCTCAGGCAGGATGCATAAGGTGTGTTTGGTGTCCTCAGCCGAAGTAAGGGACTCAGAATTCCCAGCTGGGAGCTGTTGTAAAGATTCCCTCTTAGGCAGTGTCTGGCACATACTAGCACTAGGTACACCTGCCTGTGAGTGGCAGTTGGTTAATATGGAGCGCGCTCCATAGTATGAAGATGGAGAAGAGCTAACAGGATGTTGGTGGTAATGTAGCAGAACACAGTTTCCCAGCAAGGCCCCAACACCTCTGTGAATGCCAGTTGCTTAATAGATGTTTGGTAGAATACACATAACCACACGGACTCTATTAATACTGGGAGAAGCCCAAAGGGTCCCAGAATCCTCAGACATCCTCAGGGACTCTCTCCCAAGCTTCCCTCCCCTTGATAGCCTCTCCTAAAGGACCACTGGTTCTCCTGTCACCAAGGGCAGCAGCAGCTAGGCAGCCTAGATGGTTCCCATCCTCAGATACTGATTCGAGCTATCTGTGGGAAGCACCAGGGGACCAACCGTTGCTCAGTCCCTAGGCACTGTTTGGCAATTTTCTTGACAAATAAATAACCCAGGGAACGTCAGACAAGTGCGTATCACCTCAGCATCTGCTCTCAGTGATGAGCTCAGCTCCGGGTCCTTTCCCTGCAGCCTCATCAAGCTGCTGGGGCGTCAGCCCTTCTGTGGAGCAGAGTCTGCCTTCCAGGGACAGATGTGTGTGTGTTTGTGCAACGAAAAACAGCCTGTGTTTACTCGGTGCCACGGACTGAGGTGCAGGCTTCCCCAAAGGGGGAACTCCCCAAACAAGGATAAGGAACCTCCTTCCTTCAGCCCCTCATCCCAAGGAGCACAGGGCACCACCCCAGGGAAGCACGTGGTCCAGATGGTGCCACCTGGCTTCTGGGTGAATGACTGAGTGTTGCTTGGAGCTGCCATTAGATTTGCTATAGTTTGAGAAACAGACAGGGATTCAAGTTTTGCTGACTTGGAATCTATACCAGGATTTCAAAGTAGCCCTGGCTCCTGGCTACTCAGGTCATTTTTGTGTATGAGTCTAAAGCAAGGTGAGAAGCAAGCATGAGATGCAAGGCCTGTTACTAAGACCCAGCTCAGGTCACCGAGAACGGAAGACTCCTCTGCCGTCTCCAAGGATGGAGTCAATGCACTCCCCATCACTGTGCTCAAGTGGCCTGTTGTACATGGGGACATGAGGTTCTTAAGGGCTCAGCTGCCTTTCCCCTGCCACTTGTGTTCTGCTTGAGTATGGGGCTCCATCCGGTCCATCGTCCCCCAGTTCACAAAACATGCACAGGGAGCCCCAGCCTGGAGCTTCCATTTTCTGGCTTCAAACCTATACTCAGCAACTGCTCACCGAAGTAGGCATCGTTGTGTGCCATGGAATATCCGTCCCTGTCTACCAAGAAATTGCTGGCGTTTGAGGAATGGGCCTCATTCAGCGCCATTTCGCAGTCCACCAAGTGTGACTCCGTGCTTCCTCTCCCTGTCCTTCCCTACCCATCCCACCCAGAAGTCACTGGGCACACCTCACTTTTTGGAAATAGCAGCTACCTTGGGAAAGAAATATTTGGAACTCTCACGAATGAACACCCAGGAATTCATGAGGCCAGGAGGGGGGCATGTGAATGGTTCATAGTCAGAAAACTTGCTCCCCAAGACTATGAGGAAGGGCCTTCCCAGGCTTCAAATTCTGGAGCTGAGAAAGACATGCCTGTCCCAGGATGACATCACCAGATGGAGCTGGAATACACTGATGCAGAAAACTGGGGGGCCCCAGGGCCCAGGGGAAGTTCGCCTGTGATATCACAAAGGCTCTTTTGAGCACCCTTTGCCCGCCCCCACCCTCAGTGGAGGGGCCTGAAGACACTCTCCTCGAGTCAGACAGTGACCTTTGACCCCAGTGAGGGACAGGCTAGAAGAAAAGGAGGCACCAGAGCTGAAGTGCCTCCAAGGGAAAAAAAAAATTAATAATACATGCCTGTATGGAATGCCCACTCGGCCAGAAGCATGTGAAGTTAATTGCAGAGAAACGCATTTTAGAATAAGATATTGGAAAACCATCCTCTCCGTCACCCGCCATAGTTATTATAATTATTTGCACAGCATCACCAAGGCCTATATATTTCAGAGCAATTATGCTATTGATCTCAGGGCTCACAGGCACTGAGCAAAGCCCAGTCGCTGTCCCTGGTCCGTTGGGAATAGTGTCTCCCCAAGCTTCTGATGGGGAAACCGAGACCAGTGAGAAAGTCACCAAGATCCTGAGTCAGGGGTTGAAGAGTTACGTCAGTAGAATGTTTATGATGTTAACATACTAAGAGTAACATATTTATTCTTCCATTTTCCAGCAGCTGTCTTGTCACAGTGTTCCTTTCTAGGTTTGCCCAAGACATTAAACAGTGTAGGGACTGAAATGGGTTCCACAGGCCACCAACGCGGGCTCCAAATGCAGGTCTGCCAGGAACTAGTTGCCAGGAAGTGAGTCAACTTCTCAAATCTTTGGTTTTCTTGTGTGTAAAAGTGCAAATAATGACACTACCCACCACGTTTGGCTGAAGGGAAGGTGTAAGCCTTGTTGGCCAGGCTACACACCTGGCAGTTCACATTCCACAGCCACTTCACTGGTCAGGGAAAGAGGGCAGCCTTGCTCTCCTGCGAGTCTCAGTGCTGAGGCTGGTGGTAGGAGGAGTGATGCCTCATTCTTTCTTGAGGCAGGAGCTGGACGTGGATGTCTGTTTTTAGCTGGCCTCTGGATGGGTGGGTAGGGTCCCTGACCTATGATCTCTTTCTCTGCCTACCATACTGTACCTCAGAACATGCCCCAATGTTGCCATGGTTTTTCCTACAGCCTAGAATCAGTATGAAGCTAATAATGTTTATTTAAAGGCTTACTCACTAAATGCATCAGAAGTATCGCTTCATGTACTGTGAGGACTTGCTAAGGGGGAAGGTGGGAGCTGGGGACCGTATGGAAACAATTTCACTTTATAAAGTTTTTTGCTATGGAAAGTTCTAAGTTTCTGGAATGTGATCCCTTCCATTGCGTGGTGTGGAGGGGAGCCATCAGACGCAGGGTGAAGTACCATGAAGTCAAATAATGGGACTAGAGATGGAAGGGACGGAGCCTGACTAACAGTGATACCACTGAATTGCCTGGATGATCAAGGGAATGTTGGGACCAAGGAGCAAGCTGGGTGGGGGGCAGTGTGGGGAAGGAGGAAGAGTGAGTTTGAGATGTGTTGAGCATCAAGTGGTAGCGGCATGGCCACCTGAGGGCCTGGCTGATTTGGAAACTCGGGGCTGGCACTTGGGTAGAAGGTCACTGCTAAGGACAATTTCACCATTGCCATTTTAGAGGTAGACTACAAAATCGTGACAGAAACATTTATAAGAACCATGATTTGGTCTGCCATCTCAGACTGGCCCGGTCACCCTCTCTTAGTGTTGTATTCAGAATACATCAGAGACTACAGAACATACATTTAGAAAGGGCTGGCAAAAGGGAAGGACACAGTTACATTTTTCCATTCACTTGGTATTGCCCCAGACAACCACAAAGGGCTCACTCAGTTGGAGAATGAGAAAGGCTTCCATTTCCCGTCCCAGCCGCTTACACTCGAGCCTCACCCTAGAGACATTTAGAAATAACAGGTCATTGCTCTGAGGAGCCCAGGAAGGACACAGCCATGCAAATCCTCTTCTACACCATCACCACCATTATGGTTTGGATGTGAGGTGTCCCCCAAAAGCTCCCGCGTGAGCCAATGCAAGAAGGTTCAGAGGAGAGATGATTGGGTTGTGAGACTCTTAACCCAATCAGTGAATTAATCCCCAGATAGGGATCAACTGAGTGGGACCTGAAGTGGTGGGGTGTGGCTGGAGGAGGTGGGCATTGGGAGTGTGGCTTTGGGATGTATATTTGGTGAGCTGAGCTTAGTCTCTGCTTTCTGATCATGATGTGAGCTGCTTCCCTCTGCCACACTTTTCCTCCATGATGTTTGGCCTCTCCTTGAGCGCTGAGGAATAGAGCTGGCTGTCTATGGATTGGGCCTTCTGAAACCATGAGCCCCCAAATTAACCTTTCCCCCCTAAACTGGTTCTTGTCAGATCTTTAAGTCACAGCAGCGAAAAAGCTGACTGAAACAATCACCAACCTTGAATTCCTACATGTGAGGAATTTTTCTTGAGGTTAAGCATCTTAAAGACATATATATTCTCCTGAGAGAAGGGAGCTAAGCTTTGGGGGGGTAGAGTGTGGTAGAGGGAGAGGTCCCAGCCTGGAGGGAGAGCTGAGTCCCACCCTGGCTGCTGGCAGCCGTGTGGCATTGTCTGGAACCCCCGCTGTCTAGACGTCATCTGTAAAATGATGGTGTTAGATGTTCTCTAAGGTCCAGATTATAAAATTAGATAGAATGAACATACATATTTAATTATATATAATTATACTTTATTATTATAAACATAAATCTGTTTAATATGTGATAAAATACACACATATACACACACATATTTACACATTCATTGTTTAGTTACTCCAGTTCTTCTCCGACAGGAGAGAATGGGGATGTCTGATAAGACTGGTGAAGGGACAACAGAAGACAGAACCCAGATGTTTTGGGACAGAGGAGTCTATGGGAGCATTTTCCAGGAACTAAGGAGAACTCTTATTTTGCACCACAAATTAGTACAAGTTTGCTTAGGCTTGGTTCAGGAACTTCTCTCTAAAGTCAATGTCAGTTTTAAAACCTGAAAATATCTACCATTACAAAAAGTAAAAACTTTCCTACGCTGACCTAAGGCTTTAAAAAAAAAAAAAAAAATGAAGTGGACTAAGGACTGAGTGTTTGACTTAAGCCTCCCCAAAACGTCCCCTCTTGTCAGTGCTTCTGGTTGGGGCTGGCCTCATGCCAGTGTCCACCACCAGGGGCATCTGCTTTTGGGGGCCTTGGAAGGTTTGTCCCAATCAGCAAGGAGGGGGAATGAAGGCAATGGAAAAAGAGAAGAGGGGAGGGTGAGGGGAGAGGGTGAGGGCTGGGGAACATCAGGAAGGCTGAGATTTTGTAAGTTCTTACTCTGAACCTCCAAAAGAGGTCCCCACTGAGCTGCCACACCACAAGACCCTGTACCTAGGGCGGACACCTCTGCCCCTTAGTCTGCAGACTGAGTCTATTGGCTGGTCTCCTGGCTACTTTATTTTGCTCTCCTCAATGCAGGAGAGGGAAAGGCGTGATGGAATACCTCCGAGTTCCTCCTCGGCCCAGCAGCCTCTGCCCATGCCAGCTCACTGTTACAGAGAGACGAAAAGAAGCCAGTAACCAAACTGTCTCACTTCACTTAACCTCCTCCCAGATTTCTAAGCAGGTAATTATTTCCTCAGCCTCCAATGGGCTGTGAGTACTTTTTATTACAGACACTACATAAATAAAGGTGTCAGATACTCAATTATCGTGTCCTCCACCCTCCTAAGCATGTCATTTATCCAATGGGATATGGTGCTCTTCCTCTAGAGCTGTTCGTTCCGGATGTTTCCATTTGGAGCGGTGGGAGGACCTGCGAGTGTAGGAGACATTTCTGTGATGGGGGCCTGGGAAGCAGAGGACCAGAAGGGTTCTCACACGGCTCCCTGAGTGCGACCTCCAGGATTCTCATTCTCGTTCCATCACTGAACACTAATTGAGCACCTACTGTGTAAAATCCTGCTCAGAGATGCAAAAGATTCCAAGGGAAACTGGCTGATTCCCACCCTCAAGGCTTTCTCATCCAAAACAATTAAGTTTTGTAACACAATTGAGAAAGCAGCTTCACATTTATTTTCTAATTTAATTCACACCAAACATAGTAAGTTCACAATAAGCATTTGTTGAATAAGCAAATGAGCCACAATTCCAGGGAGATAAGGAGGACAGTTATTTTTACTCATGTTCTACATACAAATAAACTAAGAGGCACAGAGGCCAATGCCACACCCAAAGCCAGATATAGCTAACAAATGGTGGGTTCAGAATTTTCCACCAGGTCTTCTGCCCACTTACCCTGCCCCCCATGCCAAGCTCCTGAGGGAAGTACCCATAGATAGCAGGCTGTGTGTGGCCATGAAAGGGAAGGAATGGTTAATTCCAAGGTGGATGCTTCACAGAAGCTGATTTTCAAAGGCGGAAGAACACATCCTGGGGCAGGGCACCATGAGCCAAGGCAGGGATGAGGAGAATGCTGCGTAAACATGATGGAGGGAGGTTGGCTGTGGCCAGGGATGTAATCCAGGGACATGGTCAGAGGCAAGCCCACGATGATGGGTTGGAATAGGTACAAGGGAACTTGACTGTTCCTCAAAACACTGAGCTTGCCAACACAGTGGTGGTGGCACATGTCTGTAATTCCAGCAGGTTCAGGAGGCTGAGGCAGGAAGATCATGAGTTCAAAGCCAGCCTCAGTCAAAGCAAGGTGCTGAGCAACTCAGTGAGACCCTGTCTCTAAATAAAATACAAAGTAGGGCTGGGGATGTGGCTCAGAGGTCAAGTGCCCTTGAGTTCAATCCCTGGTACCAAAACAAAAACAAAAAGACCCACGGGGCTTTAATCTTAGGCGAAGGGGGAGTATCGATGTTTCAAAGGTATAAACTAGTATGATCTGACTTGTACAAGATGGAGAGAGTACATCATTTTTATCCCACTTTTCCAATTTGGAGATTTTGCCATGACACTCTTGAAGATGAATATTGTCAGTTATTGAACAAAGATGAACACCTACTTATTGTCTCAAATAATTAAAACAAAAAATACTTCCCTACCACGAGCTTACCTACTTTGTGTTGGGAGGTAGATTACAGATGCTCTTTGATTTATTCTGAGATTAAATACAGATAAACCCACTCTTAAAGTTTGAACCTGGAATTTCCCCCAAAAGATCTTGTGTTGGAAGCATGGTCCCCAAAACAGCAAGGTTCAGAGGCAGAGTTTTTAGGCAGTGATTAGGGCTCTGACATCATCAGTGGATTAAACCATTTGCTGAACTGATCCATGGATAACTGAATAGACTTCTACAGGTGGTAACTCTAGGTAGATGGAGCATAGCTGAAGGAGTAGGATCATTGGGGGGGCATGGCCTTGGACTATATCTGTTCCTGGCCACATTACCCCTCTGTGTACCACTGCCATGAGCTGAGCAGTTTTCCTCTGCCACCCTCTGCCATAATATTCTGCTCACCTCAGGCCCAGAACAATGGAGTCAGCCGACCATGGACTGAGACCTCTGAAACAGCCCAAAATAAACTTCTCCTCCTCTATGTTGTTCTTGTCTGTATTTTAGACATGGAGAACTAACACACCCATCTTAAGTTGAAAATATTGTTAAGTCAAAAATGCATGTAGTACACCTTGACCTACTGTACATCATAGCTCAGCTACAGACAGCCCTGGAGGGAGCAGTCGTTTCCCCTCATGATCACACGGCTGACGGGGAGCTGTGGCTGGGTGATCACTGCCCAGCATCACAGAGGACCAGACCACAGGTCACTAGCTTAGGGAAAGATCAAAATTCAAAATTTGAAACATGGTTTCTACTGAATAAGTCGCACTTCTATACCATCATAAAAATCCTATGTCAAACCATCGCAAATTAGGGAATATCTGTATATTGAATTGTTCGCATTCTTCCAGTCCTCTTGAAGTCAAATTTTTTGGGTTAAGGGAATAACACATTTTTTGTTTTGAGTTTTGGAAAACTTTGACATTCTTAATATAAACTGAATCAACCAATTTATATTCCTAGAATGGTATACTTAATAACAATATTTCATTTTAGCACCCCCTGATTGAAGTGCTATGGAATAGAGACACTAAATTCTCACAAGCTTCCAGGCCAAGATTTTAGAACATGGATTTAACACATGTATATAAAGCATTAACCCAACTAACAACAGTTGAGTGCCTCAAACTTTGGAAAGGGTTTCTGTGTACATTATGTCAGTGTATCCTCACAGCTATGTGGAGAGCCAGGTTTGTAAATTGTCCTCAGGCCCCAGCCCTCCAGCAGATGAGGCACAAAATCCTGGATGTTAAATACTGTATAGATTCACATTATAGTTCCATTAACCTGATTGTTACCAAACCTGTTGCCTTTATTATGTTACTTTGGTCTTCTTTTCCTCTTATCAGTTCTTCAATAAGAGATTGGGGTTAGGGACTGACTAGGAAAACCCATTGTTAAACCCTTACCTCCCCAGTTCCATTGGTACAGACTGAGATACAAAATTAGCTATTTCTTAGGCTGTTATTTTATAATATTATACTGTGCTGTGTTGGATTTAACTGGGTTGGGTTTAGTCAGATTGGATGGGATTAGTTTAGATTGAATTGGGTTGGTTTGAGTACGACTGGTTTGGATTGGATTGGGTTGCTTTAGTTTGATTGGGTGGGATTGGATTGGAGTGGGTTAGATTGGGGTTGATTTCAGTTGTGTTAGATTGGGTTGAATTAAATTAAGTTGGGTTAGATTGGTTTGGATTGGACTGGATTGGATTGTGTTGGTCAAGTTGGATTGGGTTGGGTTTAATTAAATTGGATGGAGTTGGGCTTGGTTAGATTGTGTTGGGTTGGACTGGACTGGATGGATTGGATTGGATTTGGTAAGATTGGATTTACAGGTCTGGGATTCAGTAGAACTGGATCCAAAGTCTTCTCTGGTTGCTTCCATTCTGTGGCATTTAGTGCCCACTTGTTAGCCCTTGCTGAGCCACAGTGGTTTCACAGTGGCCAAGTTGTGTGTGACAAGGAAGAAGTGGGGCATCATAAGCAAGGGTGGTGACATATTATCTGAACACCAACTTTAGGAATTCTCAGTCTGTTCCTTTTCTCGGCTGGCTCAGGTTACACCTGACCAGGCAGCCTCAGAAAGGGGTAGGGAAGAGAGCCAGGAGCTGGGGGTGGAGAACAGAAAAAGATAGAAGGGGGGCAGGCAGGCGGAGTTGCAGGTCAGAGAGCATTCTCTCAGAGCAGAAGAATCTGACTCCTGGGAAAGACTCTGAGCTGCTCTTCCCTGAAGATCAGAGGTAACCCGGTCAATGAAACTCAATCCCGAGTGACTGTGGCACAAGGTCATGGATGAGACAAGGGAGTGTCAGATGTTCATCTCCATATAACGAGTAGGCCTGCGAGTGGGTGGGGGACAGTGCAGGTAGACTGGGGGAAACACTTCCCGAGTGGCCCTGGGGTATGGGGGCCTTCCTAGCAGACAGGTGCACACACCACCCTTCTGAGTAGCAGAGAAGGTCATGCTTGGGCTTCCTCCTCTAGAGTCCCTTCCACTTTCCAAAGTGGAAACAGGTAGAAAAGGGAGCAGAAGCTTGAACCTCAAGGGAAGGGTGTCCTGTCTTCTGTGCTCAGCTGCCCTGGATACTGGGGAGCTGGGCTGAGGGAGGGGCAGCAGATTGCCCTGTCCACTCTCCTGTCCACCCCTGCAGAGGGAGCATTTCCATAATGCTAACATCTTTACTGGAAAACAGGAAGGAAGAGGGACGGGGAGGACGTTTCAGAGCCTCTGGTTGTCACTTTGCTTTGCTTTTTATCCTTCTTCTTCCCCACTGCAATCTCATCTGTCCCTGAAGGCAGAAATCTAATGCATCTGTACTTGTAACAACAGGTAATCACAGCTGCCGCTGTGGGCTGCCTGGGGCCAAAAGGGACCCTAGTTGGTGGTGTGCATGTTTATACATGTGAGTGTGTGTAAACATGAGCATGCATGTGGGTGTTTGTGTGTGTACATATGTGCATATGTTCATGTATATGTGTGTGTGTGCTTGTGCGTTTTCCAAAGCTGTTCTTCATCCAGTGTGGACTCTACATTGAATCCTGTATCTCCTCCTGTATCCAGTAGGTGGCAGAGCTGCGACAGGCCAGTGACTCTGGTCCTGTGGTGCTTGGTCCCATAACACCTTCAGGACAGGTCCAACTGTGGGAGGAAAGGCCTGTCCACACGTGCACCCCAGGGTGGTCCATACAGAGGTCCTGAGCAAGACAATTTGGAGGCGAGCTAACCAAAGTCTGTTCTGGATTCCCCTCTCCCTCCCACCCTCCTGCATTTGTTAATTTCATCTAGAAAGGGGAAAGCCTGCTAGCATTTGTGAAGCACCTGCATATGGTTTTCAAACTCAGCGGGCATTAAATCCACCTATGGAGTTGGCGACAATGTAACTTGCTGGACTCCGTGTGTTCAGATAGCCAAGGTGGGCTCAGGGACTTGTGTATCAACTAAGTGCCACTGGCAGTTGGCAGGCTGTGCCCAGGGAACCCCAAGTTGACAAATAGGAAGGAATGATGTCCCAGGGCTTCCTCCTGGCCCTGCTCTCAGGCCTTGTGAAGTTCGAACTGTTTCCTACTCTTTAGTCACTTTGCCACAGCACGCTTATCATGAGACTTCAGCTCTGCACTTTTAAGCAATCTCGTTGCTCTTTGCTTATGCTGATTTCCTGGAGTCCTGACATCACTGGACTTCCCGCTCCCTGAGAGGATTTTCTCATGCTGCTGAGCTGCTTCTAACCTTGCTGCCACACCCCCATCCAACAGCCCTGATGGAAGATTCCACAGTGCATCTACCCAAAGTCACTCCCATGGACACGCTTGAGGAACAGGGCCTCTGCCTTGCACAGCAATAGGATGTGAGACCCACCTGAGGTGGTCACAGGTGCTTCTCAGGACAACACAGCCATACCCTGAAGACCCCAGGCATCAGTTCACTAGGGCTGCCATAGCCACAACCACAAACTAGGTGGCTTCAAACCACTGATGCTTTCTCTTGGAGTGCTGGAGGCTTGACGTCTGAAGGCAAGGTGTCTCTGAAGGCCCGAAGGAAGATCCTTCTTTGCTTTTTCCTAGCCTGACGGTTTCTGGCGACCTTTGGTGTTTCTTGACTTGTGGGACTGTCACTCCATCCTCTCTTCCATCTTCACATGACGTCTGTCTACATGTCCTATTCCTTTCTCTTATAGAGACATCCCAATCTAGTCCAACTTCGTCCTAACCTGACTTCATCCGCAAACGCCCTCTTTCCAAGTCAGGTAACATACACAGGAATCAGAGGGTAGGACGTCAACCTTTCTTTTAGGGGAACGTGATTCAACCTGCAAGGTCCCATAAACCAAAGAGGCTCTATTCACATCTTACCTCCTGATTGGAGAGAGGAAAGCAGGTGTGGTGTCTCAGGGCTTCCCCAAGCTCCATACAACCTTTCACATTGAATAAAGTTGTTTCTTTTGGTGGCTGCAGTATAAAAGCCCAGATAACATATGGCCCCTTGTGACTTCCTGGATTGGAAGAGTTTAAAGCCAGGCAGCTTTGGGTTTCCCTATGCAGTGGTTTCAGAGAGTGTGGGCCCCTGTCCAGCAGCATCTGGGACCTTGTTAGAAATGCAAATGATCCAGACCCACTGAATCAGAACTGCTAGAGGTGGAGCCAGCAGTCTGTATTTAATAAGCCCTCCGGGTGTTCTTGATACTTTCTAAAGTTTGAAAATGACTTCTCCAGCAGCAAGGGACATACAGGTGTCCCCAGCAAGTGCCAGGGGTCGCTTGTTGCCCCAGATCTCCCTATCTTCCCAGATCTCCCCATCTCCCCATTCTTCCACACTCCATTCCTGGCCCAGCCCTCCCAGACGCCCTTGCCCATGGCCTTCTGCGGATGTCAGCACCCCCACCCTGTGCGCTCCCGGGCAGCTTCCCCCAGCGCCTGCCTCTCGCTGTCTCTCCTCACCTGGCTGCCCGCACGCACGCTTGTGATGCCCTTGCCTCCCTCCAGCTCTTTCTCCTGACAAAGACGAGAGCTTGGCAGGGGTTGGTTAAGTTAACTCTGATCACACACAAAACAAACTGTTATTTTTCTATCTGCCAAGCTGCTGAAGGCAAGGATGTCAAACCCAGGGTGTGCGTGAACGTAAGATCTACAGTTATCCTAGCGTGTCTGAGTTCTAGGCTTTTTTTTTTTTTTTTTTTTTAATCATGGTCCAATTCCCAGGGAGATGCCAGTGACAACCTTTGGAGACTGCTCATTGTGCTGGCTGTGACAGTCTACCTACACATTCTGCGACCCGGGAATGAGCAACTCCCAGAGCAGCAGACAGTAGGTCACCCCTGGCACCTGCTGGCCACATTTTTGATCCACCGGAAGGGTTGGTTCCAAGCCACATGGAGCTGAGGTGTTGGTGCCTGTGTGTTTGCTTGTCAGCATACTTGAGCAGACAGACCTGCAGGAGGACAGATAGATGGGCCAGAGGGAGTGCTGGGGACAGGTGTTAAGAGTGTGATGAACATTTAAATGAAGAGTTTGAAGCTATTTCCGTGGTTATGGGTGGAGAGGAGCACAAAGCTCTCTGGAGAGAGTCAAGGTAAAAGTACTAAGAGGGGGAATGTGTGCAGGACCACCTCCGACCCCAGGACAAGTCCAGGGCCCTAGAGACTGCCTGGCTGGGGCATGGAGAGGAAGGGAAGCCTTAAGGGAGGAGGAGACACAGGAAGTCTTAGAACTCCGACCCCAGAAGGTGGCACAAACAGGGGCTCTGGGCAAGTTTGTGCCCCATTTCTATATATACTTTGAATCCCAAATACCAAATTGGGCACAATCATAGTAGAATAGTCATGAGAAAAAGAGTCAATAAAAATGAATGACGTAGAGAGAAAAGGTTCATGGAAGGAATGTGCCAGAGGAATCGGGGCATCTTCACATGCAGGCACTTGGGTCTGACACACAACCTGCATGGGGTCTGGAAAGCAGACAAAGGCTTGAATTTCACTTCCCTTAAAGGGCTGGATTATTTATCTCTGTTCTCCTGGATGTCACACCCGGATGCAAAAGGCTGTGCACACCACGTGGCAGGAGGACAGCATGGCCGTGTCCTGGACCATAGCTCCTTCCAGTCAGTGACTCACAGCCACTCTGCAGCCTCCAACCCCAGCAGGAGAGCCCAGCCACTCTCCTGCTGTTGCTCCACTTAGCTGAAAATGCTTGTCTCCTCTTTGTATGAACCTGACGTGCCATATGTATTTTTAAAACATCGTGACTTATTTTGCTGTGGCCGTTTGGGAGATCATTAGATCACTCTTTGAAACCAACCAGAGATGCTCAGGAAGAAAGGGATACCATGAAACCAGCGTGGATACAGCTACCCTGGGGTTCAGCTTCCTGAGACTCACAGATATATCCAGACTAGACAGGACAGTTGATCCCACATGGCTCTGGAGTCCCCTCCAGATAATGTGAGCCAGGGAATGGGAAACAGGGTTTGGGAAGAGGGAGGCATTTGTATCAGTGCATTCTCCTCTGGTACCAATGAAATATACTGGTGACATCAATTCATGGAGGGAAGAGATGTATGGAAGCAGAGACTCATAACTCAGGTGGCCACTGAGCTGTGATCCCCGTGAGTTCACCTTGTCTAGCCCTTCTTCTCTCCCGCCCCCCACCTGGGCCGTAAATCACCTGTACATGCACACGGTGGGAGCTGGCACTTGATTCATGAAACTCAGTGGATGGAGGCCCAGGTGGGGACACGAGCTGAAGGGAGAAGGAGAGTCCAGGGCTGTAGTGCTGTGCCCACTGTGGTTCCAAGGCCTCCTTGGAACTGGTTTTGCTCCCAGAACCTTGAGGGTTGGTCTTCTCCAACTGCTGGCTTTTCAACTGGGTTAAGTTAGCCAACTGCAGGCTGGAAAAGCATGGAGGTACCTCCTCCCTCTGGCAATGGCTTGCCTTCCCGCCAACCCTCTCAGTTCTCCTTTCTATATCCCCTCCTCTCTTCACTCTGCTTCTCGAGTGGGAATTGGCCCCAATTTGCCCATGTTGGAAGGGAGAGGAGAGGGGTCAATGGGAATGACTAATGCTTACTTAGTTCTTCACGGGATGTAAAATGTGGTTGTGCAGATGAATAGTAATAATAACTATGATACTCTGTGGGTCGTCAGGTCTAGTTTTGCAAATGGTGCCGTACTCGCCCCATCTCCTCTGGCCCCAACAATAACCCGAGGATTTACGTATGGTTCCCTGCAAGGCCTGGAGGGAGTAGCGAGGGCAGAGCCTCAGCATCAAACCCCAACCCCAAGACCTGACCTGGTCCACCTGAAACCTCTCAGGACAATTTAAGGTAGACACTCCCCCAAAAGCAGGTCTGCTGGGACCTCCTCCTATTCAGTGACTCTGTGGGGTGTCACTGCACCAGGCTGTCCTCTAGTGAGACCCTCCTGGGTCATAGGTGAGCCTACCTGTGCTGGGCCACTAGAGTGAAGACCATCCTTAGGTCCACTCTTCTAAGATCTGTAAAAGGTTTTGAACTTACGGTTGAGAAATGTGATATAATCTACAGCTCTATCATGATGGGAAGACTGCTAAATAACACTTATTATTATTATTATTAATTTTGCCCTTTCAATATCTGGGTGGCCATAGGAAAGATGCCCCATCCGCCAAGGAAGCAAGGGCCTCACATCATGGTGGCCTTTCTGAGCATATCTTTCCTGATTCTGCATAAAGTGCAAACTAAATTCAGCTGCAAATAATCCCAACATGTGCCTGAGGACTGAGAAGAAGCTGCACTGCACTGAGCCACATGGAGATAACCAGAGGCAGGCAAACAGTGGGTCTTGAGGGCCTCAGAGAGACTTGCACTATTTACGAAAATGTTAAAAAAAAAAAAAAAAAAAAAAAAAAAAAAGTTAGTGGAGACTTTCAGACAAGGACATGGACCAGTAAATCCCGAACCAGGATGCTCAGATCCTTCCTAAAAGAGCAGAAAGAGAAAGGATGGGAAGGGAAGAGGAGTAAGAAGAGAAGGGCAAAGAAGATTGGGAGAGAAAAAGAGAAAAATTAAAAAGATCTGCCAGATTTGACACCCACATGAAACTGTCCCAGCAGATTTGCATTTCTTGGTAACAACAATTTCTGTTTGTATTTATTCTGGCAGGGTGTTCATGTCATGTAATCACTGTTTTAGTTCATTTCCCCCCAATGATAGATTGTGATAAGTCAAGTTGGTTGTTAATAACGCTACAATTTACCTAACAAATTTTGAGCTTGTAGAACAGCTTCATTAATATGTTTAATTTATCGTTACAATTCCTTCAGGTTAATGGTTTGAGAGGATGTTGGAGTTTAATCTGAACAGTTATTATAAAGTGCATGTTTCTCGTTAAAATGTAGAACTGAGATATCCAAGATTTACTTGGGATAAACTGGCCAGAATAAATCTCCCTCTTCTTTGCATTGGGAAAGGAAGGAGATTTGGCTATTTAAAAATGCTGCGAATTGGAGAGCCCCTTCAGATACATTTGAAGTAATTTTGCAGATTAAACAACCTTTCCCTGGGGCAAACAGGAGACATGCCTGAAGCCAGAGTTTATTCTGGAAGGATTCTCCAGATGCCGCACAGTGGTATTGAAGTCAGAAAGTGGATGAGAACAGAATTTTGCCAAAATAGAAGCATCAAAGATTCCTGGAAAGGAGTCTGAATGTTGGGTGGAGGGTAACGGGAAACAGAATCCCCTCTGTAGGCCTTTCTGATGTCCTCAGAAGGTTAACATTAAGACCCCCACGATAAGCACAAAATGCAAGCACCTCTTCTTCTTCTCCTGGGGTTTTGGTGGGGTCCTCTGACTGGCACACTGCCAACACTCTCATGACATCAGACACCTGTCCCCACCTGCCTTCACCTCCAGGGCTCCTGAGACTGGCTCCTTCTTCTGGTAATGTTTAGCTCCACCCAGGAGGCGAGAGACAGCCTTACCCTTCAGCTCCAACTGAGCCACCTAACTGCACAGAGTGGCTTCTAGTGTACCCAAAACTTCCCCTGGATTTGGGGTGTGCACAAGGGTGCTTCAGAGTTTTAAAGTAGCTTCCAGATGCTTGGTTGGATGGGGTTTATTGATAACTGAAAGACAATAGCTGGATTCTTGCCATCTGAACAATTAGGAACCCTGTGCACATGTCTATGGCTCCTCAGGGAATCTCAAGAGGATGAGTGTTATGTGTTGCATCGTGTCCCACAAATGGATATGAAGTCCCATACCAAGTGCTTGTGAAAATGAGCTTATTTTGAAATAGGTTCTTTGCAGATATAATCAAGATGAGTTGAGCTTATTGGGATGGGGTGTAGTCCAGAATAGGGGAACACTTGTATCAGAAGAAGGAAATGCCAGAGACTGGAGCGATGCAGCTAGAAGCCAAGGAATGCCAAGGATGGATGGCCAACACCAGAGGCAAAGAAGGGGCAAGGAAAATTCCACTGGAGTCTCAGAGGGAGCATGCCCCTGCCAACATCTTAGTTTTAAGATTTGTAGACTCCAGAACTCTGGGAAAGAGAATAAATGTCTAATGAGCTCTAGGGAACAAATACAACTAGGCACTGCAGGTGATTCCTGGGTGTTAAAGATGGCCATGTAAAGGGGAAGGGTGGCCATGGCCTTGTAGAGCCCCTCGAGGGCCTGGCAAACAGTGGATGTCACAGAAGCCTACTTTGAGGACACAGCAACCCCTTCCTACCACTCAGGTCCATTCTCTCTTCTCTCCTACAGAGAACTGAATCCTCTTTGTGTGATGGTTAATTTTATGTGCCAACTTGACTGGACCATAGGGTGCCCAGCTATGTGGTTAAATGTTATTCTGGGTGTGTCTGGGAAAATGTTTCTGAATGAGATGAGCATCTGAATCAGTGGACTGAGTGAAGCACATTGTATGAGTAGGCATTGTCCAAATAATTGAGTATTTGAATAGAACAAAAATGCAGAAGACGGGAAAATTTCCTTTCCCTGCCTGCTTTCAGGTAGGGACATGGGTCTTCTCTTGCCCTCAGACTCAGACACAGGCTGAAACGACACCACTGAGTTCCATGGTTCCCCAACTTGCCAGCTACAGATTTGGGGGTCTCTCAGTCTCTGTAGCTCCATAGGGGCATGGACCAATTCTTAAAATAAATAAACACACACTTACACACCTACACACAGAACCAACAGTGTGTGTGCATACATATACATAATAATACATATACATGTGCATACATATATAGTTACATATGTACGTGCATGATTATATATAAACATACATTGTTTCATTGTTTTGACCTCTCTGGAGAATACAGGCTAGTATACCTTAGTCTCCTGTTCACAAACACTTGATTAATGGCCTCAGGAATTCCAACGCCATGCAGTTCTGCACTTGCCCTATCGCTCACTTCACTCCCATCTCTTTAGCCTCCCTATTGGGCCTCCCACACTAGCCTCTGCCTCAGGATGGCTCTGTCTACTGGGGCACCTTCCCGGAGCTCACTCTTTGCAGTCCTCTGTATCACAGGCCATGTCTCCTGAGAGAAGTCTTCCCTACTCTCCTAACTCTGGTGGCTCCCACTCCTCTAATGTATCTCCATCACCTTGCCTGGTTTTATTTTTCTTTATAATACAATCTGAAATTGCAACTGGTTATTTATTTTCTGTTCCCTCCTTGTGAATGTAAACTCCCTGGAAGTAGGAATCATGTCTGTCTTGCTCCTACAGTGTCTGTGCCCAGTGCTTGGACAGAGCACATATTCAACAAGTGTGTGGCAGGAAGAGAGTGAGGAGGGAGGGAGGGAGACAGGGAGCGTCTTGCAATCCAGGCTCTAGACCCACCTTTCAAAGATGGCCCCTTGGTCTTGTTGGTGCCTAGAGCATAACTTAACACTCTTGGGAGAGGTTGCAGTCTAAGGATTGGAAGTACTGCAAGATAGTCAGTCAGTTGGGCAAGTTATGTGTATGTGTGTGTGTTTGTGAGAGTGTGTGTGTGTATTTTTAGTACAATATTTTATCTGAAGGTTCAGAAAAGAAAAGATGATGATTGCCCTGTATCAAATTATCTTGATCTCCTATTCTCATTCCTATTCCTCAATTTTCTGAAGCAGTACATTCTTCCAGAAGGAGATCCATATACACCCTGATTGCTGGAACATTGGGCCCTCTCTGAATGCATTTCATTGCTCACCCTTACAGCACCACAGTTGTTATGACCCTCATTCAAAACATGCATGGAGTTTGTTACACTGAGGTCCTTAGAGAAGTGAATGGTCTGGGAGAAAGGTGGATCTTTGTTCTACATGATTATTTACCAAATTATACTAAACTTAAATCCTTTTATAGAGTTATCATATACAAGTTAACAGATATTTAAAAAAAAATAAGATCAGAGCAGTTCAGAGCACATGGTCCATTTTGTTCTGCACAGGAAGAAGGGACATGAAG
The DNA here is from genome assembly GCF_902686455.1 of Sciurus vulgaris. NCBI lineage: Eukaryota > Metazoa > Chordata > Mammalia > Rodentia > Sciuridae > Sciurus > Sciurus vulgaris. The sequence continues at coordinate 22,348,137 of NC_136468.1, read as the reverse complement.
CCAGGCCCTGGTGACTGAGAAATTTCCAGCAAGTCCTCCATTGATCACCTCCTCACCCAACTATTGGAGGAGGAGCAGGTTGGTCTTCCTGTTGGGCTTTGAGAACATAGGAACACATGTCCAGGCTCTCTTGTCCATTTGGATTAAAAACAAAACAAAACAGTGGTGGGGGTGGCAGGCAAAGAGAACTTCCAGTCCCCATGGAAGGGGTGGTGTGGCAGATGGACAGAGGAGGCACTTTTGAACTGTCTTCCCAATTCTGGCCCTGGCAGCCCATTTTTCTTTAGGCATCTGACCCTGCTAATGGGGACTGAGCTTGACTCCCCATTTCCACGTTAAGTGAAGGGGTCATGGGGGTCAGGCAGGCGCTGGCTTCTCTTCCTCCTGACAGATCCATAATTAGAAGGAGACAGAGCATTCAAAGAAGAGCGTTTGGCTCCGGGCGCATCCCTGTCAGCCTGTCAAGCAGAAGCCTGTTCTCCATGAGCTATTTTGAGCCACCTTCTCAGCTGCATTTCTGATCCTCTTGGCCCATGTCACACCCCCCCACCGCCCCGTGGTGGCCCTCCCTTCTAAGACTCCATCTTGACATCTCTGAGGCACATGGGTTTGGGGGAGGGTTGCACAAAGGAGCATTTTGTGCGAGATGTCTGAGTGCAGCAGGACGGGGTGGCCGCCTAACCCTGCCTGCACCTCCTACCTCTGGTCCAGTAGCTGTGCACAAGGCTTGGCTCTGGGAGAGATTATCACCAGAAGTCATGAAGCCCAACAGAATTCTGCCTTGGGGAAAATAAAGGATAAAACTTCCTTAGAGAGGATTTCCCAGTAGCAAAACTAGAATGAAGAACATAAGAACGCGCATTCTCTGGCCAGAAACTGTCCTAACCAAATTCCTGGGGACTGGAGAAAGCTGGCAGCATCCAGAAAGACCTGTGTACTATCCAGGAATCCTCAGGGCAATGCCAGCTGGAAGAATACCCCAGGAAAATGCAGCTGCCCTTCTTGGCCTTCAGGGCAAAGCTGCAAGCCAAACTCTAGGACGTGGCCATTCTGTCCCCAGGTATCTGGCATGCATGCCTTCCAAGACTGGTTCCCACAGTACCACCCACAGCTCACCTAGAATGGACCACATCATCTATCCCTGAAGGAGACAGTTCACCTTATTCTGCTGGCACAGGCTGGCACACTGGGGGTAAGAAAGCAAGGCCCCGAGGCTGAGCTGGGAGGGATGCGCTGGGCAGCAAGGAAGCCAGCTCATGGGGATGGGCTGCCGTGGCAGTCCAGGATGCCCAGAGGACAAGTATGACAGGGACGGGGCTGAAGATAGCACTTCTCACCTGGAGTCGAGGCCTGGCGGCACCTGATGTGGGCAGGGTGGGCTTGGTGTTGCTTACTGTATAATAATCCTTCCTGCCTCTGCATTCTGCTGAAGAGGGGCTCCCATAGACTGGGGTCTACCCTGGAGGGCATAGCCCTGTGGGAAGAGGCTTTGTGTGCAGAGGGTTCTCCTTCTATGGGCTCAGTCCTCATATCATCCCTGGAAATGGGCTCTGTAGAGCCATGTTCTCTCCTGGGCCACTGACTATGGATTCTTACAAGATGTCTCTGTGAGGGGACAGAAGTGTGGATTCAGAACTGCACCTACCTGTGTGGCCACCTAACTGACCTGCTCAGTGCAAGCTGACATAGACAGTAATGATAATTAATAATCACCTTTGATGATCATGCCAGGCACTGTGGGGCACCTGGTGAGCACTGTGTCACATCCTGCTCATAGCAACTCTAGAAGGGAGAGACCCCTGCAGCTGAGATGCTCGGAGGTTGTCTTTCCTCCAGATTCAGCCCAAGGACGCCGCATCTGCCTTGGGGTCGCACGGGCCTGTTTCCAGGGGAAGCTCCTTTGGTTTTTCTAGGGTGGTGGTTCTTAAAGTGTGGTCCTGGCACTGCCAGCATCAGCATCACTTGATGTACTCAAAATGCAGATCCCGGGACCCCATCCAGACCTACGGATTTGGAAAACTCTGGGGTGGAGCCCGACAGTCTGCTGTAGCAAGCCCTCCAGACGCACTCTCCAGCTTGGAACTTCTGCTCCCGGATTCCCTTTTATCAGCCCCTACAGGAAACCTCTAGTCAACGGAAACGCCTTTCTCTGCCCTTTACCATAAGTCAATCTGTCTCTTGAACCCAACTCTATCCTTGCTTCCTAAGTCTCACTCCAAACCCTTTCGGGAGTCCCCGTGGGATCTCCCCTACCATCCCTTCCTCACTCCACAACTGATTCTGACCTATGCTGAGCAGTTTGATATCTTCTTGTGTGTGTGCTGAGCTCCAGTTTGTGTCCCCAAGGACTCTGCCCTAAGGTGCTCTGCCCCATACCAACCTGTCTCCCTGCTGCTGGCCACACGCCCCAGGGATCCAGTGATTGTCACACACTGCCAGCACAGAAACCAGAGAGAATTGATTAAGCACAAGCCTTAATTGTGGCGGCATTGCCTGAGAGCCGGGAGCCAATTCCAGCTGCTTTCCTTGTTTGTGTGATGGGCCTCCAGCTCCATGGGCTTGTTTTTAATTACCACAGTAATAAGAATTCACAAGCCCTTTGCACCAGCCACTCTCAAGGGATGAAGGGCAAGGAGATAAAATGAGTTCACTCCTGGCCTCTGGATGCTCTCTGGAAATCTGGCTATGTGGACCAATCTGTTGGGCCCCACCCAGGAACTGGGGTTCCCAAGTTCAAGTTCTGTTGCTCCTGAATTTTTATCTGGTGACCTTGACCCAGTCACTCTGAGCCCTGTGAAGAAGATTTTCTATTTATAAAACAGGGCAGTCTCCATGATTTAAGCAAAAGTTTTCTGGGGGGTTTACAGAAATCAGGTGAGGTGCTGAACATCATGTACAAGCAAGTCTGCAGTGCCAGACTCTTGAGAGGAGCTTTGCACTGTGGGTGGAAAGTTATTGCTGAAATCCAAAAGTACTGGAGGCATGCAGGGAGCCAGGGAAGAGATGCAGAGATTTCCCTGAGCTGATTCTTGAGGACTAGGGGGACACTCTCTGCAGGTGGAGAAACGAGGAATAGTGTAGTTTTAGGAACAGCCAGCACAAAGACAGAGGTAGGAAGGGCCAGAAGTGTGGGGTGGCCACGAGGCACTCCGTGTGGCTAGAGCTGAGACACACGGGGACATGGCAGAAAGAAGACGAAGCGAGGAGGGAGGGCCCTTGGCAGTGCTGGCCACCTCCTGTCGGGGGACCTCTGGGACATCAGCAGTGATTTAATCGATCGGCTCATAGTGGCAGAGAAACCATTGGAATGGAGCTTTCTAGCTTTCCCAGTAATCTCCCCTCAGAGTGAAATATAACCTGCTCTATGAATGAATGATTCAGAGGGAACAGGGACAGAAAAAGGACAGAAAGGGTCCTTAGCCCTTCCAAATAAAATGTTTCTGCTGCCTTGTAGGAGTCCCGAACATTTTCTTACGACATATTTTAAAATGTGAAAACAGAAGACGCAGGCTAGGCCAGGGGACTCCGCCACGATACTTCCCAGCAACCAACTGTGCCTGCCTTTGGCCTCGAGGTGAAACTCTCAAGTGGATGATATGGTTAGTTAAGGGCCAAGCACCTGAGCCTGCTGGGGTGTGACCTGGGTCACGCGTTGATTGGGCTCACACGGAAGGGGATGTCTGAGATCACAACAGTACTGCCAGCCCGGGCAGCCACCATGCAAATGCAACCCGGAGTGCCATGATCCCTAATCTCCATCACAGCAGCCCAAGTCACCTGTCATAAGGGGTCACAAGGAGTGTTTAAGAGCATAATAAAAATGTTTTCAAATACAGAGGAAGGACAACCAAGGGCAGTAACAATGCAAAGCTACTCCTTTTACTGCAACCCCCTGTGCACCTTCGACTCTCAATGGCTGCCTCGGTCTCAGGAGCTGCCAGACGTTCTTTGAAGTTCAAGGCTCCACTCATGTCAGGGCAGAGTGAGTGGAGACCGGGGGAGGAGCGGGAAGGGACAGTGGGGAGGGGCGCATCAATCCTGACAGTGGGAACAACTCGTTGGCCATGTTAATGAGGAGCTTTGTTCTGCATCACCTGGCTGTATAATAACAGCAGGAATTAATACAGCCATAAATTGATAGCCCCAACGAGCAATCGGGAGGCAGAGATACATTCCTAATGGGCTCTCCGAGAGTGGAAAGAAGATGGATACGGGGGCTCCTCCCAGCCCTGGCCCCTGAACCATGTCATCTGGGGCTGGCAGGGGCCTCCCCTTCACCAAGGACAGGGTGCTGGCCTCCGCCAGGGCACTGAGGTCTGCAGCCTGCTGCTCCCTGTCCTCATCCCTACTCAGAGTTGCAGGCCTAGCACGGGCAGCTCTGCTGCACCGGGACTTGGGCCTGCCCAGTCTGAGTCCAGCATCTGCCACTCCCCAGTGGAGCCGAGAGCATTTCTCTCAATTGCTTTCCCCCAGGTCCTGTGGCTACGGAGAGTTGTCAGGAACAATTTTCTATTAGGGCCAAGTGAACTGCTTACTCAGCCATTAAATCTAATAATAACCTCAAGTTTACAGCCTCTCATAATAATCATGTGTGGCTATGGCTCTCAGGCTTCCCTTCCTGGTCTCCCAGCTCTGGGGTCCCAGAGCAGCCGTGCTCGTGTCCACCTGCCCCAAGCACTCTGCTTAGAAAAGGTGACGGGCAGAACCAGACGTGCCTCATGGACCACAGGGCAGAACCCAGGGGATGGGGGCTGATGGTCCTCTTATCCCTGACCTACAGGAGAGCAGCACAGTCACCACAATGATCAGTGACATTCAAGGACCGGTGAGAGAGTGGAAGGAGCACTTGGGGACTGAGTTCTAGGTCCTAGACCCTGCTCAGCCACAGGACTCTGGGTAATCTTGGCAAGGCCCTGAACTTCATGGCACACCATCTATGTAAAAGGCAGGTGTGGGATAGATGACTTCTAAATTCACTCCAAGAATTCACATTTCTTACCAGTAAGTTTGCAGTGAATTAAGTGAACATTCCAGATCCATCTAGAATTCATGACTCTTCCTTATGCATTCATGAACACGTGGAGTGGGAGGAACCCATCGTGTTCACCTTACGGGTGGAAAGAATATGATGGCTCTTTGCATGAAGTGACTAAGACAAGCAGGCCACAGTGGAAGTTTTAGGTGATACACTGCAGGGGGCCTGGCTTTTTCCCATTACCTTCCTGGGGTCTGGGGCTCTCTGGAGGCTTACTCCTTCCTCTGTCCCCTTGTGACTGCTGGTCTCCATGGTGTGTGTGTGGAAGCAAGAACATCTGTAACCGGGTCTAGTTAGCATGAGCCAAACTCGACAGAGGTGTCTGAATGGTGTGTCTAAGGGAAGATATTTCTGTACTCCTGAAACCATCTTTTCAGACCAATGGGTAGGGGAATTATCATCTATGGGAAATTTGCCAAGTTCTTATCTGAAGAGCTAGAATTCCTAAAATCCTCATCAGGAGAATTTAATCAAGAATTATTCCACAAAAGGTGGTAGGATTTCTATAAAAGAGAAATAGAGTCAACTTATGTCCAGACTGTGACAGTAAGGAAGAACTTGCTGGCAAGGTTGAGAGTTTCTGAGACCAGGGCAGGTGTAGCCTCCTCCTGTGATTGCTTCACCCTGGTGGTTCTCACTGGTATGTGGAACTTGCATATTAAATCACAGCCAAGAGGTTGGAGCAAATTGGCCTAGCACCTCTCCAGCTTTATGTCTGAGACCTACACTTAGAATACATTAAACTCAAGACACGTATCCTTATAGACAACAGAAACAGAAGTTCCATTTATATGTGACATGCATTCTGATATTTTCCCTTCTCTCTCTCTCAAGTAAAATGCTGGTTATGACCCATTCAATTGCTTTCATGACATGTTAATGGGTTTCATGCCACAATTTCAAAGTCATTGGATTAGAATATCTCAAAAGGACAGTCCTGGTTTCCAATGCTGTGACTGGAGACAAGAAAGAGCAACTCTCTGGCTCCTACCTGTCAAAGTAAGGTCCCATAACCACAGGGCCCTCCTGGGAAGAGGGTTTCTAGAACCAGGACTTGTTAGGGGATTCCCAGTCCAATGTCAATTGGACTCTGTTTGTGCCAAGAGGTAATGGGCTCTCCCAGCTCCTGGCCACCCTGCACCTGCTCCCAACTCTGAACTGGAGCTCCCCTGGATGCCCAGCAAGGAGGAAGAAGAGATAAGCGTGTAGCAACCAGGGAGCAACCCAAGCAAGGGCAAGCACAGAGGAGGTCAGCCGGGAGGAGCCTGGGCTTGCGGCCTACTCCTCACACTTCTGCTGCTCATGGCCCACCAGGGAGAGCAAGTGGGCTCTGTTGGGAAGCAGAGGTGGGCTGCTCAATCACGTCTCATTCACAGCTGCCAAAGGGACAGGCCACTGCAGGGCATCTTCAAGAGGGTGTCCAGGTATGAACATGAGCTTCTCCATGAGGGCAGGCCTGTCAAAAATGAGAGTCAAGGCTGGGTGGGCCCTGGAAGAGTCCTGAGGAAGGGGCATGTTTCCCTGGGGACAATCAGCACCAGGTCCTACTTGCCAGGGGTCCCACATGGAGGAGACGCTGTCCAAGGCTTTGCCAGAGGCCCTGTCCTATGAACACTGGCAGCAGCACTTTGCAGAAGGGCCTGCTGTTGACACAGTACAGGGCTCATTCCAACCGTCAGCCCCTCTGACTGTCCTCCAAGAAGACTTACCCTCTCTGGGGCCCTAGAGGACTTAGTTATTTCATTTATAAGACCCTTTAGACCAAGCAGGGCTCTGGATACATATTTAGTTAGTTGTTATGCTCATTAAATGTGTTTAATAATTGTGATGATTTTATAACATCTGTAACTTTTTTGCCCCACTACAAATCATCTCTTTAATAGAATTCTTGTAGCCAGTATAAAATACTGAAGCAGCAGGGATGGAAGAGTAGTCATATTTTTACACTAAAAACAGTCTCATGATTATATTCAAGAAGAGGTAAACCTTTTGCTAAAAATTATCCCCTGGTGCTTTCTGAGAATTTTTTTTTTTTTTTTTTATTCTAGAAAGTGACACCTCGGATTCTGGGACCTGATTGAAAACAATGAGGAAGTTCAATTGAGAGGCCCCATGTGATGTAGGCCAGAATCAGGGCTGGGCCATGTGGGTAAATGGGAGGAAATGGGGGGCCCATGGCCCTCCCCCTACATGTGTATGGTTAACTGGACTAGAAGAGAGAAGTTCTTTCTCATATTTCTTCCAACCTCCCTTCAAGCACCTGATTGCCCAGGCCCCAGGGACATCAGTACTGAATGAAACTATAACAAGGTGGCACCAGACGGAGTCTTATTTTCAGATTATAATATTATGAAACACTTTAATAAAAAATACAGAATGGGAAGACGATTCATCATTCTATTTACGAGCTCTTTCTATTAACCTGGATGTCTGCATGTCCACATTGGCAGGTAGGTGTTTGGCCCAATTACTCTTAAGTCCTGTGCAAATCTTCAATGCTCCTGTCCAATTAAAAAAATTATATTCAGCATAGATTTATTGTGAAGTTTAACAGATGGCTTTTTCATCTTTTGGGACAATATACATGTTCCAAATTTATGGCTCAGTGACCTTCAATGCCTCATTCCCTAATGACCTTCAGAGCAGAGCAGTCCCATACAGCAACTCCGTGACCATAAGCTGGGTCAGAAGTTAGGACTCAGGGATAATGAGCAACAGGAACATTTTGAGTCTGGAAGAAGGATGCTAAATAAAAAGGGTTACCTCCTCTGTAATAGGGGGGTGGTTTGGTGAGTGCTAAGATTTAATTATTCTATCATGCAATGACTCAGATGCCCATGTTCTCTGCCTGTGGGTGCTCATTCCAAAGTGCTACCCTTCCCTCCCTTCCGCCCCCTCATTACAAGGGTTAATTCTCCCTAAATGAGTCAGCCTTGTTTGGTGGTTTTCAAGTACTTTCATTCTGGGTTTCCCTAGGCCAAAATAGAAACATTTTTACTATTATTGTTAAAGCTCAAGGTCATCCTATATTAATTAATGAGTTCTGACATTATCCATGAAATGATGAGTTTTAACTCAGGAAACAAAGATGTCATTGTTTGTTCTTCTCTCATTCAAACCATCAGCCAATATGAATTTATGGCATCCCTATCATCCCAGAGTTCTTCTGCAATAAGTGTAGAGCAAGGAGACTTCCAGAAACAAGCTTCCAAAAAGGAGAGACAGTGTCAGCGGAGGAATACAGTTACCCGAGCCCCTGGATCAGCAGGTCTGTACCCTGGTCAGTGCCTTCTCTGGAGATGTTTTCCCCATTCCTGGAGGGTGGAGGGGGCCTGCTGGTAGCCTGCCCCAGCCAGCACATGCCACTTGGAAAGACCGATGGAGTTTCCGGCCTGCTGTCTGCTGAGAGGAAGGCACCACTAGCAGAGAGATAAACAGCCTCCCAGCCCCCAGCCCAGCAAAGAAGTTGCCAGACCTTGGAGGAAGATACGGGGGGTGACATATTCCTTGTCATCTGCTTGCCCTACCATAGATGGCAGGATCCAAGGACCCAGCTGAGAAGAACAACAAGGAAAGCCATGTTCTCGTGGAAATAGCTTCTGCTCTCTAAGTGTTCTAGTCTACACCAACTCTGTTTCTGGATTTAAGATTTAATTAGCTTCATTAGCAGTATAAATAAGAATGTTAATAGCTTTGCTGGTTTAGAGTGACTGATGGCGAACCTTCCAATGAGCTAATGGGTTTTAGTCCTGACCAGATTCAAGGTGCTGAGCATCTGATCCAGGCAGAACGTATTTTTGTTCTGGATTTTCCAGAATAGTCTTTCCAAAGATCTCAGTTATATGCCCTGATTTGAGGGGCTGGGGACATAGTTCAGGGGTACAGCATTTGCCCAGGAAGTGAAAGCCCTGGGTTCAATTCCCAGCTCTGCAAAAAAATAAAAACAACACTGAAATTTGTATGCCCTAATTCAGGGGTTCAGAAATTATGGCCACTATTACCTGTGCAACCACAATTTCTTCCCATTTGGTACTTAAGTGGATCTCAAAATTCAGTTGCACTGGGTTTCTTTTTAGAGAAACTCTTGAGATATTCTGGAACAGAAGAGGTTCACCTCATGTCCAGGAATGAGAAAGGGAGGAAGAGGAGTGGCCGGGGTCTCAATATCCCCTTCAAGGGCACACTGCTAGTGACCTAATTTCCTCCTCCTAGGCTCCATCTCTTAAAGGTTCCATCACCTCCCAACAGCACCACAGACTGGGGACCAAGATTTTAACACATAGGATTTTGGGGGACATTTCAGATCCAAGCTGTAAGAGTAGCCACGACTGTCCCCAACTCTACAATGGATATAGTGATGTGAGTGACGAAGGAGCTAATAGCTGGCAGAGCTGGGGATTTGAACCCAGCACATTTAGATGGCAAAACTGTCTTCACCAAAACATGTTGTTTTTCAGCAAAAATAGTCAAGCACCTGATGGCTTCTTCATGGCTCTGTGTGGGTTCCTCCTATTTCCTTGACCAAAATATACACACCATGAGGGTAGCAGCCCAAACTCCACCAACTGACTCATTCCTATAACTGAAGGCGACTAAGCAGCCGCGCGCTGCATCTGTGTGGACCCTGTCTTCTCCCATCCGGAGCTTCCCGCTTCCACTCACTCCCATCACACCCAGGAAATGTGCAGCTTGGAGCCAATAGAAGCTGCCTCTCTCAATCCACTCTGCTGTTGTAATAACAAACCATAAAATTAACTAAATTTCACCATGGTGTAATGTGCCGCATAAAAGTGGTGGCAATGTGTCTGCAGGGCAAGGAACATTCCATCGAAATCAGTTGCTCTTTATCGCATTGGCAACATTTAACAATTTCTCCCCCATAAAGGCAGAAGGACAGTGTGAGCAAACAGAATTGACGTCCCCAAGTGTGCCACAGATACCTGTGCATATATGCAGCCAGGGTGATGTGTAATTAAAAACTGGCCAGAGTCACTTGTGTGTGCGTGTTCATGCACACTCTGCTGTCCACTCGTGGACCTTGAGCACTCAGATGCATGCAGAGAAATAACTTGGCTGAAATGGTACACACACACCCTTTCATGCTTACTCAATACAGGTGCACAAATGGTGTCAGATGAACTGGGCACAGTGACAGACTCCTGTAATCCCAGAGGCTTGGGAGACTGAGGCAGGAGGATTGCAAGTTCAAAGCCAGCCTCAGCGACTTAGTGAGATCCGAAGCAACTCAGTGAGACTCTGTCTCTAAATAAAATACACACAGGGCTGGGGATGTGGCTCAGTGGTTAAGCACTCCTGGGTTCAGTCCCTGGTACAAAAAAAAAAAAAAAAAGTGTCGGATGGAGAGAGATGTATGTTATTCCCTTTTCATCTAAATTCCAGTAGTGACCACCTCCTGGAACTCTGCAATCAACTGCACCCTAGTTGTACAAACTTAAGACCATTTCTGAGTAGCAAGTTCAAAACACGGAATATTCTCTTCCTGACCTATTGCTAAGAGAGGAAGCCAAAGTAGCATCAATCGTTGGATTTATCAAAAAATGACGTAACTAGCTGCTGTTCAACAATGAGAAGGGAACAGTGAGCTTGGGGGACATGAGGATCTCCTTATGATATACCTGCTTATGATATGCCAGCCCTGCCTTGCTCACTGACAGACCTCCTGCCCATTGGGAGAGAAGGGCTTTGGAGGAACAGAAGGTCACTCCCAAAGCTGAGTACATCTGTGACACACAGGATCTGCCCTTGCACAGCCCATAACTGCCCAGCCTGCTGAGTAAGGAAGTTCACCTAACTGTCTGCCCTAAGTCCTTACTGGAGCAATTAAGTCCATTTCCTCTTATGATGAGGGAAAACAGCTGCTCATCACACTCTTTATGTACATACCATAAAAACCTGTTATTTACCTCTCCAATTGGGCAAGGTCCTCTTGGAAATTCACTACCACTTTACACCCCATAAATACATGTTCCCAGTTGTGTACTTGTGGTGGGAGCATCGCCTCAAAATTTCCAATTTCCAAGAGGTCTGCAAGAGGCTGTGTGCCTTGTAAAGAGTACTAGATTAGGAGCCAGGAGGACCGGGTCCCTGCCAGCTCTGCAGCTGGCACTGAACCACCAAAACACACAAATTCCTCCCAGCCTCTAAATGAGATGGTAGCACTTCGGTGGGTCAGTGAGGCCCCTCTGACTCCAGGATGTTTTGAAATCCACTGACGAAAGGCAAATGCCAATCTTGCTTTTATAGAAAACAGGAGGGAGGGGGAGAAGAAGACCTCTGATGTTGCCAGAGCCAACTATGCAGGCTGGATGAGAAGGATGTTGGTGAAATGAGTTGCTTCACGCTTTCAGGACGAATTGTCTTAAAAATGCAGCCAGTGCAGTAATTACTCAGATATTTACACAGTGATTAACATCCTCACCCTCCGAATCACATGAGGATGTACTTATAGACAGCCAAATACTCTCCTGGTCTAGCTCAGCATGTCTCAAAAGAGTCGCCATGTACAACATTCAGCAAATAATTATTTAGTGATCACATTATAAATATCAGGGGGTGGAAGGTGGTCTGGCTCTGGGAACACAACACTGAGCAAGGCGTAGGACCTGCCCTCAACCATAACTCTGGAAATGGATGGTTAGAATCCCCACTGCCCCATTACACTGAGCTCCATGCTCTGCACAAGAGAATAGTCCTCCTCTTCCACAAGCAGAGACATTTCTGGGCCCCAAAAGCATCCTAAAGAGATTTGGAAGCTGGGCTCTCTGCATGCCAAGTGAGGGGGGCAGGATGGCTCCCAACACTGCTACCATGGCAACACAGACCACCCGTCACTGCTTCCTATGCCAGGTCCTTTCAAAACTGGGATGACTGCAAAGGAGGGATGGAAACCCTTAGATCTTTTCTGATGAGAAATCCAGGAAAAAGAAGTCCCCTCACACTCTCTGCCTGGCTCGGAGAGTGATTCGTTTAGTGGATGCCAGGGTAAGCTGTATCCTTGCCATTTTTTTCAGACCAGACAAATTGATACCTGGTCAGGAAAGTTTGACACCTGGACTCCTATGCTGCTGGGGCAGAACTGGGTGTCAGAGGTCCTCTACCCACCTATACTTGGCAAGAGAAAATTCTGATGCTGGGGCTGGCACTGGTCCTGCTAGCCCACTCCCCAGTCTAGGGTCCCCTACCATATCACCCCAGCAAAGGCCGTGCAAAGAGTCATGTCAGGAAATGAATCTTTCAACTTAAACTTAATGCAACTTCTAGCCAAATACTCAACAGATCAATTCTCCATATTTTATCTCACTAAAAGACTTGTTTTTAATAAAACCAGTCCACTAGAGATTTCTTCCATTCTCCCTTTTTACAAATATTTCTTGTATACATACTGTACGTAAAGCACTGATTAAAAAATGAAGGGAGTGTTCCATTTTGTGAAAAGTGACAATTAGGAATGTATTTTCTCACATATAAACAAATCAACCTTAATACAACCGTCTTCTCTCTCCTCCACCACCTGAAAGCCATAATCATGAATGTTTAGACCTAAAATTTCCATCTTATTTTTTATTTAAAAAATTTTTTTAGCTAGGATGAAATCTTCCAGGGCTGCAGCTTGGTTTAGATCTGAATTACCTGCCACGCCTGCATTGAAGATTTAACTGTGACTGGACTGTAGAAGAATGGACTTTCACTGGAAACTTCTTTGTAGGCATTAAAAAGTGCCTCCAACAGTTCTTATCTTAAAAAACCTGGCAGAGAGGCTGAACCTAATAATAATGGGGATTTTCTGTTTTCAGCAAAAACACTGTAATATACATACACATCATATAAGATAGAGAATACAGATCCAGACTGGAAATATTCACTCAGCTTTTCTGCCTATCCCTAGCAGGGAAATGATTACATAGCAGGACTGTGGGCACTACAGATCTTACGTGGTTTTGCTCACTCTCTAGGTCTCATTCACCACATTTGTGTTGGACTCATCCTGCTATGAACCTGTGGAGTTTGAGAACTCCGGGAATTCCTCTCATCCTTAGTGACCTGAACTTGAAGGGTTGAGAGTCCAAGAAAAATCCCACCAAACACTCTTCCCTCTCCTCTTCACTACATTACTTAATCCAGTTAAAAACTGGGGCTGGGCATGGTGGCACGTGCCTGTAATCCTCGTGGCTCAGGAGGCTGAGGCAGGAGGATCTCAAGTTCAAAGCCAGCATCAGCAACTGAGTGAGGCTCTAAGCAACTTAGTAAGACCCTGTCTCTAAATAAAATATAAGAAGGGCTGGGGATGTGGCTCTGTGGTTAAGTGTCCCTGGGTTCAATCCCCAGGACCAAAAAACAAACAAACAAATAACAACAACAATCAAACTGTATAAAAATGAACTTCGTAGGCTGGTTGAAGGGAAGTAAGGAAAAGAAGATGCTGAAGAGCTTGAATAGGAAGAGCAGAGGGCACTGTTGCTAGGCAACCAACTCTGGTCCACCACAGAAGGGTGGGGTTTCTTGTTGCCTGGAAGTTAATGACCTCAGATATTTCTGAGCATCAGCTGGTGGAACCTTCTGGTTCTCCTTCACCTCCTGTCTCCCCATCCCCATCCCCACCACAGATTTAGTGTCTCCCAAGGATAGCTTTGCTCAATGGAGAGAAACCAAAAAGAGAGGTGTAGAGAGGAGCCGGAGGCAACACAGGAGATGGGGAAAAGAACACCAAGGAATCAGGAAGCAGAAAACAATATTCCTCTCCAAGATTCCTGTCCATAGTGTCGCTTCCAGTCCAGTTCTCTGCCCAAGAGCTCTTCTGCACCACCCATGGCAGCTGGGCACAGACAGAGAACTGGGCTGGAGGAAGCTATAGAACATTCCCAAGGACAGGAGGCTAAGCATTAGGGCCCACCATGGAGACAAGGACTGTGAAGAGTTAGGGAGACTCTTGTCCTTCACCAGGACTAAGTGCTATGGAAGACCACTGGTCAGGTACTTACAGCACTACACACATTACTAGGACTGCAAGGGGGCCCATACCAGCGTGAAGCTCTCTCCCACCCTCAGGTCTTGTAGCCTTTAGCACACCATAGTTCACTGAGTCTAAGGCACCACTTGTATGGGATGCTGGATCATATTTATGTATGTTTATATATATTATATATTTATATATACATTATATATTTATGTATTGCTAAGTAAGAAAAAATGCTGCAATTAACTCTGACAATACATTGATTGTAAGCTGCACCCAGTTTTGGAGATGTTTGCAATGTGAGGGGAAATGTGGGTCCTAGGTCTGCTAAAAAAATAGTCAAATCTAAGTCCCTTAAATGGCACTCGTTCCCCTCTCAGAACGGCTCTGATAGTGGCTGCAGTCTCACTTTCTGCTGCACTCCTTGTACCAGAGCTGTGGCCAGCCAGATGTTCCTCCATCAGCATGTCACTCATCCTCCACTCAGGCCTCACCGAGGCTGTGCCTGTGACCCGGAAGGCGACCCCTTGGCCCCAACTGCCCCTCTCTTTGGGCCAGTGCCCACATCCTGCTTCATCCTCATTATGGCATTTACCATACATAGATCCAGGTGCTTGGGGGTTTAGTATTGAGAATTCCTTACGGAAGAATAAGAGTTAACCTGTGTTGAGTGTTTTTAAATATAAAGATACTATCTGATGTCTGATGGCTAAGTGGTAAATATCTTAAGTCCAAAATGCATCTAATACACCTAACCTACCAGGAGCACAACGCAGCCCGCCTGCTTTAAACATGCTCAGAACACTCGCCTTAGCCGAGAGCCGGGCAAACACCGCACACAAAGCCTATGGTACCTCAGGTGATCTTTGTGAAAAGATCGAAACTCAAAATATGAAGAATGATATCGACTGAATACACACTGATTTCACACTGAAGTAAATAAAAAAAATCATCAAGTCAAACCTTGTTAGTTGGGGACTGTCTATACTACACACATTTCATATGCAAGTGGGTACGCCACTGTCACCTAGTGAAGAAAATAAAGTGTAGGTAGCAACTTCTCTCAGTTCACACAAGCTACTGACTGAGCACATTCCTTGGTTAAAATGGGATTCAAATGTACTTGTAGGTGGCACCTTTGCCCCATTTTTAATCACTTAGGATCCTGGTGGACTAAGCACTGGCATCGTGCCGGGGTTGGAGGGACATGACTGAAGCTGTCCACCAGCGTCTTCCCTTGGATGGAAGTGGCTTCGTGGAGACCAGCCAGTCCCGCTCCACCTCTTATGATTCCTCTTCCCATAACACCAGAAAAAAATGTTCCCACCTTGAGGGAATTTATGATTATAAATAAAGTGAAGCTTTTGAGATATTATTGAAGACTAAAGAAAAAGGCAACTAGATAAAAATAATAACATCGGATAAAGGTATAAAAAAACGTGCTGATAATAACAAGAGGATTCATGAGCCGTAGTAATATACTCAAATAAAGGGTTTTTGAATGTAATGACTTACAAACAGATTCATCTTGGCTATAAAATAAGAAGCTTCTGTGATTGTTGTTGTTATTATAAATTAAGATGGGCTTAAAAATATGCTGTAGACAAGTGTGCATTTTAATAGACTTGAAAACACAACCCAAAGCCAGAGTTCTGCCCATTTATCCAGCTCAGAGATGTCCCTGGGCATGGCAAGAGGGCTAGTTTCCTGCTACTCACTCCACAGGGACAGAGAGCAGGTGACCTCTGACCTTTGCAGATTGGCCTAAGTAGAAGGGAGCTCGTTGAGCACATAGAACGCTATGCATTTTCCCTCAGAAGAGCCGTACAAGATAAGCAAGAGATGCAGGTACCTGGCTGAAGGCCCTTTCGAAGGGCAAGCCCTAAGAAAAAATAAGGACCTCAGTATTCAAAGTTGAAGTCCTGAGGATTAATTTGAAAGAAATATGTATATGTATATATATATATATATATATATATATATATATTAGTTTGAGTTATAAATATAGTTATTATATGTAACTATACATATATTTAGAAAAACACTACAAAAGGAAGTTACTTTGAAATGATAGCCAATAGTAGGATGGGATGAGATATTTCCACAAAACTTTTAATTGTGGCCATTTTTAATTGTGGCAAAATAGACAACATAAAAGTCAGCCTCTTCACGGTTTTGCGTGTGCACAGTCCAGCAGTGTTAGGTCCACTCACACGGGGGTTCCACCACCACCACCACAGAACTCCTTTCCTCTCACCAAACTGAAACTCTCCAGCCATCAAACAAATCCCTGCTCCCTCCTCCCCGGCAGCCACTGTTCTACTATAGTCTGGAAAATCCTTTTTAAGTGGCCCATTTCATAATCAGTATTGTACTGGTCTTTCAGGGAGTCTTTAGAAAGCCACGTCCTTTGAAAAATGGAGGAGCCATCCTTCTCCAGTCCTCTGGCTTAGAGTCCCTGCTAAGAAGGCTGGAAGAGGGGAAGACAAGGCTTCCTCAGAACACGTCCTGAACAGGTGAGGCGCACAGGTAGGTTCT
Source organism: Sciurus vulgaris (assembly GCF_902686455.1). Lineage (NCBI taxonomy): Eukaryota > Metazoa > Chordata > Mammalia > Rodentia > Sciuridae > Sciurus > Sciurus vulgaris. Next base: position 22,331,590 of record NC_136468.1, on the reverse strand, counting down.
GTCGACTGATAAACGCTTCATTTAGAGACAGAGCCACTCTACACTCACCGCACCCATAACACCACAGCCAAGTTGAAAAGGAGTCGTCGTCTCAGGATGACGGAGTCCATTGTTGCCTGCTGGCAAGACAACAGGTGAAAGCCATCCTGAAAGCACCTGTCCCTTCAGTGTGAGCCGAGTTACCTTGAGTGAGTTCAGCCCAACAGTGTGGATGGCACAGAAGGTAGGCACTGAATGGGCTACAGGAGCGTCAAGACGGACATCGTCCCCACTCCTGTGCCTCTGGGAGGTAGCTGCCTGCCACTGCGTGCAGCCTCAGTGTCCCCCACAGATATCATTTTCTACCTGTGTCATTGATAAAGGACTCAAAGTATGGCTCAGCCCTTTGCTTAGGACAAAAGGGTCAGAACTTAAAGTCCCTTAGGAGGAAGGGAGAGACCAGTGTGAGAAGGGCTCTCTCAGCAAGGTGTCCTCAAAGCGTCCGGATGTGCCATACCTACTGTCTGCACCTGGAAATGTTCAACACTGGCTTCACTAGTGAGAGCCAGACACAATCCTCCTCCCTTCTGGGTCTCCAGCTGCCCCCTGCCCTCCTCTCTGTGACTTGTCCCATTCTGCTCATGATGAGCCTGATGTGGATCCCAGCAGCTGCTTATCAAAACACTTTCCATTTCTACCTCTGTCCTCTGAGCGTTGTCATGTCACTTCTCTGCACTACAATATAATTACATGCCAAGAAAGAGATGAGTTGAGATGTTAATTTTCAGCAGAAGGAGGGGACATTAATATCTCCAAGCCATGTAAGCATTCTGGGTCAAAAGCTTTAGCAACACATGGCGTGGAGAGACCTCCTCGCCCAATAGAGAAACGGGGATCCCTGCAGAGGAGCGGCGCCCCGGAGCATCTGACCTCAGCTTCCTCAGTGGAAATTTGCTGATGGCGAATATTTCCCCCCACCAACAGAATAAGGGCCAACAATTTATAGATGTTGCTGAAATAAATGAATAAATGATGAATGAATGCATACATATATTAGGCTAGCTCTTTAAAATAGCTCCATTTGAGGATGGGTGTAGGTATAAAAGTGGGAAATCCCATTGATAAACAGAGTTTTAAAAACCAACAACATATAGGCAGTCAAGTCAGATTTTAACACATAAAGGGTGGTTACATTGGCCAATATCAGAACGTCTAAAGTACCCCAGAAACTATATAGCTTTGGTTAAATATCTTGTCTGCTGAAGCAATACTCCAAGATCACCATCAATCTCAGTGAATGAGCAATTCTAAAAAATCATCTGGGTAATGGTGAACTATAACAATTTGTACATCCAGGATTGCTTGTTACACAGGCATTAAACATGAACACTTTGCTCTTGCTTATTGCTTAAGGTCAAGAAATCTCCAATTTACGCAGCACACTGAACTTTCGTGTAAAAAGATAGGCTCTATCCCACCAAGAGTTCTAGTGACGGCCTCACTCGCTACATTATCATTGGTTAAAATTCTATCGAATGAATGAATGAGTCAAGAAAAGGATCCGTCTGAACAGTGGAGAAAATGATAAAATCCGTGGTCCTACCGTCCGCGAGGTCAGGTCAGCTGGCTACTCTGGGAACTCCAGCGTTGCATCCCTGAAATCTCCTGGGTGGCACTAGCCAGCCCTGGTGGCAACTTCCTCCAATAACCATGGCTACAGTATGCTGCTGGCAGGGCCCCAGGGGCTCCAAGTGCCTGGCCCCAAGAGAAACTCTTCGGGCAGCGCCAGAACAGCACCAGCCTCACGAAAGAGCCCAGCTGGACCATAAATTGTACATTCAAAGATAAAGACACACATTTTCTCTTGGCTCAAAGGATTTCAGCATGGCACATTTACCTCCTCTCTGCCAGGCCAGCAGGGCCGTTCACATGGCTTCTCGGTTCCCTCTACTTTTTCTCTTCTCCCACTTTCCCCCTTCCTCCTCTTTCCCCATCTGCTGCGTGAGCTATAAGGCTCCTATAATTCTGGTCACTGGAGCTGCATACCATTCCAGAGCTGGTACAGCAGGCTGTTTGTTGGGGTGACCTTGAAATGACCCTGGCTCTGGGCTGTCTCGGCGCTGGGGTAACCTTGTTCCCACAGACAGCTGTGGGCTAATGAGAAGCACTCAAGTTGAAGTCAGCAGATCCCGGTAGAGATAGGGCTGCTTGATGCCTGTGTGACTTTGGACAAGTTGTTTGATGTCTCTGAGCCTCATAAAATAATGCTAAACTCATAGGGTGGCTGCAAAGACTAAACGAGATATCTCATAGTTAGAATTTCACTTAGCCTTTCTAGCATGCCTTGCAGGCTACCAAGGATCTTCACATCTTTGGTTCACCTTGAGGGAAGCAGGTGGGTGTTTTAACTCTGTGTTTTATGGGGAAAAAAAATAAATGAAAAAATTAAAAACCCACCAAAGTTCAAACATATTAAGCAACTTGCTTAGTCTGTAGTGAAGGATTCAGGAGTAAAACCCAGGTTCGCTGCTTCCCTATCCACCGCTAATTCTACACCTTCTCACCAGAAACCAAATCCTGCAGCTAGAATGTTTTTTGGAAGCTCTGCTTTCCAAGCATGCTGCAAAGGCCACAGAGCAATCAGGAAGCATGCATAGTTGTACCCTTTTGGCCACCAGACAGCCTGTTTAATTTCTTGAACTCTTTGAAAAGACATGACATCCTTTGTTTTTATTTTTGTGCCTCAGTGTCTCTCACGGGTTCACTGCAGTAGACTCGGGTGACCCTTTCCTACTGAAAAGGGTTTGTATTATGGAAGAAACTGTCTAAAGTCTTTTGTGATGTTTGGAGATCCATTCTGGATAAATTACACTCACACACATACACACAGTTTACTAGAAATATGACGAGTCTAAGCTCCTAGAGGAAGTGACTTGGCGGAGGTTCAGGAAGACTGGTGAGCTGTGTATTCAGAGCATGGAATGAAAGGTGAGGTATTTTTGATGGTGCTATCACTCGACAGTGAGATTTGATCAGCTGTAAGAAGATGGCATTAAGCAAAGGGTCAAGAAAGACATAAAACTGCATCCCTTTGTGAGCTTGGCAAACAGGATACAATATAAATAACAGGGATGTTATCCCGAGTCCATTTTTTCCTTTTTTCTCTGATTACCACTTGAGATAATTAGCTAATACACAAGCCAAATAGAAATCCGCCTGGATTTTTTGCCAGATCATTCCCCCCTCCCTGGTGGAACGACTTGGATTAAATAGCATCAAAGCATTCTGCTAAATCCCCTCCCTGAATAAAGCAGACACAGAGAGCAAAGACAGGCCTCTCTTCCTTGTCTACCCCAGAGAGGTTACTGGGAAGAGCTGAAGGGCCGATGTGAGGCAGAAAACTGGGATGCATCTCCATGACAACCACCCAGGCCAAGGCCAGTATCATCACCTGGAAGCTAAGCAAGACACAAAGTGAGGGTGTATCTGCTGGGGAAGTTTGGATCGTTGCAAGCACGAGCTTGTTTGAATGCTGGTGTGTTGTGGGATGGGAGGAGAGGAACAGAAGAAGCAGGATGAGGTCCAAGAAACTGACCAAACCAAGGAAGAGGTGTTTCTGGTGAAGAGTTTTTCGACAGGCCCAAAGACCTGTCCAAGATGGCCAGGTAGGAAATGTCAGGTCTGGTGCTGAGTGTATCACCCACAAGGACAGGGACTGGGTGCACCCAGAAATGAATGCAAACCACATTAGAGGTCCATGGAGGGGAGGCAGTTGCCTGGATCAGGGAGATGTGGCAGAGCCCAGGCCGACTCCACGCTTCTGCACTCCAACAGGGGCCATCTTTGATTTTTTAGCTGGCTTCGCTTCTCTCTCGAGGTAACACCTGCTCTTTGGAGGCAAGGTTGTGCTTCTCACATGTTCATTTTGACCAGAACTCCTCAAAGAGGGCATGGTACAGGAGAGGTGACACTGTACGATTTGGTCACCTTTCCAGGGATGGCTCTTCTGGGACAGCTATGGGATACAGGATGAAAGAGGAGGGTCAAGTCTCATTGGCCTCCCAAATTTTCCTCAGGTAGTTGCTGGAGCTGTGCTTCATGGGGTGGTAGGTGTCATGATAGATCTGCCTGTCTCCCTGCCCTGCCCATTGCCGCCTGGGTGAAAACTCTACCCTACAACTGACTAACTTTATACTCTTGCCCAGTTTCCCTAGTTCTTAAGGATCATAACAATGCCTACCTCCTAAGGAAGCACATAGGCCTAAGATGTGCCTAGCGTTCCCGCTGCCTCCTCACTGGAAGTCCTGTCCAAGGACTCCATGTGCAAAATCAACAGAGCCTCAGTAAGTGAATGGAAGGATGCTGGCCTGTTCTTCTCACTCCACATCTGTTCTCTTCTGGCTCGGTGTTTCCCAATCTTTCCCACATTGTGACACAGAGAAAAACCACAACACTTGGACCATGCTAACATAAACTGGAAAGGTTGTTTACAACCACCAGCAAAAGGCTCTAGGAGCCCCAGCTGCCTCCAGGCCTTCCTGGTGACTCCAAGGGCTGCAGGGATCAGTATCTAGGTGGCCTGTAACCAAGAGAGGCAAAGCGAGGGCAGACCAACAATATTATAAGGAAGGCCCCAATCCCTGGGTCCAGGGAAATTCTAGACACTCGCTAATTGGTTTAGGATTATCTGAACCAAACTCTGAAGACAAGACCCTGGTTAGTTTAGACCAATGGGAACCCACCTCTGGCCCTGGGGGTGGAGCCATCCTCCTTAAATCTGGTTGCTATGCTACTGGAGGAAGGTGGAATGACCATCAGGAGCTCCCACGGTACCCGCCACAAGCAGTCCTGCCAGGGACAGGATACCTAAGGGGTGCCGCTTCCCAAGCCTGAGGCCTTCCCTGTGTACTGCTCATTACAAGCCTTCCCCAGCTGTACCTGGGTTTGCTCATCTGTAAAATAGAAGTAGCTAGCCAAACTCCCAAGCCTATAAGATCTGGTAAGGACAATAATGAGCTGTCATGGTGAAGGACCAAACATTTGAGCTTTTCTTGAAAGCCTTTAAAAATAAATAAATAAAAGGGCTACTTAGCTCTTTCCACCCTCTCTTAACAGCACCTTTCAACCCAGGAGCTGCCAAAGAAGTTATAAGCCGTGGCTATGTATAGAAACCACATCACTCACTACCAAAATAGAGAAGAGTGGCAACTCCCCTACGTCACTTAGGGAGGGAGGGAGGGCGACAGGACCCGCCACGAGCGGGGACAGACGCGTCTATCGTCCATCGTCCATCGCTGGCTGTGGTGTGTAGGGGGTCGTGCAGGAGGGGCTGCCGTGGAGGGGACCCCCAGGAACAGCAGCACTTTTGTGATAGAAAGTGCCGCCTTGGGGCTTCTCATTCACACTCCTGGATGCAGTTTATCACGTTTGGAAAGGCCTTCAGGGACAGGAAATTTGATAAATTCCCATTCCAATGTTTCACGACCCTGACAGCAGAGGAGTTCTTCCTAATAACCAAGCTACAGGCTGCTTCCCACAGTTTAAATGCATTTTTCCTTCTGATGTCCTTAGTGGAGAAGGGGAACAGCTGGTCACCATCCTCCTCATAATAACCTCTCTTATATTGAAGATGGTTATTATGTCACTCCTCACCCTTTGCTTCTCCTGGATTAAAAAAAAAAAAAAAGTCAAACTCCAATTTCTTTACCTTAGCATCAAACGCTCTTTTCCTTTGTCCCAACTCAATCCATCATCACCTCTTTTCTTTTTAAAATTATATTCTTTCTTCTGACCTTGCTATAAGATTGATGGAGCACGTATAAATACCATTCCCACCATCCCATCGTGATGGGGGTATACAAATCAGGAAGAGGTGAAAGGAAGGAAATGAGCAGGCTTTGTGTGGGGACCCTTTGTGAGTTGGAGGCTTCCCCATCTTCTCCCAGGGAGTCTTTGCTACTGGAGGATGTTTTCAATCTCAGAATCACAGATCTGGAAACTCGGGAGTTAGAGGAATTAAATGCAGCATTTAAGATCGTCTGGTTAATCATCTCCAAAGCTGAGATTTGAATTCAGGTCTCATTACTTATTAACTCACAGAAGAATTTAAATCAAGAGGACATTAACTCCGTCCAGGGAAATACAAACCCAAACCACAGTGAGACTCCATTTCACACCTGCTGGGGTGGCCCCAAGGAAAGTCAGGCAGTAGCAAGTGTTGGTTGAGGATGTGGAGAAACTAGAACTGTCATGCGTTGCTGGTGGGAATAAAAATGATTCAACTGCTTTGAAAACAGTCTGCATTTTTCTCAAATGGTCAAAGAGGTTTACTATGATTCCGTAATTCCACTCCTTAGTATATATCCAAGAAAAATAAAGATATACATCCATGCAAAAACCTGTATGTACATGTTCATAGTAGCAATATTCATAATTGTCAAAAAGTGGAACACCCCAAAAAGTCCATCGATTGAAGAATGGATAAATAAAATGTGGTGGAATATTACTTGGCAATAAAAAGGAATAAAGTGCTGATTCATGCTACAGGGTAGACAAATCTTGAAAGCATTGAGTTGAGTGAAAGGGTCAGACATAAAGACCACATATTGTATAGTTCCATTGATACAAAATGTCCAGAATAGGCAAATCTATAAAGGCTAAGTAGATTAGCGGTTGGCCAAGGCTGGGAGGCATGGGGGTGTTGTATGGTGAGAGTTAAGGGATGTGGAATTTCCTTTTAGAGTAATGAAAGTATGCTAAACTTGATTGTGGTCATGGGTGTGCCACTCTGCAAATGTACTCAAAGTCATTGAATTGCAAAAGCCATTGAATTGTATTCTTAAATAGGTTAATTGTATGGAATGTGAACTATATTTCATTAAAGCTGTTTTCCAAAATACACTAAATCTAAGGGTTGTGGATGTGGCTCAATGTTAGAATACTTGCCCAGCATGCCTGAAGTCCTTGGTTCTATCCCTAGTACCACAGAAAAAAAAAAAAAAAAAAAAAAACCAAACAAAAACACTTAATCCCCAAACTCTGCCTGATAAGTGTGGAGAAATCTTTGCACCAAAATGAAACCAAAGTTCCATAAAGCAAGTTCTTGAGTCAAACTCTGGACTGTGCTCTTAAGACTTGTTCATGGCTGGGCATCCTGTCCTCTCCAGTGGTAAGCCACTGAGAATGTGGATGACCAATTGCTACATTCTTCTGGAAGGAAGATCCAAGACCTAGGAGCGTATCCAAGAGATATGCCTTGAGGTATCCCATGTCCATCACCCCCATTTCCAATGGAATGCCACAGAGCAAAGCAGAAGCACCTTGTGCAGGTTGACATGAGTCAAATGTAGGACCGAGCCAAGGACCAGGAGTTGGTGCCACATGCCAGAACCACATTCCCTCCGTAGCAGGAACCCGAGGCTCTCAGGCAGAACTGGAGTGGAGAAAGGTGCACCCACCTCCGGCTCTCTCCTGCCTCTCCGTCACACCACAGAGCTCCAGAGAAAAGAAAGAGGAGGCAAAGAAAGCAGAGAAGAAAAGAGCATGCAGAGACCAGTTGGAAAATAAAAGGGGGCCAATTCCCTCTTATTAAGCCTGTTATTAGGCTGCGAATCAAATTAAACCACAGGGCTTTCCACTTACAGAGTGCTATTTTAAGGCTTATTAGACTATATTAGGATTGGCATACATTTCCACTGACATAATATCGGCCTTTAATTGGATTTAAGGGCGAGGAGGCTGCATTCAGCTGGAATTGGGCCCCTGCAAGGAGGGACTTGGTATCCTCCCCACAGCTCTCCCCCTTCCCCGCTGGCCGCCCTCCGCGGGGCCAGGCAGGCCTGTAACCCATTCAGACCCAAAACACAGCTGTTTTCCTCCTCCTTCTCCTTTGATACACTGCCCAGAGACCCCTCTCACATACGTGTGCCCACGGCTGCCTGGCAGCCTTCCGGCTTGCAGGAGCTGCAGGAGCTGCTGAGCTGTGGGTGCCGCCCAGGTTGGGTGGCAGACTTCAGATGCAGGGGAGAGCCCCAGGGAAAGAGGCCAGCCTCCCCACTCCTGATTCCAGGCAGCTGTGAATGAAGAGGCTGATGGACAGCAGAAGATGTTGGGGCTTTTCCTGGGGGCAGTGATGAACTTGGGGTTGGAAATAAGAGTTGGCCTTGACCTTGACCTTGACTTATTGCCCTCCATCCTCTACCCAGTCAATCCTTGGATAACTCTCCAGGAGAGTTGGGAGATTGTGAATAAGGAGGAAATGTAGTGAAGAGAGCTCACCGTGGAGGGGGAGGGGAGCAGGTCCCAGACACCCCGAGTGCAGCTCTGTCACCTTCACCTCACTTTGTCCTCGGCACACCTCTGGCGAAGGACGGGAGGAGGAGGCAGCAAGAGCAACAGCCCAACCCGTGGCTTTCACAGTCAGACACACCCACGTGTGAATTCCTGTTCCACCACACACAGGCCGCCGCGGGCTCAACCTGGGCAGCGGCCCCCTTTGTAAAACATGGACACATTCTCCTTCCACTCGGGACTGTTCTGAGAATTAACCGGGAGAAGACAGGGGAAGAGGTGAGCATGAGGCCTCAGCACATTCGTGCTTCCTCCCCTCTCCTCTGCTTTACAAACTTCAAATATTTCTACGAAAAGGCACTGAAACAGCAACAGACGTCACCGATCAACTACGTTACAAAATAATGTTGGGATGAGAAATATCTTGGTACGGAGACAAGTATGTATGAAATATCACTTCCCAAAATATTGCTCAAACATGAAAAAAATCCCAAATTCCCTAAGATTTTCCACTAATATATGTGAACATCGCCTGCTCCCACTTGCCAAGATGCTTCTTGGCTATACTTTGATGTCTTCAATTTCCACTTGTTTTCAGCTCTTCTGCCAGAGCCATGTGCTTGTTTATTTTTACTACATTTTTATGACGTTTCTGCTATAGCAATAAGTTTTGCATTATTAGTTTTATCAAATAACAGAATGTCTGGTGGGCTGGCTGAGATTTATTGGCCCTGTTTTTATGGCTCCAGCCCAGAACACTTTGTGATTACTTTCTAAGTTGTTCTTCACTCCCTTCTTAAGTACGTGCTTATGCCTTTATTAAATCACATCTGAGGGCTAATTGTTATGGTATAAACTTAGCATCAGTGTGACGCCAATTGCTGTAATCTTATCATTATTACTTAATCACAGGTTTGCTTACTTGGTTCTATGCAACCTATGTCTGTCAGAAAAGTGCTTGTAAATCTAATATTTACAAGCTGAATCTCTTTTCATATTTACTAGGAAGTCCCCCCCAGATACATATTATCACACCTTAAAATGCCTAGGTGGCAAGTTTAGTTTACTGTAGGAAAAGCTTATAACAAAACAAAGAAAACCAGACAAACATGATCTCATCGTGGCTTCTTCTACGGTTCTTCTTTGACCCAGTAAGTCCATGAGCGACTTGTTTCTAGTTTTGAGAGGCAGTGAAAGCGTACAGTCCCCTCAGGGGGAAACTGAGGCAGCAGGACAGGGAGAATCCCAGCCTGCAGCACGCTTTCTGCCATCCCGTCCCCTGCAGGGAAAGCCCTCTTAGCCTGGCACTAACTGACTCCGTTGCACTTCTACAGAGCTTTGCTACCCCTGGGAGGCTGTGCTCTTTTCAAGTCAGATCTGTTTTCCTCATGGAGCCTGAGCCCAGGGGTATTTTCTCTCCCCCACCCCCAACACATGTCCTCAATGCTCACTGACCCCCAGAGAGTTCCACATCAGTAAGAGTGGGACCTCCTGGAATGTTCCCCCAAGGGGACATCAAAGGAGCAACTGTCCTGGTGGGTTTGGATTAATGGCATCTGAATCATTACAGACAGAATCGTGCATGCCTGAGAGCCCGGGGCACTGGTGGAGCGAGAGCAAGCGGTGAGAGTTTGTGTGTGTGTGTGTGTGTGTGTGTGTGTGTGTGTGTGTGTGTGTGCGCGCGCGTGCGCGCGCACCAAACCTGTGCGTATTAAGGGAGTCAATCAGGAATGAGCTCAAATCCACAAACATGCCTTGTATGGCCATGACTCGTGGTACTCACAATTTAGCTAGTAGATTTTATTAGAAACCCACTGGGCTTTAAAATCTTTTTAGGGCTCAGTTATCTAGAGTCGAAGTGCTTTATGCTCACATGTCTACCGTTCTTCCACTGTAGCTCTTTTCCCATCGGGGAATAGAACATCCCTGCGGCAGAGGGTGGTAGGCTGGAACCTTTAATAAAAATAACGTTTTGTCATAAAGCACCGTCATTCTCCCCAGCACGGTTTAGCACTTGCAGGCGGAGCTTCCTGGAGGGGGCTGGCTGTGGCGCGGTGAATGGTCCCGTGGACGTTCGTACACGCGCGTGTGTCCTGACCTACCCCTGCTCTGCAGATGGTTGTCATTAATCCGGGCAAGGAAAGCTCCTGGGGAGAGATTCTTTCCTTTCAAAAAGGAGGATGTCCTAGCTCCTCCCTCTGCTTAGCAACCAGCACGTACAGATGCGGCAAAGGCAGAGAATTAGATGAGTGTCCCTAAGTTCCGCAGAGGCCCTCTGGGAGGTGACTTGATGACAGCCCCAGGAAAAGGTGGAGAAGGTGCCTGAGGCCCTTTTCAGCACCTGTGCGGTTCTGGCTGAAGGAGTCTTTCCAACAGGATTGTTGGAACAAGATGGGGCAAATGCAGGGCCCCCTCTGCTGGACTGGGTTTGGGTGCAGTTTAGGATCCCAGCAGTCTCTCCTTTGGAGGAAACCTCTGTCACGGGGGTCTCAGTGGCAAGCAGGACCAAGTGTCCCGTCCTGTCAGCAAAAGAGCCAGGATCCCCCCTCCCAGCCTCTGCAGTCAGGGTCTGTGCTGCTCCACAGAGTCCTACTTCCAGGCTTCCCATCTCCAGCAGGTGATGAGGGAAGGATGTTTAGACACCACGGGACAGCCGTGGTCCCAGCAGGGACACACTTCCTGCTAGAAGATGGCTGTCACGCTCCTGCCTGACCAAGTGCTCCTGTTCCTGCTCTCCGTCCCACTCTGCTCTGCCAGCTACCCATCCATTCTGGGAACACTGATGAATTCTTCCCCATATATTCTGTTTGTGATTAGGATAACCTGATCACGCTCTGTTCTCATAACTGAGACATCCTACCTGATAAATCTCCAAGGCAGCTGACGTCAGATTTCATTAGCAGAAGGGGCGGCCCCGCTGGCGATGAGTTAGGAACGCGCCCATCACCATCCCTGCTCCCATCAAACATCAGGACAGATGAGACCCGTAGGTGCTGGGCAGACGCTCTCACTCACTCGCTCAGTGTGGATCTAGCAGTGACTGGCTCTCTCCTAGGTCCCAGGGCCACCGTCACAAGTAAGAAAAAACCCTGCTCTTATATAGTTTACATCTGAGCAATCACAAACAGGCACGTAAACACCCATGGCTATACCTAGCAAGGGAGGGAAGGTGACAGGGCAAGAGAAGTGGAAAGCCCCTGAGGCCAGAGGTTTCCAGAAGGAGGGGTGGTCTCGGTTCATTTTCTGCTGCTATAACAGAGTACCCAAGGCTGGGTGATTTATAAAGAAAAGAGACTTCTCACAGTTTGAAGGGCTGGAGAGTTCAACAAAGTCATTCACAGGAGAATTAACCCACTCCCTAAGGATGGCATTAACCCACTCATGAAGTCAGGGCCTCTGTGATTTAACCCCCTCTCAAAGGTCTCAGGTCTTAATGTGGTTACAGTGACAATTACATTTCAACATGAGTTTTGGCAGAGATGGTTAAACCACAAAAAGGGGATTGAATGGAAGAGGAGATAGGAAGAGATGGTCTTGGTAAGTGGTAGAGCGGAAGGTTGGTAGCTTAGGACGGGGGCAGGGAGGGCCCTGTACAGCAACCAACGGTGAGTGCTGGTGGAGAGGCCGGGAGGAGGGCCTTAGTGAAGGGCGAACACAGGGAGAGCTACTTGATGCTCCTTTCGAACATGCGCTAATGGAATTGGGACGTTCGGTTTTCAAAGAACCACTTTAGAAAGTAGAAATCCTTTACTAAAAGTGAGTGAAGATATCTGGAGCTAGACTTTCTTAGAAACTGAGGTGAGGAATGGGGCTCCATTTTCCTTCCTGACTGTGCCTCCCAGTCATTCTACCCTGGTGCTCAACTATCGAGAGCCAGGAGCTCAGACACTGCTGTTTGTGTAAATGGTGAAGTTGGGTTTATAGCAATTTAATCAGCGGCATTAATAATGTCACCTCAGCTTAATGATACCAATTATAACCATGGTAAACATCGCCAAGCAGCTTATAAACAGTGATATTAAAGATGAACTTCCTGCATTCGGTCAACGCTGTTGTTAGGAAACAAAAATTGAAGGGTTCATGTTTCGAATATCCCCACATTCTCAGTCCTCAGAACAAACAGCTCCCACAAGGGCACACGGCTGTGTGGTGTTTCAGTCAGCTTTTTCGCTGCTGTGACTAAAAGACCTGACCAGAACAATTGTAGGGGACGAAAAGTTTATTTGACAGTTCATGGTTTCAGAGAGCTCGGTCCCTAGACAGCTGGCTCCATTCCTCAGGCTTGAGGTGAAGAAGAATATCATGACGGAAGAGTATGGTGGAAGGAAGTGGCTCACATGAGAGGAGGAACCAGAGAAAGATTTCCACTTGCCAAATACAAATATATACCCCAAAGCCACACCCCAATGCCCACCTCCTCCAGCCACACCCCACCTGCCTTCAGTTACCACTCAATGAATCCCCATCAGGTGATCAATCCACTGATTGGGTTAAGGAGCTCATAACCCCATGATTTCTCCTCTAAACCTTCTTGCATTGTCTCACACATGAGCTTTTGGAGGACACCTCACATCCAAACCAGAACACACGAAGTCCTACTCCTCTCTTGAGGAGTTGTGGTCATTTCCAAAGGGCAGAACTAAGGTCACTGCTGTTAGCTACCACAACAGAAGACCAGGGAAGAAATACTGCAGAAATAATTACCCTGAAATGAGGGCGCAGGTGGCTAATCACTTTGGCCCAGGCAATATTGCTTCCATATTCCAAGCAAGTTCTGAGAAGTCCAGGGGAAAGCAAAAGGAACTTTTGAAGGTCAGACAGAGAACCTATCAAAACCCACTAGAACACAAAATCTTGGAGGTGGAATAATACCTGTTTCTCTCAGTGTGGGGCTCTCAAAAGAATCATGGGAACTGATCTTCCTTCTTTGAAGCAGAAACACATATTAGAGAACCAAAAATGTCCTGTGAGGGATTCACATTAGGGAATGAGGAAGGCGGGTACAGTGCCAGGGTGAGGGGATTCCTGCAGAAAGGAAACCTTTCTTTCCGGAGGTTAGCGTTAGAGACAGCTGTGCTACTTGGGGACAATGTGGCATCCAAGTAAACAGGTGGGTGTCAGGTAAAGAATGTGGGTCAGCCAGAAGTCTCTTCCAAGAGCAAGACCCCATCGCAGAGACACCTCCATCTAAAAACCAAAGAGCTTCTCCATCTATCGCACAGTAGCCGCAGGAAATGGCCGTCCTTGTGAACAAGTGGAGTGAACGGGGGCGGCTGTGGCGAGCCAGGCCTGCTCAACTGAGGGCTGTGCACAGACCTGTGACCCATCTAAGACACACTGAGCACCAAGCTCTCAGGCCTCCAATCCCCGCAGCAGACCTCTTTTATTCACATCCTTTTCACCTCCAAAATTTTCTTTCAACTTCTAACACTCAGGAGTGTCTGACTCATGGAAAAGTGCTCTTGTCCAGGACCCCAGCCAAATGGAAGGACCGATTCATAATGTCTTTGTAAATAGGGCTTCCTGGGGTGGTGCAATGGCTCAGCACTAAATTCAAATCCAGTCTGGAATCTTAGGAGAGCCACAGAGCAAAATACCTGCACTTGGGGGTGTTATCGCCCTATTGGGTTGCCATGAAGACAGTAGCAGACAAACCTCCCGGGTCCTATCTCTGGCGTGATGGGGACTCAGAACTTTTCCCAGAAGAATTAAGGGCTGTACCTCTCCCTCCTCGTTCAATTTCTGGAATGACAGTCAGCCTTCTCTTTGCCTCCACCACGAACTTTCTTTGCAGCCCAACATCCCCGATGACAGCAAACTCTTCAGGGGGAGTTTACTGCAGCGTTTGGAAATTGCGTTGTGTGTTTTTATAGATTTGCACGTACGCCCAGTGGTCTTAGAACTCTGCAGGCAACTCTAATAAATACATAACAGTGCTGGGCTCAGCCCAAGTGAACGGATTTTGTTAAGCCAAAGTCAGAGAAAGGAATTACAGGGAAATGCACACCAGAAAGCAGGAGGCTGCTGGACACAGAACACTCTATTCCCAGGAAAGAACAACAATATATTTTTTCCCCAGTCAGTGTGTCTCAGTGGAGATGAGGATTTGTGAACAAGATTCCAATTCCTCTGCCACCACTAACTTGTTTTTTAGAGTCCAAAACAAAGTCTCCCTGTGCATCTATGTAGCATCAACCATCTGGAAGGGAACTGAGAAATTTAATTACCCAGATATTTTGAAATACATAAATCCCTTTTTTCCTCCACTTCCAATTAAACCCAGATGTGTGTCATCTGTAGAAAGTGTCTGTGACTCAGGTTTTTCATGTGAAAACTGGGGAAGGGATGCTCAAGTTCAGTGTCTCCAAGAGAAGCCTTTCCCACTAACAGGTGATCCTAAAACCATGTACCCACACTCTTCGGGAAAGACGAGATGTTTAGAAAAAGTGCTGAGTGCAGTAGTGCAGGTCTATAATCCCAGAGACTCGGGTTGCTCAGGCAGGAGGATTGCAAGTTCAAGGACAGCCTCAGCAACTTGGCAAGACCCTAAGTAACTTAGTGAGACCCTGTCTTAGGATCAAAAATAAAAAGGGCTGGGGATGCAGCTCAGTGGTTAAGGGCCCCCGGGTTCAGTCTCCAGTACCAAAAGCAAAAAACAAAAAAATAGAAAATGTGTCACCAGCATATCTAGGTAATAGTGGGATCTCTAAATATAGTAGCAATTGGCTAAATAATTTGGAGGAGCGTGTTGGTTGTTGGGAAAGAAAACTGAGTGAGGAAATGACTGTATTTTATTAAATGCTCTGAAAGTAATTAGCCATATAGGATCTTCAGGTATGGCAATTTTGAGGTTTCAGGCCATTATTTACTCGAAGTTAATTCCTTAATGCATGCATTCACTCAACAAATATTAATTTGGTGCCTACTATATGACAGGAAGTCTGGTAGGTGCTAGGAATAAAGGGATAAAAACAAGCTTTTGAAAAAAATTAACAAGTGAGTATTTAATTACAACTGTGGTCGCTCTGAGAAGAAAAGAAGTGGGTGAGGGCCCATTGTTGATGGGCATATCTCATCAGTATGGCAAGGCAGTGAACTTGACGGGGGGGGGGGGGGGGGGACAGCAGAAGAGATCAGGAGCTTGCAGGCTTTGTAAGGAGCACTTGATTTTTACTATGAATGCAGTAAGGATCCACTGAAGGGTTTAGAACAAACACCCAAACTGGAAGACGTGGGTTCAAGGCCCAACTCGATGTTTAACTAGCCATCTAGCACTGAGAAAACCTCAGCTCCCAACCCACAGCCCAGACCCAGTTTTGTTATCTGTAAAAGAGTAATACAAATTCACATTTAGATCTGGAAGGCTGCCTGAAGGTTTTTTAAAAAGTTCATTTCAGAAGGAAAATAATCAAGGCTTCTAATACCTGTTTTGTCTGCTGCATTTGATGGTGGCATGATCAGAAGAAACAGTGAATACCAAGACATTGGGCTAAACAAAGAAAAATCGATATCTAAGATTTTCATTATTATCATTATTCCTGATGTCTTCTACCCTCAAACATTTCAGTGTCCCTAAGAGTAAAGACAGAGACAGAAGTGGGTTATGCCTGCCTATGTATTTGATGTGCATGTCTGTCTGTGCATCTATATCTTTATTCTATTATCCAGAGTGAGAAAGGAATGGGGGAGGGGAAGTCATGGGCCTTGGGCTGCAGTTCTAGGGCGTTATTTGCAAGGAGGGGGCAATCCTGAAAAATGCCCTATCCCCTTGGGAGCAGTGACCTAATCAAGATGTATAATTGCCTGCCTTATCTAAACGAATGCATCATTTGAGAGACAGTAATGGGCCTCGGCGTGGTTTCCATTGCTAGATAGTTCTCAATTGCTATTGAGTTCTCATTTGCCATGGAGTTCAGCTGCTGAAGGGTAATTATAATGTTTAACAAATACATTCCCTTTAGGGACCTGATGTGAAAGACACAACATCCCTTTTCTCATCCGACCAAACGGCAACAGCTCTCAGGACCGTTGCTGGAGAGCAGGGAAGTACGGGCATTTCGCTTCCTAGCTCATCGGCCTTTCACCAGGACAGCCCTGAGAGCCGTGGTCTCAGAGGGTGTGAGAGACTTCAAGGTCAGGCCTCCAGGGAGGCCAGTGCCTGCTCCATGCACAGCTCCCACTGCCTCTCAGGACTTGCTAACAAATTCCAAGTAAACTTGAAAGCATATGCCTTGATGTCCTATTCCTTATGGTATCCCCCCATCCTGGTCCCACATCCTGGTCCCAGACACCCTTCTTCCCTCACCACACCAAGACAGGAGACTGAGCATCAGGGACAAGGCAGTGCTCACCTGAAAGTACATGCAGAAGCTATTCATTTGCTCTTCAGGGGCGTGGGGCTACCAAAAAACAAAGATCCTGATTGGTCCTTCCTGTGGCAGGCCTATGGAAAATTCATGACAAGCCTGGCAATGGCCTGGGAGCTGAATGATAAATGACATTTCCCTCCATCGAAAGGAAAGAAAAAGTTAATAATGGATGGACTTGGAAGAAGATGCCCCAAACCCTCTACAGAGCTGCTGCATCGTGGCCAGTGTCTGTCCATCAAAGATGACAGAGACTTGTTTGTGGAGAGAGATAGTGTTACCCTCTGTGGGGGGCTAGCTTTAGCAGCACAGGCTAGCACCCCTACCCTTGTCTCACCCCAGTCCCATCCCCATCCCCAAGTTGATCCCCCATATGTATTTGGCTTGAGGACAGGGCCACAGATGCTGTATGCACTTGCATCCCTGGTGACTGGCCCTATTCCTAACACTGCATAGTATCTCAATAAACATCTGCAGAATGAATGTCAAATGGAACAGAGAAATGAGTAAAATCTATTGTCTCATGGCCAGATGTCTGGCCTTCTGTTTTAAGATGCAGACATTCCTGACCGTCCTCCGTGTCATCCCCTTTTCCAAGGACCCAGCCATAGTGAGGCCCAGGAGGTGAGTTGCTGTTACACTCTAGATACAAAGTCATGATGTACCTTGTGTGGAAAACTGAGAAGAGCTGGGAGATTAGAGGTGCCCACCCCAGTGGGCCCAAGGCAGGGATGACAGCCATGGGTGCCATTCATGGTACCTGGAGGCTAGCATCTCCAGTGGTAGGCATCCACAGGGTCTGTGGTGAGCACTCGCCACTTTGAGCCCAGAGACCCACCTGTGTCGCCACTGCAGGCACCACACGAGCTCACAGAAAGTGATGGATTGATTGATTTGTTTATTCAGGCTTTTATTTATCATGACTAGCGTGATGGATGAATTTAGCAGAGGGGGAAGGAGGGTGGGGACAATTGGGTTTGGAGAGCAGTCCGTCAGCTGCAGAGTGGCTGAGCCAGCATCCAGTTATTAGCTCAGAAAATAAAATTTCTCTCCCGTCATCACTTTCTCCTTTGTTGGAAAGATATTTTCTCCCACCCACATTAATAAAATACAATAATAAAAAAAATATGGCAAGTGAGGAGGAAGAAGGAAGGTTCGAGCAGGAAGGACGCCAGGGATTTGTTTAACTGAATCATTTCTGTGTCTCCTTGAACACTTTGATTAAAGCCAGGGGACCCCAATCAAAGCCACTGAAAGGAAATAAAAAGATGTCTGAGAACAATTTCAATTGCTGGAATTTTCCCTCCTGTGTTCTATTATGATGGGGGCTGGGAGAGTGTGTGAAGAAGAAAAAAAAGAGTTTTATTTGGCCCTCCTTTGATCTGTCAAAGAAAAGAAGAACATTTAAAAAAGAAAAAGAAGAAGAGAAATTGACACCAATCTTGCTCCCCTTTTCCCTTTGCTGGCGTCAATAACTCAACCGGATTTGAAGGGAGATATGAACAGCTATTGAGCTCAGGCCTTGCACAAATCAAAACCAGCAGTGTGTAACCAGAGGGGTTTACAAGGCCACGAGAGTCACCGAAGGCCCTTTCTCCATCACAGAACCTGTCGCTTCCTGGTCCCCATGTAAGGCACGAGCCCACTTAGAGGACTTAGTGGCATGGTGAAGTCAGGCCTGGGCAGGAGGGGTGAGAGGCCCAGGCTACAGTGCACATGTCCATCTTGAATGAGTTTGCTGTAGGGCCACCTATAGGGAAGGACGCCATCCATGAGGTGGGGCAGCCACACCAAAAAAAAGGTGGCCCAGGGCGGCAACATGCAGGCACGATCAGGACACAAGCACTCAACTCATTTCTGGGATAGAATCAGTGTAACCAGCCCCATCAATCTCCAGGGAGGACCACACCCTCTCTATACCAGTCTCACCCAACTCTAGAACTTCCCAAGGAAGTTGTGATGACACAGGACACCTGGACTCAGAAACACTGATGCAGGTGCTAGATGTGCAGAGCTGGGAAGCCACTGCCAGGTGCATGCTACCTCTGGCTGATGGACGGTGGCTGCTTGGGTGTTGCACTAAGAATGATTCTGATGCTGCACGTGCACTGAGTCAGAAAGTGATGTCGGCCAAGGGACAGAAGAAAGCATAAGTGCCACATGCCATATATAAGCCACCTCTGGGACACTGAAAAAAGTTCTGGGTATGGATTCCAAAGACCTTGATCTACGATCTTACAAAAGTCAAAAAAGCATTTCCAAGTCACCATGTTCTATCATTACAATAATAATGATGACAGAAAACTGAGATTTGCATATGGACTTTGTGATTTCTGAAACAGTCTGTGTATGCTGTCTCTTTTTTATGGTAAAATAAACACAACATAAAATTTACCACTTTCACCATTTTAAGTGAACAGTTTAGTGTTACTAACTATATTGCACACTGTTGTGTGACAGCCACCAGCACCATCTCCAGGACTTTTTCAACTTCCCAAGCTGAAAATCTGTGCCCACTAAACAGTAACTCCTTTCACCTTCTTCCCCCAGCCACTGGCAGCCACCCTTCTACTCTCCAACTCTATAAATTTGACTACCCTTAGTAGATGTGTTATGGTTTGGATCTGAGTTCCACCCCCAAAGCACCTGTGTCAATGCAGGATATTCAGAGCTGAAAGGACTGGATTGGGAGAGCTGTGACCTAATCCATCCATTCTGGTTTAGATGGACTAACTGGGTGGTAACTGTAGGTAGGTGGAACACGGCTGGAGGGACTGTGCCCTGGAAGGGTGCATCTTCTCTGCAGTCCCCTCCCCTTTCTCTCTCCTGCTTCCCTTTTGCCTTAGCAGAGCAGCTTCCTTCCACCATGATGTTCTGCCTCACCTTGGACCCAGAGGAATGGAGTTGCTCCCCCATGAACTCAACTTCTGAAATCATGAGCCAAAATTAACTTTTCCTTCTCTAAGTTGTTCTTTTGAGTCACAGCAACAAAAAGCTCATACATGATGATATGAGGCAGACATGATTAAACCCACTAGCTTAGCCGACGCATGATACCATGAAGATGGTGAGGAAAAGGATCATCATTTTCCATATCCCCTCAGCAAGACCACAGAATGGAAATTCTGGGTAAGAAGAGAAATCCTTTGGCATTTGTCCTTTTGTGGCTGGATTATTTCACATAATGTGTATCTTCAAGGTTCATCCATGTTTTAGCACGTGCCAGAATTTCTTCCCATTTTAAGACTAGCTAATATGCCACTGAATGGATATACCACATTTTGTTTGCCCAGGTCATTCATCAATGGACCCTTGGGTTGTTTCCACCTGTTGTTTTTGTTTGTTTGTTTGTTTGTTTTTAAGTACACTGCTATGAACATAGATGTGCAAGTATTTATTTGAGATCTTGTTTTCAATATTTTTGGAGATTATCTAAGAATAGAATTATTGGATTATATGGTGATTCTGTGTTTAGTTTTCTGAAGAACAACCATACGGCTACCATCTCTTAAAATTTCAATTATCAATGCCCATTTGGAATACTTCATGGAGGAGCTGAAGGATCCCAATGAGATAAAGTTTGAAGAAACTCAAGTTGACATCAGCCAGGTATGACCTGGACTTGGCCAGGAGTATGTGGCAAATTTCCCTTCCTGGCTGCTTTCCAAGCTGCAGCTGGTGGGCCACCTTTCTCTGGCAGAGCACCAGGAGGGAGGAGCAACAGCCTGAGCCCATCTACTTTGTCACCGCCAGGACCAGCATTCTGGTGGGAAAGAACACTCTCGTTTTCGGCTGTAACGTTTCCCTTGGCAGGGTATGGCTCAGATGCTACCCCCTGGAACGCAGACCCATCTGTGAGAGGCTGGGGGAGTGGGGGAGGGAAGGGCGGGGAAGGATGGGCAGCCGTGGTGGGAGGAAACCATTGACATTTTGGTTGTGACATATTTATGTTCAGACCTTGTCATGTGGAGCTAATGATAGGATATTCTGATACGGACTCAGCTTTCAAATAATGGGCTAAAAAGAAAGAAATGTACTGCCTTTCTTTGTTCCACAAAGGCCTGGCAGCTGGTGAGATCAGGGCTAGCCTGCCAGAGTACAAAGCTTTAGAGTCCTTGTCCTCTCTGATGGGGCAGTGGTTTAATGCCAGCTCATAGCCATTAAGAAGCTGCGCTGCCTGGATGCGTCCCAGCCCAGGGCACCATTGGCCTCTCGGGGAGGCAAGCAGCTTGACAGGCTCTTTCTTTCTCTATCAAGTTGTCTACAATTCACCAGACTTAAAAGGGCCCACCGAGGGTCAGACCTTATCCCACCCTCCTGCCTAGAGCAGACACTAGTGAAACAATTCCAAATCAGCAGAGATTTTCCTCATTACCCCAAATTCCCATTCTGTGACCTTTCTCAGGGGACGTGGGAAATGAGGGTCCTTTTCCTCATCATCTTCATAGTTTAATGCAGTGGTTAAACTAGTGGGCTCTGGGAATCAAACTCAGTTTGACTCCCAATGCTGATATTGATGAGTTTGTGAAGTTAGAAATATTATTATACTTACTACAGTGCTTAATCTTCATATACTTCATCTGTAAACTGAGATTTAAAAAAATTATCTGTCTTATATTATCATTTAATGATATAAGGGCCTGGCATTCAAGAGCACAATATAAGCTATTAGGGTTCCTGTCCAGTCCAATGGATAGGTCCTCCATGGGGAAGATGATAGCAAAGGCCTCTTTAACAGATATACATCCTCATGGATGCCTTTCCTACCTGTGTTAGTCAGCTTTTCATTTCTGTGACTAAAGTACCTGACAAGAACAACTTAAAGAAAGAAAAGTTTATTCTGGGCTCATAGTTTCAGAGGTTCATTCCATGGTCAGCAGGCTCCATTGCTCTGGACCTGAGTGAGGCAGAACATCATGGCAGAAGGTCATGGCAGTGGAAAGCTGCTCAGTTCATGGCAATCAGAGAAGGAGAGAGACAGACAGACAGACAAACAGGGACAAATATAGTCCAAATCCACCCTTGCAGTGAACTACTTCCTTCAGTTATGCCCTACCCAATAGCCCATTCAAATTATTAATTCAAAATATGGATGAATCCACTGATGAGATCAGAGCTTTTCATAATCTTATAATTTCACCCTTGAACATTCCTGCATTGCCTAACTTTTTGCGAGACATAAAGATCCTAACCATAACACTACCTGTGCTCTCAAGAGCTGGATTTGGGTGTTTCTGGTATGGCAAGGACTTCTCACCAAATTTGAAAGTTTGGGAAACAAACTAAAAGTCTATGTCTGGCTCATTTAGCTGCACCAACTGTAAGCTGAGAGTGCACTGTAGTGAGTCAATAAAGAAAACTCTGGGAAACACTGGTCCCTTGAGTACATGAGGAAGGTGACCTGCAAGCGTTTCTATGCTCAGTTGCCCTGTTTTAGCCAATGGCTCTTTCTTGGTGGGGAGGGAGATAGTGCATGGGGTTGGAATGCAAGTCAGAAGAATGGATTCCAGCCTTACTTCTGTCTCAAAGAAGCCATATCTCACCAAGGGGATTCAGTTTCCTCATCTCTAAAATACACAGTTGCACAAATACATTTCTAGAATGCTTTGTACTTCATAGACCCATGATCCTGATGTTATGGCTAATTGGTAGGAAAACCAGGAAAGGAATGAAGAGCTATTTATATGAGACAGAGGATATAGAGGGAGCTCAAATTCAGGCTTCCTGATATCCAGGCCTCAGAGGAGAAGGAGATTCAGAAAGGACAGGCATCAGCCAAAAAATATTTCCTCTGCCAAGTCCTGTAGATAGAAACTCACATCCCTAGAGAAATATCAAAACTCAATTCTTTTCAGAACTTTAAAAAATATGATAGCAAAGCACATCACAAAGAGGAAAGTTGGGTGGCCCTGCCTCCTCTCCTTCCATGTCACTAACCACAAGAAGCAGGATTCCTTTCCTTCATAGTCCCCTGGTGTCCCACTACCTTTCAGGGAGCTTGGGGACACCTGCAGAGAAAGTGAGATGAGTGAGACCTATGAACCTGTCTCAAATATGACTATGGTAATGGGGGACTCTACACTGAGAGAAGGTGGGAGAAACCTGTGATCCAGTTATCCCAGAAATAATGGTGAGTTACCCCTTAACCTTGTGTGTTATGCTTATGGCTGTAGAAGACACTGCACAGTATCTGGAGGAGAGGTCCTAAGTTCTTTTTTTGTACTTCCTAGACCCTAAATGTTCTTGTCTACTTCCTAGACCCTAATAGACCCTGTGCTTTCTAAGTCTTCTACTTTCTAAGGTTTTCCCTACCTTTAAAAAGAGAAAGAGAGAGAGAGAGAGAGAGAGAGAGAGAGAGAGAGAGAGAGAGAGAGAGAGAGAGAGAGAGAGAGAGAGAGAAAGAGAGAGAAAGAATTAAACAAGAAACATTTCCATCTCTGGCCAACCTCAAAAGTAGGGGCTATCCAGGAAATCAAGGATGACTATCTAGGAAGAAGATGAATGACTGATGTTCCAGCAAAGGAACTCTAGCAAGGGGCCATTTATAATTCACCTTGGAAAATTTAAGTGGAAGAATAATTGAGAACTGCAGATGAGGTGTGATGGTAAGAACTTTAAATAAGTCAAGAAAGAGATTCCTAAAATTACCTGGAAATGAAACCCTTGCTAAATGTGGACCTCCATGTGTGGATATAGAGACCATTAGCCAAGTTGTTTATAGAAGGGAAATGTAATGGCGGGTGGTACTGGGCTCCCCTGTGCAGTCCACAGACTCCTCTGCCTGGGACCAGAGACTACCAAGGAGGTGGGTTGCTGGCCTCTGTCATCCAAGAAGCTTTCCCACAGCATTGCCACACAGACTACTTCGAATGTGACAGGGAGGTGGAGCAGTACCACCCTTCGGGAGATTCAGGGGAGCAAGATGGCAGGGCAGGAGGGAGACACAGGAGGACATGACTTGGAGCCTGGGAGGAGGATGGTGGGTGGAGGGCTCCAGCCAGGAAGAAAGGATGCAGGATAGAGTAGTGAGGAATGGATGCTTCAAGGATGGGTGGAGTGGGAAAAAGGGGACAAAGGAAAAGACGGAGAAACAAGGAAGAATAACGAGGACAAAAAACCGAAAAACCAAAAGACGAAACACCAATAACCAGTCCCCATCAGCAGAGGCAGCGCATCCATGGAGAACGTGCACGGGACCCTGTTGAGACAAGAGCGTAGGGCCCCAGGGAGGGTAGGGCAGACGTAGATCCAGGCCCTGTTCCTGAGCCGAATGGCGCCCTGGCCACGGCTCTGCAGTGCAGGTAGGACCCAGGGAGGCTGGGCCACATTACCCCATGAGCAGTGGACGGAATTCTTATCCAGGCCTGCTGGCCAAAGCCCTTTCCCTTTCTGCAGTGACACTTCTCTGTGACGTCCCAATGGATAGCAGAGATCATAAAAGGGATGGGGCAAGACGTTTTCTGTGACAACGCATAGGAGGCACAAAGCCACAATCAGGAGAGTAGGCAAAGGGGACGTGGCCTGGGAATGGGCAAAGTAAATACCCATAGCAGGACCCTAGGTGGGGACCAGTGTCATCTCTCTGAGAAGAAAGAATGGAAGCAACAAGCAGGGGCATAGAATGGCGGCATTTTTGACTAATCTGTTTTAGTTAGCTTTTTTTATTTTTTAAACAAGCGAAAACTATTTAGTTGACTATTAAGGTGTGAAATAAAAGCAGTAAGGAGATGGGACATGGGAGGAACGGGTGGAGGGAAGGAGTACGGAGAGCAGTGGCTGTGAACACAGAGGCCCTGGCTCTCCTGTGCCCCTCCTTCCTGCCAGTAGCTCCATGGGCCTGTCAGGCATCCAGAAGAGCAGCTGTCTGAGTCCCAGCCCAGCTGCTGGGGTCCTTCAGGGAGCAGAGGAGGAGCCAGGGTCCTGCTCTTTCCTGTCACCCCTGCCCCTGCTCCAACTTGCATGTGGGAGGGGGTCCAGGGATGGCCCTCAGCAGCCTACCCCTTGGACTCTGAGCACCTAATCCACAGTTGGGCTCATCCGGTCTGACCGAAGAACGTTTGCCTCTGCCCTGGGCACCATGCCCATCTCAGTTGACAATTGCAGATGAGGCCACAGCTGAGGAGAACTGACAAGCACATGTCTGCTGAGGAGCCAGGCCCAGCCCTGAAGGAAGGCAGCTCAGCCCTCCAGACAGCACTGTTGCCAGCCACGAGGCATGTGGTGACTTTGGATTTCGAGCCATGACCTTGGGCATCCACATTGGATCTGTATCAGGCATGGCCTTCACCTCACAAAACACTCTGAAAATGTCATCTGCTCTCTGGGGCCTCCTCAGAGGCCTTCCCCTACAGTCCTCTTTTCCATGGCCCCCCTACCGCCCTAATTCAAACCATCCCATTTCTTCATCCCTCTGTATCCAGATCCTCATGTGGGTTTACCTGCTTGGATCTGCTCAGCTGGTGAGCCTGGCTGCTCAGAGCCCAGAGCCTCCTCCAGCCCTTTAACATGAGATGAGAGGATCCCTTGCCTCCGCCATTCCACCAACACGGCTCCTTTCAACTTCTGTCTTCCCTCGGGCAAAATCAGCAGCAAAGACAGCACTAAGCTGAGTGGCCTAAGCCCCTCCTTTGATTCTTAGGCCCCAAGAGCCACCCAGGCGCCAGCAAACTGCTAAGATGCTTCACCAGACCCCTTGCTGATATCATAAGCATTTCCCTTGTCTCAGCAAACTGACAGGACTTGGCTGCCCCACGAGGAGAGAGAGAAACTCCCCAGGCCTGGAGAGACCAGAGGAGCAGTGGTCGATGGCTCCCTTTTCCCCTGCCACCAACCCATGGAAACTTCCAAGTGCGGGAGGTAGTGCCTGCACTGGCTCCGTTAATGGAAGGAGCCAGAGGGCTACACAGAAAGGATGGAAGAGTCCCCACGGGTGTAATAAGCGCCAAAAAGAGAGCACCTACCATGGGTGTTGACAGAGAAAAAGATCCTGCCAAGCCTCTGCCCCAAAGCAGGCACTTCACGTGTGCCCTGAAACCATCACTTTGAACAACAATTGCATCAAAGAAAGGGAATTTTTATGGACATTCTGGTGAGGAATGGTTTTGATGCCTAATCTGTCCAGCATGGACTCCTGAGCAGTAGGTACAAACAGGTGGCTTGCAGCAAGTCTGAAGCTTGGCCTCCTTACCGGAAAACCCAAGTGTGTAAAGCCCAAGAGGCAAGTGGGAGCATAGGCATCCTTCCTCCAGATCATAAACCCTGCTTGGGAACAAGAGTGTAGAGAACCCAGGCACATTCTTCCCAAGGGCTGTTCTGGTGGGTGGATTCCCTGTCATCTCAAATGCTGTCCTGGGCCTGAGACTTGAGAGCATTAGAAGGTAGCCACCTAGGGATGGGGTGACTGGTGACCACAGGTTTCCAAAGCCAGGGTCATGTGACTTCTTAGCTTGGACATGGCCTCCCAGATGCTTCAGGGATGCTGCTTGGCCTTATCAGAATTCTTAAGCCTTGCAAATAAAATCATTGATTTGTTAAAAAAAAACCTATTTGGTTAATAGAACTTGCTTTGAATGTACAGTTGACTCTCTGTATCTGCAGGTTCTGCATCTGTGAATTCAAGCAACCATGGAATCAAAAATATTCAGAAAAAAATTGCACTTGTATTGAACATGTGTAGAATTTTTCCTGATATTATTCCCAAAACAATACAGTATAACTATTTACATAGCAGGTATGTTTCATTAGGCATTATAAGCAATCTATTGATCATTTTAAGTTTACAGGAGGATGGGTATAGGTTACATGCAAATACTATGCCATTTTGTATAAAGGACTTGAATGTCCCAGTGTTCTGGTCTCTGCAGAGGGCTCTGGAACCAACATCCTGTGGATACCCAGGGATGACGGTACACAGTGGTGCCAACTCTCCTTGATTCTCTGTGTGTGATTCTCTTATTTCCATTTCTTTCAAATCATTTCATATAAGAGAACATAAATAAATGTGTTCGTGTAATGAATTCACTCAGAAGAGCCATGAGCAGATGCTTTTCTTGGGTTCTGTGACATCCTTCTCATCTGTCCTCCCCAACTGCTCTGGCCCTGAGTGTTGTTGGGTGTGACTGAACTACGACATCTCCTGCCCCTAGGCAGAACTATGTTCCCCAACTCCCCCTGCGAGTTGACAGCCCTCTTCTGCTTGAGGGATTCCAGGGAGGCTGCACAATGCCTGTACCGGGTGTGAGAGTGGCTGCCTGGTTCACACAGGCGCCTGCGCGAGGGTCAGTCACACGCGAACAGCCCCACTGTGGACAGAGCAGAGGTGGGGAGGGAATTTGAAGAGCGGAGAGGAAATCCCAAAGGGAAGAACAGGGCTTGGGGAGACCTTGCCTTGGGTTAGGATCAGACCTCAGGCACACATGGCACTGGAGTCAGAGTGGTGGCTGATCTGGGGCGGGAGCAAATGTGGAAACCAGGCTCCATATTACATTCATGGAAGGCACGGAGAAGAGGGGAAGGATGTGGGAAGTTGAGGGCCCTTTAGATAACCGAGGAAGAGTTCACCAACACTGTCCCCAATTCCCTCAGATGGCCTTGGGACTCTCAGAGAAAGTGACCCCACAACCTCAGGACTTTCTCTTGCCTTAGGGCCCTACCCGGGCTCCTTCTGTAGCTTGTGGATCATGTCTTTAGAGCTTCTCTGGAGGACCTCTGCATCTTTCAGATGTGGGAGCACATTGTTGGACTGAGCTCTGAGGGTGAAGCCACAGGATGGAAGACTCATTCTCCTCCTAGGAGTTCACAGAACCCAGGCCCTGAGAGGCCTGATGGCTAAATCCAAACTCGCCTTGACCTAGAAGGGAGGAGACCACTATGGAGGGAGCCTTAATTTGGGGGGTGGGTAGTGGTGAGAGATTGTCACAGAGGCCTTGAAAAGAAGTCGTCAAAGACAAGGCAACGGGCACAGGGCCTCCTTCATCACAGCCCCTGGTGGGGCCTCTCTGAGTTCTAACCCATTCCACATGCCCACATGAGACCTGGCACACCCTTGTCATGGAAGAGCTCCTCGGTCCCTTTAAACAGACTGAAATATGAACTTGGGAACATTTGAGCACAAAGGTAAGCATAGCTTGATGTGAGAACCTACTGCCATGTCTTCCCATACCAAAAGACACCATCTTCTGATGACCTGTCACCACTCTTGGTGGTCATCATGATGGACACTCGCATTATTCTCGCCCAGTCTGGCTCTCACCTCTTATTCAACTCATCAACCACAGTCCCCCTTGCCTTGCTCTTGGTGCTCAAGCATGACTGGCACATAGGAATGCTTTGGAAAAGACTTCCATCCGTGACAAGGTGCATGGTACCCCACGAGGGCTGCAAGGCCAAGGGTTGAGCAGAGACAGAGCACTTGCCAGCACGGAGCTTACACTTTACAATCCAAAGGAAGCAGAAGGGAATGATAGAAGCCAAGTTGGAGATGACAATGTAGAGGAGTCTGCCATTTTGATTTTTAAGTGTTCCCAGAATAAGCTGCA
This sequence comes from Sciurus vulgaris, assembly GCF_902686455.1. Taxonomy (NCBI): domain Eukaryota; kingdom Metazoa; phylum Chordata; class Mammalia; order Rodentia; family Sciuridae; genus Sciurus; species Sciurus vulgaris. Next base: position 22,303,419 of record NC_136468.1, on the reverse strand, counting down.
CAGCTGCCAATCACACCACACCCATCACACACAAATTGTGGTCTGCGCCCTGCTTACCCCAACACTTTCTTCTTCACTGACGGTGTCTCTCTACACCCAGGTGGATGCTAGTCCTCTGAAGAGGGACCCACAGCAGAGCAGCTACTGCAGCCAGAGGGCAGGCAGGAGCGGAAGTCCCTAAGCCTCCACACCTCCCAGGGCAGGTGTTACTCATGCACTCTGCTATCTCCACCCAGGAGCCCAAAGGATGAGGTGAAAAGATGAAGGTTTTTAGAATCAAATCTACAAAAGTGCAATGTCCCCTCCCCCCACCATCTAGAAGAGTGCCGGACCCATGACTGTCACCTGGTGGGTGAAATCCACTCTGATGAAATCCAGGCTCACCACACCCCCACAGTATGACTTTGCGTAACTTCTAGAAGTCTTAACTTTCTCACCTCTAAAGAGGGAAAGCTGGGAAGTTGCAAGAAGATAATCTTTGCCATGGGCTCAACAGAGGGCTTGGCATTGAACCCTGGGAAGCACTACGGAAACTGGCATTTTTGAAGCATGTACTAGCAAAATGATAAAATGCTTTAATGCAATGCCAATAATGTAATACTAACCATTTATTGAGTACTTACTCTGTGCCAGGCACTTTTCTAAGGGCTTAGCATCCATTATCCCTGTTAATCTTCAAAATACTGTATGGTTAGTAAATACCATTATCCCCACTCTGCACACATAACAATGCCAAGTTTTGTAAGCTGCCAGACCATGATGTGGTGAGCCAGTGGAAGGAACAAGAAAACCTGCAGAACAGGTGGGACAAGCTCTGACTCCTTGTGAACGTCTGGCTGAGCTTTATTGCCAAGGTCTTCAGCCCCCGCAACCAGAGACTCCAGGAAAGCTTTCTGCAGATGACCTAGTGACAGGCCAAGCCAAGTCTTGAAATGCTCTCCCTGGAGCAAATTCAAGAGGAAACCAAAGTCAAGGTTTAGAGAAGTACAGAGAAAGACAAAGAAAGGCCTCAGGGACTTTCACATGAGGACACCAGGGTTGGGTCAAGCCTTCCTGCTCCTAGTTGTGTTTACAGAACTGGGGAGACCACCAGGGCAGCAGCAAGAGAGGCTGGATTGGGCCTGCCTGGCCATCGGCCTCTTAATAGGAGAGACTCAGAGGCACACATTTTTCTGACTTGTCTTATTTTCCCAGTTAACATTATTGCTATGAAGTTCAAGGGCCTTTTGAAGTCACTGTGTTCAGATTTTAAAACACATATACTCAAAACCACTAGGCCTTCATTAAGGGGAAAAACTGTTGGATAGTTTGGCTACTAACTGCTTTTTGACTTTTTAGTCACATAATGAGGCATCCATGGAAATGGAGGGATAGAGAAATGGCAACCAAAGGAAGGAATCTGGGAAAATGGGAACTTTCATCCAAGGTAAGAAACCTTATGGCTCTTATTAGGTTTTCTCTTCTTTCAGGTGGTCCCTTGACTTTAATAAAATCTCATTTTCCCTTTAAATTCTCCCATGTGGTAGGGGGCCAGAGTTTAATGGGGATAGAAGAGATGATTCCAACCTGAGGCTCAGGTGGCTGGAGGCCCCCTTACTCCTTCCCAGCAGCTGGAATTGATCACTGCCTGTCCAGCTACACAGTCTCTGCACATCAGAGAATGATCATGAGCCATTTGATGCTGACCTGGGCCAAACGAAGATGGCAACATGGCTCCTGTTCATCCCCAGGTTTAGGAAAAAGCTCATTCTGGTCTTTATTAAAAGTGGACCCAAGGAGTGAGTGATGAGTTTCACCATGTGATTTATTAGGGGGCATCTGCATTTGAAAGGCTCCGTGGCTTTAATCCATGCCTACCTCCTTAAGGTTTCCATTAGCACCAGGCGATTGTGTTCATTAGGAGCTGCTGATGTTGATGAATTCATCTCTCCTGTCATGTGCAATTCTATCCAGGGGTCTCACTTTCAGTTCTGAGGGGCTGATCCACTGTGCCTTAATACCACATGACAGGTACCTTCCCAAAACAAGAAGGATGTCACGGGAAACTGTTGGGAGATGCCAAGACTGAGTCAATGAGGGCTGGAGGGAAGGCGAGGGTGAGCAGCTCATAATTAGAAGTTACTGGTGGGTATCAGAATGCATCCATCAGAAATCTACAGGGATAAACACATGCCAGAGACCTCATGGGTTGTGGGAATGGATATTGGTTCTGGGCTTTTCTTCCACTATTGCTAAAGGATCACCTCTTGCTAAACCCTTGAATTCTAACCATTGTTTCTAGATCTCCCAAATTTCTGTCTCACTGACTTTGCCCCCCCCAGACAAACAGAAATGCCGTGACTAGCAAACAAGCCCGTGAGAAGCCCTTGCGCCGACAGAGAACATGCAGCTTTGACCTAGCTTATTGTCAACCTCAAACAGACATACTCTTAAATCCACAAAAATATGTCCCAGCTTTCTTTTCTTTTCTTTCTTTTTTTTTTTTTTTTTTTTTTTTTCCTGCAGGGAGAAAACCCATGAAGTGGGTGGTGGGTGGTGAATTCCAGCCGTCTTTGCTCCGCTGGGACAAGCTCTCCGTCCTTCTCAAGATGTCACAGAGATACTGACAGCGTGCTAAAGCGTGTGTGGAAAAGACTACCAAAGGCAAAGCTATCTTCCTACCATCCCCATTTTCATCCTGGATGTCCCCCAGCTTCTGCTGTAGACTTTCTGCACAGATAGTCCAGGGAAGGCCTGGGTGGGACCAGGGTGGGAAAAGCACCTGGTCAGACAGACTAGAGGGGCTTCTCAGGTGCTCACTTGTTGGGGGCTGTGCCATGTTGACGGCACCAGAACGGCGCCTGATCACATTGGCAGCGAGGTTAATTGACATAAGCACACTCAGGTGATTTATCGTCCACGCACACAATGTATGCACATGTGTTCTCAAGCACTCCTAATTGTGCCTGCTCAGACATCTAGAGTCTTGCTAATCTTTGTGTAAGAGGCGTGGCCCTACTCTCCGCCTCCTGGAGGTGATATAAGCATAGGCAGAGTGAGACAGCGCAACACAGCAGCTAGTAGAAAGAAGAGCTGCAGCAGCTAGCAGAAAGAAGCGCAGAGAAGCCATTAGCAGAAAGGAAGAAGCAGCAGCAGCAGCTAGCAGATAGACACAGCAGCTAGCAGAAGAAGTGGCAAGCAGAAAGAAAAGACAGCAGAGCAGCAGCTAGTAGAAAGCAGAACAGTAGCTAGCAGAAAGCAGCGGAAGGCAGATCGCAGAGCGGAGAACTGAGACGCATCACTAAAGCACCTTAGGTAGACGCACCCTTAGTTCACAGGATGCAGGATGCACCAGTAAGCAGCAGCAGACCTTAAGTAAGGCGTAGCAAGTCTCTCTTCCTCTAAGCTCTAAGCAAAGCCTGTCCTTCTCTCAAAGTCTCTCTCTTAAGCAAAGTCTCTCCTCTCTCTCCTCTCAAAGCAAGTAAGCCTCATTTCCTCTATCCTCTATAAACAAGCAAGCAAGGAAGCAGCCCAGAGATAGAAGTGGCTCAGTTTCCAGTCCACCACCCATAAGACCCGTGAAAATTGTTGCTGCAAGCAGTGACAAATATCTGCGGATTTGGTACCGCAAAGAGCCAGCAACACTCACTCATCTTCCATGTCATCTCCAAACACCCCCTAATTCCAGAAAGGTTTAAGATAACATTGTCAAACTCCCACAGACACCTTCCTGAGGACCCAGAGTCTGGTTGTTGCTCAAGAGATGGGAAAGCCTCTGGAGGTTCAGGGACAATGCCAGGTGGACTGGGTCCCTGAGTTCTAGACTTAATTCGCCCAAAGAAAATTACAGAAAATTCCCAACCTCGGAGGGTTTGATTTGGGATTTTTTGACTTTACGGTGTGGAAGGATGCCATACAACCATTCTGGATGGCTCTTTCAGCACAGTAGTCAATTAATTACATGAGGTACCCAATGTGTTCTTATAAAATGGGCTTTGTGTATAGTACATGACAGTGTCCTGAGCATGTTTAAGGTAGGCCAGGTCAAGGTCTGATGTTTGGGAGGTTATGCATCATTGACTAAATGATATTTCTAGCTTAGAATGGGGCTGTAAGGACATGACTTCACCAGACATCAAGGAACATCTGTGCTATGTGCATATTCAGTGTGGGACCCTGGGGTCCAAAGATAAACGAACCTACCCCAGAAGTTCATACAAAGAATCTAGCAAGACCAGCAGACAATTGATTGAATAACCATAACGCAGTACGACCTGTGCCACCAGGGACCTATTGGAGAGTCCAGGGAGAGGAGCAATTTGGTCTGCCCAGGAGTGAGGAGGAAGAAAGGGATAGATCAGAGGAGGTGACCTTTTAATTCAGAAGGATCTAGACTAGGTGGGAAAGATGCTGTGGACAGAGTGAAACATGTTCAGTGGGGAAGGTGGAGTGGATGGCATGCTGGAGCACAGCATGGACGGAGGGGACCTTGCATGGTACTGAGAAGGAAAACAGAGACCAAGGGGAGCAGGAGCAATTATTCCTTCCAGTTCAGAGACTCCCTCAGACAATAAAAAAGGGTGGACAGTGAGGTCTGAGTCCCAATTCAGCAGGGGTCACCTCAGACAAATGCCTAACCCTCAAGACGGAAATGGCAACACCTGCAGTCCCTGCCCCACAGTTGGTTTGCGAGAATCAAGTGTGAACAGGGTTTGAGAATTACTGCTACTAGGAAGGCGGCAGAGAGCTAGGGAGAGGTGGAAAGCAGTGTCCGTCACCACTGTGCCTGGTGGCGGCACGGGCTCAGGCACTGCACAAAGTTTGCCCCAAAGTCCTTGGGGTTTCTGTGCTAAAGGGAAAAGCATCCACTGCTTCATGAGGCAAAGCATTACAAACCAAGGGCACAGGGAAAGGGCCGCATGCCCATCTGTTGCCTCCACAGAGGGGCATGTGCTAGAATGAGGCCCTGTGCCCACGTCTTCCCAGGTGATCAGCTGTTGCTCCTCATTTACACTCCACTCGACTCCCCCAAAGACTTCCCCTTTAAAAAGATTATTTTTTTGGAAGGTCCTTCAAACTCAGAGACTGTAAACAGTGATGTTAGACAAGGCACTTTCAGCAAGAAGCAGCCGTAAGAAAATACAATTGCTGCTGTTAAATTTCCACTCCCAGGAAGCCATTTGCTCCATGATAAGCATTTCTCAGGAGCCTGATCAATGGCTGTTAAGGTAGGAGAGAAGCCCCCAGCCCTCCTAATACCTCCATCCTGCAGGGCAGCCAGCAACAACCTCCTTTAATTCCATCCAGCCGGGCCTGCTCATGGCTTTGGTCTGGGTTCAGAGTCAGGAGAAATTGTCCCCTAGACTGTCCTAGAAGGGATGTCACCTGACCTGGCCTCACCTGCCCACGGTCTTCCATGTGCCTCCCTGCATTTCTCTGTCCTGCCTGGTCCGCCTCCATGGACACAGGCCTTATCCTCTCCCTGTGTGAACCCAGCCTTTGGCAATGTGTGCTCATGGAAACTTCTCTTGCCTATGTTGCTCTCTTCATCAAACATGAATGCTAGCAAAAGCTCCTCTCCCAGCCTCATGAATTTTGTAAAAAACAAAACACAGGGAAAAAAAAAATCTACACTATATTCCCCAGATGTTCTCTATGAGACAATTGGAGGAGATCTCTCTCTCTCTCTTTCTGCAACCCCCCCCCCCCCCCACTTCTCTCTCTGCTGGGAAAAGCTTTTTAGGAAAAGCTCGTGAATATGAGACACTTACGCTACAAAATAGCAGCTTAGTAGCCTTGTTTACTGGGACCCAATTGGAAAAGCACCAGATCCAAAAATAAATAAGTTCTCTCTTCTTCCTACCAAAATTATTTCAAACGATTTCAACCCTAAAGATCATTTTTCCAAGCCAAATGCCCTTTGCCTCCTTTTCATAGACTGCACATGATGGTGCAGACAGGATGTGTACTCTGATAAGCCCAGAGCTTACCCCCCAAAACCTTCCAGCTCTTTTTTATTCTTTAGAATAAAAAAAAAAAAAAAAAAGGGAGATGAGAGCCAGAAAGATGGCTTCCTGTGATAGGTAGGTGTCACTGTGGTACCCTCACACCTGACCAGACAGCACCCAGGAGAGGGGACCTCCAGCTTCCAGTCTGAGGGGCAGACTGCATGCTCCACAACACGCTCAGGCATCTGCAGAAGCAGCCTCTTTCCACCTCACGCCCACAGAGGCCCCTCCATACCTCAGGGCCTCACTGCTGAGAGACCCTTTGATTTCCTCCTGCCCCTCAGTGGCCACCAGCTCGGAAGGAGCAAAGTAGTTCTGCTTTCTACTTGAAAACCACTTTGCTTTCCAGGAGTCCACCGTGAGCAGGAAAACATGGCTGGCGGTAATGGCTGGAGCAGGAGAGGCCTGGGGCTGAGCAGAGCAAAGAGCCAGGGTGGATAGTGCGGCAGAAGCATGCTATTTCTCACAGCACGGCCTTGGATGAGAGAAAGGATGGGGGAAACACCCAGATTTCAGGAAGATTCCACAGGATGCTGAGAGGAGGAAGCCCAGGCCGTGGAGCCAGAGAGTCTTTGGGGCCTTCTGGAGAAATATACCAACTGTGCTCACATGGCACTGTTCTCCTGGGTGTTGGATGACGGAGCAGGAGCAGCACCGCAGAGGCTCCATCCCATGTCCCCATCACGTGCTTCCTGTGGAACCATCTACACTGCTCCCTGATTATTTTGTTTCTGTGGGAAACATCTAGGTTACTCTCCAGTTGTGATGGTACCTGCAAGTGGGCACAAACTGTTATGGCTCACTGTCCCACATGGCAAAAGTGCCTTTCGTCTCCCGTGTTAGAGGTCCGGTGTTCTCCAGCCATGAAAATGGTTATTATTCCCTTTTAAGAATGGGAGACATGCCTTGGAACAATGAGGAGTATTTAATCTGGAGTTCTACCTTCTCACCACCCCTGGCACATGGCTGGCACACAGTAGGTTCTGGGTGATTATTTCTTGAGTTACTGGCTAGTGCCACCTCCCTAACATGGGACAATCCCTAGATATTAGGGGAGGAGGCATGAGGGATGCTATGGATGTTTCTGTCCCTCTACAGAGACATACTATAGGACTTTCCACATCCCTGAATGCATGACCACCATCCTTGAAAACTCCCCAAACCCTGAAAAACTACCAGAACTTCCAAGAAGTTTCATGACTAGGAGCCAAGGCAAATATGAACTTGGGCCAGTTAGTTCACTTCTCTGAGTATCAGCTCTCTCATGCATAAAATGGATTCAGGAAAGAGAATGAGAATGATTTACATTATTGAAAAGTCCCTTCCACATACGATAATCTTAACTGCCAAAATTGGAATTCTACTCAAGGGTATAGGGCTAGTTGCAATTTAGTCTACTTAAACCAAGATGGCAGCCAACACAATTCTGAAATGGGCATCTGTCCTTTCTAGAAGTTCTGAAGCAGGCATTAGTTCTCTTATTTATAACAGATGTCCATGATTGTTGCTGCCAAAGTTCCCCATTACTAGCGATGTTCAAGTGTGGGCTGGATAGACACGGGATTGCTGTCTGGATTGTTGTGAGGGAAGGGGTGGGTATGAAAGCATCCAAAGGGTGATTAAACCTGGCATGTTCTGTGTCCCTTCTTACTGTGGGAGGGAGCCTATTATGTAAGAAAAGTAGGACTAGGTGGATACATCTGACTTTTACAGAGCCCCTGAAGGGCAGGAGGAAGTGGAAGCAATATTTCGTGGCCTCCTCTAAGAAGGACTATTCTCTCCAAAGCATCCGTGGTTCTGTCTTTGGGTCCCCACTGGACTTACACATACCTTCAAGGAAGCCCTTGCTCTCTGTACTATGATCTTTACAGATACTCCCTATATCTAGGCTATTGAGAACAGGGGCCACACATCCATGTGGATCTATGCCCAGCAACCACCACAGTGCCAAAAATATACTTGATATTAGTCAAACCAGTTTCCTTGAAGGAAAGAACAGAAGGCTGAATGAACAAATAATTTTGCTAAGGTCACCAGTGACAAAGTTAATATTAGAACCCAGACTTCCAGAGTCCTAGGCAATAGCTCTTCATAGTAACTGCGAATTGCAGAAAGGTGTTTTCTAAATATGATTGTCTTTTTAGTCCATGCAATTTCAAGACTTTGGAGGTAAGAGCCAGTTGTTTAATTCTTGCTTGACCTTTACCACTGGGAGACATGGTTTTGAGCCTCCTGGTCACCATCTCCCTTCCCTGCCTTCGCACCCCAAAACACAGCCACCACATCATGCAGCGTTACTGACTTACCTATAGCTGGAGAATTGTTCAAGAGTTGTTGGAACTGGTCCCAGATGGGATTCCAGGAGTAGAAGCAGTCCCTCCCCTTGGGGCTTCTGGGAACTACAGATAACTTTTTTAATGAACCAAAATACCAAAGAAATAACCCTCCTGACAGTTGTCATCCATTGCCCAACTCCCTACAGATACAGCCTGTGGAATTTGCAGTGCTGTGGCCATGTGTGAAGGGCAGCACCAGGCCCCAGCAGCGATAACGAGGAGGCATATTTATCCAGCACTCCTCCCCCAGAGAGCTCGTTTTTTCCCTTCGTTGCAATACCGTGGCCCTCTTAGCTCAACCAGCCAGTCCCTGGTGCAGATGGGTGGGATCAGAGTTGAGCACAGCTGTAGAGCAGATAATGTGATGTGGCCCTTCATCTCCAGGACTGGGGTTTAAGTATGAAGGGTTTCCAGCCTCCAAGAATTTTAGAACGCAGTCTTCAAACAACCTGCCAGTCTTCCAGGAACCCAGGAAATAAACAGCACTCCTTCATGGGGAAGCAGAAGGAGAGAAAGCAGAATTGATTGGTCTCGTTCCATAGCATTGATCACTCTTGGTAATGTTCATACAGAAATGCTGGAAAGCAGTGGTTTTCACTCTTAGAAAGCGTCAGCAGCACCTAGTTAACTGCAAAACCCAGTGGCTGTGCCCTAACCCCAGACACCTGCCTCAGTACTACCAAGATCCAGGCCATGCTGATGTGGCTGGCCCAGGATCCACATTGTAGGGGGAAGTGGCATGGATTCAACTCCAGGGAACCAGGAGAGCTACCAAGAACTTCTCACTGCCAAGGTTAAGGACTGGCAGGAGATCAGGTTACTAGGGATCAGGTTACTAAGGATAGTTGCAGAAATCTCCTGGGCTGGGGACTCACGTTTCCAACATGGATCTGAATCAGTTCTGTTTAGATGCAAGGTCATTTTTTCTACCAAGGATTATCTTTATAACCACTTTCAGCATAAGATGTTAGAGTAACTCTTATATTCCAAGCACAATGCAGACCCGTAACAAGTAAAAAGCACACGCCAATCATGGGTTGGTTGGTTTGGTTTATCCTAGTTACTAATGAGGAAACTTAGGCCCCTCTCAGAGATTCTTTCAAAGTGTCACAGATAGCACAAGGAGAAGATAGGACTTAAACTCACACCCCCAGTCTCATCGTGTCTTAAGGATCTGAGGCAGGGAGCAGAGTTGCATGTCCCGATATTTTCTTCAGTTGTGTACTGGAGACAGTATCTTTTAAGGATGAAGAAAAAGGGGCTGTGGCTGTGGCTTAGTAGTAGAGCACTCGCCCAGCATGTGTGAGGCACGGGGTTTGATTCTCAGCACCGCATATAAATAAATGAATAAAATAAAGGTCTAATAACATCTAAAAAATTCTTTTTAAAAAAGAATGAAGAAAAAAAAAACAAAAGAAGAGGAGATCCAAAAATGTGGTCTCATGGTCAAGTAAGTTTGGAGCACTCAAATGCAAACAGAGAATCTACAGCTAGATTTCTTAGGTATTTTAATATATTTATGTGTATAGTAAATTTCAAAGAGGAGGTTCAAATTTGACCAGAGAAACTTTTATTCAAAAACAACTATTTAAATTTCAAGCAACATTACAGTTGTACAGAATGCATCCTAGTAACCTCTGGCTAAATATTAATTAAGTCAAGATTTATAACCCTATCCCATATTCTACTGCCCACACTCGCATATCGGGGTAAACGGGGAGCCCATGTATAGTGTGATCCAAATCAGATTTGTCCACTGGCTCAGAGCTGAGGCTTCCATGCAGAGCACCGGGAGCCCAGAGCAGGGCCCAGAGGCAGCCACAGGGTCACACAGCACTCTGAGTCTGCAACCCCTCCAGGGCAGGAGCCAGAGAGGCCTGGTCAACTCTGATCAGGTATTTCCCCAGGCTTCCTGAGTCCCACCAGAACATTCCAGCTTTTCTCAATCAATTATTCACACCTCTGTTTGCTTGCTTTGAGGGAGAAAAAAAAAAAAAAAAAAAAGATAAAAAAGAAAGGTCACAGGGATGAGAAACTATAAGGGATAGGGGAGAAAAGGAAGCCCAGGGAGTCTTTGAGAGGGGCGTAAGGGCAGACCCCTAGATGCACTTTCTAATGAATCTTGGCATTTGTCCTTTTCCCCTGAAGCCCACCCTGAAGAGCAAGCAGGGAGAGAGTTAAGAGCACAGCCAGTCTCCAGGGTCAGAACAGAGCTGCTGGGCTGGAACATGAGCTCCGTGCAGTTGTTTGCCTTGCCTGCCTAGGTGATCTTTGGCCAGCCAAGGAGCAGCGCAGTGTAGACAAAAACACCGGCTCCTGTCACGGCCTACTCTATGCCCAGTTCCTTTCTGGCTAAAATGAGGACTGCTGTTCAAACTCACCCCGAGGGATCCGGGTGAGAATGAAATTCAAGGTCCCTGCGTCAGTCTCCCAAGCCTCCCAGAGTCTTTCACCCTAAGTAAGCATAGTCAATTTTGGCAAAAGGATCAAGATTTAAAAATTGCTATGTGTGGCATTTTGCAGATAGAGATTGCTACAGCTTCAGCCCATTAATAAAGAGAGAGTATTGACATGGTCTGCAATCTTTGTTATTGCTATCAAAATGATCCGCAATGATACGCTGTACTTTGTATTCAAAGACAATGCTACTAACACAGTATAATAAGTGCTTATTTTCCATTGCACAATTATCATACATTGTCTAAGCTACCAATACATTAGAGAGTGCTTGCACTATGTATGTGGGAGTGCACAAATCTGCAGATGTACATGGCATGCATTTATATATACATACAAATGGGTACCACATACACAAATGTGGTTCCATATTGTCATCTTCATGTGTTGGGTATTTGTGTGTGTCTAAGTGTCTTACGTCTACATGGGAATGCAAATTCTTATGGGCAATGATTTTCCTTTGCACTTCTTCTGTATCACCCTTAGTTCAAAACAAGATGCACTTTCATAGGAAGTCCTTAAGAAATTCTGATTTACTGTCCCACTCATCGCAGCAGTGGGGGAGTGAGACATGCGCGTGGCGCCGACAGTGCTCCATCCCTCTGCAGCCCCCATGTGGCATGGGTTGTGAGATGGCTGAGCCACCAAGCAAAACCAGAACCCACTCAGAAAAAGATCCCTTCATTATTGAGTTAATTGGGACACTGATTTTTTTTAATTTGTTCTTTTTAGATATTCATGACAGTAGAGTGTATTTTGACATATAAATACATGGAGTATAGCTTATCCTAACTAGCATCCCATTCCTGTGGTTGTACATGATGTCGAGTTTCACTGGCAGTGTATTCATATATGAACATAGGAAAGTTCTGTCTGATTCATTCTACTGTCTTTCCTTTTTCCAACCTCCCTCCCTTCCCTTCATTCCCCTTTGTCTAATCCAGTGGACTTCTATTCTTCCTTCCTCCCTTGTTGTGTGTTACCATCCACATATCAGAGAAAACATTCAACCTTTGTTTTTTTGTGGGGAGTGGCCAATTGCACTTAGCATGATAGTCTCTGGTTCTATCCATTTACTGGCAAATGCCATAATTTCATTCTTCTTTATGACTGAGTAGCATTCCATTGTGTAAATACCACATTTCTTTATCCATTCATCTGTTGAAGGGCACCTAGTTTGGTTCCATGGCTTAGGTATTGTGAATTGAACTGCCATAAACATTGATGTGGCTGTGTCACTATAGTATGCTGATTTTAAGTCCCTTGGGTATATACTGAGGAGTGGGATACCTGGGTCAAATGGTGGTTCCATTCCAGGTTTTCTGAGGAATCTTCACACTGCTGCCCAGAGTGGTTACACCAATTTGCAGCCCCACCAGCAATGTGTGAGTGTACCTTTTCCCCACATCCTCACCAACATTTATTGTTACATGTATTCTTGATAATTGCCATTCTTATTTTAAAGCATCTTTGCTCTCAGAGCTGGGGACTATCTAAAACATTTTCTGTTATTATTTCTACCTTTTACATTTTATTTTTTCCATTGTAAAATAATAAATGCTCATTGAAAAAAGTGTAGAAAAATATGCAAATAGAAAATAAATAAAACACATCTTGCTCCATTTTCTAAGCACACCTACCATTAACATTTTGGTGGATTTCTTTCCATTTTTATTTTATGCATTATAAAAGCTCTAATTGTATCATGCTTTTTTACTTAATGTTATCTCATATGAATCAGCTACAAGATTGGCCTTTAAAGACTAAATTTTCAACAATGGTATAATATACCAAACTACTTAACCATCCTCCTATAAATGAGTGTTTAGATCAATTCCAATTTTTGATATGCTAAATAATGCTGAAATATGCATCTTGGTGATTAGCATTCTTTATTAAATTTTATGATTGATTCCTATAAAAATTACCACTAGTTCAAAGGATTTGACCATTTTTAAGGCTCTTGCTAAATATGCACAAATTGTTTTCCAAGAGCATCATACTAGTTAGAATTCCCAACAGCCATGCTTCAATGCAAACAGCCAGTCTCACTTGCACTTACTTCTCGACAATGATTAACACTTTTCAACTCTTTCAGACCCTGCTTTACCTGTCCCTGTTTTCCTGTCCCTATGCAGATGCAAGCAGCCATGCCCAACTTCAAATTCCAGAACACAGAAAGTCAGATGCAGGGAATTTCCACTTTAACTGAACTTCCACCTTTGGAACTAATTTCTGGAGCAACCATCTAGACCCAGGTTCTCAGAAAACCTCCTGATCCATCATTGCCCACTGGCCAGGAATCTATGGAACCTTCTATAAAAGAACAGCGCTGCAGTGCACCTCCCAGGAACTCTTTGGGGCTTAGCAGGGTGGTTCTTGGCCAAAAGAAAAAAGAGAGATCTTCAGTAAGACTAAAGTACAGTGCAATAAAAAGAAATGTGATGGTTAAAAAGAAATCCACCAACTTTCACTTGTGTTTAAGTACTTCTGTCTCTCATTCCACATTTTGCCTTCATGCACTCTTTACCATATTTGGTTTCCTAGTGAGCTGGAAGAAATTATGGATGCACCTCCCAGCAAGTGTTCTCACCTCCTACCCCATTCACCTCCCTGCTTATCCTGAGATTTACACAACCATGTTGACCACACAGGAGATGTAGCTCACATCTGCTTGTGACCAGAGTCTTCAGGAAAGGAGATTAGACAATAATAAGTTTGGGGGTGCTTTCCTGCACCTGAAGCTAAAGGAGCTTCTGCATATATGATGGGCCTCAGCACGCACTCAGGCTTCCTCTTTTTTTGTTCCTGCGGAGGCTGGTATGGTTGCGAGTCCTAACTTAGTTACCTAATGCTATAGGACAGTAAGCTCCATCTTCTCTGCTCTGCATATCCCCCGTTCCCTGCCACACACACACTGTGTCCAGGTGACTTGGCTGCAGAGGTGGACAAATGAGTTTGAGCTTATCCTATCATATCAGGAAAGAAATAAACCAGGCCCAAGAGACAACCACATTCCAAGGGCAGAGTCAGTTCGTCTTGCTTACAAGAGGTAACACCATGAAAGTTGATCGTGCCTACATGCCAGATTCTGAGCATGTCCACAGGGTGCCCAGGGCAGGGACAAGAAACCAGCTACCCAGCTGAGCAAAGTAGAGAGGCACTCTCAGAAGTATCTTCCCCCAAGGACTTGGGATAGCAGGATATGAGCTGCAAGGTAGGGCTGGGGTCCCACTGAGGTAGGGGCTGGCTCCCCTGTTTCCATGTTTAACATCCAAGGCTGATGACCACCAGTCCATCCAGCTCTGAAGTCCTCGGATTGGCTAAGAGCTGGAGAAGAGACCAACAAGGTGGTTGCTACTCTGTGGACTCTCGGGGCCCACCTGCAGCTGAGGGGAAGCACAGACAGAGGCCAGCATCAATCACAGAGCAAGGCAGATCCTTCCAGGGCCTCGCGAAGCTGGTCCGTGGTACACGATGACTTTGCAAAGCCCCTTCTTCCCTTTGTCCTTTGCACTTTCAGCATCCACACTGAAGCTCAGTTTCACAGCACATTTTGAGACTCCTTGGCTATGGAACAGGACCAACAAGGTCGCCATCGTCCCAATCCTGGATACCCACTGAACACCTTTGCTTGTGATCCCGGGCCTGGATATCACTTTCAGCCCCAGTCAGCCATATGGTGCCAGGTGTCTTAGATAGCAAAAGGGAACAGCCAGGAAGGACGACACATTCCTCTCCCCGAAAGAACCACTTAAAGTCATACCTTGTCAAGCATCCCTTTCATACAGAGGTGAGTGTGTGCACACACACACGCTCAGTGACGAGCCCTCCTGTGACCAACCTGGCACCTCACTCACGAATTATACAAACTAAAAGATAAAGCAGCTTAAGGTCATCCAATAAATCATAAGCACAAATCAAAATCTAACCACTCAATTAAATCTGAGCCTAGCTGAAATTATATCCTTTATGAACATTGGAGTGGCTGATTTCCAAAGGATGTAAGAAGATCATTCAACACATGGTTATTCAATATCAACCCCTTTTCTCTGTGATTTTTAAACTCAATTAGCATTTAGTAAAGATGGCAAGATGATCCATACAGCAGCTATATTTAAGGGATTACCTGTCGCTCAGAAGAGAGGGGCCCTAGAAGACCAGTCAGTCACAAGGCATTGGTAGAGGGACTTGCAATCTGACCAGCACTGAACCAGGCACCACAACTGGGGGATGGGAAAAAATCTGAGCTCGAAAGGAGACCAGCCAGTCCTGCATCCCCAGGGTCGTCCCCACCAGTCCTGGTCAGCACACATGACAGCCCATGGCGATCCAAGAACAACAAAGACAGCCTCAGCAGGGAGAAAGCGAGACTGTTTGCGTCTCTGGCCACTCCCCCGGCAGCCTGGGTCCTGCCAAATGACCTCAGGTCAAACATGGGGGGGCTCCAGCTGGCCCCACTCCTGTTACGACTGTGCTTGGCTTCATTAACACCCAGCCTCACCCTGAGCACGCCGGGAAGGAAGCCTTCCCCGGGTCTGTTTTCCAGCCTGGCTTTCTCTCCCTCAGAAGCAGGGCAGATGGTTGCCACAGGGGAATAAGATCCTGCTTAGGGGAGATGGAAGTGGGCTGCCAACTCTCGGTGTGGCCACCTCAGGGCTGGGCACCAGGCTCCCAGCAGCCCCTCTCTTGGCATTTCCTGGCCTGGCCCCAGGGTAGGCTAAAGCTTTGTCTGAGGTACCGGGATTCTGCCTTGGAAAGAAAACACTGAGCTGAACTTGGAAAATAGGCGAGGCGAGACGGTGCCAGAACCTGGCTGGAAACC
Source organism: Sciurus vulgaris (assembly GCF_902686455.1). Lineage (NCBI taxonomy): Eukaryota > Metazoa > Chordata > Mammalia > Rodentia > Sciuridae > Sciurus > Sciurus vulgaris. The sequence goes on along the minus strand of NC_136468.1, from coordinate 22,287,814 downwards.
TTAAGCAGAAATCATGGTCCTGAGGCCTATCCCCAAAGACAGGGCACTTTTGTTCATGAGCTGCAGAGCACCAGAGAATCTCAGAGACTGCAAAGCACACCCGCTCAACACTGCCCAGTCCAGGGCTTCTCAAACTATCTGCGGTGAAGAGCATTCTGTAAAGTGTCTAGTCCACCATAAATGAATACTTTTGCCAAATAGCAGAAAAACAAATGACTAGGGAAGTAAAATATAAAACCACAAAACCCAAATTCACTGACCAGACTCTGGGTTGTTGCAGTAATATCAAATTTCTATGTAAACTTCTATGTTCACACTCCATGTCAGCACCTATCCCAGTGTGGTCCATTAACAAACAGTTTGCAGACCAAGTTTTGGAGAGCCCTGGTCTAGATGCATGTGACTCAGTGTGTGGTTTAAGGACCAGGAGAATCGGCACTGTGTGCCAGCTGATCAGAAAAGTACAGCTCATGGGGTATGGTGATGCACACCTGTAATCCCAGAGACTTGGGAGGCTGAGGCAGGAGGATTACAAGTTCAAAGTTCAAAACCAGGGGCTGGGTTGTGGCTCAGTGGTAGAGCACTTGCCTAGCATGTGTGAGGCACTGGGTTTGATTCTCAGCACCACATACTTACAAATAAAGTAAAGATATATTGACAATATAAAGTTTTTTTTAAAAAAGTTCAAAACCAGCCTCAGCAACTTAGTAAGACCCTGTCTCAAAAAAAAAAAAAAAAAAATATATATATATATATACACACACACACACACCCACACACACACATATGGCTGGGGAATGTGGCTCAGTGGTTAAGTACACCTGGGCTCAATCCCTAGTACCAAAGTGGGGGGAAAAAAGTACAGACTCATCCTCCACCCCAGACCAACTGAATCAGAATCTACATTTGCAAAAATCCCCAGGTGATTTTCAAGCGTGTTGAAGTTTGAGATGTGTTGATACTGACCAGGCTCCTGAGTTAATGGATTAGGAAGGTTTTCTTCCCATCTGACCCTCACAATGACTGAGTCAAGGAGATGCTTATGTTGAAGTATAGTAAGTTGGAGAGTTGAAGACAGGTGTGGAAACTGTTTTGTGGGGATTGGGCACCTGGGCAGGATTGGAGGACAAAGGAAAGCAGAAGGGATGGACAGCCCATTTGTGGCAGTAGACTGTGTGGCTCAGAAGTGACCACACACTGACAGCCTGCACCGGTCAGATCTAAAATAAGCCCAGCAGGGTGATCACAAAGGGTGAGAGATGTTTTGAGTCTGGCATCAGGAAATGGGGCACTTCACAGGGTGAAGCAGGGAATCCAAGGTCAGGGGTTGGAGACAATTTGCTTCCATAACGGGAGTGGGGCCGGCCTGACCGGAGACACCAGTGTGTTTATTTAGATCTTGTCTGCTTAGCTGGTTGACTGGCCACAAGGAGTTGATTATCAGTCACCAGGGCTCTGTGCCCTCAGCTGGAACCTTGTGCCTAATCTGTTTGGCCATTAAGAGCTCTCTGTGCCCTGCTCTGTCTCCAGCATAGAGCCAGAGAGGCTGGAAGCTCCCAGGGGCCTCTTTCTGTGCCTCCCTCCTCCTGTGTGTCTAGGCCTCTGTCTGGGGTTGCAGACCCGCTTCAATCAGTTCCCACGGAGGAGCAGGCCAGGCCTTGATTACACATTCAACCTGTGAAAAGTGTGAGGAGAGAAGACACCACCCCACCAGTCCAGCTGAAGGAAGTCACAAGGACTTCGTGCTGACTCACCAGAGACCCACTGAGGCCCATCCCCTACTGCCACCTGGCCCACCTGCAGTGTGGCTCTCTCTTCAGTCTGACCCCCATCGGGGACCTGTCCTCTCCCACATAATGTCACCCATTCGTAGAACTGAGGCAACTCTTGAGGCTGAAGTCTCCAGTAGTTAAGAGTCCTGCCTGAAGTTGCCCAGCTAGTTTGTGTCCCTGCCTGAGAGCGACTTGAGAAAAGTGATGATTTGCCAGCCAGTGGCTCCTGTTAACCTCAGTCACCAGATAGTCACCATAGTGGCAATTTTGTAATCAATATTATCATAATTGTCTGCCTTAATTCTCAGTTTTGTTCAGAAACAGATTCCTACATTTCCTGACCCGGCTGAGGGAATCCCAGCCATTCGGTCCTTTGGAGAATAAGCACGTATGCAGGCCACCCGACTGCTCCTCCACAGGCTCCCAGGAGGCCTCAGGCCCCACGTTAGGGCGTGTTGGCTTCCAGGGTGGTGAAGACAGGAACTACCCCACCCTCGGGTTGTGGGATTCAGGACAGGAACAGCCCAAGCCCCGGTCTTAGGGAACCAGCCCAATTGTCTTTTCCCGTCCATTCTGGGAGTCCTTGCTTTGATTATGCTGTGCTTCAAAGTGGGGCCTCTTCCTGTAAAGTCCTATAACATAAAAAGGGGCCTGAATCACACACACAGTGACAGCAGCTCAGAACAGTGGCCGTGGCCTATCCGAGCTGGAAGGTTGGCAGCTATTTCTTCCAACAAAGCGAGCCCCCAAAGAGGTCAGAGCATGTTCCCCGTGCCTCTGTACCCTTTGGGGCAAGGACACATGCCCCCAGCCTTGGCGTTTCTGAGAAAAGCCTGCCTGCACCCGTTAAGTGCTTGAGCACCCCAGAAACTACTTAGCTCATACTTCCTCGCAGGGGTCGGGCATGAGATAGGTAACGGCTTTTTTTCCTTTCTGCTTTTGTGCTTCCGGTCTCGGAAGATGGTGTCTATGATAAGAAAGGATATTCTCTGCTGTGATTCAAAGCCAGGGGTAGAGACGCCCATGGAGAGGAAGGGACAGGCAGGAGCAGCTCTTGTCATTTCTTCCAAGCTCCACAGTCTTGGTGAGGATCCCTCTTGCCCCATCCTTTCCCTTCTGACCAAAAAAAAAAAAGGCACGGAGTCCTTGTTTTTGCTCTTCTCAAAAAACAGCATGGTGGGGAAGACACTGTGCAGCCAGTTAGGAACATGGAAGAGTGTTCGGTTGCTGGGCAGGCACGCTGCATGCTGGCGGGGAGCCACCCTCCAGTGCGGCATTGGAGACATAGGAAATGCAGGGCAGGACAGTCAGCCCTTCTCTTGCTTGAGCTCCACTCGTGTCTCCACAGGTACAAGGGATGACGCAGAGACCAGCGAGATATCCACAGGGCAGTGGAGCCTCCCCAGAGTCTGTTCTCGGCTAGTGGGAATGGCTCGTGCTCAAGGTACATCATGTCCCGGCCTCCCCAGCCAGCTGGAGGGGTAAGGGTGCAGTCCCTGAGGGTGAGGACCCTTGCTGCCTTTCAGACTCAGAGCTGAGAGGAGAGTCACTCAGATGGACCGCACTGAGGAAAGGGCACAGCAGCCCCGGACGCCATCAAGTCAGGGACTTGCACCTGCCAGGAGACCCCTTCCCACCCACCAGTCTCCTGCCAGGTTCCACATTGTTCACCTCAACCAGTACAGGTGGTCTCCACAGTCCACAAAGGGTGCAGAGACTCTGGAGCACAACACAAGACACCTGGGACAGGTACTGTCACAGCACCTGGGAATCACCTGCTGGCATTTCTGTCCTCCCTCTAGGCCATAGTTCCTTGAGGGGGGTTCCCTGTGCCCGGCATACCACATCCCTTGGTACACATGCACTATACCAAACAATTGTGTGCAGGAAGGAAGGAAAGGACCCACACCAAAGGTGGGACCACAAAGACCCTCGTGTGATCTCAAACAGGGACCTGGTTCTGTTAGGCTGTGACTCGCTTTCCAGGTTCAGTGTTCAGAAAGTGGCGTTGTTTCTCCCAGCCCGACTCCGCCTCCTTCCAGCCTGCCTCCTTGAGTTCCAGCCTGCCCCAGCTCAGAGTCACCACTCCAAGCTGGCAAGTGGCTCACCTGAGCAGTGACGCATTGGACAGGTGGCCAGGCGCCCCAGAGGGCCTGGAAGCTGCTGTTGGCCTGAGCGCTCCTCTCAGGCAGCTTGGGGAGCTCAGTACCCCATGTCTCCATGTGCCTTACTGTTACCGTGGTAACCGCCAGCATCCAGCCACCTCGAGGCCATGCCTGAGGGGCTCTGCGGTTGGGGGCTGTGGCCATCCCATAAACCTCAGCTGTCCTGGTCACTGTGCAGGTCCAGGCCCCTCATACCAGGGAGTGGACGCAGTCACTTGAGTCCTGCTGAGCCCTGGGCCAACACAGACACGATCACTCACAAAACCCCAGCAGCATGTGGTCCGGCTGCCTCTGCATCTGTCCGAGCACTCGGGCGGGGCCACCCCACAGAAGGTGCTCTTCTCAGGGTAGCAGGGAGGTGCTGCAGGAGGCCCTCTCCATCCAGACCCTGCCCTCCCCTCCCACCCCATGTGCCAGCTCCACAGAAAATAGCAGATCCCCACACAGGCTGTCCGTTTCCTTCCCTGACTGTCTCCGGGCTGTACGCACCCTTCCCTACTCTTCTCCACGGAAACATCACAGCTGGCTCATGCGTGCCCTGTCCAGCTCCACCGCTCACCCCACCCTGTCCCAGCCCCGCCTGCCCAGGGAGATGCTTCCTTCCCCCACCCTAGACTCCTAGGTAACAAATCCCACTTCCCCACCTGCTGAGCCCTTTAAGGTTGGGGTATCTGTCTCTCTCACCTGATGATTAGCCCAGCATCTTAGATAGTCCCTGGCACACAGTAGCTTATTGAATGAGTCTTGATCTCAAGGGTTCAAAATACAGAGACGTGTACTTGGTTGTGGCCCAGCTGTCAAACCCACATGTGAAAAGCACACGTGGGTATCAACCAAACTTGGGGCACACAGTCAATCAGCACCGGAAGCCCCAGCAAGGTCACCTCTCAGCTCCCATTTTGTTAACTAAACATTCAGTCATTCACTCATGGGAGAAGTATTTATTGAGCACCTACTACAGGCCATTGTGCTAAGCACTGAGAATACAAAGGGCAGTAAGACACGGTTGTAACTCTCTGGAAACCTTGGGACTAGGAAGAGAGACAGCAGAGTGTGCAGGCATGTTGGGGGTTAGGAAGGGAGGCAGGAAGAGGCTCCTGACCGCCTGAGGGAGCACAGAGCGCCAAGAGCTTGAGAAGCCCAGGTTCAGTCTGGCTGAGCAGGAGGCAGTATCCCAGGACGCTGAGCCAGATTCAGAGAGTGGCCGTAAAGCCTGGTAAAGCTGTCCTCCGGAGGAGGACTGTGCTGCAGTCAGCCACCCTGCCACTGGGCCCATTACAGATTCCAGGCACAGAGCTGGTGAGACACAGGACACTCATTCACACCCCACCCTGTTTTTTTTTTTTTTTTTTTCCCATGCTAACTGGCATCCCTGTCTGACCTTCACCAATCCTCTGACAACCTGGGTGTCTGCCTGGCTAGCAGCCATCCAGAATTTATTTATTTTTCCAAGCCCTGGCTGAGACCCAGGACACATGGGAGGGGGCAGAAGCGGGGGGATGGGTGCAGTTTGCACTTAGGCTAAGCCTGCTCTTCCATTCAGCCCGTGTGCTGGGACGGGGCCACACTGCCTCTGAAGCGATGCCCAGCCGGGAGGGCTGCCTCCGTCCTGCCCCCTGGAGACAGCCAGGCTGATCTGGTGCAGATGGCATCAGCAGATGCCAGTCTTGAGGAAGGTCCCTCCTCCCTAACTAATGAGGGGAGCAGGTGAAAGAACCAGCAAGAGGGATCAGGGGCAGGAAGCAGGACAAACAGTTGATTAAAGTAAGGAAACTGGGGTTCCAGTTCCAACTCTGTCGCTAAGGGGCTGTGTGACACTGGGCCAGTTGCTTCACGTCTCTGAGCCTGTGTCCCTGTTGTCTGAGTCTATGATACTAGCTCTCTGGAGTGCATAGAGGAAAGAACTGGATCCTCATTTCTATTCCACCATTAACCTACTATGTGATGTGGGTAAATTCCCTCGCCTCTCTGTGCAAAAATTAACCATCTTTTAGATATCACCTTGCATGTACAATATGAGATGGAAATTGAGTCATTGAGAAGCAAGGGCCATAGACAAACGACATCAGGAGAAGCCATAAAGCACTTACCCCACCGTCTCCCACTGCCGCACCCTGGGATTCCAGTCACAAGCAAGCAGAAGGCCTACCACGGCATTTTCAGTTCCACTATGAGCTGAAACTCTTCCTCTACTTACCCAGAGTCCTCTGTGGCCATCACTGGCTCAGATCTGCCAGTCCAGTGAGCTCTGGGACCAGCCTTCCAGCTGCCCAGGTCCTCATCACATGCAAATGTGGCCCTACCTTTCCAGGGCAGATGGGGCTGGCTGCAAGCTTCTGCAGAAGTGAGTTTCTTCCCTTCCCAGCCCCAAAGCAAAGAAGTCACAATTGCAGCTGCTGATAGGCAGCCACGAGCTCTATTGATCAGATTCCCCCGTTCTCACTCCTGGAAATAATGGAGGAAACACCCAATTAGGCCTCTCGGAGTCTGGACGTGAGTGGAAGTTGGCGGGGGCAGCCCCTTCAGGCTGGTGGGAGACCCACAGCTCTGCCTCTCCGGCAAGGTGACATCGGGCTTTACAGAGGCCAGTTAGCACAGCTGAGGACAAGGCTCCAGCTGTGGCCCTTCAGGCAGACAGTAAGATGGTAGGGCTAGAGCAGGATGGATGAGAAGCTGCATTGGACTCGGGGACTCCATGAAAGAGGAAATTGATAAGACCTTGGAGGATCCCAGAGAGAGCCCTGCTGCCGATGGGCGCCGGCAGGGTGAATTAGAGCCTGCAGCCTGAGCAGGGGCTTGGAGGTCGTTTAAAGTGTTGCAGGCAGCCACGCAGTGCCAAGCTTGCCTTCCACATCTGCTCATGTGGCCCCTAAGGTGCTATGGGGCAGAAGCAGAGCGGAAGACACAACTGCCATTTAGACCTTGTGCCCATTCAGGCTGCATCCGGGCACCTCTGACCGACAGCCTGGAAAGCACGGCCTGGCTGGCAAAGGCTAGACCCATGAGGCTGGGTTAACCTCTTACAGAGACCGGGAAAAGCACAGGACTTCCCGCCTCCCAGAGAAAGCAGGCAGCCCAGACGCAAGTTCAGTCGGTAGTCACTGAGTCCAGAAGGCATGGTGGCATGAGCAGCAGAGGAGACCAGGGAAGCTGATTGGTGTCTGATTCCAAGTGCCCCATTGCTTCCATCACACCCTCTGCCTATGCATGTTGGAGACATAGATTTTTTTTATTTGGTGATGTTTGAGTTTTTTCTTCCCAAATTAAGGGAACCTGGTTTCTCAGGAGCTGGTGTAGTTTGCCTGATGGAGTATGTATTTGCCACCCGTGGAGACTTATTGGAGACAGTGATACGGCCTGGGGGTCACAGGGCTGAACCAGAGAAGACTTAGGTCAAAGGCATCCTGGAAATATAAAGCTGGTGGCCAAAGTGGGCACATGGAGGGAAGGACCTGAGCCTGCTCCTGGGAAGCTCCTGACATGCACAGGTAGGGCAGCACTTCAGGGACTCGGTCAGACACTAAAGAAGCCCCATGCCAGTCCTATGCTTTGAAAACTGGGTAGTCCATGGAGGGAATGGGGAGACCCTGGAGGTCCCTAGGTATTCAAGGAAGGTTCAGGAACAATAATGATTAGCACTAACGTACTCCTCATGTATCAGCTTTAATTTTCACGATAACACTGTAAGCACTATTTTAATCCAGACTTTATAGATAAGAAAACTAAGGTGCAGGGAGGCTAAGTAATATGCCCAAGGTCAAAGGCAGATTAATGCCCAAGCTGGACTCTGACTTCAGATTCTTTCCAGAGCGAGCACTTTTAACTGCTACACAGCACAGCTTCTCTGGAATGAACCAGGATGCTGACTTCGTTAGGGTAGGACCCTGCCTGCAAGGTGGGAGGGCATGTGAACTCATAGCGGGACTGGAGACTTGGGGCTAGCCCTGCTCCACACCTGCCAGGTGCCTAGGGGAACCCAGGCCCAGGCACCTGTCACTCTGGCAGCTGGCCCAGGGACCTCATACCATCCATTTCTTAGGGAAACCCAGTCATCCATTCTAGGCTAAAAGTGTGCTACCCAGCCCAGCCTTCCCCCAAATTTTACAAATGCTAGAAGATAAAAGCGCAAGAAGCAGCATGAATGGAGTGGGTTTTTAAGAAACAGCATTGAACATCAAGATCCTTCTGATGTGAGTAATTTGGATTCTGGTGCTTTCTGGATTGTTTGTTGAATTATGCATCAGCAGCTCCTGTTGTTGTAAAAAACGTCACCGAGGCGCGGCTGATCGGAAACCTGCAGCAACAGAGACGGTTGGACTCACAGTGTGGATACTGAGATTTGTCTTTGATGACAGCAAAGCAGCAGAAAAAGAGAAAGCAAGGGAAGAGGAAGTGGTGAAAAGGTAGGAGGAAGAATCGGGGGACAGGCCTGAGAGTCACAGATCCATACACCAAATATTCCCGAAAGCTCTATGCCGGAAAGAAAAGACCCAGACAGAAGGCCAGTGACACAGACTTCCCGAAGAGGCAGCCCCAGCTACGTTACAGGAGGGAGAAAAAGACAAAGAGCTTGGGAAGCCACCTTGGTGCAGGATGACACAGCACCCAGCCCGTCCAGGGCCCACATCTAGACCCGGAAACATGATGCTCCTGCCCAAGTGGGTGGTCCCTGAGATGGGGGCTTTCCTACTTGGTCTCAGGCAGTTCCTGAAGTCATTATTAATTTTTTCCTTAGTATTTTTACATTCACTGCAGGCCAGTAACCTTATTTTAAAAACAAGTGAGAACAGAATACCTATATGACAGAGGGCCCAGATCAGAGAGGCAATGTACCTAAAGTCACACGGCTGCTTAGTGGAAGGAGTAACATGGAACTCCAGATTCCTGGCCCCCAGCCACTCTCTCCTCCACCAGCCCAGGCTTCCCCATCCCAGCATTTCCAAAGGCCCATCAGAGTTATTGCTCTAGCTAGCAGTGCCAAGTGCCCTGCCCGGGGGAAGCAGAGAGTAAAGATACCAAGACCCCAACCAAGCCAGCTGGGCCAAGGCCAAGCTCTAGTAAGGTGTGTCCTCAGTTTCCTCATCTGCCAAATAGGCCTGATACTAGTTCTTCACCTCGTTGGAGGAGATGACCCATCGGAGCCCTTCAGTGCAACACCAACTGGACCATCACCTGCCACTTTCCTTATTGTCATTCTCCCACGAAATTGCTGTGATGTTAGAAGGCTCATTCAAGTCCACCAGGACTGTCTGCCGAGTGTCTTGCCCTCCTGAAGGAACCACGACCTCACTAATGCAGGTTCTGTTTAACCTCCCAAACAGGCAACCCCAAGTCCAAGGTGGCCAAGCCAGGAGCTCCCAGGGCCGAGCTGGAATCGGCCATGTGGTGACGCCATCCACACTGGTCTGGTGAGAGTGTCATCCCCTCAGTTGTCCTTTTCAAGAAGCTAGTGAGCCAAAACCACCCTCTTGGGCTGGCCCAGTTTAGGAGCCTGGGCTCCAGGGACACAGGGAGGCCCCTCAGCCCAATTATAAATCAATCTAGCAGCTCTCACAGAGGCCATTGCCATAAATGGCTCTAAAAGCTCAGTCTCTTTAGGCCCCGCAGCTCAGGGCTCCAGGATTAATGAGCATCAGCTGCCAGCAGGCTGGTGGGGACAGATGCTGACCTAATGAGCAGGGTGGCCCAGCCCTTGCCTGCTGAAGTTGGGCAGGGCTGATGAGCAGGTGCTATTGTCATGATGCCCTTTGCTGAGTGTCACTTTGAAAGTCAGAGCTGTTGTCACCAAGTGGCATCATAGTACTCCACCCTGAGAGGCCCACAGGAAATGTGAAAGACCACGCACTCTGAGGCCACAACCTCCATTCCTCACTGGGGCTTGGACCAGTCTCTTCTCAAGGTCTCTCAAACTTCAGGGCTAAAAAGAAGGTTTAGGCACCTGGGTATTCCCTCCCTCCCCATGCTACCTGCTTGGTGCTGCATCTCAGCACAGAGATCTCTGCTAGAATTTTTCTCAGTCACATCCCTGGAGTAGACAAATTCCCCCCCTGCACAGGGTTTCAAGCTGACCTGACGCTGACACACATTGATGCAGGATTCAAGTGAGGGCCAGTGCCCAGCATCAAACTAGTCGCCAAAGGGACACAATCCAGCTCCCGGTGAATTTGTGTGTTGGTCGGAGCATATGCCCTGGGGAGGTTGATCACAAGCATAACATGCAACAACAAAGACACTAATGATCACTCCTTAGGTCTCATTGCACCAGGCACTGTTCTAAGCTGTTGTGAGCAAACATGTTTAGTAAACACAGAGGAAAGACACTGACTGATAAAGGGTCACCTTATAATAAGACGGTCAAGGCAGGCAAAGCAGAAAAGGAAATAATCACATTGACTTTGTGGGGAGACTGGACCACCCTGTTCCTAGTGGCATGTGAGAGGAATGTTCCAGAAGCAGGAGCAGGCAAACCCAGGCCAGGGTCGGAGCGAGTCTCCTGAAGGACACACACCTACATTTTAGAGGTTTGGGGCCACAGATGCATTCAGTTCATGGGACTCCAGACTGTGAAAATGTTAGGATGAAATTTCAAAATGAGGGTTTTATCCATGATGAACGTGGCTTTCTCATCTGTGGTTTCATTGCTTCTTTTCCATTTCAGTCTGGATGTGATTTTTTAAGGCAAAGTTTAAAGTCAGTAAAATGTACATCTTAAGTGTACACTTTGATGAATTTCTGACAAATATATTCATCTGTGTAACTAACATGCCACCAAGATCTAGAATACTTCCTTAAGACTGAAGAATAAGGAATATGACCTTTAAAATCTGATTGTTCTCTATCCACTTCTTCTAGGCATTTGTGACTTGAAATACATCAAAATGACCAAGTTTCTTCCTTGCCAGACCATGATCTACCTCCCATCGCAGGAGAAAAAACATAAAATAAAATTAAATCACATCTAGAGAGACAAATGCTTAATTAGTCTTTGTGCTACTCATCTTTATGTCCTCAGGACCAAGCTCAGAGTAGTTTATCCAGATATCTTTCTCTTTTCCTCTCCTTCTCCTTCTCCTTCTCCTTCTCCTTCTCCTCCTTCTTCTCCTCCTTTTTCTCCTCCTCCTCCTCCTCCTTCTTCTTCCTCTTCTTCTTCTTCCTCTCTCTCTCTCTTAATTGAACCCAGGGGCGCTCTACTAGTGAGCTACACTCCCAACTCCTTTTTATTTTTATTTTTATTTTGAGACAGAGTCTTATTAAATAGCACAGACTAACCTCCATTTGTTTGGTCCTCCTATCTCAGCCTCCAGAGGAGCTGGGATTACAAGCATGTGCCACTGTACCCAGCCAGATGTATTTCTTAAATAAAGGAAAGAATTAAAACACTGAAATTAAAGTCTTCCAGGAAATAAGGGACTCCACTTTGCCTCAGTTCCCATGTGACACTGATGATCAGGAAACCTTTCTGTCTGTCCTTTCTCTTGAGATTAGGAAGGAGTCCCCAGTCACATGCAAATGACCAGTCTTCTGATGGGCCACCTGTCACACCCTGAACTCCACAGCATTTTCTATAACCAATCCGTTTCAGGCCCCAAATCGAAGGAGTTTAAGAAAAGCAAGCCAGGTGGCTCAGCGTGCCTGTCTTTTCTCTAAACTCTTCAGTACACAAAATCTGAGACAAAATGAAGACCAGCCTCAGATACTGTCCCTCTTTCTTTCTATACCCCATCTTCATGGGCCAGCCCAGCCCTTGATGACTTTCAGGCAAGAAGACTTTGAAAATGTCCAGGGGGAAGAGAAGCCCCGCAGACAACAGTGGGTGCACGACCATCTACCTCCTATTGGCCTCGGCACCTGAGGGTGGAGCAGCCCTCCCCCGCCAACCGCTTCGCCTTCCAAGTCCCCGTATGTGCTCCTGGGGGATGCTCTCTTTGCCGGGCTTGCTGGAGACTGCAGGCCTCTCAACAGCATAAGCCAGCATTCCAATCAGATTATTTCTCACTTGCAGGATTGCACAAAGAGAAAAAAATAATGCTGAACATTCTGTTCGTGGAAGAAAAAATAGCAGCAAAAAACTGTCACATTGTTTGGTCTATTTTCAATTTCATTCGCGAGCCCTACAAATAGCTATCTGTGCAAGCAGGCCGGAGGAGGACCCAGCGACCTGACATGCGCCATCCCCGCTTGGAGACTGGGCCTGAAGTAAAGGAAAGACCTTCAGCTGGCTCGCTGTGATGTCCTAGTACTATAGTTATGCACGATGTTACTATGGGAGGTGGGCAGGGGGGTGCACTGAGTGAAGGGCACAACCGACCTCTCCGACAGTCCTTTGCAATTGCATGCAAATCCACAATTATTTAAAAATAGTTTTAAAAAATGCTGCCCACATCTGAGCTAACGGGTCCAGAATGCAGCCTCAGCATGAGCATTTTAAAAGCTTCCTGGTATCCTAATGTGCGGCCAGGGCTCAGAACACCTGCTCAGGGTAGCTGGGAAGGCCAGGTGAACGCGTGAGACCAGGAGGTGATCAGCATGGGCTTCAGGACCGAAGGCTTCATGGGTACCTGTTGAATGAGGCAACGAGCTTGTGAACAGAGATCCACAGGAGCGAGAGGCATTCGGAGAAGAGGTGAGGTGGAGCGCGGCGCATCGTGGCAGTGGGTCTAACCAGGACTGAGGGAGCAAGGAATTCAGGCGAAAGAGGGGAAAGAAGCATGCGAGGCCATTACAGTAGGGCAAGGAGCTGGGGTGCAGCTCAGAGGGAGAGCATGTGCCTAGCATGTGTGAGGCCCTGGGTTCCATCCCTAGCAGAAAACCAAAAAATAAAAAATAAATGAGGAAGGATAAGAACAAGAAGGGCTTGGAGATGGCCTGGCCATCCTGGGGAGGGGGAGAAGGGCTGAATTTGGAGACAGTTGAGAAGTAAGGGTAGATAAAACTTTTCACCATAAACTGCTCTAACTCTGCACCTGGACAGGTGAATCTCTCAATCGCTTAAATCAGCTTTCATTCTTTATAAACTACTAAGGGTAATTGTTGGGGGAAATCCATTTCTTTAGGAAACACTTGGCATCTCTCTGTAAACAAAACATGGAGACCTTGGAGTGCTTTCTAGTGCCGCACAGATGGGTATAGAAGTAGCAGTCCTTGTCACGGCTCCCGTCTCCTCACCTGTCGGCACATCGGCTAGTCTTAGGTGTCCCCAGCTGAAGATGCAGCCAAGCACCAGAAGTAACAGACCTGGGGAAAACTAACAAATCTCAGCGCCTGTGTACCGAAGCAAGTGCACTTGACCCAGAGCGTCCCTTGAGTCATCACTCAATGCTTCTTTATTTCTATTTTATACACAAATATAATAAGCTCAAGTATCTGTTTCTAAACCCACTGCCAATTAAAAACAAATTAAGTGGGAACAGAGAACCGCATCAAACAGGATCACTGATGACAGTGAGTGACAGGTGACAGGCAATCCCACAGTGAATGTGGGTGGGGCAAATCTATAAAAAGTTACCTGGGGTGCTCACCTGATATAAGGAAGACCCCTAAAAAGGCTGGGGAGCTCTGTGATGAAGGTGGGGAAGTGCTTTTAGATGTTCACATCCAAGTTGTAAAAGCACATGGAGCCTGTCCCTGCCTTTGCCTTGTGGTTGGTTCCCCGGGAGTGTATACAGTGGTAGCTGCAGTGTCCTGCTGCGGGCTGCCAGTGGTGACTGGACGCATCACTGTTGTTCCACGGACACCCTCTGCCCCTCTCAATGACTGCTTTCTCCCCTTCTAGTACCAGCCACTGCCATGGCAGTGCAGGCAGAGCAAAAGGCAGGCTGGTCTGGAACTGCTCAGCCTACTGGATCATCAGGCTTCACGGGAAGGCCGCGGAGCACCAGAAGAAGCGCCTCCCACATCATTACTGGCAGTACCAGCACTTTGCACACCAGGGGGCTGGCGTTGAACTCCAGCTTCTGCGTGGTCAGAAACTCTGCATGTCCTTGACCCAGTTGCTTCATTTCTTGCACTGCACCCTCCCACCCATTGACCCACCGTCCTGGAGTAGGAGAGCTCATTAGCAAAGCAGAACACTTTGCTGACCTGATGCCACCATGCAAATGTGTACTAGCTAGAACTCTTCCCCTGAAGCGGTTCTGAATATCTCTCAACCAGCTACAGTGCCTTGGCTTGCTGTGTGGTTCAAAGGCAGGGAGGGCAGACCTACTGCTGGATATGGCCAAGAGGGCTTGGTGGGCTGGGCAGTGCCCCCCTTGAACATGCTGGGAGGGGAGACCAGAGAAGGCTAGTGCCTCCTATCCCAGGTCCAGAGGTCTGACACGAGTGACACACAAGGGCAGCAGCGAGAGGGAGCGAGGCTCCCAATCCAAGCATCCTGATGCCTGGCCATAACACTGTTTTCCTCCAGGAGCACAATACCCAAAAGTGTCCTCTCTTGGGGATGCCAGTGTCCTGCTCTCATTCAGATACAAAAAGAAGCCAGACAGGAAGGAATGACTTTTAGGAACCCCCTGCATGCAGAAACAGATGGAAGTATTAGCCTAAAACCAGGCCAGCAGGTAAGGGGACTTGTGGGCTGGGTGGGGGCGGGGCCTCTAATTGCTGCTAAAGATCACGGGCTGCCTGGGTGACACCTGAAAGTCTTTCGTAGTTCCTCAGGCTCAAAACATTAATCATCTCTCTCTCTCACTTCTTCCTAATCTTGTTCTCTTGCTGTGTCAGCTGAATTCCTGAATTGGCCTGGGTTTAAATGGGGACTTTTGTTTCCTCTCGCATTTTCTCCTTTCTCTCCAACCTCCTCCCACCCCACAGAAAGCGACAACCAGGGAATCTGCCTGCAAACTCCAAGGGTAGGTTTGCAGCTTCTCTTTGTGGGAATGAGGCAGAGAGAGGGAAGAGGCTGTTTGAAGGCTGATGTGGGGAACGGAACTGAGTGACCAGTCGGGGAGAAAGTGGCCACCTGGACCCAGCAGCAGGCTTTCAGCATCCGGGCTCAAGCCCCAGCTCTGTTCCCAGGGCAGCCAGGAGAGTTTGCAGCGGAAGCTCTTGGGGGGGCAGATCTTGCACAGTGAAGCGGGTTGAGAGGTCTACAGTGGCACCTGTCATCCTGAGCAACGAGGCTCTGTGGGCAGCTGGGAAAGAAGGGTTTCTTTCACTTCTTTTGTTTCCAAGGGTCCACAAGCACCTCTATGGTGCATAAGGGTCAGATCCCCTTGAGGAATTAGCCTGGAGACCCGACCTTAAAGAACTTCCTAGAAGCGTCATCTTACGTAACCCTCTGGGAGCTGAAGTGAGCTCCCCCATGATGCTGCCTCTTGGGTGGGTCCAGCCCAGCACAGTTCCAGGAAACACCCCAAAAAGCTTTCCGAAGACACCCATCCCTAGAGCTGCAGGAGACTCAACTCCAGCGACTCCATCTTCTAGCCCCCAACCAGGCTGAGCCAAGGCCCTCCTGAGGCGGAGGATGAGCCTGGCGGGCAGAGCAGCCTGGGGGGCTGCACCTGTCACCACTGGCTGCCCAGAGCCAGGGCACAGAGGCAGGGTCACCCACTGGATGGCAGAGCTAGGTGGACATGCTGCCAACATGGCTTGCTGGGCACAACAGCCCTGTCACACTGGACCTGGTAGCAAACTGTCAACACAGAAGCCACCACCCAGGACAGAGTAGAGGTCAAGACAGAAGCTCCTGCCTCGGACTGCCTGACTGGCACTCGAGGTGGCGGATTATGTAACTTTCCTGTGCCTCGCTTTGTCTGCTGTTAAAGGGGGTAAATGTACAGCACCACCTCCCAGGGGTCCAGAGATCAGTTGAGCTAATTCATGGAAAGTTCTTGGAATAGTGCCTGGAACAGGGTGTGATTGCTATTCTGATGACTACCATGTTTTTATTATTATTATTACTCTTGTGGCCAAGGAGACCAGGAGGCATAGAAGGATGGCACAATAGAGTTGCAGGGACACATGTTAGTGGCCTTTTGTCACCCCCACCAACACTCCCCACTAGGCTACCCCAGGGCTGTCCTGCTTGTTGTGAGGGAACCCAACTCTGACATGGTACTTCCGAGGGAACATCAGACGTCAGTTTATTTTTGCAAAAAAAGAAGGGGCAGCTGAGGGGGTGTGCAATTGTGACTGCATGTGTGTGTGTATGCGTGTGCACGTGCATGTGTGCATGCACGGGTGAGTGTGATGTACAAGCCCCTGTGAGGGATGCCTGTTTTCACCCCACGGCTCTTGAAGCCATTTGCTTACGTGTGGAGCTTCCAGCAGGGTGAGGGCAGCCTGCACTGGAGTCAGAGCGGGGGCTTCCCGCTGGCTACCGCTGCTGCCTGCCCGAGCTTCCCAGGGTTTCGAGGTCCTTGTAAACTGAGCTTGTGATGCTCAGGCCTAGGATGTTTCTACAGCTCCTCCTGGATATGAGATTCTGGGGACTGGGATTCTGCCCACCACACCAAACTCAGCAGATGTACGGCCACTCTCTCCTCTTCCTTGATTAAACTTCCTTGGTCTTCAAATCACAGCCAGAGGCATAGGGACAAAGGGAAATGGAGAGTCCAGTTACCCTCCAGACTTGGAAAGATTAGTCACCACTATTCCCAGGGGAGGAAGTGTTGGCTTAGCAGGTCTCCTGGGTCAGATGCCTGAGCCACAAAGCCAGGGTCGGTAGGCTGCATGGACATTCCACAGTCCTCAAAGGTGGTCACCAGCACAACCCCAGGGGTACTTCTAATTTCCACTGCCTATCCCCACGCAACACAAAACACATGAGGCTCTGGGGTCTCATATCTTATGTTCCTGTCCTTCAGAATAGCTTTCAAAGCTGTTTTGGTCGAGACCTACCCTGGAGATCTCACACTGCAAGCCAGAGCAAAGCAAAAGATTCCAGGAAAACAAGGCTTACTCTTGCTACTGCAGTGCACTTGTTATTTTTTTTCTTACTCTATTCCATTTTTTAGCCTACCAAACTGACCCATGGCTTGGAGGGCACTGTTTGAGAGTCAGGAAAGTGATGTGATGTGGCCACCAAGCTGGCAGAAATCCCATTTTGCAGAGGGTCAGACTGCCCAACAGAGTCAGAGACAGAAAAGCCCTAAGGGCTAAATTGCTGGGTTAAAAGGACTTCCCAGAAGGTGAGATGGTGCATGCCTGTAATCCCAGCTACTCAGGAGGCTGAGGCAGGAGGATCACGAGTTCAAGGCCAATCTCAGCAACTTGGAAAGACTGTCTCAAAATAAAAATAAAAAGGGCTGGGGATGTGGCTCAGTGATGGAGCACTTGCCTAGCAAGAGCAAAGCCCCAGGTTCAATCCCCAGTACAGGAAAAATAAATGAATAAAGAGAACTTCTCTGATCCCTGCACCCGTTGCTATACAGAGAGAACCATGTCTGTACCCTCCAAGAACTAATTCTGAGCACAGACAAGCTGGCTCGTTTGAAAGGGGCAGCATATCATTCTTGTCACACAATAGTGGGAGTATTTTCTTTGTGGCACATGAATGAAGCCTGCATTAGATAAGTCACTCACGCTCTCGCTCCAAGAACTTCTTCGAAATTGTGCACAGTTACTGTTCCAATGGAAAGCTTTTTCTTACCTCAGAGATTTTTAGGAATGCAATAACCCAGGCCCTTTCTAATTCACCCATTGTTCACCTTGAACTCTTCTTTCTGTGTTTGGATGGAAATCCAGGAGCCTCCTGACCCCATGCGTTAGAAGGAAATGACTGTTTCTCCGGCCTCTTAGGTGGAGAAACTCCCTTCTGGCCAAAATATCACTTGTTTTAGGCATGCATGATTTTTATCAAATTGTGAATAAATAAAACTAAGAAAAAAAAAAAAAAAAAAAGCTGAGTGGCCCCCTAATCCAGCTTCCTATCTCACAAGTTAGACGAATATGGCCCAGGAAAGTGTGCAACTCCCCAGAGTCACATAGATTCTGCAATGAGGGGTAGAATTCAGGCCTGCTTCCCTAGTGATTTCCCATGAACAAGGAAGAGAGGACCATACTGCCAATACTCTTGAGCAGGCCCAACTCTCTGCAGGAAAGGCTGACTGAGTGGACTCCCAGAGAACCTAATGAAGTGGGAGATGACCTTCCAGACCTCTTTTCTTCCTTTTCTGAAAATAAAATAAGTCCACCTAGGATTTCCTCTTTTAAAGAACCACTCATCCCCAAAGCCCCCCTCTATCTCATTGAGCTGTTGGGGACAGGGGACTCAAAATACCTACCCTCACCACTCTGGACACTACATCTGGAATGACAGCTACAGACATGCTTTGCTGGTTCTGAGTGGTCCCTGCCTGGCAGACCTCCTTGTGGCGCCCAGTCCAACATCTCCCTAAGCCTGGCTGAAGTACCATGACCCTTACTGAGCACCTGACTCCTGAGGCTGGGAGGACCTCTGATAGCAGGGCCGAGAGGCACCTTCATGGATCACCAGAGGAGCCAGAGGCACCAGCTGGGGTTTCCTCAAGTCCATTTTAAAACTAATGGTGATGTGTGTTTATGAGTCTGTCAGTCTAGCACTCTGGATTCCTCCAGGGATGGAGATGCTTCATGTGTATGTACACACACACACAATATACACCACACACAGGTGCACACACACATGTGTGGAATGCTCAGTTCCTACAGACCAGCAAGGGAGACCAATCTCTACTGTTCACTTTCATTCTGGCAGCAAAGGAAATCCATCTCCCCTGACCTTGGGAGTAGGCATCAGTTGTGGGCCATGGCTTGTGAGTCATCTGGGCTAAATGGGACCAGTTCTTTGTTTCCTAGAGTGCATCCAGGGCTCGATGAAATTGCAGGTATGCTAAATGAAGCTATTCCTATCACAATCTCTGGGCATCTTAGCCAAACTTGTACTTAGAACACTCAGATTTTCTACATTGGAAATGAGGAATGTCTACCACATTAGCAAAGACTCAATAAAATTTCATAGCTTTCTAGTAGGAACATAAATGAGAATAATGATATGGAAAAACAATTCAGTAATAGATAACCAATCTTTAACATGTTCATGCCCTCTGACCTAAAAATATCACTTCTGCGACTCTAGCCAAAGAAATACAGTTTTTTTTAAAAAACCCACAAACCTATATGCATAAAAATTTCCATATTAGCATTATTTATAATTTGAAAATGAGAAGTGACAAATATAAAACAGTAGGGGGGTAGGTAAGTAAATTAGGATGCATTCACATAATAGAATATTAAGCAGATGTTTAAAATTATGTTTATGAAGGTTTATAATGAGTGGGGAAATTAGTTGAGTTATAAGGTTCACTGAACAAGCAGGGGGAAAATCATATATGTGGTATAATCTTACCTATGGAAAATCATTAACATAAAAATTGAAATATTAACAATGGTTATGGGGCAGTGGCAATTCAGGGGATGCCATTTCCTTTACTTTTCTTACACATTTCCATTTTTTCCAAATAAACAAGTACTATAAATTTTATTTGTTTTTAACTTGAGACCCAGACACACATTTAGGTGAGGGCCCAGACAAATCTCTGCCACAGCTCCGCAGACAACCTCAGGGAAGTTGGGTGACCTTTCTGCCTGGCCCCTCGCACCCTCACTGCCAGCCCACCAGCCTGCGCCACCATCTCTGGAATGATCGTGCTGGATCCCGTGATCTCTGATACCATTCTGCTCTAGCATTCTCTTCTCGAAATATCAACTCCTATGTTTGAGAAGGGGCTCTCGAAAGGGGTCCAAGAGGCGTAACCATCTTACAAGTAAAACACTATAATCATCCTAACCAGCACTGGACTTGGATGGTCTTCTGGAAGTTGCAGCTGTTCCTTTACAGTCAGCAGAGAAACATGCTGACATGATGTCCTTGGGTTTGGACATCTGGAGCCAAACATACAAATTAAGGGGGTCTCTGGCAGCTGCGCTGTGAAACCAAGAATGGTACTTAGCTGGGGAAGCACTTAGTGAGGGCTTAGCACTGTGCCTCTAACTAAGAAGCTCATCTCCCAGGGTGCTGCTAGGTGACTTGGTGACCCACGCTGGGGACAGTGGGATGCACCCCACATCCTACAACCTCCTCTGGCAACTCCTGTTAACTAAACTGTACAGATTTTTCTTTTTGAATCTGTATTGAGCATGGGTTAATCTCCTTACAAATTGTCTGATTGTCTCATTTCTGAGTCCCAGTTCCTTAGTGAATTGACTGTCCCTCCTTGATAATCCCATAGCAGGTGGATAGTGCACAGGGGAGGGAAAATAGGCAGAATCCACACACTGAACTGGCTGGCTTCCCACCCTGGATGAGGGGTGGGCTGCATCTTTACTCCTCCACAGTGGAATTCCACAATTTGATAATATATACCACTGTATTCTCCTTCAGACCTTGGCCATCTTTCCCACGGTGTGGAGAAGATATGAGTTGCTCTTATCTGGTTTTCAGCCAGCATGGACCAGGACAGATGAAAGGTAAAATATGGGAATATTTCCACACTGGTTGGTAAGTAGCTACTGACTTTCAACACTTCCCCCAGAAGCCAACAGCACTGGCTCTTCCTCTTTGATTTCCCCAAGGACCCCTGAAGGTGTGCCACCTAAAGAGTTCATGCTTGGCCTAGCAGGGGACCTTCAGGGTCTTAACCCAGAATTAGGCTTTATGGTTAAGAGTTTTGAATGTCATTCTCTTCTTGAGAGAGTCCATTGGGTTGAAAGAACCTGCCTGACAGTCGGGAACTGGAGAATTGTGAGGGATCACCAGGATGGCTCAAATGGAACAAGGTGAAGTTGGGATCACCAAGCTATCCCTACCGCTTGGAGGGGTCATGCTGGGGGATGGCAGCAGTGATGAGCAAACAGGGAAAGGAGGGTGTGCCCCTCCACCCCAAGCCCCCTCTGCTACGTGTGGTGTTCACATTTCAGGCGGGGCTGAAAGTCCCTCTGAGCCAGCACTGGAAGATCCATGCGCAGTACTTCTCCTGCTTCTGAGCTCACCAAGCTGCTACTGAGCACTGAGCACATTTCTCCCATGGTGTCCACAGAAGGAGGAAGGAGGCAGGAAGCAGAGATGCTGTTCCTGACTTTGTCCAAGATGAGAAAGAAGCATAGAAAGCCTGAGTCTCTGGTCTCGGGTCACCCTGTCTATCACATGCACAGCTGGGAAGACCCCCAGCCTCTCCTTTCCCTCTCCAGAGAGATAATCACTAGGACTGCCACCTCTATTCCAGCGCACAGTGAAGAGCTCTGACAGGATGACATTCTCTTCTCTGTGAGGAGGAGACAAGTGTAGGAGACAGAGACCAGAGAGGCTGGTTCATAGAGGGAAGTGGGTCACCAAGTGCTGCCCTTTGGTAATAGAGTCTTTAACTTTGTGAGCCCCCTTTCTCAAACACTTTGCCAAAACTTACCACCACCAGGCCATCATCATTGTGCT
Source organism: Sciurus vulgaris (assembly GCF_902686455.1). Lineage (NCBI taxonomy): Eukaryota > Metazoa > Chordata > Mammalia > Rodentia > Sciuridae > Sciurus > Sciurus vulgaris. The sequence goes on along the minus strand of NC_136468.1, from coordinate 22,266,470 downwards.
TTTATTAAGCAGGAGGTGTAGAAGACCCTGGGACCTGCCTGGACTCCAGATCTTTCACCATCCATCCCTGGGTGTATCCCTCCACTAAGGCCACCATCCCTGCTAGGAAGAGACTCCTCTGGGACCAAAATGGCAAATGTGAACTGCTGGGGAGAAGAGCCTGCAAGTGCCAGTCTTCAGCAGCATCTTTAAGGAATATTCTGGTGCCTTGGCCAGCATCCCAGTTGTGTATGCCCATGACATGATCTGACTGTCATGCAATAAAGAACACAGGGGTTTGAAAGCAAGGAAACATTTAGAAACAGAGAGAGGACATGAAAGGAACGCACTTACACTCACATGTTTTCACTTAATGCATTCAGAGCTGGCAGAGAAAGGGGGACATTTAACTTCTAATTAATGAGTTGCTCCATTTGTCCAAACAACGCTCCCATCTCTCCCCTTGCTTTAGATGACAGCCCACGTTCTCTTGGAGCCAGGCGATTCTCCACACAGGCTGCATTTCCCCAATCTCTGATCAGGCAACTCCCACCAATTGGATTGGGTTCTGGCACCTCTCCACCCCATTTGGGCCTCAGCCCTGAAATCCTGAATCAACAGCTAGTTCTGATGTGTAATTGACAAGACCATAACTGAAGAAGGACATTTTATGGAGTTGGCGCTCCACATTAAATCTATCTTCAGTTGAAACTGCTTTCAATTTATGGATACCAAAACGTCCAGAAGGTAAAAATGGGCTGTCATGACAACTGTTACAACTGAGGTCGTTTGGGCTAGGCCCTGATACCAAGTTCCTTCACCATCTGAGCAGAAGCCATTTGAGTCCAATGCCTGGTTCATGTTTACATCATCTCCATAGTCAGAGGAACAGAAAATGCTACGAAATGATGTGTCCATCAGAATGTGAGGAAACCCAGAAATTCTGGCATCCAGCCTGGGTGAGTCCCTGTCCAACATTCCTGGTTCAAATTATACTCCTCTGCATCTTCGTCTTATATTTCTACACCAGACTTACCGCTGCTCCATCTCCAGATCATACAGATTTTTAGGTTTAGAGTAGGAGGGGTCCCAGATTCTATCCACCAATCACATAATCACATCTGGGAATGCCTTGACCTTCCCTGACCTTTCTAAACATGGCTTGGCTCTTACCTACCTCTTCAAACTCAACCAATGTGGCCTCTGCTCTCCCTCCACAAAGTCCCGTGCACAAGGAGCCTTGTTCAGGTCCGTGAATCACCAAGTTCTTTCCTGCCTCTCAACCCTGGGCACAGCTCTTCCCGTGGCTTGGAAAGCTCTCGCCTTCAACTGGGCTCCTTGTCACCAGGTCCCAGGAGAACATTACTATCTTCCATTCTAAGTGCACCCCCAAACCTAATAAGACTCTGCTTCAACACCTTCTTGGTTTCTTTCAGAACCCTTATAACAACTTATCATTATTGTCTTTGTCTTTTATCTTCTCTCTCCTTCTAGTGCTTGAATGGAAAGTGCATGCCCATGTGCCTACCACTCTTCCAGTACCGGTGATACAACATTCAACAAGACAGGTGTGTGACCTCGTGGAACTGGTCACCTTGCAGACAGAGACCCTGGAAGAAACTGAAATTGTGGGAACCTGGGTAAAGATGGAAAGGAGGTGGGAAGAGACTGAAGGAAGAAGCGGAAGAAGCAACATTTCATGAGCTGAAAACGAAATCCTGTATAAATATCACACAGAATCTATTAGTGTTGCTGGCATAGAGGGCAATTGCTTTTTAATATAATAAGATCTTCCTTGGAGGCGATTATGAGGCAGCGATAAGGATCAGGTGACATGTTGAGGTTTCGCACAGATGGATTAATTTCTGTTTACATCTAGTTGCTGGCAGGGTCGGGGAGCGCTTGGCTTTCAGAGAGGAGGTGGGAGAGAGGACCTCCAGGGAAAGCAGTCCAGAGAAGATTCTTCTGGGTGTTGTCCTAAGGAACCCACTGTCCACTGTGGACCAGGGGGTGAGTGGGAAAGAGAGCCCGGCCTGGAGCGCTGGGGAAAGACCCCCACGAGGGAAACCGTGGCCCGAGCTAGCCTTCCCTTTTCAACCTCAGGGTCCCATTGGATAGGTGAACTATCACAGATATGGAGGGACACGTGACACTCGGGAACAAAGTATGTGATAAACTTGATAAAAGAAAGAACTGCAGGACTGGGGGTGAGAAGAAAAGGAAGGAGGGAAACAGAAAAAGAAGGTGTTTCTCCCGCACTGTTCATTTCAAATACGGTCTCATATCATCTGCCAACAAGAGTTCATCCTGTTGTTAGTAATATCTTCTCTGCTGTGGTTTGACTGGATCTCAGGTGTCACCAATGTGTTAGTATTTAAGGGGTGGGCCTTTAGGAGGAAATTAGGCCACGGAGGTCTTTCTTCCCAAATGGGCATTAGATGTTGTAGACAAGGGCTTGACAGAGGGAGGGGGCCTCTCTTGCCCTTCTGATTTCTGTCATGTGAGGACACAGTGCTTCTCTCCTGCAGGAAGCAGCATCAAAGTGCCATCTTGGAAGCAGAGAGCAGCCTTCACCAGACACTCAACATGCTAGTGCCTTGATCTTGTACTTCCCAGTCTCCAGAATTGTGAGAGAGAAATTTTCGTTCTTTATTACCCATTCTGTGGCATTCTGTTATAGCAGCACAAAATGGACTAAAAGATTCCCTGAGTTTCACACAGAGGTAAAATGGGGGGAGTCATAGACAGATTCAACCACAAAAAAGCAACGTCTTGGTCCTGACTCATGTACCATGACCCCAGGTCATACCAGCAAACCCTTAGAGAGCAACCCACAAGTCCCTGGACAGGGGTCGGTCACTCCCTCTCAGATAGTGAGGGAGCAGTCCACTCAACCAATGGCTGTGCTTTTCGCGGCTCAAGGTTCCTGGAGTCGGTAACAAAGACCCCCAGTATACAATATGAGTACCCAACCAATTCATCTCCAGTGCTGGAGAAATGAACTTGGGGAAGGGTCCATGAGGCAGCTTTTTCTACCATGTGGCAGAGGCCTGTGACTATTACGCCACCAAAGAGTCAACACCTATCCATACCTACATGGTCCACCCCATCAGACTCACCTCCAACATAAACTCAAGAAAGGGCAAAACAGTGTAAAACACATCTAAGCAATTTCATGAGGCCTTATAAATGGAGTGACCACATGCGCCCCTGGTTGCCAGGGACAGTCTTGGTCTATGTGCGTGGCCCAAGAAAAACATTAATAATGCCCCCTTTTTACTTGCAAAACTCTATCGTTCAGACCATAAATTCTAGTGTCTTTCAACTTGTAAAGAATCTTGAACCCAAAGCTCATGGAATCCCCTAAGAGATGATGCTATTTTAAAGTACACATACCCACTAGAATTATACACACCTCACTCCCACCCCATGCAGACCATCCAGCAAATGAAACTCACCACCCCACACACGACACACAGACGTTAATCAGTGCACACCTCAAAGACACTTGCTCAGCCACTGGCCACGCTCTTACACTTCTAATCACCACTCAAATCTCCCCATCCCAGCAGATATACCTTTCTCCCTGCCACTGTTCAGGCCTAGACATGATCTCACATATCTCATAATTTGGGGGAGCACAAGAACACCCGCTTGCACATCCATCCCAGTCAACGAAGCCTTCAGGGATCTGAAATGGAAAGGCCCTAGTTGCTATAATGGCTACAACCTTGTAAGGACATGAGTCCAAGTTCATTAAGGAGCTTGGTGCAGATGAACCCTGTTGCCATTGTGATTAATAATCATAATAGACAGTCAGCTGGAGGGCTTCCCAGCTGCGCCTCCGAGGGCCCTGTTCTGGGATCCCATCTCCATCCACTAGTGAGTAATGCTTTGGTTTATTGGAAACTCTCTTTTCATTTTTTATGGCTTCAATTAAGTGATGGGGAGAATCCATCATGTAACCTTTTTGCTGCGCTGCTAAAGACTTCCGGAGGGGAAAATATTTATCAAACCCCAAACCATCAGAGGAGAGATTGCGGTAAACCTAACAGGAGGCCAGGGTAGCAGAGAGGTGACCAAGACCATAGGAAGGAAATATCTACACAGAGGCTTCCTGCCTGGACAAGAGCCATACCCTCTATAAAATGTCTGCTCATCTCAAAGATATCAGACCACCGTTCCCTCCTTACCCCAAATCCCATATCCCTAGGAAGTGGTCCACCAATTATGGGGAGGGAGGAGCTAACCAACTGGGCTCCTCTCCTTAGTCATGTGGATTCCTATAGCCCAGAAGGTTCCAGGTGACAAGAAGAATATAGAGATAGGAGAATCATCTTTATTACAAGGGCAGAGCATACACAACAAAGTCCACAGAACAATGGTACCCATGTGGAAAACTGTCCACTCACCCCATGAAACTGGAAATCCCTGGATTGATAAGAATGACAAAGGACCCATTTTCTGGTTGCAACTACAAATTTTTCCTAATACCAGTGACAACAAATTCTCTCCAATCAATTCATTAGAATCCACAACCTCATATACGGGGCCCCAAGTTGGCCCTTACCCTTTCCCTGACCTCTGCCATGCAGCTCAGTTGGTAAGTGGAGCTGGCTCTTATTCTCCCCCTTTAAATTATTCACACCCCAATCTTGGCCACTGGCATTAATCTTTCATTTGCTATTTAGACATCTGATTCCTGGGGCAGAATTGAAAGATGCCACTTGGGAGATCAAGTTGGTCAAAGAGGAGGTCTGAAGGATGTTGGAGACCTGAAAAGCTACAAGGGTCTGCCTGGAATTAATGGGGTCATCACCCTGCTTCTCATCCCAGAGGATCCAGAGCCATAGAAGACAGGGATGTATCTGAAGGAATGAAATCATAGGTCTGTCTGCTTTGTAAGAAGTGTGCGTGTACGTGTGTGTATTAACAGATGTGCACATGCGTGTGAGGGAAGAGGTGTGAACTCTCAGCTCACATCAGCTTTAGTGCTGTTAGAGACTGGTGTCAGTCCTGGTGCAGGCACAGAGGCATTAGGAACATGGGCAGTTGTATATGAAGGACACCCACGTCAGTTCCAGGAGATATGATGTTGCCTCCGTATGTTCTGCTAAAGGTTAAGCAGTCTGGGTCCTCAAGACTTAACTTTCTTAATAAATGAAAGAAGATGGAAGTTTATCCTCCACTCCCGCCATCCTGTCTCCTCAGCTAGCATTTGCAAAAACAAAGTGCCAGGTCCTGTGCTAAATGCCTATTATATTCCTTATCTCGGCACCCACGACAATCTTAGCAGGTAGGACTACGTAGTTCCCCATTTTACAGGGAAGGAAACTGAGGCTTGGAAAGATGATATAAATTTCCCTAAGTGCCCCAGTAAAAAAGTGGTCACGGAGAATTGGAACCAAAGAATTTTGACTGTAGATACCAATACTTCAGAATGAAATAAACTGAATTTCAGGAACGACCAGAGGTAACCACTAGCTGCATGTGGGAAAGTTGAATTAAAATTAAATACAATGTAAAGCCCAGTTCCTCAGTCACATCAGCCACCTTTCAAGAGCTCACAGTCGTATGTGGTAGTGACGACCAGAATGACCAGTGCAGATATGAACATGGCCATTGTCACTGAATGTTCCAACGAAACAGCCCTGGTGAGAGGAGAATGCTAGATGTTGGCAAATGGAATTGCTCTTCAGGAAAGCCAGCTGGAGGAAGCACTGGCTGACTTCTGAGCCACTCAGATCTGAAAGGACAAAGAAAAGGGGCGACAAGGAAAGAAGAGAGCAGGAAGTAGGAAAGCACAGAGGAACAGGTTGGCGTCATTAACAAGAGAAACTTCTCTCGATGTCGCAGAAGGAAGGGACCTCGAAGATTAGCGTGCCCAATCCCTTCTCATTACAAATAAGGTCACTTAATGCCAAGGCTTTTCCCTTCCCACCAAGCCTGTCACTCTGGGTCCTACCCAGTTCATCTTTCTTGAGATGTGTCTAGAAATATCAGAGAACCCAAAGGTGATTTTCATCATGAATTCCCACTATTCTGACTCCTCACAGGTACACTTTTGCTTGGGAAAAATAACTGTCATTAGCCCTATGGCTGCATCTCCCTTTCTTATAATGGCATAGGGCAGCCCAAGAATGAGAAGCTGGGCATTTGTAAAACGGCAGTGATTTGAAAGGCAAATGGTAAACGTGGAGTTTGAGAAGCAGCCACGGAGGACTCTCTCTTCCCTATACCCTGTTCCCCACAGATTAGGGGATTCTGAGGCAGTCAGTAATACTTCTCAAGCAGACGACTGATGTTAGGTTGGAGGGATGGCTGGCTGAGTGGGTGGGTACATGTTTGATGAATGACACCTGTCCAAAAGTTCTCTGCCCACTGCATGGACTGGTGCCCCATCCTCCGCCCCCATACTTTAATCTCTCACTCGCATGAGCCACTGAAAAGGGAAAAAGTCCCAGTATACAGAACAAATCCAACTACATTTCAGGCCCCAGGTCAAAGAAGGGGTTTCCGTCTGCAAAGGAGGTGGCCAGAGGCCTTCCTGCCTGAAATCCCTAGTCACTCTCATAGGCTAAGTTCATTGCCCACTCTACAGGGTCTTGCTGCCCTTCTGGCTTCCCTCATTGCCTGAGGCCAAGCCATCCTCCTGACCTCTCACCTACCACCCAGGGCTGTGCAGGAGCCTATAACAGCCAGAGAGGAAATGGCAGAAGCTGCCTCTCGTTGCCAGACTATTGGGCATCTTCCACTGCCTGCAGAGCCAGTTTCCCTCCCTGCGCTTGGGACTGGGTCTGCCCCTGTGCCTCTCTTGAGATGCTTGCCCGTGGTGCTTCCTCAAGCAACATGTTCAACCAGTTCAAAGATGCAATTGTTCTGAGACAAAATGAGAAATCTCAGGGCATAGACTTTTTCTACTAGATAAGGAATGAAGTAATGCTTTAGCTCACAAAGTCCTTGAGGGCAGAGATCTTTATTTCTCTATCTTTTAAATCTGAATTTCCCAATGTGCTCAAAAATGCATGGCATGGAGTAACAATCAATAAAATAGATGAATGAATACATGAGTATGTGAGTGAGTGTGTGTGTGTGTGTGTGTGTGTGTGTGTGTGTGTGTGAGAGAGAGAGAGAGAGAGAGGAGAGGGAAAGAAAGAGACAAACTGTCAGTTCTAAACCCATTATTCTGGTTCATACGTAGGTGACCAAAGTTTATTTCCAGGAAGGCTGGCCTGCTCCTGGTCCTGGGTCCCTGCTCTCCATTTTGCTGGTCCCACATCAGCTCTCTCAGTTCTATGTGTCACCACTTCTCTGTAACCACCGATATCCGTCTTTCTTCATTTTGGTTTATTTAGACAAAATGATCAATCCAAATCCATTGATTCTTGTGCCTAAGATTTTCTGAGCTGATATGAAATTTTAGATTCTGAACACAGAGCCTTTAGTGATCATCCACTGCCCAGCAGCCGGCTGGCTGTCCGTGGATGACAGCTCCTTCTATACGGCAGTTCTGATTCTGAAATCAGCACTGGCTGTCTTGCTGCTATCGTAGAATTTATTTATTTATTTATTTATTTATTTATTTGCTTATTTATTTACTTACTTATTTAAAAGAAGGATTACATGCCCTTCTTAGGTGACCTGAACTTAGGAAAGACCCTCCTCCCTGTCTGTCACAGTTCATCCATCTCACCATGAGTTTCTCCTTTCTGTCTGTCTACAAGGATACCACAGACTCTGGTGGCATAGTTACCTCCAATTTTTGGTGTCCCTAGCTATCGACGGCTCCTGCTTTACAGGTTGGTGTGATCTGTTTTCCACCACGATGTGAGAGTTGAAAACCCCTGTAAACACAACTCCTTGGCCCTCTAAACATTTCTGAACCTCAGGGGACACAGTCCAAGTCCTGGAGTTATGTAGCCTGATTCTGACAAAGAATAGCATATGGCAATGACCTCACTGTCTGGCATTTTAGGGCCTTTGTGAAGGAGTGCTATAGTCAATGTCATGGAGAATGTGAAGCTCAGCTAAGTACCTCCTTACAAACACACTGTTTGAAATTCAGCGAACACCCTGGGGACAACCAGGAGAAATGAAGAGAAAAGCCAGGTAGCCCTGGTCTAACTCTGCCCTAAGACCAGGCAAAAGCTCTCGTAGACATCAGTGGTTTTCCTCCCATTGTATAAAGGAAAATCAGCATGCCGAACAGGTGACCAACAGAAGATAAAGGGAAAGGACGAAGAGAAGAAGGGAGGGACAGTGCAGCAATGTTTCATCCTCTATAGAATCTTCCCTTCACTTCCTCCAGGCCTGGATTTATTTTTTAATGGCCGGACCAGTGATTTGTTGTCATCAATTGCTATTGATGCTTTTCAGTTATATCCCTGACACTTCTGGCAATATGTTTGTAAACACAAAGGCTTCTCAGCTCTTACTTCTTGTCACCTTGCCTGGGAGCCAATCTTTGTCACTCTCTATCAGCTGTCAATCAAAGGGGTCAGGAAGGGAGCTCTGTGTCCTTGATCTGGGGACTTGCTTTTTTTCTCTTTCTGCCTAAGTGTGAACATTCCTCATTCATCCCACTGGGAAAATGGAAAGCTTCCTCAAGTTAAAGAAAATTAGGTGCAAATAAGGACAGGGTCCTACCTGGATCCAGACATCATGTTATGGGTAGAGATGACCTGGGAGAAAAAATGGAGCAGAGACTCCTATGCCACCAGCCTAGCTTGGACCTGAGCTTCAGGAACAGGTGGCTGCACCTCTAAGCAGATTCCCAGGTGGCATGCATCTAGAGTTCATCCCAGGTATGTGGGTGAACCACAGGCAAATGTCTTAGCTTCATCTAGACCAGTCAATTTCCAACTTTTTTGATCAAGTCCATAAGTAAGAAAAGCAATTCACATTACAACTGAGTATAAAGATGGATATTTAAGTGAAATAAGTTTAAGGAAAGAAAAAAAATTAAGGGAAAAAATAGTCTAACATCAAGTGATATTTTCTGTCCATTCTTCTTTTTTTTTTTTTTTTAAATGCTAGTCATGTTCTATTAAGTTGATTCATGACTGCCTGTTATGACCCACAGTTTGAAAAAAATAATGGACTAGACCAGAGGTCGGCAAACTTTTCTGTAAAGGGCAGATAAGAAATATTTTCAGTTTTGCAGGCCGTATTGTCTCTTGCTGCTTCTTGTTGCCACTGTAGCACAAGAGCAGCCGTAGACAGTGTGTAAACATTCGCATGTGGCTGTGTTCCAACAAAACTCTACTTCCATACACCAACGTGCTAGGAAATATTATTCTTCTTTTGATATTTTTTTTAGACCATTAAATGCCATGAAGACCATTCTTAGCCCCTAGGCTATGCAAAGTCAGGGGTGAGCTGGATTTGGCCTGTGGCCATCATTTGTCAACCTCCAGATCAACTAAAGTCAACCAAGGGCTGTGGTGTGTTGCCAAGTCCTTCTATTCAAGGGTTCCAGGATCTACAAATAGGTTGTGGTATGGACTCTGTTACAGCTGCCCATGAGTCAAGGTCAGGTCCATGTCGATCCTGTACCTCAGTGTTAGCATCTGTGTGCTAACATATTTAATTAATGGTCCCCATGCCTGAACTGTGTCCTAGAGAGAATATGTTTTCCTGTGCCATGGGTTTCTCATGCTGCTGTGAGAGGTCTCTTCACTTGCTGTTCTTCTCTGTGAGATGCAGGCCAGTGGATTCCTGACCCTGATGGTACAGAGGAGGGCAGGGGATCCTCTGGCCTTTCTAAGCCTTCATTTGGCTCATGTACAGAACCTGCTCCCTGGGCTCAGCCCCAGATGCTTCTTGGTACCTGGTCTCAGGCTTCAGCCCTGCAGAGTCTCATCAGTAACCCAAAGCTCCAGAGTCCCCAGCTGTGCTCCACACAGTGAATCTAGACCTAACATAAAATTCACCATCTTAACTATTTTAAATGGCCAATGGCATTAAGTGCATTCACATTTTTGTGCCACCACTATTACCATCCACCTCCAGGACCTTCTCATCTTTCCATCCTGAGACTCTATCTTGAATAGTAACTCCTCCTGCCTCCCCCTGCTCCCAGCCCCTGGCAACCACCATTCTAACAGGGACCCATCCTAATAACCTGCTGTAGTTCATCCAGAGGCAATCCTACCAACCGGTCTAGCTCTCACTCTTTCCTCTCCTTTATGACTCACACTAAGCAGGGATGTGCTCCATCACATGTCCAGTGGCCACTTCACTGATTGTTGAGTCTGCATGGGGAAGGGAAGTAACATTCCGCAGTATAAGCCCCAGGCACTGTTCCAGGAACTGCTGGAGATATATAATCTCTGAATCCTCGTAATAACTCTAAAAGTGGGTATTATTACCCCTGGGAAAGAGAGTCAGAAGGTTAAGTAACTCTGGACAATCCAGAAGATGGACAAATGAGGTAGCCTAGCACTCGGGAAACCTCTGGAGGTGAGGTCCACCAAGCAACCCTCCTCCTGCAGAAGGAAGTAGGCTGCTCCTCCTCATCCAACTTGGAGAGGCAGAGGAGAGTAAAACGGATCATGTGATAGGTTTTGATTAAGGTCATTCATCACCCCTGCCCCTCTGGTCCCTTGGGACGGCTCTGAATTCGTTGCAGGGCACAGTTCCATATTAATGCTCTCCTGCCTCCTCCTGGGTGAACGCTGTGGAATTAGCCAGGAAGCAGCAGCAGCAGAGATGAGCGCTGGCCTGAGGAGGGCCTCTGTCCCTGCACTCTTCGAGATTCTTCGCATCACTCCTCTGTTTGTACAGCAATCTCACTGACTCCATATTTCTATTTTGCACAATCAGCACATTATTTCATCTAATTCCCCCAGCAGATCAAAACTTAGAGGTGAAGTGACATTCCCAGGTTTGTCCAGGGGCTACCCTGAAGCCGGGACCCAGATCCTGCTCTACTCACACCCAGGGTTCCTAAGCAACATGTCACACTGATGCCAAAGGGAGAATCAGGGGCTTCTCGTTTTCCCGTCTTTGCTGATAGATGAAGAAAAGTTCTTGAGTAGAGCAGAGAACCCGCTGCAGAGATCTGGGGCAGGAATCCCAGCCACACTTGCTTCTGGCTTTCCTTGAGATGGGGCCAGGGCCAAAGAGAAGAGGAAAGAAGCTTGGTAAAAGTTAATGGCAAGAAATAAAGGAGTCAGCTAAAGTATCGTGAACTCCCCTACTACCATAGCACAGGGTTTTAAACCCACCTGGGCTCCCTCCCTGGATTCCACTCCTTCCTGAAATGACTGACTAACCAGCAGCTGGCTGTGACTGGCTCTTCCTTCCCAGGCTGCCCCTGGGTGTTTTCTCTTCACCACAGCTCCGTCTTGGGTCTTCATAATTGTCACTCACATAACAACACATGGGAATGGCAGGATGAGAGTCACCAGCATGGGGACCAAGGGGACCATGCAGCAGATCTCCAGGATCATGCACCACTCATCGCCAGTCTCCAGCACCAAGGACAATGCCCTCAAGGTGGCCCTTCCCTCTGGACCATTTCCCAGAGCATGCCCTGTGCTTCTGAGCATGTGCAAAGGGTCACCTGAGGCCTTTTAACATGAAGAACAACCAAGTCACTGAAGGCACTGAGCCCAGGTCTTCTTCACAGCAGGGTCCCAGTGGACAGCCCAGCCCCAAGGGAGGAACAGTAAGCTCTCACCCTCTGCCTTGGGCACACCCTGAAAATGCAGGGGGTGTGGGTTTGCACTGTGGTGCTGCCGAGGTGCCCTGGGTCCTGGGCCTAGGTGGTACCCCATCTTGGAGAAACTTTTGGAAAAGAAGCAGATCTAAAAAACCCACTGCCAATGCCCAAGTCTCAAGACAGCCAATTGACCTCAACTGGAGAACAGCAACTGTCCACCAAGGGCAAGTTGGGGACACCACACCCCTTGAGGGTGTCCCTTTTGTGCTAAGGTCGTCTCCATTCCTCCATAGGGACCAAAGTCTTGATATAACCTCCGGCCTGCCATGCAAGTCAGAAAGTGGACCACCACCCCCTCCCCAACTTCACTCCCTGCATCGTTGCTGCCCCAGGGCTCCTTGTGACCTGCCCCTTCCTCATGTTGAGCACATTATGCAGCCCAAACTGTCCCACCTTTTGCTTCCATGGGTAATGTCCTTGGAATGAGCAGCCTCATCCTAATGGTGTGTTGCTATAGTGTGCAGCTGTCAAATTCTGTGCTAGGGCAGAGTCCTGGGCTGGGTGTGCCTGCTGTATGCCACACCCACCCATCCATCGTCCATGGAGGGTCACCCCAAGGCTGGGTGTCTGGGTACCGTGGCACCATGGTGGGTACAGTATTCACTGTCCCACTCCACCGTACCACGCTCTCCAGATGCTGGGCAACATCTCCTTTCAAGGCCACAGTCTGGACACAGACGACCCCTCCTTCCCATTGGTCCCCAACTCGCTGCCAAATAACATAAAAGGGTAGGCGCCTGGCCCCTCTCCTTGGAGGCTGCACCGACTGCTCAGTCTGTGTCAATCTCTTCTATGTCTCCCTGGTGCCAAGATAATAAGGGGGAAAGTTTTTTCTCCTCCTTACAAAGTGCAGACCAATTAGCATTTTTAAAATTACCATTGGAGAAATACACCTAATTAGCCACTTTAAAGGAAAGCTTTTAAAAAAAAAAAGCCATAAATTTCTAACTGCCCACAGCTTGGAGACACTTTTAAAGCTAATTGTGTGTTTCTGGTACTAACAGGGGAATTGGTAAAAGTGAGAAATGGATTTTATGACCTTGGAGGGAAGGGGAGGGGATGGCTGAATGACCTCCATGGGGCAGGGAAGGGTTAACGTCTGGGTACTGGATCTGGGCCCTCCTGGCTCCTCCTCTTTCTCACCCCTGCTGCTCACCTCCCACTAGCCCCACCCCAAGTCCTGCCCTGGTCAGGGGACCTGGTTTAAGCTGAACCTGTGAACAGGAGGCCTGTGGGAAGGTTGGCAGGCGGGCGACCCTGGCCAGACAATCACACCAGGAGGAGGAAAAGGGCAGCAGCATGGAGAGAAGGAGCGGGAAAGTAAGAAGAAAGAAACGTTTGAGGAAACAGAAAGGAGCCACGGCCAGCTTCCAGGAGCCTGTTTCTCATTTGTACTCTCCCTTAAACTCTGCATCAGTGGATGGGGTGGGACGTGCATCTGCTCATGAACTTGAGGACTTACTCACATGGTTCCAAACTGGAGGCAGACGGGGCTTCTGCAGCTCTTGGGCTTCCTGCCCAGGCTCCCTGGCCCTGTTCAGTGGCCCCAAATTCCCTGGCCCTAAAACTGGGAAAGCACTTCATAAAGTACAGGCGTGGGCTTTGGGGCGCCCCATGTAGGAGGAGGACAGAACAGTGTGGTTTCCAGGTCTTCCAGCCATGGCCACTCCTGGAGGCTTATTCCTGGCTAGGGAAGGAAGCGAGAAGGTCTCCAGAGAGGGAGATCAGCGTACAACTGCAGGGCGTCAAGGAGGAGAAGATGTCCAGAGGGACTGAAGAGGCCTGGACACCCTGCAGATCTCACTGCCATCGTTCACCAGCCTTTCCATGCCCCGCAATGATGCCCCGGAGAGCCACCATGGCAGTGGGGTGGGGATCCCCTCTACCAGGACACATCCCCTCATGCCAGGATAGTCCTTAAAATCATATTCTTCATTCACTAAGCAATTGCACACTTCAAAAACCTATGTCTTGGAAACTCGGGGCGTGCATTTTCGATGGGAAAGATAGTGCCCTCAAGAGGACAAAAATTGGAAGACAAAAAACCCTTAGTGACTCTACTTGTTTGCAGCCCTCCAATGCTCAACCCTAATGCCACAAATTTGCACATTGTCTCATTATGAAAAATTCACATTAAATTTAATTTTTCTCCAAGGGCAAGAGAGTGATAATGAAAAATAGGTTGAGAAATGCTCTTCCGGAGCTCTGGCCCCTTAGGTCACATGCTGACCACATGAGCTAGGGCTGCATCCATTCCCATCGTCTGCCTGGGGACCAACCTCAGCAGGCTGGACGAGAAATAGGGCATAGGAGTGGTTCTGCCCCCAAAGAGCCAGTGACCCCAGGTGTCCACTGAAGGCCACTGTGCAAGATGCTATGATGCTGTGTGTCCTGCCAGATGAGAGGAAAGAGCTTCCCAAACAAAACAGACCTTGGGGGCCTCTCCCCGCCCCTCACCCCAGACCCGAAAGCCTAAGAGGAAGAGGTAGTAGACACCAAGCTCGACACTGCAGGAGGCTCAGCGGGAATATTCTAGGCCTTAAAAGCAGCCAGGGGAGCTGGGTGCTGGGGTGGGGAGGCCAAGGTGGGTGCCTTTTGGGTTCCCAGCACCCCACTGGTGCTCCATTGCTTTCCTCTGTCTAGCTCCAAAGGCTGAGAACCAAGGAAGACAAAGAGCTATACGACAGGACGGACAGCTGCCCCCTGCCCTGTCACATACACACAGACACAAAGACACTTTCTTAGCCCCCACCTTCATCCCCAAAAGAACTAAACCTGGGTCTCCTCCTCCAAACAGTGGCTTCTGGCCTCATCCTGGATGGGCAGCTATGGGGGCTCAGGAAAGAGCGTAGGGGTTAAATACACTTGGCTTTAACACTGGTCCCAGCCCAGCGGGGGCCTCCCTGTAAACTTGGAGATGCCAGGTCCTGGTGTAGGCTCCATCCTACTTCACGCTCAGTACCCAACGCTGCTCGAGTTTCTGTTCCCCTCCAGAGCTTCCTACACATATGGAATTGAAGGAAATCCTTTCTCCAGTGCATTCTCAGGAGGAAAACAGAAGTGATCATCTCCCCTGCCTCCAAGGTTGCGGTCAATGTTAGAAAGGATGGTGGGACCTCATGCTCAACAGGCAAAGTGGCATTGCTGCCCACTCCATCTCACCTACCCTTTCCAGGAAACTCCTATGTTTCTGCACGCAGGTGAGAAGTAGCAGGTGTGTGTGTGTGTGTGTGTGTGTGTGTGTGTGTGTGTGTGGTGGGGGCAGCACAGATGGAGATCCAGAGGGACACAGCAGGACTATCTTGTAGTGACTAGGAAGCCCCCATTCTCCCCATGAGAGCCCTGCAGGAACTTCCATCTACCTGGTCCCCAAAAGACACAGAACCAGGCAGTGAGGGCACCAGATCCTAACATTAGGGACATGCCAGGGGGCATCGACTTGGGCCCCTCTTCTGGGATTCTGACCCAAAGAAGGCAGCACTTCTGAGTTTCCCCCACAGATATCCCTCCAGGCAACCCCCGGAACCCACTAGGCCTCATTCAGGAAGTCCCTCGCTGTCCTATCAGGAGCCCTCCCTGGTGGTCTGGGGGTCATGATGGCTCCAGAGTTGCCTATTTTTGTTCTGTCAAGAAAGCACAAACAATTCAATGCCAGGAGGGAAGAGCCTGGCTCCCTATTGGCCCCTGGCAGATTCCCCAGGGAGCTCAACTCACGTCACAGAAGCAACAGAGAAAGGGAAAACAGCCAGGCCCCTGGGGCTGGAAGCAGGAGGGAGATGGCTTAGTTTTGAATGATTAACCAACACCCCACGAGTGCTTCCTTCTTGCCACCCCCACTGCCCAGACACAGGAAGCCGTGCACGGTAGTCTGGGTGCAGGGGTCCCCCTCGTGCCCACCCAGCAGCCATGTTGCCAAAATGCTGCCTCCAGCAAACAGCCCAGCTCTGGCCAGCAGCCAGGTCCTCGCCTACCTCCCACTCCATTCCCTGTCTACAATTGTTTCCAATCAGTTTAGGAAACAGCTCTGAGAACAATTAGAAAAGATAACAAGGAAGAATTACATAATTACAGTCCGCCTAGATCTCAGGCACTTCAAAAAAAACAAAAAATACTGAACTGAGTCCAAATGGGGATCACCGAGGAAGAGGTTGCCACTCGGGCTGAGCATTAGCAGAGCAAGGACTAGGACCCTGTGGGGAAGGAGACGTCGATGAATGCACTCCTGCGTCCACCTGCGGGCCAAGCTGGGCACCTTGGTGCTTCTCGGGTCTTCAGAGGTCCTCACACAGTGTAGACCATTCTACAGAACAGGCTACATGGACTCGAGAACCTTCATTTGAGGAAGACAGGGCTGGAGATCATGTGGTTCATGTTTTTCACTTCTAAGATGATGAACAAAGACAAATGTTCTCACCCAAAACTACACAGAACTCAGGACTCGGAACCCCAAGCCAATGGCATGTTCGTTTGCAGGCTCCTGAACACCTGCCAGTAGTTAGTGGGTCCTATCCAACGGGAGATTTGGGAGGTTCTTTATTTTTGGTCAAACCATCTGGGTACAGGAAGAACTTTGTCTTCTAGCATAAGAGAGGCAGTCTTTTCCTGTAAAGGGCCAGATAAGTAGTTAGGTATGTGGGCCATATACTTAGTCTCTGGACATATACTTAGTCTACTCTGCTCTCACAGCTTGAAAGCTTAGAGAGTATCCCAACAAATAAGCATGAATGTATTCTAGGGAAATTCTATTTGTGGACACTGAAATTTGAATTTCATATAATTTTCACATGCCATGGAATATTACTTTTTCCTATTTTGATATTTCTCCAGCCACGTAAAAAATGTAGAAAGCATTCTTTGCTTGTGGGCTATACACAAGCAAATGGTGGACAAGACCTGGCCAGTCTTAGAGTTTGCCAATTCCTGCTCTAGTTCATTGCAAGAAGATTATTTTACCCCAGAGTTCAAACATTTCTTGACTCCATGAACCCAGCACAGCATTTTAAAGGAGTTTCAATAGTTAGTCTTTGCTAGGTCACCCTGGAATGCTGAGTCCTCAGGAAATCATTGAGTCCTACCTACCACCTGTGATGACCCGGCTCCCAGGAGCAGGCTGGGAGGTGGATAAGGGGTTTCCCTAGTTGGGCAAGCAGTACCTCCTCAGAAGAAAATGGAAGAGGGATTGTGTTCTGACTTGCCCTTCTCTAGGTAGGGGGGTCTCTCTGGTTTATAAGGTAATACAGGAACAGTATTTTGGCTTTTATGCAGTACAACTCAACTTTTTACTGTCTCTCCTAGCAACAAGAAATATCAAGCATCTTCATTCATTCAAAACAAATAGAATGAGTTGAATGAATTGTTCCAGGTGAAAACTGAGTTCAGGATATCAGGCATGATACCAACCAAGTCCCCAAGCAGTCAGTTCCTCGAGGGTGGAGACACACAGGAGAACCTTAGTGGACACTGAGTGAGTGAGTGAATGAAAGCATGTGCAACATGGAAATGGTTATTAGCACAAGATACACCAGATCTATGCAAGTTAAGAAGATGGAAAACCAGTGCTCAGCGGAGGAAATCAAGAAAGTCCCAATGCTGACGGGGAGCAGCTGAGCTTGGGTTGACATGAGATGTGGCCATAGACAGTGGGAGCACAGGAGAAGAATGAATACCAAGAGCCTCACGCATCATGAAGTCTTCAAGAACACTGAGAGCTGAGTTTCTGATTCATGATGTAGCTTGAAGAATAATAGGTTGAGGTCCAGGGTCAAGCTGTAGCTAATCACCAAGGGCCAAGAATGTCAGGCAAAGGAGTTTAACCCTCCACTAAGGCGTAGGAGGAGGTGGAAGGTTTGAACTTTCTGAATAGAGGTGGTTGGGTGGCCATGAGATTAGAAAAATGACCATAGCCACAGAGCACATAGGAATGGAAGAAGCAAGGCGTCCATTTGAAGAAACCCTAAGCTAAGACAGAAGCAGGCATGTTGGACCACTGCTGGGAGAAGCAGAAGAGTGGCCTTGGGCCTCAGGAAAGTCATGGGACTGGTAATGGCTCAGTGGTTATAAGCGCAAAGCCTGAACGCCGCCAAACTGACTCAAGTTCAGCACAAGGACTTACATGCTGCATATGATTAATTCCCTCTGGGACCCACTTTGCAAAATGGAGGTAATGAGATGGAGTCACAATTGCATGGGGTGGCTCTGATAATCAGATGAGGTTATACATGTGAAGCACACTGACTATGGTGGCTGACCCAGCACAAATGCTCAAAAAACATTCATTATCATTGTTCTTTTGGACCAGAATAACTTTACAATGCTCGGTGAACCCACAGGGAAAATGCTCTTGGAGATAAATACTACATATTTCTATCTGACCAAAGATGAAATTCTGTCCATTTGTCAGCCATCCACTTGGGACAGAGCAGCTTGTTTTCCCAGGGATGATAGGAAAGCTGTCAGTTACCATCCTTTCTCATCTCCAATCCTGGGTGGCAGGGTCATTGCCACACCCCCAAGAAGCTAGTGGCAACCAACAATCAGAAAAGCGCAGTCCACGAAGGACCTTTGTCAGGAAAGTCACTGCAGGCCTGTCCCAGAGCCCACATGCCTTCATAGAACATAGAGAGATTAAGCCAAGACCTCTGACTGCAGGAAGGTCTGGGAACTAATGTTCAAAGCCTCTCTTTTGGGAACCTCATGATTTAGTAATCAGCTACTCTTTGAGCCTCTGACCTGCTGAGAAAATGATTGGTATAATGGCATACAGAACACAGGCTTTGAATGCAGGCAGCTAAGAGTTCCAGTCTAGGCCTTCCTGGCCAGGTGACTGTTAAACAAAAACAACAGTTAATAAGGTTGCATGAAATAAAGTATGTTCAGCACCGACTGACCCAGTACCTGGGATCTCTGAAGTAAAGTCAGAGAAACTGGATTAGGAGACATGACTGAGGTTTTGCTTACCATCCGAGATAAGGATGGGGCCCCCTCATCATTCAAGCCTGCCTCAGACCTTCATTTCTGCTTGGGACAAAGTGGCTTTAACCACAGCCAGAGCTTCTTAACACCGCCCCCCCCATGGTAGAATGGCCCCTGCCCCCTCCCCGATGGCTCTCGGTCCTCTTTTGGATGATCTGTTACGCCACACTGGTAATCTCAGGTGCAAACAATGTAATCTCTTCTCTTTCAGGTCCTCATAGTCCATCCCCCTCCCTCCAACCAGCCGGATACACCTTCCCTGAATCAGAAGGCCAAGCACTTGGTAGCTTCTCATGGGTTCCGTAAGAAGCCCTAGCCATTCTCTCTGTATCTCCCTTCAAATCCCATTTACAAGTGACAGCATCTCCCAAAAGCATGACACCAGACCAGGGGCACCTGAAAGGGGATTTGAAAGAAAAGAAGAAAAGAACCGTGTGTCTGTTCCCAGGGAACCTCTGCATACAACTTCCTACTCCTGCATTTCCATCTCGTTGCTATTGGCAACCAGGCAATCATATTTTTCTAGTCCCAGATAGAATCATCATAATCAATATAAGGTATTTATCCCACTTCTTGGTTTCAAGAAACTCAAAGCTTTTCACATTTATTATTCTTTCTTCACTAACACTAGGGAGAGAAGGGAAGAAGGTCTGGCTGTGGATGGGTGGGGAAGGATTGCTTCACAGCTGGGGAAACTAAGGCAATGGGTAAGAAGGGAGACTGAGGAACTTCCCAGAAGAAGAGAACTCTGCTATAGTGATTAGCAGAGTTAATTAGCATACTATTTCACCCATATTCCCTCATTTAATTTCCACAGCATCCCTCTGAAATAAGTTCATTTCGTTCATCTTTCAGATGCTCAGAAAAGTCAAGGATTCTCCCAGAGTAACACAGCTAGAAATGGCATTTTCTCGACTTGAACTTCAGTCACTGACAGCCCTTGTTTAATCTCCCATAGCACACCTGTGAAGAACTACAATACACTCTTAGAGTTCTCACGCTTATTTTATGCATCGCCCCATGCCACTGTAGGTGCTTACGATTACACTTTTACATCACAGCTTCTCTTACGCAAGTTATTCTCCTTCGAGTTCTAGTTAATACCCAGACCTAAAGGGCAACAGGAACCACAAACATGGCTAACCTAAAGCACTTAACCGGCTGCACAATTTAGGAGTGACATGTCTTTCCAAAACTCTAAGAACATTCTCTTACTATACAACTTTGGGCGGGGGGATCCATCTTTTTAACTGTGAAATCAACTCACCCTTTTGACAACTACTACTCTGGCATCTGGTTTGATGTCACCCTTTTGCCACAGTGACAAGAGCATTACTAAAAGCATGCTTTTGGGGTCCCTGAAGTGGACAAGGCACACACAGCCCTCATCCTGAACATGCAGCAAAGGAAGTGGGGGTCTGGCTTGTGGGTTAGTGCTACACACAGCAGCTGGAGGTAAAAGGACAACACATCCAACAAGCAAAAGAGAAAGCATGTGACCACAGGCAGCACTGTTCTAAAATAGGATGTTTCTCCAAGTGTTCTGCAACAGCTCTCATTTCCCTTTGGAGACGGCACAAACCCAGCTGAAAGAAGAACGGCTGGCACGTGTCTGAAGCTTCCTCTCTGTTCTCAGAACACAGGAGGAGCTGCACACCACTTCTCTTATGCCTTTCCCTGACTTAGAGGAATGCACGCTACACCACTGGCAAGGAGGGTCCCCAAACAGAAGACCTGACCTGTGATACCCCAGACCTCTTAAGCAATGAGATGGAGGGACTTGGGCTGGCTCTTAGCTTCCTAATGTCTCATCTAGCACCAATTCAAATTCTAGAAAGAGCTATCACACTGGGAACTTTTCTCTAAAACCTTGTTCTACTCAACTGAGTGGGCACTGGAGAACAATCAGAAAAAAGATAATAATAATAATAATAATAATAATGGCCAACATACTAAAACCCAGGCTAAGAAGACAGGGGAGGAGTGGATGGGATAACTCAGAATCCAAGGGATGGATGGCCATTGTCAACCAAATAGTGAAAGTTTGTTCAGCACTGTGTTAACCTGGGCCCTTAAACCAAGTTGGCCCACCCACCACCACACAGCCCTGCCTGACGTCAAGGGCACCTCCACCCATGCCTCCCCCTCCCCTTCTGTTCCCATATCAGAATATTTTGCCTTTGTCTCCCATTCCCCGTTCCTCACTGGCATCTGATTTGGCATTAGTTCTGATATTCCCAGCACCCACTTTCAATGGTCTCTTTTGGGCATAGTTGGCACCCATTCCCCAGTACCCCCATTTCCATGGTTTTGTGGCCTCAGAGCCCAGCCCACACTAGCCAGCTAGGTTGGCATCTCTGCATGGCCTGCTCCAGCTGCCCTTGGTGAGAGGCAAGGAGGAGGGAGAGATGGGTGAACAAACTTGGTCCTCTTGTCTAGTTATTCAGTAAAACTCAAACTCGAAGTTCAGATTGTCTAAGACACACATGGGTTTGGGCTCTTCCTAAGTCATGCTGTTCTAACTCTGTCTCGCAGTCGATTCTCAACAGCAATTATTTCTTCCCTTTATATAATACTTGCTTCTTTCCCAAGAGCTTGCCATCTGTTGTCTCTTTTTAGCCTCACAGCATCCTTGGGGTGGATGCAGTCAGATCAAGGAACGTGAGCCCCATTTTGATGCATTTGGGGACACTGAGGCACGCAGCCCATGAACTATTCTATCCTGCGTACAGATGGAAAACTCTGCTTTGCTTAGACCACCTTCAGTTGCATGAGCTGACATGACCTTGACTGAGGGGAGCTGTAAGGAAGTTGAAGGTCAGCCCCTGGTATGAATGTAGCACTGGCCCACGATGAGGAGCCCAAGTCCAGAGGCAGAAGCCCTCTTCCAGCTGCTCTGACCTGGGGCCACCACTGGGGAGGAGATGGAGCTGAGGTCCAGGCTTTGGGCCTGCTCCATTTTTCCCTACCCTCCTCATAAAGGGCATTTGGGGGGCCTCAGTCTGCCTCTGGTGTCTGGCCGTATCATCCTGTATCTTCGGGATTTGAGAAGGAAGTAGGAGTGCCTTGCCCCAGGCTTCCTGGCCACGCAGGGCCATGTCCTCACTTAAAAGGGCAGCCGTGTCATGGAGACTGCCTGAGATCTGCAGTCCTGACTCTCCGCTGCTGGTCCACAAACTCCTGCTGAATGTACCCACAGCCCCAGGGGAAAAAAACAAGGAAGGAAGGAAAATAACCGAGGTGGGGAGAGGGGAGAGATTCTGAAATCTGGACAACATCAAGAGCCTGTTTCCATGACAACCACTCCTTATTACAGTTGCTCAAACTGCAGCCTGTTCTAATCAGCCCCGTGGATGGAGCCTTCAGCCAGACCCGGTGATGGCCTGCACCTGGCCTGGCTCCTCTATCAGGCAGGAAAAATGGGGTTCCCAAGCAACCTAGAGAACCTTTATCACCCCTGACTACCCCAAACCCGTGTAAAGCAAAGACAGCAGAAAGGAGAGGCCTGAGTGGATAAGAGAAGGAGCTGTTAGGTAGGAGGCAGAAAGAGGAGTGCTGAAAAAGTGGAGAGGATAAAGAAGGAGTTGCAGCCCAACATGTTTGGAAGTAGTCTGAATATCCGCTGAGACATCTTTACCTGGGGTCACTTGCCTCAGTTCAGGTCATCCCCTGAGCATCCATGTGTGGCATGATGCTCTACCAGCTGGTCTGTGGGTGTGGCTACCCTGGCGCATCACTTAAGACTCCTCCCTTCCCTTTCCTACACAGTGGGATCCTCTCTTTTCCTTTCTCTGTCTCATCTGTTCTCTCGCAAAACCCTTAAGCTGAAGTTCAAGGTCAACCCCTGTGAGGCAAAGGCCAGGTCGGTGCTCATCAAGAAACAGGCACTATGCTTTCTCACCCTTTTCAGCGAGTCTTTGAGTTGGAAGAACAATCACACTCCGGAGCCGCTGCTGCAGAGAAGGGTTTATGGCAAAGGGACTGCCCCATGGACGGCTCAAGTTCCCAGGAAATGATTGGTGACTTACATTTTTTTGTCCACTCCACAGATGGGGCCTGGAGGCAAGCAACTTGTCAAAGTCACCTGCTGGGTTGGGTGTCAGCTGGGAGACCGTCCCCAGAAAACTGAACTCCCTTCTCTCTGCACATTCAGCATTGCCCCCTCCTTCCTCCTGTGCCCATCTGCAATCACCCCAACACGCTGCAAATCAGATGACATGTGACACACTGCACTCCTTCCCGCTCTGAAAGGAGTCCGTCTATGGGGACGAGAGGTCTGGTTTATATTTTAAGCAGCTAGAGTGAAAAACGGGGGTCTGATGAGGTAAGGCCGTGGCAATGAACACCTTGCAGCTGTCCAAGATAATTACCTTGCCTCGCCATGCTGGAGCCAGGGCCGAGCACGGCAGGAGGCTTGCCCCGTCCATTATAAGCATGGGGACAGAACCAGTCAACTTAGGAATTCCCTCCTCCACCTGCACCATTGCTACAAGTTCACAGCCACTGCTGAAAACACAGCAGAAGTAGCCAAAGGGGTGGAAGATCCCAATCAACGTGAACTTTTCCTCCATTTCCAACCCTTGGAGAGTTCCAGAGAAGAGTGCTCATGGCCATCTCCTCCTCTGAGCTACTACCTCGACAACCAGGGCCCTGAATATTAGCTGACGGCTGATGAAGCAAGCAACCAGGAAGACTTAAAATTGGCATAGGACAGAAGTAGGGAAAAGGACAGTGCATGTGAGAGCGGGTAGGGAGAGGCTGAAAGATATTTGCCATCAGCTAGGAATGACCTATTACAATGCCCACCTCCTCCCTCAAGCTGGGACACAGTTCCATGCAGTGGTTTCATGGCCACCACACTCCATCCAGTGGAGGGTATTTTGAGGTTTGAGGGCTCCTAGACTGTTGACTACCTCCATGCTACCCCTGCAGGACATGGGTGGCACCATCTGACTTGGATTTTACTGGACTTCCTGGCTGCAGTGCCCCGCAAATGCTCCATCTCCACACAAACACTAGTTCAAGGAGAATGCCCATCTTGACCATGGACCCAACAGTGATGGGAAGCAATGCCTGGGAGCATCCATACAGGGTCTCCCTTCCTTTGTGCTAAGTCCTCAGATAAAAATGGCTACTGCCTAACCCTATTGGGTAGACAATCCAATTCAGGTGACCCACCAACTACCACAAGGTATGCATCCTACCCCTTAGAGAGATGCCCCAGAAGTGCAATGGTCAGGGCATGGAGCATAGAAAGTACATGAAAAGTCCAGATCTTGGCTAGTTCCTATTGTCACTTGGAGCTTCCATTTCTTCCTCTACGAGATGCAGATAGTATTAAGTGACTCTCACAGGGTGGCTTTTATGACACAATCTGTGTCAAAGTACTGGGCACAGTGCCTGACATTAGCATGTACTCAATAAATATTAATTTGCTTTATCATTATTTTCTAGCCCCTGCCTTGCATCATCCAGGTCTAAAATGACATAGCAAAAGGAGGGAGGTGGCTAGGTACATAACATTACTTGTAACCTTGTTCATATCACCCAGAAAATTTAAAAAATGCTAACTTTTCAATCATACATCAAATATTAGCATAGGATGATCCTTCTAGCTAGATAATCTCAATATCAGTCTAGGATGCATTTAAAAGTATCCTAGTGTGATAGTAAACCTAGGATATTAGGAGGTAATGGTATCCTATTTTGCTACTTCCTTGGTAATTGGATTGGCTCAGCCCAATGTCCAGCACATACTGACAATTTGATAGATGCTCAAATAACTACAGTGCTATGAAGTTTGAGATGTAATTAATATTGATGATTCTGTTCTTTGTCTAATGTTTTTTTCAAGAGTTCTTAGAAGTGGGTAACCAGAGGCTGGGGGGAGGTTGTGGAAGGATGGGGAAGAATAGACACTGGCCAGCAGGTACAAAGTTAGGGTCAGATAGGAGGAATGAGTCCTGGGGTTTCACTGCACAGCAAGGTACTATGGTCAATAATGTGCTATACATTTCAAAGTAGCTAAAAAAGAGGATTTTAAATATTCTGATCACAAAAAATAAATATTTCATGTGATAGGTACTCGAACTAATCTAATTTGATCATTCTACAACAAATACATGTATTGATATATCACTTGGTACCCCATAAGTATATATGCCATAATTATTATCTGAACATTAAAAATAAAGTTAAAAATGAATTCTTATGACTGTTCACATTACAAAATTTTAAAAATTATTTCAAATAAGCCAGTTATTGCTGACAGACTTTCACAGGTTTATACAAAACACAAGGACACACTCGTCTTCACAGAGATGAAGCCCGTGTCCCTTTTAAACTCTTTATCCCAGGCAGCAAGTATTAACCTGCAATTATTACCATGTACAAAGGGCTCTACCATGGGTAAGAATGTGAATGGCCCCTGGTTCATTTCAGCAGTTCTGGTATCATTCATGAACTGCAGTTCTCATTTCATCTCTGACCTGGAGGGTACTGAGAAGCAAAAAATGTTCTCAGCCAGATCCAGCTGCCAGGACACTCACAGCTCAGCCAGCAGGTGCTGGAGCTTCAGACATGTGGCCCACAGATGCAGCCAGCCTACCTTGAAGCCAGTGCCTGCCAGCAAAGTCATCCCCAGAGCCTCTGAAGATCCCCTAGGCCCTGGGAAAACTGGTCTCTTGGAATGTGTGACCACCCACACTTTGGAATACAGGGACATGTGATTTGGCTACTCATATTATACTTGCACACATATACACACAAAGATATGTGCAGATACACATACAATCACACGTGTGGACACATATTTACACATAAAAAACATGTGCATATACACATATACTCGTGCATACATACATGAATGTCTTGACTTGGCCACCCTTCCTAACCACCTCAGTGACACTTTTGCTAGGGATGTTTGTGTTAGAAAGAAGGGCATTTTCTGTTGCTCAAACAACTTCTGGAACCAAACCTATGTAAACCATGCTTAAGGGGCCACCCTTGGACTTACATGCAAAAGGTGACCAACCATGGCCTGTGTTTATAATTCTTTCTGCTCTCTCCGCCTTTTCCCTAAATCCCCTAGCAAATGTCTTTACACTGTTGTCCTTTCACCCATGATCCTCTAGGCCCTGCTGATGGGACGATTAACAAGGTGAGAAGCATCTGGTTCCTGACCCCAGAAAATGTCCCAAAGCCGAATGAGCAGTATGGTACATTTGGAAGCTTTATGGGAGTAGGATAAATGCTTTCTGGCTAGCATGTTGGAAAACCTTACTCTGTGTGTGTGTGTGTGTGTGTGTGTGTGTGTGTGTGTAAGAGAGAGAGAGAGAGAGAGAGAGAGAGACTCTGACAACTTAGGTGGGTCTATGCTACTCTGTCACAGAACACAAACCTATCTCCCTTGGGAGGTCAATTCCATATTCCCATTTCCCCACAAGTAAGGCAACCAATGTGTTGAATTTCAACTTGCATGAAAAGACCAGGATGCTTGTATTTCAGAAGGAGGTCTCAGTAGACCTTCCTCACTGCCTTGCAGGGAAAGATGTTGCTCAGACTGACACCTGGGGGAGGGTTCTCCATCCTTTGAGGTTGCTACCTCTTGCATGAAGCTGTCAAATTGCACCAGATCAACATAATACAGCGAGTAAACCATGATGCACCAGAGCAACTTTCAAAAGTATTTCTCTCCTTGCCCAAGCCCGCCTGCCTGCTGCAGCATGTGCTGCTGTCTTCAAACTCACTATCCTGAAACCGCTTAAAAGAGCCTGACAGGTCATTTATTCTGTGGCAGAGGATAGCAATTTCATTGTCCAGAGGCAAGATACCCAACTGCATCAGAAAATCTGTACACTCGTGGAACACAGGTTTAATATGATAACAATTCCAAGGGTGTGTGGTCGTAATTCTTTCTGCTCTTTCCTCCCTTTCCCTAAAGCTGCTCACAAATGCTTTTACACAGTTTCCTTTTTTTAAAGGCCCTTCAATGAACCATCATAAATCAAATGTTTCATCATGAAGCATGATTATCAGGCACGCTTTGTGGAAAGAGCTAACTATGTAGGGGTCAGAGCCGAGCTGCTGCGATGGGATTCTTGCCATAAGTAGAATCCTTTTTAAAAATGGTAACTGACTCTTTGTAGCAACCCTGCTGGCATTTATGGGGTTTCATGTGGGTACCTGGTGGAGACGGGAATGATGAGCAAAGAAGGTTAACAGGACAACACTTGCTTCAGAAGCGGAGTCAAGACTACTATGTACTTATTGCTCCATAATGTTCTGACAGCTGTTCCCACAGGTTATTTGGTGAAATCCACATAAGGCAAAGAAGGTAAGTATTCCATTATTATTTCTATGGCATAAATGAAAACAACCAAAGCTTGGAGTATTAAACACCCAGCTTCCTCATGCCTAGCATAGGAATAATGGACCCTGAATTTCTTCCAGCGGTAAACCATAGCATATGACCAATGTTTATGTGATTTCCCTTATGGGATAGAGTTAGACCCCAAGTCTCCTAACTCTTGGTCCCAGATGTCCCCCCTAACCCTAGCTAGCATCTGCACCATGAGACAGCATCTCAACTGTATTGCAACAAAATGCAAATTTTGAAGGAGATTTCTAAACTTGTGTTAGATACTGAACTTGTGATGAGATCTTGGATAAGAAGCTTACATCCATTTTTAATATTTTGGAAGATTCATCTATAAGCAGAATTGGGAGCTCATTAAGCCATGCTTAATTCTTTCTGGGTTTGCAGTGCCCAGATATATGGCATCCTATATAAATGTTCATTGAATCGAATTGAGAATAACAGCAAAATTCTCTTAACTCCCACTGATGCTTTCTCTCCAGGAGTACATTGTGCTTGGAAGCCCAGGATGTTGCCCATAGATCCCAGGGCTGCAGAACGTAGCATTTCCATATACTCATCCCTCTAAGCTCAGCTTTTTTAGGTAGTAATGAATGGAATTCTTTTTTTAAGCTCTGCTTTCAGAGTTTATTTCATGTCTTTTTATATTTCATATTATATTTATATAAAAAAAATCCTGACTGTACCACATTTTAGAAACCTATTCAGTCAAATAATAATCCTATTGCTTGGCTGCCAGTCAGAGAAGGAAGGTCTCTCAAAGAATGATTGACCCAATGCCAGAAAAAACTGAATGTCAGAGAAGGATCATCCCAAAGGTAGACTGAGCTTAATGGGGCCAGCGGTCTGTATGGGCACTGTTCTGGAAAGGTCCTTCAGGGTTAGGAGTGCCAGCTGCATCAAGAAGTGGCATGTCACCAACCCACTGGGTAAAAATGGCACATTAGAGTGACTTTCCTGGCCTCTCATCATCAGTCACTCAGAGTCAGAGGTGAAAGGGGGCCCCAGATGTCCCGAGGCTGGGGGACCATCTGCTCATCCTCCCTGGGAGGAGCCCCAGTCCCTCAGTGACCATCACACTTGGTCTTCAGGGCTGCCTGGGTGACCCAGAGATGAAAAGAGGACAGAAGGGGCAGAGAAAAAGTTATCAGTCAGGAGCAAAGATTTGGAGATCAGAGGAACACACCAGTGTTACCAGCCTAGATTTTAGAGCCCAGGACCACAGAGGTTGCAGATATCAAGGACAGTTGTGGGTGAGCAGCTGTGTATATAACAGCAAATGTCAGTCAGCAGAGGAACAGGGAGGAAAGGCAAGACAGCCTGGGAGGATGGAAAGGAAGCATCCTGGCCCATGCACTCCCACGAGTTCCAGCAGACGTCCTGTCCACCCCCTTTCTTCTTGGGAATGCCTCGGGAGTCTTACTCTTCTGGAATGGGCAACGTTCCTCACCACCTACTCTTTCTTCTGGATTCCAATCTGCTGCTGCTTCTCTGCGGGATTCTTCCTGTTCTTATTTTTTTTCTTCTTCTTCTTCTCTTCCCTTTCAGATGCTCACCTTTGTCCTTGCAAATATTGTTATTCCATTGCTCTTGCATTTAGTAGGTACTTACTAAGTGTGCTCTGTGCCCCAGGCCCTGGGCTGAGCACTAGACATGAAACAATGACCAAGACAGAAGCCATCCCAGGCCTCCCCAGCTCACGATTTTGTATGACAATGAGCATTTACACATGGAGCCAACTTGCCCCGTGAGGAAGGTTCTGCACCCTGATTTTTCTGTGTGGCTTCTGCTTGGAGTCCCTTTGATTTGCTTTGTCCTGATCTGGCAGACTTAAACTTATTGGCTATTGAGACTGGTAGGGCCTGAGGGGTCAGACCCCTCTACCATGCTCAATGCTAGCTGGCCTCATGGGGTGGCTACTGGTTGTCGGATCTGCGCCATGTTGCCTCCGGACACTACCCTGGCTTTATCACCTAGAAGGCCCATCAGTTGGGCTCTGAAGTCACAGAAGAGTGGTCCTCAGGGCCAGGCTTTTCCACCAGGTTTCACACGTCTAGTGTCTCCCAAGGTTCAGCACCCACAGCATCTGAGGAGAAAGAAGTTCTGCCAACAGAAAAATGTTCCTTGCCAACACTCCAGGCTCTCCTTTCTTTATGGGTATGTTCCCATTGTAAAGGCCAACCATCCGGGCAGGGGTCCTAGCTCAGTGGTAGAGCGCCTGCCTAGCACATGTGAGGCACTGGGTTGGATTCTCAGCACCACATTAAAAATAAAAGTAAATAAAACAAAAGTACTATGTTCATCTACAATGAAAAAAATATTTAATAAAAAATATTTTAAAAAAATAATGACTTATGATCCATCCCATCTTTCTTATGTCTAGATCTCTTTGAGGGAGACTTACTGTCCTCCAGACTGCTCTCTATCATTTGCAAAGTCCCAAGCCTTCAGAGGGAACTATTATACTGCCGAAGTCTAAATCAACTGTCAATCATCTTCCCAGGATCCACTCTGTATATTCTCTCTTCACTCAGAACACAGGAAGAGCTGGCAGTTTCACAACTGTTCCCCCTGTGCCCTCTCCTCCTAGATGCTTCTAGATTTCCAACAGCTGGCAGCCGGCCACCTGCTTTCCTGTGTATGCTCAGTCCACACCTACAGTGCTGTTGATGGTGGACATGAGTATGTCCCCCTGATGGCTTTGGACTCAGTCTTTTTAGGGGTGCATCCCTCTTAATTAACCTTGAGTCTGTATCCTTTCTTTATTACATGGAAGGGAAAATATTGTCACCGAACAATTCAGCAGGGGAAATTTCCTAAGACCAACATGTAGCCTCTCCAGGGTTCCCTTTCGTTTTTCTAAATTGGTACTTCTCTCAAATTAAAATGTTTCTGGCATAGCTTCTTTTTAAAAAATGTGTGCTTCCATTCCAAGAAACACAATAATAGACTTATCCCATCCACAAGCAGAGGAGAGCCATGGACTCATTAGGCTCCTTACTAAAGCCAATGAGGCTGTGCATCCCTCAGGTCTTACTTTGTTCTTTCTCCCCAGATGCCCTGTTTACAAATGCCCTGAGCCAGATCAAAAACATTTAGATGAACGTACAAGCATTATCTCGCTAAATTTCAGCCTTCGTTAATATTCTTTTTAGAAGCAAAAAGTTATTCGTACTGAAACTCCACACTTTCTCATCCATATTCGAAAAGTAAACTGAATACTCCTTATGCTCTCAGAAAGGCCCTTTGCTCGGGTGTTGTGTCAGGAGTCAACTCCCTTCTTGACAACAGGGTCCACGTTCTATACTTTGTGCATCCTGAGCAACAGGTGTTTGGTCCTGTAAAGGACCCTAAGTTCCAAACTCCCAGGCAGCCTGGTGCACATCTGTGCTAGGCATGCATTGGTTGAGTGGGTGGACTGTGGGTCTGGGTGATGGAGTGCCTGTCAGTGGGTATCCAACAACTACTACGTGCCTTCTCCACCTGCCCCACATCTGAGTACTCACTGGCCACCATCAGGCTAAGTTATTTTTCTAGAAGAGCAGAAGAGCCCGACAGTAGCTATTCCCACTCCCACCTACTGAAAACCAGCACAATGGGTCCATTAAAAAGCATCTTCTCAAGCTTGGTTCTCATTAACTTCCAGACCTAGCCAATCAAACCTTCCACCACATTCCCCCTTCCATGTGTAGCTTAATAACTCAAACCTGCCACCAGCTCCTCCCACGTGAATTCTTTTTAATTTTTTTAGTTGTAGATGGACATGATACCTTTATTTTATTTATTTATTCTATGTGGTGCTGAGGATTGAACCCAGTGCCTCACATGTGCTAGGCGAGGGCTCTACCACTAAGCCACAACCCGGGCCCCTCCCATGTGATTTCTGAAGCTGAAGGGAAGAATCTTATCTGGAGTAATTTGCATCCCATACCACCTGATTTTCTCTCTTGGGTCTTCAGAGCCTTCTCCTCATGGCAGCTGAGTGGGTACCCTGCCTTGGTGTCCACTCACTCAGTCCTGGATGCCTTGGTATCTCCTGTAGGTCATGCCCTCTGAGTGAATCCTCCCACAGAGATGGGTGTTAAGAAATGGTTGAGCCAGAAATGATTATATCTGAGCAAATCATGGTCATCACTACATAACCGATACTCACTTCTGGATAAATGGCATTTTTCACAACCAAAATGCTTGAAAATTTCCCAAGTTGTTTTTTGTTTTTGTTTTTGTTTTTTAAGGTAATTATATGGTTTGGAAAACTTGCCTGATTCCATGACCAGATCGGTTTGAACACACCTTAACTTACTGTCCAGAAGGAAAGAAAAACAAAAGAAGTCCTGGGGACTGTCTGAGACTCTGTGGGCCCCTTTCAGTGTTTTCCCCGAGATTCCTACCCTGATGTGGTTGACACAGCCTCTTAGGCTCATGTGACATGGTGGTAAAAATCAAAGCCATAAGTAGAGAACAAAGCTCACAAGAGTTTCTTGAGGAAGTGGGTAATGTTATGATCCAAAAGTTGAGCTGATGTCTCTCCATGGTAGGTTTGACTTAGCTCTGTATCATGTCAACAAAAGCACAGCAGTTCACATGGAGAAAGGCAAGGCAGAGGCAGGGCACCTAGTGTGCCAAACCAAGTTGGCCACGTATGCTCTTGTGCATAATCAATCAACCAGATTGACTCCCCATCTCCCTGAGCCATAAATGAGTAATAGTATTAGCACCTTACACTTGTTTATGGTTAAATGAGATACTGCTTTTAGCACACTCAAAGCAGAGACTGAACTTCACTCCCTCCGTGAAAGTTATGGTGACAATGCCAGTCTTTCCCATAATGCTTTTCAGTTCAGCCTCACGACAGCTAGATAGGCTAGACCCTGTGATCAACACTTTATACAAGAGGGAATCCAGACTGCATGCCAACAAATGTCTTCCCAAGACTTATTAGAAGAACTGAAGAGAGAATTAGAAAAGGGCAGAACCGTGGATTCCATCTGAGGGGCCCCAAGAGGACACTTGGTATAGGCTTTAAACCAGCCTGGCTGCCCAGATATTGCATACAAGAAGTGGACTCTAACTTCTCCATCTCTCTTAGCTTTCAAACTTTCCCTAAGATGGGAAGAGGAAGGAAACTAAGTTTCTGCACCAGACACTGTGACATGTGTTTTAAATAAGAAAAGAATTGCTGTTCTCTATATATATATCAGGCATCAGCTACCGGGTGCCTATGCTGGTTCATTGTGGCCTCATGAAGACCCACATGCCCCTTTGCCTCGTGGTTCCATTTTACAGAGCAGGAAACGGACACAGTGAAATAAGTGGTCCAAGGCCCCCTGAGCAGCCAGTGATGGACGTAGAATTCCAATCCAGGCTGGCTGTCATGGCACCATGGAGCTTGCAGGAAGCCGGAAGCTAGTGTGCACACCTGTGAGTTCTGCAGCAGGCCCTCACCTGGACTTCAACCTCCTTCCTCTCCCCCTCACCCACATCTATAATGCGCATTTTCATTAGGCTTCTTTGCCCAGTGATCTGTTGATTTGTTATATTAGAATTGCAAACAAATGCTCTCATTTCATCCTTCTCTCCTCATCTCCTGCCCTCCTGGCGTCTGGAATTCGGCATTGATTTTTCTGGCCCCGCTTCACTGCCTGACTGACATTTTGCTTGATTCCCCCTTGGAGACCTCAGGCTGGCTGGCCAGGCTCCCGTTGGTGCCCAGAATGGAACAGCATATCACCTGGATAAGCTGAATTGGTCTTTGTCCCTTCCCCTGTTCTCAAGGGCCAAGAATGAGTGGCCCCTGGACTTTGTCCCCATTTCCAACTGATGGATATACACCTCCTCCTTCAAGGTTCTCACCAGGAGGGGAGGAAAGGCTGCTAGGAAATGCATATCCCTGGGAGCCGGGACAGGTGAGTTTTCACCTGCTAAGTCCTGATGTTGGCACCTGTACCTGGGGTAACCCAAGGGCTGGTGGATGAGGGAAGCGATTTCAAAGGGATGAGGAATAGGGTACCTGCAGGTAAAGCGACTGGATCCCTTGGTGCAAACAGACGAGCACTAATCTCTTGACCTGTTAGAGGTCTGCATGGAATTGTTGCTTTTTAAAAATTGGCTTTAATAATCCCCAGAGGTCACCTAAATCAGTTTTCTGTTCATAATGCCCAGCACATCTTGGGAAGATGGGTTTCTCTCCTAAGTGAAAAAATCCAAATAAATCCGCGTACATGCCCTCTTTCCTTCCCAACTCTTAGTGTCTGTCCCTGATGGTATGTTGGAGTACTAGGTGCCAAAAAGGGCTACATTTTCCTTTCCAAACTTGCTTCTCCCAGTGATGCTGACAGTGGGTGACTGAGTTGGCATTTTATGAGCACTACATCTCTGCCAATATGGTCGGGGGCCAGCAGTACCCTGTGAAGTGGTCACTGGTGACCAGCTCCACAGTGAGGGGACCAGCAGAGGTGTGCTGATGTCAGCAGTGGCCAGCTTAGGAGAGCCAATGGCTAATTTTCAGGAATATTGTGAACTTTTTGTTAAATCAATTAGTAGTTTGAACTTATCATGTTGGAAATATTTACATCACAGTAACTGGCCTATGCTATAAATCAGAACTTTTTCTTTTTTTCCTGGAAAGCCAGAGAGTTTAGTGCAAAGGGCACCCAGCTGTGGGGTAGGTTGGGCAGAGTAGAGGAACAGAAAGAGTGGGTAAGGTGAAAGAGAAGGAAGTAAGTCAAGGAACCCAACTCTTTGATATCTTAGAAAGTACAACCTCTGACCTCACAAACAACCCTCCTACCTAGACACAACCTCACTTCCCAGATCCACAGGTTGCTTCTTCCCTGGGGCAAACAATTCTTGTTCAGGTTCTTAGACCTAAATTGGAGAGAGAGATAGGATTTTGGATCCTATCTTTTCTTAGATGCCATGAACTACAGACGAAAGAATCAGCAGAGAGCTTTCAACCACAGACTGGATTTTATATACAATTTACACACAACTCAACCCTGGCTCTCTCTCTAGCTATTCCTGTGTAAATGTTTATCCTCCACAGCAAACTGATGAGTTCATCAAAAGCAGAGACCGTGCCTTTTATTTCTCAGAAATCCTCGACAATGCTTAGTAAGGTCCTGAAGACACAGAAATTAATAAACATTTAGGTTATTAATTAAATTGCTTTAAATTGAATTGAGCTGTATTGGTGGCAAACCATCACCTCATTATCAAAAACCAAGTCTTTTGAAGTCTCTTTGTCTAATAAGGTGAAAACTAACCCGCTAACTAGATAGACAGACACGGGGTTAGGCATAACCTTGACCTGATCATGTGTCTCATGCCTGTGATTCAGCTCATTCCAGTTGTGCAGATGACTGGCTCCCTCTCCATGGTTTCCCAGGATCCTTGTCTCTGGTTCAGATCCATATGGCTTTTTCAGCTCTAGTTTGGTGGGTAGGAAGCTGATCCAGGGCCCCTGATGATGTTTGACTACACACCCTAAACACCCCAAATAAGGACAATCCAAAGTCAAGACAGGTGAAAACGACAAAGCAGATGCCACTGAGTGCTCTGAAGCAGGGAGGCACCCTCCACTCACAGCCTCCCACCTGAGCAGGGCTTCCCACCATGGATGATTCATTTCAGGGAAACCAGGGTCCCAGGGACAGGAAGGGACAAACCCTGGTCTCTCTCCACACCAGCTCTGCTCCTATAAAGGAGTGAGGAAGCAGATGCTCCTCTTTTGGTGTTGCACTGTCCTTTGCTGGGCTCCCCTATCACATGCCTCCATTTGCCCAGCTTCTCTGACTTCCTAATGGCTTCACCCAGAATCAGAAACGAGGCTCCTTCATCGCCCTGGATAAGAGACCAAATTTGCTGTCAAGACATTGCCTCTAAAGAGAGGCCTGTCCTCTCCATTCTGGTGGCTGAAGTTCAGGCTGCTTCTACTCAAAGTTGCCAGTGGGCATTTACTTTGCAGGGACCAAGACCTCTCTGAGAATCTTCTCAAAATTTCTGGAAAATGCTCACCATGACTTTACAGGGCTCAGAAGACTCCAAAAGCCCAGTGGTGGTGGTAGTGTGTGTGTGTGTGTGTGGTGGGGAGTGGGTGTTCGGCCAAGGGCTCCAGATTAAGGGCAGCTGCTGCAATGCCCTCTCTGTCACACTGTCCATTTTCTTCCTGGACAGCAGCTCCTTTTTGTCAACTCTCAGATCCCCACTCTCCTCCAGGAAGGAAGATGACTGTTCCATGGGCCCCTTCACACAGAGATGAACAAACTGTTGTCCACAGAAACCCTGGGATTTGCTCTAGGAATGGATTAAGAGAGATGGGATTTGGGAGTATGGGTCCAGGAAACTGACCCTTGCTGGCACTTAATGTAGCTTTATGGAGTTGATCTCCTAGGTCTCAGACATAGCCACATAGAAAACTCTGTCCCTCTCCCTAGCCAGGAGTTGACACCAGAGGTTTTCCTAAGGGAAAGGGGGCTCCTCTCGGGAAGCAGGACAAAGGGCGAGTCTGCCCACCATTGAAGGAGCAATGTCTAAATGGCTGTGACTCCAGTTCCTCTGTTAATGGGGAGCTCAAAGACCCCATTGATTCCATTACTGTCTCATCAGAGGCAAGGTACCATGTTTACCTCACTCCCCTTCCCCAACCCCTCTGTCACTGGGCCAATGATGAAAACTGTCTGTGGAGGCCAGAAAGGCCAGGACCTGCCCTCCTTCAGTCAAGGAAGCGTAGCTCCAGCAGCCTCGGAGCAGAGGAACCGCTCAGCCTACTGTAGAGACAGTGGCTACGGAGGCAGCTGCAGCATCCCTGGGACTCAATCCTCATGCTGGGTATCTTTCCCTGAAATTCCAGAATCATCTCCCCATGTCAGTGAGTAAGGACTTTCCACTGTGGCCTGGGTTCTCTGGGCAGTCAGAGGTCCTGAGACCTGGTATGGAAATTCCTGGGCCTCTTGCTTCATGGTTCAGGACCCCAGCAGGGGTCGAATCTTTGAAAACTCAACCACCCAAGGCCCACATGCCTCAGAAAAAAGAAAACTCAAGCTTGAAGAGAAACTTCAGGTTATACTCTCATCAGTACCTAGGCCCTCAAGGTATGGATTGTATAAACCCAAGGGGCCTACGGCCTCCTGCCCCCCATTTTTAAAAACAAGATTGACCCACAGGAGAGCATGTCTAGAAAGAGAGAGACCAGGTGGAGCAAACCCAGACCCCAAGGGACCCAGGCTTATCTCTTCCATTCAGGTCCTGGAATTCCTCAGCTGGTGCAGCTCCGGGGCTGCTGGATTTACTCCACAGCCTCTGGCTGAGTCTTTGCACTGGGCTCCTTCCTCACTGACTCCCTGTGCTGCTATTTCTCAGGCTCATCACTGGAAGGGAGCCAGAGGCAGCAGCTACTGGCTTCCCTAGCAGGGGGAGCCTTGCCTACAGGATCCCAAGTGCTGAGCAACTGAGCAGGTACTCAGGGAGGAGGGTCTACCAGGGTAGGTGAGTCCAGTTCCCAGGAAGTCATGCAGTTCGCCAACACAAGGGAATAGACATAGAAAAAATATTAAGCAACACAGAATTCTGGTCCCAAGGCGAAATTTTAGAGAGAGCCCCCTTGCACTGACGTCCAGCTGAGAAAGGACTTCTCTCTTGCAGGCTCTCAAGAATTTTGTTGCCAGCTCCACTTGATGCGCTGGCAGGGAAAGGGTGGTGGGCGGAGCAGGTAAGGGAGCATCTTTGTCTGTGGACAGTCTGTCTAGGAGAAAGAGGAGGCAAGAGCTGCACCCATGGGCCCAGGGGAACTCCCAGAAGAGAGGAGAGAGAGCAGGCTCCAGCTCCTATACTGGCTCCATGGCCTGGAACAGACTGGGCATACTAGAGACTGGCAGGGGTGGGTCTGTGCAGGCTGGACACACTTAATGGCAGGAAGGACCTTCGTAGAGATGACAGCCAATGATCATTCTCTTTCTCAAATTCAAAAACTGCTGCTTCCTTCAGGCTCAGTATGAACATTCTTTGTAAAAGGAGGCTCAAAATACAAGACACCAAAACATAACGCCACACTTGCCCGCCCCTTCCTTCCCTAAGGGTTCCTTTCCATTCCAGAAAGTGTTGCTAGAAGGACACTCAAGAGATTCTCGGCCCTTTCTTTTGGTTTTATTTTGGTCTTGAGTCTGACGTAGCCATAGAAGTCAGAGCGAGGGGGAGATGTTTTCCTACCCTGCTTTGACCAGGCCGGGGGACATTATTTCCAGAAGAGCTCAAAAGCATTTATCTGTCATCATCTTCTGCAGAAAGGCATCTTGGTAACACACATTTGAGAGAAAGAAGACTCAACCAGCATGAAGAGGCAAAAGAGGCAGGAGTAAAAGGCTGGACTTCTACCTCCACACTCACATCCCACCCACTGGGACACTTTCCAAGTCACTGCGGGCCTTTTCAATGCAGGAAGCTTGCCTCATGCCCATCTCTAACAAGTCCACATTATGCGGGCTCAAAAGGTTCAAAAGGCAAGGAAGAAAGGAAGTCAAGTGGTCTAACACAGGAAAAGCAATGGCGGCCATGAGGATCAGAGTCCAGAAAGACATGGCACAGAGTTAGGTGGTAGTCTCAGATTCCTCCATGAAGTGGTCCTTAGAAAGCACTCCCGTGCAGCAAGGCCTAGGGCACAAGGGGTGACAGCCAAGGTCCCAGCTCCCTGGAACATGATGCTCTGCCTCCTTACATCCATGGTGGAAGAGCAAAGGAAGGCAAGGTTGGCATCTGCTCATGAGCAGCTCTCTCCATCCACACCCAAGCTATCTGGGCTCAGAAGGCAGGGAGAGGGGAGAACAT
Source organism: Sciurus vulgaris (assembly GCF_902686455.1). Taxonomy (NCBI): domain Eukaryota; kingdom Metazoa; phylum Chordata; class Mammalia; order Rodentia; family Sciuridae; genus Sciurus; species Sciurus vulgaris. Next base: position 22,228,596 of record NC_136468.1, on the reverse strand, counting down.
GAGCGTAGATGTGGGGGGTCCAAGAAACAAGTATCAGCTGCAAGACAGCTCCCAAGGTGGTCAGAAATGAAGATCCTAATTACATTCCTCCATTGGCGATGACCTTGGGTCACCACGCACCAGCAATTATTTACTCTGGCAAAGTGATTAGGGAATTGGGACCGGGGAATTGATATGTGCTGGGGTAGAGGCACATGGGGGTTTCGAAGACGAGGGTGGAAGATGCTCCTTTCGCATCTGCTTCCTCCTAATTGGGGTCACCCCAGGCATCACTTAGAGAGCTGTATACCTCCTTCTACTGTGGGATCATGATGAAGTATCTGGAGGCCCAAAAATGACAAAAGAAAAAGAAGAAGGACAGGGGCAAAAGAAACAATTTCCTGCCAACACTTGCAAATCTTATGCAAATCACGGAAAAGAGGGAGAAGTTTCAACCAACAGGCCCCGCCACCAGGATGAAAGGAGAGCAATCAGATGGCAAGGACAAGACAGGAGCAGCGACAGGAGGAGCTGGAGGAACAGGTGAGGTAAACCCTAAGCAGGGACAGAGGCTGAGGCAGGGTCCTCGGGCACGGCCCTTGAACGAGCAGCATCCTCTGGGAACTTGTTAGAGATGCAACTTTTAAAGCCACACCCCCGCTCCACGGACTCAGGAGCTCCAGGGAAGAGGGCAGCCATCTGTGGTGCAAGGGGCCCCTGGGTGATTCTGATTTGCATTCAAATTTGGGAAAGACCTGGCAGAAAAAGGGACTCCAGTTTTTCATTCCATCCTTCACCCACAATGAGTGTTCCGTTTCCCTTTGAGACTTGGCCTCACTTTCACTGGCATCCAGCAAGGTTGTCTCTGACCCATCAGCAGAAATGACATCTGAGCATGGTTAATTTTGAAAGGCAGGGTTAGTTTTGCACATACCCTTGTCCTTGGTCCCTAGTGCGGACGGCAGATGTTATTCAGTAGCACATGAGTTTAGCATGTTGTTCCTCAACTCACATTCCTGTTCAGGAATAGAAGGAACATCCACACCTTCACCAAATGTCAAGGAAGAAGGAAGCTGTGAGCAGCTACTATGTGCCAGGCACCATCCTAGGCACTTCTTACATAATATCTCAACCCTCACACTGGCCTCATTGCATACACAAGAAAATATGGCATGAGAGGCAAAGTTGTTTCTGAGTCTCATTCTTTTTCCCTCCACCATATCACACTCCCTCCTCCTCATTCTATAAATATTAGAAACAACAACGAAGTCTCTGCATTTTCTGTGCAATTAATTTTCAAGCCACACAAACAAATGCTATCTTATCGTGCACACAGGAGAAGCAAGGATCCTGAGAGGAACATCTCTGGCTCCACCAGAAGCTGGTTGAGAAATGGCCCCAGGAAAAAGAGACCAAGTGGACAGATAGAAAGATCTTCACTAAGGGCTGAATTTTGCATCCCCGCTGCAAATTCATATGCAAAAGTCCTAAACCCCAGGGCTCAGAATGTGACTGTATTTGGAGTTGGTCTATAAAGAGGTAATTAAGTTAAAATGAGATCATTAGAATGGCCCTAATCTAATAGCACTGGTGTCCTTATAAGAAGAGATTTGGAAACAGAGGGAAGATCATGTGAGGACATAGGAAGAAGAGAGCCATCTGCAAGCCAAGGAGAGAGGCCATAGGAGACACCAGCCCTACCCAAACCTTGACACTGGGCTTCCAGTCTGCTCAACTGTAAGTCAAAAATGACCATAGTTTTAGCCACCCAGTCCACAGCACTTTGTTACAGCAGCCTAAACAGATGAGTACACACCTCTTCCTGCCCCTATGGGCTGTCTATCACCCACAGCCCCCGGAACTGCACTCGCCAGCACCCTGCCTGCCCCAGGGCTGCAGCTGACCTGGGGCAGCAGTGACCTGGGGCTCCAGCAGTGCATGCTCTGACAGTGCAGGTGGCTGGACCTCAGGGAGACAGGCAGTGCCTTTGGGCCACCTGCCACCTCCAGCTTCACCAGGCTCTGTCTGCACACACACGCACGGAAGGTCCGCAGCCGCCACTGCAGCCCTTCTGGAGCTGCCTCCTGCCTGCCAGGTGCTGGAAGAAAGCATAGAGCTGGAGGAAGAGAACTAGAGAGAGAGCCAAAGCAAAACGCCCATTTACAGAGAATACATTTACCTTCAGGTGCTGAGCGGGAGGGGCATCTGGCTCTCAGAATTGTGAAGAGGAACGGGAGAGAGGCAGGTGGCAAAGCAGCAACTAAGAGAGGATGGAAGAACTAGCCGTGCTGAAGTGTGCCCCAGTAGGTTGTGCTCTCTCTCTCTCTCTCTCTCTCTCATACACACATACACACACACACACACACACACACACACACACACACACACAGTGAGGGGCTGCTCACGTTTACACCTGGAGACAGATCAAATCCCAACACACTCACATGCAGAGGCATGCACACACGTCCACCCCGGGCGACACACAGAAGCCCCGCCTGCACATCTGTGGGGAGCCCACAGTTACGATGGCAGAGTGAGATGCTCCTGGGGGGATCCCCACTCTGCATTCTCCACACTCTCCCTCTTTGGGCTTCAAAGCTCTGCACCAAGTGTGTAGCTGTGAAGAGAGCGAGACAACCGGCGGAGGCTGCCGGGACAATCCACGTGGCCTGCCGGAGGGGAGGGGAATTGGCCCAGACAGTCCACAGCCAGGTTTCGGGTGTGGGTGCCAGACTCCCAGCGGACTGAGGCAGAGCCTCGCTCTCAGCTCCCCGACCCAGGCACGCCCATCAACCCCTCTGCCCCTCTCAGGAGACCTCCGAGGAAGATGGGGGACGTGCAAAGTTGTTCTGGAGAATGGAGGTTGAGGCCAGCATGCAGCAGCTCATGATGTACCCCACCCCCACCTCTGGCCCCAATGAGCCTGAAGCAGGACTTGAGGGGAAGACAGAAGGCCAAGGAACCATCTGTATTTATTTATTGTGGAGATGCCGATTTGCCTCTGCTCTGTTCCCTTTTCATAAGGTCTAGAAGTCTCTCAGTGCCCCTATCTTGACCAATTTCCTTAGGAGAGGTTGGAAGTACAGAACCATGCCAACGCAACCAGAGGGGCTAATCAACCAGGTCTGGATAGCAATGGGATTAAAGTCAGTGACAAATTTTATTACAGAGTTCTAACCATGCCCAGATAAGTGTGTGACGAGAAGATAACAACTCAGCTGTGAGCCAGCAGGCCACTGGGGAGCCCTTAACAGACTGAGCCCCAGGATGGGCCCAGAAGAGAGGAGGGGAGGGGTGGGGGCTGGGAGGAGTTGACAAGTCAATCAGGGGATGGGGAGGCTCCGCTCCATTCATGCCCAAGGACCACCCTCTGCCAGGCTCCCCAGGAAGGCCTGGGATGAAACGCTGGTGACTCACACATCCCTATAGAAAAACAGAAAAGCCATCTTATTTGTCTACAGCTCTGGGTCACTGTTTGTACTTTAATGATTAGGTCTTTCTAAAACCTCATCAAACTTTCAGATTGTCTAAATTCATTCTGCCCACACTGGACCCTGTCTTCCATGTCACATAAACACAGCGCATTTGGAGATTGTTCTCTGGTCCCGAAAAGGGTAATTTTTTTTAACTTCCTAGTTTGAAATAACTTTAGATTTATTGAAGAGTTGCACAGATAATAGACAGAGCTGCACTGTAACCAGCACCTAGTTTCTCCTCAGGTTAACACCTTACATAACCGTCGGACAATTATTAAGCCAAATTCACATGGTACTGTTTATCAAACTATAGGCTTACCCCTGAAGTTCAGTTTTCCACTAAAGTCCATTTGCTGTTTCAGGGTTCCATTAGAGATCCCCTGTGGTACGGAGGGTGTCTTTTACCTTGGCATGTTTCATCCTGTTTTAGAGTCTTTGTGACTAAGGAGATTAAAGTACAATTTGCTGAAAGAAATCCTAAGTCACCTGTGTTTCAAGTCCTCGTCTCCAGCCCATCCATCAACGAGAATGACAGAGAGCAGCAGAACCTTTGGGAAACCTGGGAAGCAGTGTTACTGTTTCTTTGAAGGCAGGTTCTGAGGAGGACATGGTGGAAATCAAGACTCCATGGTACATCCCTGTGTGGTTAGCCAACTAATGGCCCCCAAAGATATCCAGGTCCTAATCCCTGGAGCTGGTGAAGTCTGCCTTTTTACTCACCTTGCATGGCAAGAGACTTGCAAGTATGATTAGGTTAAGGACCTTGAGAAGGGAAGATTACCCTGAAGTATCATGTAAGTCCTAAAGGTGACTACAAGCATCCATACTAGAGGGAGAAAAGGGAAATCTTCCCACACAGAGGAGAAGGCAATGCAAAACAGAGAGGAGAGAGGTCTAAAGCTGCTATGCAGAGGGACTTGGAGACAGAGAAAGGATCCACCAGCCAAGGAATGCAGCTCAGAAGATGGGAAAAAAAGGAAATCGATTCTCCTCTGGAGCCTTTGGAGGGAGTGTGCTTTGTGAACACCTTGGTTTCTGCCCAAGGAAACCCATTTTGAACTTCTGACCCCCAGAGCTGTAATAGAATAGATTTGTCTTTATGAAGCCACTGAGTTTATGGTAATTTGTTACAGCAGTGATAGGAAACTAATTCTATCATTTAGACAATGAGCACCCAATAAGTACTTGTGGAACTATTATGTCCAAGTCTATCTTCAAAACCCAGTTGTACCATGTGGTCCAAAAATGAAAGGTTTTCCCTTTCTGTTTTTTTTCTGGTGAGGATGTTATCTAGCCTCCTAAAACTTAATAAAATATTTAAAAAATACCTTGTCTGTATTTGGCAGTGTCTGTGAAAGCTGAATAGAAGCAGTGACCCAGAAATTTCACACCTAGGTACATTTTCAGTAGAAATTTGAATATAAATGGTCACCATAAGCCCTACACCAGGGTATCCAGAGGGGTACTGTTGATATAAGCAAAAATTGCAAGCCATTCTAATGTTCATCGACAATGAAATGAAAAACAATTTTTTTGGTATAGCCACACAAAGCAATGTAACACAAGAAGAACAGAGTATAATTGCATGCAATGACACAGGTCCTTATCACCAACACAAAATAGAACAAGAAAAATGGGACACAAGAGGGTGCATCCCACAGGGCACCATGTGGATCCATCACAATGTGGTGAAGAAAGTCCTCGTGGAAGAAGTCAGGATGGTGGCTGCCCCCAGGAGGTGGGGCTAGGTCGCAGAGGGCAGGAGAAGATTTCTGGGGAATGGAATGTTCTGTTTCTTGATTTGGGGACAGGTTACATCATGAGGAGCTGAGCGTGGGAAAACCTACCAAGATGTACACTTAGGATATGCACTGTTTCCTGTATGTTTATACAGGAATAGAAAGGTACGGAGACTCAAGTTTGGAAAGAGCTCCTCCGCCCAGCCCATCCACTCCCAAAGCTCTGTGCAGTGGAGAGGTGGGCTCCAGGCCTCGCAGGACAAGCACAGCAAAAAAATGTCCGTATATTACCATAATTATATCTCTGCGAATGTGCAAAGCCCTCATTTTCCCTTCATGTCTATAATGTTGTGGGGACACAGGATGCAATTATAGCCCTGAAATATGCAGCTTAAGAGGCATAAATACATACATCGAGCAGACCTTGGTGAAGCAAGTGCATTTACATGGCGTGACCACACCAGAGTCAGCAGTCCCCACACTGCCTCCTACTACCATGACCCTCTGGGCTGCTATTCAAACAGAGACTTGAGTAACTCTGGGGATAAATTCTCCTAAGTTGACAGTTTCTGGGGCAGATCCCTTAATTTAAAAGTTGCATAAAGAAGCACAAGGTAAGCACTTAAATGGTAGCTGTTTTTGTTGTTGTTAGCACCAACAAGATTTTTTGTTTGGGGGGAAATAATCCCCCATCCCTTTTCTTATTGGAGCTTCCACCTCATTGGTTATCATCTATCATTCAAGAAAAGCTGGAAGGAAATGAATGACAGCAAAATGTGAAATAGACCAATCCTATTTCCTCATCAGCACAGAGAGGAAAAACCAATGAGCAATAAGCGAGCCAGAGTCGATTTGATTTTGTAGATTCTTTCAGGGTGAAACACATTAGGGTGTTAGGGATGTTCTAGAAGAAGATGAATGGGGTCCAGCTCTGAGGTTCTGCGTGTGGCTTTTTGCCTTCGGGCATTTTCAGTTCATATTTCTGCTTCTCCAGATGCTCAGGCCAGCGGGCAGCATGTCAGCAAATCTGGACTTGTTTAAGCACCAGCCCAAGTAAGTACAGATCAGAAAATAAACGTGTGTGGGGTGTGGGCTTGGAGAGCCAGATCTGGAGTAGGCAAGTTCCTCTGCACTTATTATAAAGCGCCCCAAAACCAAGTAGAATTTTTTTCGAATTATCCACAGATTTCAATGAAATACATCGCCTCTCCTTTCTGGAAGTGTGGATAATTGGAACTGACTAAATGGCAAAAAGAGCTGATTTTCAGATGAACATTTTTACGAAGAACTGCGCCCCTGCCCTACTCCTTCCTTGCCCCCCCCCCCCACCGACTTGCGCACGGTGCCCAATGCTGTCGCCTTCCTAGCCTGTAATAATATATGGTAGTGAAAGGCTCCCATCTGCACGCAGCATTTTGCATTCTGTTAGGTTGTATAGCAAAGACACAGGTGGCACGTATGCACACATCCTTGCCTCCTGCCTCAGAAAATCCAGATGTGTGCACAATCCAGATTGGTTGCACAAGAGCAACCAATAGCAAGAGTACTCATCGCATGCAACCTAAAAAGAATTCAAAGCCTAGATGCTCCAAATATCTTCAAAAATAGCTGCATGGACAGTATCAGATGTGGGCTCAACCCTCCCTCTTGGGGCTCCATTGTTCCACCTCTCAAGGGACAGTCACAGCCTTTTCAGCAATTTGGGTGTCAAAGAACCTGGAGGGAAATGCCAGCTGAACAGTGGGACTGGGGCAATGAGAGTGGTGTTGAAATTCACAATGTCACCCGTCTGCTGCCACAAACTGTGCTTCAGTTTTCTCTCTTTCTTTCCTTCTTTGTCCAAAGTGGTAAGAATAAACTCTGCTTCAGCAAATCTCATGTAGTGTTCACCATGAGGATGAATTTGGTTTTTCAAACAGAGAGAGATTGGAAGTTAATAAAGTTTTTTTTTTTTTTTTGATTTTCAGAAAAAAGCCCCTGCACATCCTCCTGTAGACCCACCATACATCTCCTACAGCCTCTCTTTGTAAAACCCAACAAACAGAAAAATAAAGAACACTAACGCAGCAGAAAGAGATTATACATTCAGAAAGATATATATTTTTTTAAAATTAGAACATTCAGAAGAAATAGATTCCTACTGGATAGATTTACTATAAGGAAAAAAAGGGGAAAAAAATGGAAAAAATTTTTTTACTCATTTTTTTTGGTAAGATTCAAGAGGACTTTTATTTGAAAAATTAAATAGTATCTAGGGTAGAGATCAGCAATCTTTTCCTCTAAAAGGCCAGAAAGTCAATATTAACAGTCTTTACACCACACAGTCTCTTTCAAAGAACCCAGGCTACCCAAAGCAGTAATAATATGCAAACAATATGCAAACAATATGCTAATGACAATGGACCAAGTCTGGCCTCCAGCTGCAATTTGGCCTCCTCCTCTCTGATAAAGGAAGCACCTGCAATCAGGTAAGGTGGCCTAAGTGGCTAAAGTTACATCACCCAAAGCATTAAGTAGCAGAAAGTACACTTCAAAAAGTAAACAAAGACACACTTTAAAAACTTCCCTAGAAATCAGGTGGTAATGAGAAAAAAATGAGACGTGACTGGCCAAACCTGAGGACCCAATATATACATGCAAAGAATCCTTCAAGGTGAAAACAGCACAGAGCAGAAATAATGATGCTGGTGATGGTAGTATAATAAGAAGCCTTCCTGCACTCAAAGCTTGAGTCTGCAGACTGGCAGAACAGATTTAAATGCAATATCAAGGAAATGAAGTCAACCCATATACATATCCTGATAAAGGCTTTTTGATATCTAGAGAAAATTCTATAAACCTTCAGACAGAGGAAAGGACAAGATCACCCACAAAGGAATCAAAGTCCAACTAGCTGAGACTTCTTCTCCTTCGGTCACTGCTCAGAGACAATGCAGTCACTCCAACTTAGAAGAAGGAAGATACTCAGTCAAGTTTTCGTTTACCTGTGTGAGGTGGACAGAATGACACTCTCAGACACCAAGGGATTAAAATAATTACATTATCAGTATTCCTTTCATGGAAAAGAAAAACAAAAAAAGTCTTAAGGGCAAAAGCTGATCTACCAGAAAACAAATCAAAATACAGAATGCACAGGTAGGGAATTTGCAATGTAATAGATCTAAGAACAACGATAAGCTGATGGAGTTGTCTAAACACTCAGTATAGTTTCAACTAGAAAATAGCAGAAATGTCAACAAGAATGTTTAAAATGGATTAATGAATACTGAAATTATTGTAATGTAAAACTATTACTACAGGTCTTAAAATCCAGATCATATTAGCAAAGATTGGAAAATAAGGGGAGGAAAGGGACATAAAACCAAAGTGTTGAATTCTTCACTTTGATGCTTAGGGAATATGGGCTTAAATATGCTTTCAAAAACTTAGGGGTAATCATTATTATTAAGTTAAAATAGGATGAATACTTTTCAAATCACCAGAGGGAGGGAAAGCAGAGAAAATTCCATCAATCCACATAATAAAAATTAACAGAGGATAAAAAGGAAGTAGGAAGTAATGCATTAGAAAGAAAACCAGAAAGCTTAAAGATAAAGAACAGAAGAGCAAAGATTTCACTGCGAAATATCAGGCTGCCATTAAAACTCATATCTTTGAAGGATATTTAATCACATGAAGAAATGTCCATAATGCAAAATGGTTGGGGTAGCAATAATATATACATACATGTAGAATTTCAACATTCTGTATGTTTAAAGTGCTCGTTTATAGGAAAAAAGAAAATAAACTTGAGTGTCGATAATAATTTTTGGAAGAATGTAAGAGTCCAGGTGATATTATCTTCTTGTTTATTCTGTATCTGTTTTCCACAAACAGTATACACTGCTATAATTATTTTAAAAAAGCAATCCATGTTATAAAAAATATTTAGGGTACAATGAAATCAAGTCGACTACTCTTCCATGGTAGAAAAGGAGACAAAGAGGGATTGGAAGACATTCTCCACCAGAGGTTAGTTTCACACAGTCAGTGGGCACCACTGAGTTGGAACCTGGATTTTCCATCTCTTGTTGCTTCCAGCAAACTCCTGACCCTCAGGATTCTCAGAGCATACCAGAAAAAAATCACTATAAAACCTTTAAGTTCCATATTCTTTACTATGTGCCTTGAATAGTATACATTTCCCTCACAACAAACAAAGATGTGTGTGTTACTGGCCCCATTTTATAGATGAGGAGACTGAGACCAGAGAAGACACAGCTGGGAAGGAACACTATTGGAATTTGAACACAGGTAGTCTGGAGTCAGCCCATTTGTCCCATCCCTACACCATGGGTCCTCTTTCTTTTCTTCCTTCTGGAAGTTAGGCAAAACTTGTCTGGATTTTATTGCTGCTATATTCTAATCTGTTCACTCTTTACTCTGGCTTAGGGGTACACAACTGTGAAGGCTGCTATCTCTTCCTTTCAGCTGGACCACAAATACAAATGCCCCCGACTGTCTCACAAAGACCCTGCAAGCTGCACCCCATAAGCTTCCCCAGCAGACATACAATCCCTTCCAGTCTAGTTTTAGTGGGTAAACAGAACTAAAGTCAAAGTGATTCCACCAACCCCTACACCCCCCAGCTCATACCTATGCACAGAGTGGAGGCCCAGCAGCCCGTCCAGTGGATGTCAGAGTCCTGGACACATCTCCCCACAGGCCAGCCAGCCAAAGAAAACTGTGCTGGCTGTCAGCAAAATGAATAAAATCCCTATCTTTGCCTAAAAGGCAGGGGAGGGGGTGGGGAGCTTACCTCTGAATTGCAATGTTACTAGGACACAGTTTGCTATAATAATACCAATTAACATCTCTCCCCACTTAATAGTTTCTAGTACAGGATAAAAATAGCAATACAAGCCGTGCTGAGATGCAAAAAATAACAATGGGAATGTGCTCTGGAAGAGCCCTGATCTATCTCACCTCGGGAGGATGGGGAGTAAGCAGGAATATTATGGGAGATTTCGGAGGAGGCTGAAGGGAGCCTTCTAGAAATTAAGAGCCTGTCATTATTGTGCTCTTCTTCTGACCTGAGTCACCAGATGTGCCAACAGAAGGCACGTGAGGCATGGTGAAGTGGCATTAGACTTGGGATGAGAGGATGTGACTGTCAGATTCCCACAGGGGCCTTCGCCAGTTCCATGGCCTTGCCTGAATCTAAACCGGATTCCTTATCTGCAAGGTGAGACTCACAGCACCCAGTCACAGGAGAATGTGCCATATAAATAAAGTAGGCTGCGAAAAGGTTTTGCAGACTGTAAGTTCCTCTTTGGATGTTGGAGTAGGCCCTGGGTGTCTGGTGGCGGTAGTGATTTGGTAGTGATTGCCAAAGTGAACGCTGCCATTGAGTTAGCCCTGCCCTCAGTAAGATTAATGGGAGACCAGCCCACAGGCCTTCCATGGTTCGAGGTCAGACACCATTCCTGACCCTGGCACATGGACCTTCAAGATTGTTTCTCAGAAGGAAACAAGTCTTTCCAAGAGAAAACATGGTCAGACCAGGAAACTCCTTTTTCTCATAGTTCTGAGATTGAGCTAAGAGAAAGGAAGGTCAATCACACTCAAGAAACTTCCTGAAAGCTGGCCCTCTTATATGGCCATCCCTAAGAGCCTAACCCAGCCCAAGTGAACCCAGGTGTCCCCACTGTGAGGGTACAATGTGAAGCGTTAAAAGGTCCCTCTTCTTCTCATTCTCTCACACACATCCCCATGTTCCCAGACCTCACCCTAATAGCACTGGACACATGGCTCTTAAACAGATTCAGTCTGGACCACCCACAAGACAGGTGTGTGGAGTGGGGCTTCCAGTTGTGCTGCACAGAACCTCTGAGCTCAGGAGACTCCTAGGAATCTTGGGGCACATGTGAAGACAGAGGGAAGTTCTGAAACCATCCCAACCCTCAACTGGAAATGATTTTTATCAGTTTAACATTTGGCTTCCAGGGTAAGATTTCATATGAAGAAAAGGGTCTCTCTCTAAAAAGTTCACAACCTTTGTTCTTAAAGCCTGTAAGAGTCATGACTGAGGTCTAGGGAAGAAGAACCTTGGTCTCTAAGCTGGAGCACCTAATAGCCTCTTCACCCACCCAAAGAATGACCATGTTTTCTTAAGGGGAAAATGTGTCCAACAATAGACCCATCCAGAATTTCTGTGGGCATGTGGCCACCATACCTGAGTACAAGGAATTTTTTTGGTTGACAGAAAAAGAAGTAGAACTCTGCCATGTACTGTGGTCCCAGGATCATGAGGACCAGAATTGTCAGCTTGGACCAGATAAGCCCAAATGCATCCCAACCTTGGAAGGAGGATGCAGACAGGTATGGCAGGAAGGAGAGAGAGCAGAAAGACCCAGGCAAGATGGCTTCTTTCCCAAAGAGCTGGAGTACAGGGGCACTGGAAGGGCTCACAGAACCCATCTGCTGCTTCAGAAATGCAAGTTTTAGAAAAAGAGAAGACGAGGGAAACAGATACTACCTTGGAGCTGCAGAGCGTTACTGCAAAGGGATTAGAAATCAACTGGTAACAATGGGCCACCATGCCATGATCCCTCGTGGGCCAGAGGGCCCAATCTTAACTCAGGAGGCAGCAGGAGGCCAGCAAGTTGCAATTGCTAAGCTCAGCTTCTCCTCAGAGATGGAGAAACTTGAAGCCATCAACTAGGGAGGAGTTACTGATCATTGTCTGGCTATAAAAGCTCTAGGGCAAGGAGGATGCAAGAGAGGACCAGTTTCAAAGGGGCGATTATGAAGGAAAGGGGATGTCTGACCTCTGTGGGAGGCCACAGGCCTTGGGCAAGCATCATGGACAACCACCGTCCACTCAGCCTGAGCCCAACGGGTACAAACCAGATCCTGTATTCAAATCCTGCCTGCACAGCCTAACAGATTGTCTTAGATTTAACCTCTCTGAGCCTGTGTCCTCAAATGTCTGGGGCAATAATAAGCATATTTACTCCGTGTCGCTGTTCTTGGATGAATTGGTGGATGGAAATCACACAGAACAACGTCCATGGCCAGCAGCCATGCAACTGACATTGACCAGGAGAGTCAGAGAATCCCCTTCGCAGTGGTCCTGGGCTCAGCCCTGCTGAATGAGGAGCTAGGGGAGGCTGGGTAAGTGGAGTTCCCTGGCAGGGGATGTGAACAGCACCCCAACAACCATCTTCCCTATGTGCAGCTCCTTCCTTGGGGGCATTGTCTCCACTCTCATCTCTTTCATCCTCTTTTCTCTCAATTTTCCTATTTTAATAAGCATTTTCTAAGTTCTCCCTCTGGTCTTTTAGTACATCTGCTGAGCCATTTATCAAGAAGCCTAAATAACGTATGGCTGTGGATATAGTTGCCTGTTCCCAGGTTCCTGGGCTTTCTGGGTGTTATGGTTTAGATGTAAGGTATCCCCCAAAAGCCCACATGTGAAACACAGGAGGGTTCAGAGGAGAAATTATCAGGTTGTGAGAGTCTTAACCCAATCAGTGAATTAATCCCTGATGGGATTAGTTGAAGTTGTAGGGTGTGGCTGGAGGAGGTGGGAATTGGGGCGTGGCTATGGGGTATATATTTTGTATCTGAAAAGTGGAGTCTCTCTCTGCCTCCTGATGGTGTGAGCTGCTTCTCTCTGCTACACTCCTCCACCTTGATGTTCTGCCTCACCTAGAGCCCCAAGAAATGGAGTCAGCCTTCTATGGAACACTGAGATGTTCCAAATCTCGCAAACGTCATGAAACACCCGCTTTCTCTCACACCACCAGAGGTGACTACTCAGGACTCTTGCACACTCATGGCACACACTTAGCTCTAATGGCACTCTGGTTGCTTTGCCGAGTGTGCCTTGGTTCATTCCTGGATCAGGTGGAGTTGGAAGAGCACTTCCCTCCCCTTAACTCCCTGAAAAAAGTGGCACAAACCATGGTATCACCTGAGTCTAAGATGAGCCTGAAATAATTACATCAGAGCTAGAAGAATCTTCCAATTTCCAGATCTTCAAATATCCGATATGCACACTAGAATGTATTATTGAAGTTTTTAAATATAATTCATATTTGGGAGACACCATTTAGACTGATGTTTATATATACACCTATATTCAACACAAATCAATTTCTCCAAAAGAGAAATTGCACACTCAATGTCAGTAAATGCTGAAGGAAAAAACTTCTCATGTCTCAATAATTCAAAGAGCTGAGGTCAGCCGGAGAAGTCTTGGCATTATGGTGGAAAAGTGGCAGAGACCGTTCAAAGTGCAAACAGTACATCTAATGTTCCTATCTTGACGGTTACCTGTGACCTCTGTCCTTGCTGCAGAAGTAGAAGCAGCAGAGTGAGATGGGAGGAAAGGCAGAGGAGGACTGAGAATAGTCACTGGGAAAGCAGGCAGGTCTCCTCGGTTTTTCCAGGAACAATCCCCCCGCCCCCATATACACATGCACACACACTCTATTTATGCACACAGGGCTACACATTTGAAGAGGAAAGGAATTATGTAAGAGTCAGCTGCTCATTTTCACAAACCTAGCTGAAATGGAGCTCTATCCTGTGAGCACAGAAGCCTACCATGACAGTCCAGGGCCCCCCAATGGGCACCAAGAGAAAGAGCCCCTCTCTGCAGCTCAGAGCGCCCCAGATGCTCAGGATCTTCCAGTGGGGATGGCTATCTGAAGTGTCAATAGTAAGTGCTTCCTCTCTACAGCCTCAAACCCACATAAACTCCAATCTCACCCCTATGAAGAGCTGAGTGTTTAGTGGAAAAACCAAATTGAAACACAGAGACAAAAAAAAAAAAAAAAAAAAAAAAAAAGTCTTTTAGGGAGAGGTGGCACAATACAATACAAGGACAGGAGTTTTGGAGTTTGTGTAAGAACAAGTACCCAACCTCCCCGGATCGTTCATGGGTAAAACTAGAGCAAAACTACTACCCTGCAGGACTGCTGGGAGGGCCCTAGGTTGCATGTGTGCAAGGCGTTGGTGGCACACACCCAGCTGGAAGCAGTTGCTCACTGTTTTGGTTTTTCCCATTTTTCATTCTCTTTCTTTCCCGCACCTTCCCTGAGTGATTAAAGTGATTTCCACCTTCGCAGCAGAACCAGCCTGACCTGTGACCTGGTAGCCAGAGGTACCTGGGACTGAAGACTGATTTCTCACAACTTGCCAAGAGTCCTTAGCTCAGTTCTGATGTGTGGCAAAGCCAAGCAGTGAGCACGCTCTTCTGAGAGGGAAGCGACGCTGCAGTCTTCGTTCTAATAAGCTCTGCAGGTTCTTGATGCGTCAGTCCATCCTAATTTGCTCCATTTACCTTAAATCTCCAAGAATGGAAAGATCATTTTCCCCTTATTTGGTCATCTCACACTGCCTCAGATGCCATCTTGCTTAACAGTAAATGTTAATAGAGGATGGCAGTGGGGCCAGGAAATCACAGGAAGATGATGAAAACAAGGTACCCAGATGTGAGCCTGGCAAATCAGTTTCCCTTAACCAGTAAATACCCAAGGTCAAAGGTGGCCCCCTTGGGGGATGGAAACACTCTTTATGGCCATCACACTTGGCCCCCTGTGCAGACAGTTTCTGCCCCAGATCTTCTCACTGGGCTTCAGCAACTACACAGGCAGAGGTTTTTGTGCTTCATCAAACTAAGACAGTGATGAGCTTTCCTGAAGCTTTTTATGCTGAAATCTTTTGAAACTAAGGGAAAATAATCCTATATATAATGAAGTCCCAAATAAAGTCAATGAAACTGAGACGTTTACAGAGGGGTCCTCTTGTTCAATGTCCAGGATGGAGAGCCAAAAGCTGTGTTTTAGCCAGCATGACTTACTGGACTGAGAAGTCTGGGACTACTCGCACCCCATCTGGCTGGATCTGAGAATGTGGAGTACTCCAGTGAGGAGTCATAGAAAAGTTTGCTGGGATTTTTCAGTCTTGGTAAAACAAAACAATTTTCTCATCTTCTTTTTGGCTCTGGGCCTCCCATTGGCCCTAGCTGGTCCCTCAAATTTCCAGCCTCTCACCTTTCCCCCAGTGTTCTGAAGTTATTTTCAGGGACTCTGCCTGTAGTAGGAAAAATCATGTCCCCCCCCCCAAGATGTCTACATCCTAATCCCCAAAAGCTGTGATCACAGTCACCTAACATGGCAAACAGGACTTTGCAGGTATCATGAAGTTAAGGACCTTGAAATGGGGAGATTTTCCTGGATCATCCAGGTGGGCTCACTCTAATCACATTTAAAAGCATCTTTAAAAGCAGACACTTTCTCAGCTGTGGTCAGAGGGAGATGTGACAATGGAAGAATGTCACAGAGATTTAGCATTGCTGATTCTCAAGATGGATCAAGAGAGCCACCACCAGAAATGTGGTTGACCTCAAAAAGGCAGCAAAGACCAGGAAATAGATTCTCCCCTAGAAACTCTGGGAAGGAATGAAGCCCTGCTTCCAGCTTGGTTTTAACCCAGTGAGCCCATGAGGCTTCTGACCTGCAGACGGTGAAAGTAGGGTTTGTGTTAAGTCAGTATATTCACAGGAATTTGTAATAGCAGCAATAGGAAATGAACTCCCATTCCTCTGGCTCCTGGTGAGGTGTTTATATCACCCTCCTTTTGTGCCTTGACTTCCTGCAGGTGCCCCTGGCTGGGTGCTCCCAGTAGGGAAGCTCATCTACCTCACCTGGGACTTCTGAGGATGACCTTGGCTCAGGCTCCTCCTTGCCAGGAGAGCAGCTTCCTGTCCCCTCCATTTGCAAATGGCTCTGGTTCTTCAATGGGACTGCCAGTTCTTGCTACTAATTCCTTCGAGACCCAAACTCATTTGTCAAAACTATAGACCACAGATGCCTTGGAGTGTGAGGAGGAGCGGGGCTCCTCAACTCGGGTCCCCAACCTCTCCCACTGTCCCAGATGTGCACTTGCAAAACAGCAGCCACCTAGAGTCAGGTGCCAAGCGACTGCCTGACTAAGACCAGACCAGGACGTGGCACGCCCCTCTCACCTGGATCAGGCACATTCTTCACCCTGTGCATTTGTTCGTTTTTCAGGATTTTAAAATACACTAAATGTGCTTTATTGAACTATAATATCTGCAGTATAAACTTGTTTGACCAAACAAACAGAAAAATTTAAAAAGCACTTTTTTCTGATAGGGAATTTCTTGGCATTTGTATTCAGCAGAAAAGGCTTGGGAAAGTTTGCTCATTATCTTCCAGAAGCCTGAGAAGTCTGAGGCCCACCTGATCATTCTTCCTTGCCAAATTCACTAAACTTTTCTGCATACTTGTTTTTCGATAACTTTTTCCATATTTTCATTTATTTTTCTGGGAGCGCAGAAAGGTCTTCCAGCATACAGATCCAGAATTTTCCTTGCTCAGAAATAGTTTCCTTACTGGATCTTGTTGATTTCTCATTTTGCTCCAGTCAGTGGTACAAATGCAGGAATTACCTGTCTTGCCAGATAGATGCTTCACACCTACCTATTAAAACCGTCTTTCTGACTTCTCCCCCTGCCCCATCCTCTAACATGGATTCTAGACTGGCTCTTTAAGTTGCCAGGGCCAGACTGGGGCAGTGGCAGAAAAGCAGATTTTTAAAACAGGGAACCTGGCAGTGGTGGTGGTGTGACAGGAGAGAGGTGACAACTGAGGAAGAAGGAAGCCCCTCTCAACAGGCAGGAGAGGCAACGACAGGGGCTGGGCAGCTGCGGGATACACTCCGGCCGACTACTGCCTAAGCCTGCCAGGGGCCCTGGAACCCAGTTCCGGGCTGTCAGCAGAGACAAATTTAGCACCGATGATCTCATCTTCTTGCAGAACAGCCCCAGGGCCTCAGAGCGATCAGGAAAACATCAGTTGGACAAGTTAGGAAGTGGACGTCACTGCTGGCCCCTATCAGAAGGGGCAAGCACAAGGCCATTCCTTCAGCTCCCCAGTAAGGAGCACCAAGACCATGAGGAGTAGGTGTGGGCAGTGACCAGGTGGGGCCAGCAGGTGGCAGGCTGAGGGTCCTGGGGCATGGCTCCCTGCTCTCCCTGGGGCCCCAGGGATCCCACGCTCAAGGAGCTGCAACCTCAGGATGAGCCTACAGATAACAGCACCCAGAGTTGGAGATGAGAGGGGAGCAGTGCCAAGCATTCTCGTTCTGGAGTTATGGCCTGTGTCCCTGTGCATCTCCCTGTGCCCTCTTTAGGACATCACGTGGCAGAGTATTTATAAACACAAGCAGCAGCAGAAGCCAGGACAGGGCTGGAGTGCATTCCCTTTAATGTTTACTCTAAGAAGACCGAGCCCTGAAAAGGGGGACAACAGCACTTGTCCTTTGCAGTGAGTCAGGGAGGATTTGTCACCAAGCACAAACACCAAGTCCTGCCACTGGTCCACCTCCCGTAGCTGTGCAGTGCATGATCGGCTTTCCTGGCTGTCGGCTCATGCTGGTCAGTTCCCCTGAGGCTTATCAGTGTGCTTCAGACGCTCCCTCGTACCCCTGGAGCGAAGAGCCACAGGGCTTCTCTAATGCCACCCAACAGCAGTCACAGGAGGGCAATGCCAGGCAGGTACTTTGGCTGGGATGAGGACCCCTGGCTCCAGCCTGTGCATCCAGTGGACAGCACCCCATGAATCTTCCTGATGGAGGACGGTGTGAAAGCCACCAAAAAGAATGGACTTGACACTTTCAAAGAGAAAGAGCCCTATTTCTAAATGTCAAATGAACATAGGTAGGTCCAGAAGGTAGAGCCCACCAAAAAGAGCAGACAGGACCACACAGCTAATGGTGACAGAGAGTGATAGTGAATAAATGAGGGTTGTCACATCAGAAAGGCCAAGTTTATGTCAAAGTGCGCTGCGGGTCACTCCCAAGTCAATTTCACTTCTGTTAGAGGACATCCACTCCCGGGAACAAGGGCTGTGAGTCTGATCAGTTCTGTCCTGGGAAGCGCCCAGGGAGAATTGTGAGGGGCTATCAGAGACATAAGAACGTGTGGAGAATTTGGGGTGGCCACCAAAATAAAATCCCTTCTGCCAAAAACAGCACAAGCATTGTGGTTAAGGGAAGCCAAGTCCTACATGTCACTTAGAATGGACAGCATCTGTTTAGGCAGATTTCAGAAAAAAATTGCAAGATATGGGTCGAGGGATGAACACCTGAAGGGACATTCAGGTCTGCCAAAGGGCTCAGTGGGAGGAGGCAGCGCTGGTTGTGGGAGGGGAAGAATCCTCACAGGGGTCAGAACCAGGGCCGAGGTCATGTCACACACATGTAGCACACACCACCACAGCACTGGGGCATTTAGAAGAAAGAGAATTAGCTGGGATTGTGTACCATCATCCTTAGAGGCCAAATGAGATATTTTTTCCTGTTCTTTTAATTAAAGAGTCAGCTCATAAATCAAAGACCTTGTTTCCAGGCTGCAGGAAGCGGTAGGAAGGAGCCCAGGATTTTCAGTGCTGCGCATGCCCTGCCTGTCCCACTCTCCTCCTCCCATGTGGTTCCCCAGATGTGGTGCCTTCTGTGTCACAGGGACTCAGTGAGCAGACATTCTGTCTCTCTGCAGTTCTTCCAAAGAGGTATTGAGAACACACGTGTGTGCACTTGCATACACACACACACACACACACACACACACACACACACACACATTTTAATCCCAAAAGGACTGGTTTGGGCACCTATTTGGAACACAGAGGAGCTCTGGAGACCTACCTTCTGCTTTCCTACCCTGCCTGGGTTCACAGGGCTGTTTACATCACAGAGTTTGGAGACTGTTCACAGAAGTCTACTGAACACAGAAAGCCATGTGGATCCTTGCTATCTTCTTAATCTTTATTACTTTTGTCCTCCTGCTGTATGAAAGAACACTCTGCAGGTGTGAAGACCTGTTACGCTCGGCTCATTCATGAGAGAGATGGAGGGCGCATATGTGAATCTGCTCAATTTGTGCAATATCCGAAGTGCAGCCGGAATCAAAGGTGAGATTTCCTGACTGTCAGTTCCAACATTTTACACAACACCCAGGTCTGGCTGTAAATAGTTCAGGAGCATGATTGGCCCCAGATGCAGACATGGGCAGATGCTTGGGCAGGAAGATTGCTGGGGTGCCTAGAAGCAGTTGTGAGAGGCAGCAGGGTGGAGTTTAGTGACTCTCCTGGCTCTTCTTTGGGCTTGATATGTGGTTGCCATGACCACTGGAGGAAGTATATTGTTTTCTATTTTGAAGTTGCCCCTCCTCTGAGCATCTCAATTCCATGTGCCCACACCCGCATGCCTTTGTACTTTGGGGGAGAAATGAGGACAGAGAAAGGAAACCCCTAAAGAGAGGGATCAACAGAAAGAGAAATGAAGTTCATCCCAGCTTCCTGCGCAGAACCTTTCCATGAGGCCACCGGCCTCTCTGTTGCTGCAGCCCCCAACCCTTCCAACAACCCTATTACATCCTTTCCCTGGACAGAGAATGAGTTCATTCAAAAGCAAAGGGCAGAAAGGAGCAAAGGTCCCCTTCCCCCATCCCCAGACCCAAGTCTCTCAAAAACAATCAAATATAAAGCAGAGATTAAATTATCACTAAGCTAATTATGGGAATCACACTTAGGCTGGCTGCCAGGAAGCAAGGTCAGCAAGCAAGAGGCATTAACATTAAAGGCAGATGCAAGAAGCACTTTAAAAAGCAACTGGGAGACCCATTACCCCCACCCACAGAGGAAAAAGAGACCACTCTGATGTTGGAGGCATTGTCCATCTGGGCAAGAGTCAGAGCATTTGACAGCTAAATAGCTGCACTCTGTCATCGTCTCGAGGCCAAAGTGGGTAAATCAGAGGTAAACTGATTAGATGGCATGTTGCAAATGTCCCAGAGAACACAAGAGGAAAGCAGTGGCTCCATCCAAGGGGGCGGAGCCCAAGGGAGACCACGCTCAAGTTGCAAAAAGGAGGTCTCAGGGCTCTTAACTGCATCTGGGGTGGGGGGCAGGGGAACGTGGTTGAGCTGGGTAAACGTAGGTATGTGTGTGAATCAGGAACCTGTGCATGGTTAGGACCGTGAGTGTGGCAGGGAGGAGTACACAGCCATGCATGTGCAAGTATGTATCTGTCCCCCTGAAAATAGAAAGTGAAGCGCTTGGAGAGAATCAGAGGACCCCTCCCAGCATAACTGGGCAATTCCCTGCCAACTCTGTGGTTGCCAAGGCGCTCACCTTACTGCTACTAGCTCAGCCATGAACATCTGTATCATGTTGCACAGTTATGGATGCTCCACGTTTCCTCATGCATCACAACATGATGCAAATTTAAGAAACATTGGCCAAAAACGCAGCAATTCACAAAATGAGATTAAGGGCTAAAAATCAATGTTTTTCAACCAAACTGCAGGAGGGTTTCCTCCACTCAGTGTGTCAACTCTGCCTGGCTCTTGCCTTTTTCAGAGAAAAGCAAGCTAGTGGAGAAGCTGACTAGGTCTTGATTCAGGGCCTGCTGTGGGTTCAGGCCCTCAGAAACTGAGTTCAAAGGGCAATGTCCTGCCTGTGTCTAGACTAAATTTTTGGAATTCATGGTCAGCAAAGTAGTTTCAGAAAGAAAGTGGGGGAATCTTTGGAAGATAAATTGCTTAGAGAAAATTAATTTGCAAGGCTCTATTTAATTGTAGGTAAAAGAAATGATTCAATAAATTTGGATAATTTAATTATCCAAGGGACATCTGCTGAGCACAATCTAATCATTGTATTTAAGTAGAAAAGTGCCCTCGCTCACAAGAAAAAACTAAATTTGGGGTGATACAAACATCCAGAGCCTGACTAATGGAAGAATGAACAATTATGGTTTCAGATTTAGGAGAAAAAAGTAAATCACAAGAAAACCATCAGGGAGAGGATTTATTTTTAATCTCTAACACTATGTCTGGGGTTGGTTACATAAAGTCAGTCAGGTGCTAACTTTTGGGCATGTTTTTCTTTAACATTAGCAAGAAGAGACCATGAGAAATTTAAGATAAGAAACACCCAGCACATTAGAGATGACCAAGGAGGTGATTTCTGGACTGAAGGCTGACGTTTGCAAAAACAGTGCTTACGGCAAACTGTATTGACAAAATACTTTCTGCCCTCACCTCCCACGTCCCCATACACATACACAGAAGGCCTTCCTGCGCAGGGCTGCTCTCCTACACCATTCACTTTGGCTGGTCCGCTGAAATGGAGTGGCAATGACTTGCACCACCTGAGTCATGAAGAGGTTCTCCCATCTCACTCCTCCCGCTTCCAGAAGATTGGCAGGTCCAGATAGGGGCTGCTCATTGACATCTTCCCCTGATAAAGGACATAGAGCACAGCTGCTGCCAACCCAGAGCTCATGTGAACTCAAGCTAGAAATACCTTCTGTTGTGGCCAGACACTTAAACTCAGGGGTCATTTGTTACTACAACACAACTTAACCTATGCTAGCTGATGCCCCCCACAGGCACGTGAGACCCTAAGTCCCCATGGTCAGTCTTCAAATACACTTTAATTCAGCACTTGTTACCTTCAGAGTAGTACTGTAGGGCACCTGTGGTCTATTTGGGAAAAAGTTTAAACACACTAGAGGAGAAACATCAGCTGTATTGAACTGTATTTTTCATGTGAGGAAATTAAACACATTCTTTTTAGAAAAAAAAAAATCTCAGCTACATATGTTGAAACCTCCTATCACCCATAATTTCTGGGTAACCAGTAAGTGACTGCATAAAAAATCAAATTGATAAAATTGATATAAGGCTATTAATTTTAGGAAGGAATTCTCAATTTAGAAAAAGTTCATTGCCTTCCATCAAAATATTCACATACCTTACCCAAAAATTCATGATATTTTCATTAGCCAGAGAAACCCAGGGCCTAGTCGAAGCAGAGAAGCAGACAGCACTGCCAGGATCCCTTAAGCATCACTTAACTGCCCCCATCATGGGTGGTCTAGTGTCCCCAACTGCCACACTGGTTCCATCCAGCTGAGGGCACTTTCGGCCAACAATATGGAAGTTCAGGTCTACCCAGGACCTAAGCCCATCCTGCCTGATTAAATTTCATTGGATCTAAGAAAGATTCATCCTCTAAGTAAGGTTTAAAATGTATTTTTCCTTTCCCAAGTCTGGTGTGTCCAAGGAAAGACCCAGAACTACTTTGATCATAATGATTAAGTAAGATATTCTAAATCTGCTAACCTTATACATTTCAAATATGGTTATAATCACATGCAACCTTTGAAAAAAATCTCTTGGCCCATCATGAGAAATATCTGTTATAGAAGAACCCTGTTTCTGATAGAAAATCAAGAATAAATGCTATGCTTTGTGGGGGGAAGTTAGAACAAAAGGCAGAGAACCAAGTTATCACTGGAGTAAATATTAGTAAATTACCAGGCAGATAAGTTAAAGAAGTTATCTTTTAAAATGGACCCAAGATAACGAATCATCTTCACTGTTATCAAAACCCACAACATGGATAAGATGCCTGTGCAATATCTTGGATATCATCCTGCCAGGAGCTGAAAACACAGTTAGCCTCTGAGATTCCCATGGGAAGACCTGGAAAGCAGTAGAATTGGATTTAAGTTTTGGACACAATGATGAAAGCAAGTCATGAGATGCCTTTAGCACCCCTGTAGCCCATCAAGTCCAGGAATCCCAGGACACATTCGATGTGGCCACTGTCCAGCCCAGCATGCTCACATCTTGGTGGTCAGGTGGGAGCAGTTCAGGAGAAGGATAATTCAAGGCTTTCCCTTCCTGTCTTTTCACCCCAATGCCTCAGAAGCCCTGTCTAGGAAAATAATCTTCTGGAAAGTGACTTGAAAGAGGTCCCAGCAGAAAACCTGGGACCAGGTGAGGCACTGGGGGTGCTGGAACTTTCAGTAGCCAGAGAGCAGTGCCAAGGAGAGGGAGGAAGCCCTGAGCCTACACCCAACTCTCATCCACCCAATCTTTGGCTAGCTTGTCCTAAGGGCTCCAACAGGCCATTGCAGGTCAGTGACACAGACCTGGGTCTCCCACCCAGCTATGCCCATAACAGGATGTGAGTCTCAGTCCTCACTGAGCAATGGAGGTCATGACCCTGCAAAGGACATCATGAGTGGCTTGGGGGACAGGGTGCTGCTCCTTATAGATCTTCTGCACCCTTTTAAAAGGAGATTCAACTTTCCAACTTCCCATTCAGGCACACTGTTCCCTCAAGTCAAACACTGAGGAGGTCACTGTGCAGACAGCATTGCTTCAGGCCTTCCTACACCCAGAGTCATCCTGCAAACTGCTCAAGACAATGTGTGTGAGGAGATCTTTGGTACAATGTGACAGACTTGCAGGGAGAACAAAGTGAAAGCTGAGAGGGAAACAGTGAAGACAGTCATAAAGGGGTGGAGAGAAGAGCCCGGAGCTCAGGTTTGGGCTAGGAGTTTAGAAAGAGAGAGAGAGCAAAGGAACGAAGGCTGGGTCCAGGTGGTGAGAGGGCTCATGACGACCCTGAACCACACAGATCCAGTGTCACCCAGCTCTGCTCCAGAGGGCTTGCAGAGCTACATGGGCTATGACCAAGTACAAGCAGTCACCTTCCAAACAAGTAAAGGCAGAGACCCGGATGTCGGGCAACAGGGAAGCAAATCCAGAACCACAACCCACAGTCCTGCAGGCTGCTGGGTGAGATCGTTTCCACAAGGGAGCCAAGCACACAGCAAGCGTCCCTGGCGGCAGGTCGGGGAAGGGGGAGGAGCACCATGTGTCTGCTTCCCAGAAAACCTCCCACCTTCCCAGGGCCACCCCCACCTGCTGCAGGATCCCAGCTGGGCACCAATTCTGCTGAAGAGGGAACCTGGTTGGGCAGGGAGGCTGCGACGTGAGCAGCTGTGTAGGTGGAATCCCGCATCTCTCAGGTGGGAGCCTCCTCCCCAGTGTTTAAATTTAACAAGGGCTCTTGAGTACTCATGCCATGAAGGCCACGGCTGACACTGGGGGCCCCGAGTCCTCAGTGTGTCCAGGCTGTGGGCAGTGGGGCTGTGGAAGGCTGGATGAGGCGAGTTTGGTTTGATTTTTTCCTAACTACGAGGGTAAGAGGATTAGAGCTGCATCAGGGACGTGAATCTGCCATTCTTTAAAGGGTGGTTAAGGAGGTGATTATCCAGGGACAGGAGCATCAGCTTCGGCTCTCCAAGTGCCAACACTAAGGCACAGAGCCAGAGCAGGGGCAGAGGGAATAAAAGGAAGGTTCTGGCCAACAGGCATGCTGGCCAGGTACAGGACCACCTCCTCTCACAGTCCTAGAGGAGAGACGTACCCCCAGTGATGGAGTGAGACCTCCGGTAGAATCCATATGTTACATAAATCAGCAAAGGGTAGACCTTCCACTAAACTATGTCACCTCAGGGGAGTCATCAGTCCCTTTTGTCTTGGGCAAAACAGAGGTTTTCAGACTTACCCCGAAAGGAAACATAGAGGATTACATAAGGTGAGGTGCGTAATGTGCACAGAGCTCCTGGAACAGTGCCTGGTGCCTCCAGTGTCCAGAGTACCTAAGTGACCTTCTTGTGCTGTCCTTCAGCAGCCCCAGTCGGCCCAAAGCAACTCTCCTAAGGAGCCAGGAGAAGCCATCTGCAGCCCGCGTCAGGAGGCTGGACTCCCTGTGGCCACACACAGTCACTGATTTGAAGACCAATTCTCTCTCCTTTCCCCTCACCAAGCACCACCCTTTCCCAGATGAAGGGAACCCTTTGCACTGCCCACCAGAGCCTGGGCCCCCTGCTAAGGATGAGGTGACAACCTTCTTGGCCTCCTGCTCAGCCTCCAATTCTCTAATGTCTGCCTAATCAGAACCTCGGGAAGCCAGAGATGTGCTTGGGCCACTGTCATTCCAAGCAAGCCTGTGACATCTCTCCAGCACTAAAAGCAAACCTGAAGTTTAAAAGAATTGATTCAGGCCCTTCGATGCCCAGATACAAAGCCCTAAGTGGTAGGAGTCTCCACAAGGCCCCCAGGCGTCCCAGTTCCTGAGAGTCACACCCCGTGGGCATCGGTCCTCCTGATGGGAGCCAGGCCACATGATGGCTCTAACAGCCAGAGTTCAGCAAAAGCACTGGGGTGTCACCTCTGGAATCAGGTTTCGAAAAGGTGATGGCCTTCCTCTTGCTCACACCCTCTCGTTTCTCTCTTCCCTCTTGCTCTGGAGAAGCCCTGTTGCCCTGTTGTTTTGGGGTGTGAGTCGTCTTTACGGCAAGAACTGACCTCCTCTCTGTAATGAGCTGAGGCTGGCCAACGGCCACACAAGTGACGCTGGAGCCGATTCTCACCTCTCTGGCCTTGAGCCTGGTGCTGACTGCAGCCCAGCCCAACACGTGACCACAGCCTGTGAGGAGCCACTTCAGCAGGCCTGAATTCCAGACCCCCAAAGCCATATGGTGGTAGGCATTGTCCTAAGCCTTTATGTCTGGGCACAGCAATAGATAGCCATTCACCCGTGTCACCTGGGTCAGAACCGAAGGTATGAAATGGATGAGGGAGACTAGACAGAATCAAAAAGTCACCATGGAGGCTTTTACAAGAAACGAAAGCTGCTGGAAAAAGATACCACCAAGAAGCAGCCTAGTGGTCACATTCACCAAAGTCTCTAAAAGCAAGTGGAAACTCTAAGTGAAACCATCAATGGTGGACAGTGAATCACTCCAGCTGCCACCTCCTTCCCCATCCAAGTGGCCCAGGAAGACCTAGCAATTTCTAGCAATGAAGCCCTCCCCTGGGTCTCCCCTCCCTGAGAACCTTCATGACATCCAGATCCTATTGCCTCCCATCCCGAGTCTAGCAGGGATGAGTCCTGCAATAAGGGACCATGTACAGCTGGGGCCCACCTGTCCTTTGCCATCTGCCTCCCCCCTTCCTCTGCGCATCATGTCACTCATCCTCTCTTTGTTGTCTTGGTTACATGGCCAGGCTCCTGATATGCTGCTAGTTTTCATTCTAATGATATGTTCGTGTAAAGTACAATATTTTACTTCAATTGCATGTGTCACTGGATAAATTTCTCCAGTGCGTCTGACATTTGTGTATCAGCTGGTGGAATGCGCTCTATGATTTGGGGCGTTTCTGCAGCACTTTCTTCAATTTTAATGTCTTTGCATTTTAATTTATGATCTGAATCTTTCTATACAAATGAATATCCACACACACATGACTCCAAAAAGTGGCACATGTATCAATAAATCCTGAATTGACAAAGCTCATTTCAAATGATCTCCTTAAATCACATGCAGTAGCAATGATCATTTGGAAGAGAGGATGACAAGAGCTCTTGAGGTCGTGTTTGCTGGGGATGGCAACCGGTGCTTCCAGAGAAAGCGGGAGGAGAAGGTGTGGGTGCTCAGCCATCGGATCTGAGCCTGCAGAGGGCTAAGCAGAGACCACGGTAAGGACACCTCCCCACACTTGTTCAGGTCAGTGCCGAGTGGACACTTGAGATCCGCCCAGAGATGTGCAGGGAAGGTAGGGGGGCCCATGGGCAGTGTTTTGAGAAAAAGGAAAGGGGGAGAAGATCGGCCGGTGGGGCAACATGCTAAATGGACGGTCGGGTGAGGGCTTAATGGTGTTCAGGAACATAAACTAAGTTCAGGAAGATAGTACCCAGCTTCGTTGCTCTCCTTATCATTATAACAAGGGGGAAAGCCTATAACACCAGAGGAGATTGAGCCCAGGCGAGAGGAAGGCCCAGCAGAAGCGGACAGGTTGGCACAAGGCAAAACTGTTCTGCAGGCCAGCCTTAGGACCCCCAGGCTGGGTGGACTGATGACACAATGGTCCTCTCTCTGTCCCTGGATACATGTGAAGTCAAAGCAGAGAGACTGAGCCCCTCCCTTGGTGCATCTGCGGGCCCTTCACCTTGAGTGTCCTCAACCTGACACAGAAACCACAGGTTGAGATCATGCAGGCTGCGTCTGTGCCAAACCAAGGGTACAAATTACAAAATGGTACGGTGGAAACAAGCAAAACTGCCTTGATGATCCCTTTCCAACAAGGAACTTAGCATGGCTTTGCCCACCTTTCTGTTCTTTCCGCTTGGGCCCAACCACATGCCAACTTGAGGCGCTCAGGTTTGAGAAGCACGTCACCCAGCAGAGCAGACGGACCACACTTCTATCAAGTACGTGAACCCAAATCGCAGACTCCAAGTTCGTGTGGAGTTCTAACCCTGGGCCTCCATCTCCTTTCCTGATTTTTCCACCCATCTGTGGAAATTTACATGAACTTATTTTTAAAGTGGATTCACATTTCATTTCCAGAGGAATTTTACAAAGAATTCCTAGATGTATCTAGAAAGTGGCAGAGAGGTGGCTGGGACCTCTGATCCAGTATTGCTTTGAGACTCAAGGATTGAAGACACTCACACAGAGCAGGACAGCAGCCAGGCTGTCTCCCTCCACTGACTCTGCTTCTGGCTGATTCCCCTCCTAGACTCAGAGAGCTTAGGGAACACAAGCAAATCGATTTTAAAACACATTCAAGGAAAAAAAAATAGGGTAATTAAATTAATCTGCATGACAATTACCAATAAAAGTGATTTTTGTGTTTTATACTGGTATTGACTCTGCTGGTGGACACACTCGCAGTTCTCAGCCAGAGAGGCTGGTCTGGCGTGGAATGTGCACGCACACACAGGTGCGTGTCCTACTGCAGGCTCACACAAGAGCACTGGAGCTGGCTTAACCAGATCCAGAGAGCTCTACCCTGTAAGTATGAGCAGTTCAACTCAGCAAAAACATCCGGGAAAGATGCAATCACAAAACGAACGAAGCAATCACACCTCAAGTGGAAGTTTACGATGTTTTGGTTCACAATGAACGTTAGTCTCTCCGGCTAACGTCAGGCAGTAATTCACTGCTGAGCAGCCACCATAAAATATGATCACTTAGCGAGAAGAAGATGCAGCAAGGATTTCTGCAGAAATATGTAAGCAAAGGAATCTTGTCTTTCTGAGATAACACTAACCTGGTTACCCCAACTTGGGTCAAAGGTTTCAGATGTGTGCAGTCACCCGAAGGCAAGTCAAGATGGTGTTTACCTTGTGATTTTTTTTACCTGTGGTCGAAGTTTTAACAGCCTGTGGATTATTTCCAAGTTCCTAGGCACCTCCTAATGGCTGTAGTATTTTCATGCCATATTTCGCAGCAGCACACACCTTTAACACTCACCATGGGAAAAGGCTGCCAACGCCATCTATAACACACTCACATCAGAAAACATAAAAGACGTCCAAATTGGCACTTTCCTCCCCTCCTTTCCCCTTGCCTCATGTGATGTGTGCACTCGGGGAGTGAAATTACCATCATCAAAGGCAAGGTAGCAGATGACTGGGACCCACATCTTTCAAACAAAATGAAAAGTCAGTAATTTTGAGGGCAGTCTGTGAATAGCTACAGTCTAGCTCCTGGGCCCCTAAAACCCAGAGCCAAACTTCCTTACTCTCAGTAAGCCCCCAACCCCCTTTCTGCCCACCCTGCCCACTCTGAGTCCCTTGTCACGCTGCAAAGAATTCTGAAAGGCCCTTGGTGCACACAGGAGATTATTACAGGGCTCAGGGAAACCCACTCTGTAATTACGGCTACCGTATGATTTCCATTATTCTCACACCCTGATCTCAGTTGCTCACAAAACTTGCTGCACAATCCCCCCTGCAGCCCCAAGCCCGTCCTGGCTGGGTCTCTGCCCAAATGGTGGCCGTGGGCCTGATAACCTCAGGGGGAAAGCGAGTCAGCTGTCACAAGGAAAGGGGCAGGGCACCCAGTGAGCTAGGGTGGTGGGAAATTCTATTGTTCAGAAAAAATAAATAAGCAAAAGTCACTTTTGCTTTTTATTATTTCAAACAACAGGCACGGAGGCCCAGCCTTCCTTTCCCACTCAGCCTGTTCCCCTGGCCGGCTGTGCTGAGCTGGCAGGCGCAGATGCTGGGCTGGAGCATAACTACTAAGAGGCTGCCACTTTGAGCCCAGGGAGCAGAAAGTGCGGCTGTGGAGATGGCGCCTCTTGCCAGGAGGACGACGGCTCAGTCCCCCACACGACCCTTCTGCTCTTAGCTTTCAAATGTTTATGCCTCAGCCGCCCAGCCAACGCTCTGGAAATTAGTGTCCCAAGTGGCTGAAAGAGAATGGTTCCTATATAAACCCACCGAGGGAAAAGATGGGAAATGCCAGCCCAAGTGTGGCTTGGCTCCTGCCCACCTGTCCCTGCCTGTCCCCTGAGGGTTGTTTCGACGTGTCTGTTCACCCACACTCCCAGGCTGTCCTCATCCCCACTCCTGGGGTTGTGCTGTACACAGCTCCCTGGGACAGGACAGGTGAGATTGCCAGCTGCCAGCTGCTGCAATCCACCCCTAGACCAAATGCATGCATTTGCTCTCTCAGGTTTCTAGTGCTACCAGGACTAGAAAACATGTATTTTTTTTCCCCAATAATTGTCTGTTCTGTTATGTGCGCTGAACTCTCAATGTTCATTTCACTAACACCATACTCCAAAAAGGTCAGACAATGACAACAAATAAATCTTCACCCAGGTTCTACTCTGTCTTGCCAGTGAGTTGCATGATCCTCTGGCTGTAGATAGGAAATTTGGCAGGTAGGACTTTGAGGGCAATGGAGGAAGTCACCTTTTCCATTGCACTGAGACTGGGCTCCCTGGAGAGAAAGGTCAAGCATCCCCATAGAGTGTTGCTCTCAACAGTGCTTATTCCCCCATGGGAGTGGGCAGGATGGTCAATGGACATTGGATTGGATGGTAAGTGAACTAGTCAGCTTTCCTTCACTGTGATGAAATACCTGAGATAAATAACTTTTAAAGAGAAATGATTTATTTTTGGCTCATGGTTTTGGAGGTGCCAGTTTAAGCTCCATTGGCCCCTTTGTTTTGGGTCTACAGAGTGACAGTACATCATGACCAGTTTGTGGTGGAGCAAAACCACTTACACCATGACCCAGGGAGCAAAAGAAAAAAGGAAGGCACCAGGGTCCCACAATCCCCAATGACCTCAGGTCCTCCCACTAGGCCCCACCTCCCAAAGGTTGTACCACCTTCCAAAGAACCACCCCTGGGAACCAGGAACACATGGTCCTTTGGTGGAAATCGGAGGTACAAATTATACCAATAATGCCTTTGGGATTTAGAATTCACTTTTACAGCAAACTGAAACCATCAAATAATAGCAAAAAGAGACATCTGAACAACCAACAGAAGTGTCCACAAGCTTCCTGTCGGCTCAAAAGCTATGCGCTTCTCTCCTCGGTGCACACAGGCTCACCGAAGACAACTCCAGCAAGACTGGCCATCTGACTGCCCAGCCCACTACAAGCTGGAAGCTGCAGACTAAGGGACAGGACCAAAGTGCTGGAGTGACCAGCATTTCCCACAGCAGCTGAAGTGACAGGAGGAAGAACCAGAAAGGCTGCCACAGTCACACACAGGAGCTGTGTGGGGCCATCACCCCATGCCTTCCAGCATCTTCTCCAGGCCTCCATGAAACTCAGTTCAGTGTGTGAGTGGGAATCACAAGGAGCCACGGCAACAAGAAAAGGTTCAGTTACACTTGCTCTGTTTTTCTCAGAAAAGGCAGGAACCAATGAAAGATGATTCTTGAAGATGTGTAAGCAATGGGGAAATTGTTTTCCGTGTTGACACTGATGACAGGCCCCTAAAGTCCGGTGGGCATGTCCACCTGGGCAGAGCCACACAGGCAGGACGTTATACATCACACTCACGGAGTCCATGGCCCTCCAGCAGAGGACACTACCTTCTTTTCCAGATGTTTCCCACTTGACACTCTACGTGCACATCCCCCCTCACACACATGGCTTGCTTCCTGCCTCTTGCCTTCCACACTGTGACATTCCAGACCCACAAATGTGCCACAAAGGTGTGGAGCTCACAGACAGAAAGGTGGCTTGGCAATTGCATAGTAGGCTGGTGGATCAGAAATAATCTTCTACAATATTGCACAGAACATTTCCTCTTGACCACCTAGAGCCAGTGCCAAAAAATACAGTAAAAAGAAAAGTAGGGATCAAGGTTCAGTCTCCATCACACAGTGCCTCTTTTCTTAGCCTGAATCACACAACATCCAAAGAATTCTAAGGCAAGTCAATCACCAAAATGTCACAGGAAAGGACTGAAGTACAACTATCGGTCAACAGAAAATAAGATCTAGAGCTTACAGTCTTAGAAAGACTTCTAACCCCATCAAGGAAGACAGGCTATGGAGCCAGCTTCAATTCACTGAGATAAAAAACCTGAGCAAGGAGCATTCCTGGGTGGACGGGTGCTCTCAACACAGCTGATGGGCCAAGATTATCCAATCCCTCAAGAGCCAGCCAGCTTCCGGGGGTCAAGGAGGACAGTCCAAGTCCTTGGACCATATTTTCCACCCCACCTTAGCAATTCCTATTCTTCCACGGCCTCCACGGTCTCCTTGTCCCACAAGTTGGCTTTTAGCCCCATTAGCAACTCTAACAGGTCTGCAGGTTCTTCCATCTGTTCCCTAAATGGATTCCAGATGGATGCACCAGCCAGAAGGGCTGGAGCAAGAGGAACAGGCCTGCCCCTCCCTGCTGCCCCCCTCCCCAGCCACCTAGTCCTAATAAAGCCCTTGCCTTAGGGCACTAGCCCAAGATGAACAGAGTACACCATTTGGAATGACACAGCAAGGGAGCGCTCAACCCCGCCCCCCCCAGGGTGCAGGCCAGTTCTAGGGAAGAGTGTGCCACACGCTCACTCAGCCTGATTCCCACAACCACCAAGGACAAAGGCATAAAAAGGACAAGGCAATCATCCTGGCCTCCAGAAGCCTTTCTCTCCAGTTCAGGCCAGTCTTACAGCCCATCAGGCCCACAGGAGCAAGAAACCATGAGGCGATATCATCCCATGGAACAGACTGCCTTCACAATAATCAGAACAGCAGCACCTCAGTCTTACCTTCTTCAGCTTGCCACTCTTGGTGCCCACGAAGGCCAGAGAGTGATTCTTGTAGACGTATGCAATGACGGAAGTCATGCGGTCCCTGTCCTCGGTGAAGACAGGGATGCCTCGCACCATCTCGGACACACCCAGGGGGGCGTTCATATCCAGGCCACAGAAGTTGTCATCAATGGTTAAGAGCTGAAAGTTGAAAAGAGACAAATCAAAAAGGAGCATCAAGGCCATTGGCTGAATCAGAGAACTCTAGAGACAGAAGAATCTTGGCTCTAGATCAGCAATGGATTCTCCAGTACAAATCCACTCTTTTTAAAAAAGTTCAGCAGCAGAGGAACTTGGTGACCTGTCAGCAGTTACCTAAGGAGGCAGCTGCAGGACCAGGGCAAAAGAAAATCCCTAGGGTCCCTTCTCACTAGACTGTGTGACCTCTCTGCCCCACTTCTGACCCTTCCAGGCACCATCTTGGTGGCTTTGATTGCCCGTCATCACCGGCACATGGAGAAGCACTAAGCCAGTACCTAATAAGCATGGTGCAGACAGTGGGCTCAGGTCTAAGAGGGAAGCAATCTTCACACATACACACTTACTGTGGAGCAGACGTGCCAGTGAAAATAAAGAACTAGATGCATGAATGCATAAATGATAGTCACAGCAGAGGCCTGTGCAGGTGATCAGCTGGCGAAAGGAGGAGTGGGAGAAGGGAAAGTTCATGGCCCATCTTATTGAGCCACAGTCATCCCCCACCAGCCAATCCTCAGGCCTCCCCATCTCTTAGAGCACAGCAAAGAGGGGCAACCATGACCTTGTCATGCCTGCTTTCCCCAAGTGTTGTCTTTGGAACTCAAGCCCCACAAGATGCTCCACATAAAAGGGTTCCTTGGAAACATCCTCATGCAATGTAAGCGATTCATAATGGAAAGTCTTAAGAAGAAAGAAGTGTACCTGATTCTGGCACCAGGATTAAGCCCCGGGATGCTTAAACACTGAGCCTTACCACCAGCCCTTTTTTATTTTGAGACAGGTTTCCCTAAGTTACTTAGGCCCTTGATAAGTTGTAAGGCTGGCTTTGAACTTGTGATCCTCAGCCTCCCCAGCTGCTGGGATTAGAGGTGTGTGTCACTTTGCCCGGCCCTTTTGAGCAATAACACCTGCCAGCCTTCCTTAAGGATGCTCTTGAAATATCCAATGGGACACTCCAATCCAGCTCTTCTGGCTCCAGGAAGCACAACCTCAGGGGTCAGGAGCCAGCAGGGAGAACTTCTAGGCCAGATGCCCACAGCATTTCTGCTCAGTCTCCCCCTTTTCACAGCAGGCCTCCAGATCCCCAATATAACAGAGGGGTACCAAGGCAGAGGCCTCCACAATGGCTTGTGAGGAGCCCCCGGCTCTCTCCACAAGCAGCTTTGGTTTGGCTCAGGCCTCTCCCAGGCACCAGGAACTTACTGGATTTTCCACCCTTTCTTGGAAGCACTGTGTGGCCTCAGAAGAGTTACTCTGTCTTCCTGTGCTTTTATTTTCTACTCTATAAAGATGAAGGAAACAATCCCTGCTTTTTGATGGGCTACCATAAAGCCTATTGCGCTCATGCCTGTAAATGTCTTTGGATCTTTCAGAAAAAGGAGTGAAATAAATACAAGGTGTCACTTTTTTAAAGGCTTCAATCTGGCCAAAGCAAGAGAAATCTGGAGAACAGCAGGCAGGCTCTTGCCAGTGCAGCTGTGTGAAAGTGGCCAATTGAGCTCTCCAGGGCCTGGGGCTCCTCCGCTCCCTTCCACAGGGGGGCTGGCAGGCATCGTCCACCTCGGGAAGGCCATGTGCTGAGCATTGAACGCTCTCTCTGACCTCTCCCCTTCTTTCTCCCCTTCTTCCTCCCAGGCAGTCGGAATGGACAGGGGGAGAGTGTGGGCAGCCCCGGCAGCCATGTGCAGAGCAGATGTCTGCTTCGTGCCTTTGATGGCTTCTGGTCTCTCCTACATCATCTGGTCCACAGCCCAGACCAAACTCAACTCTCTGCTCTCCCTCTCCAAAGAGCCACAGGAGTCAAATTTAGGAGGGAGTTTTCAAGGTTTAGGTTGGTCTTTATCGTTCTTCCCACAAAGATGAAATGGGGAAGGAGACAGGTAGTAGAAATTAAAAGGGATGGAGAGAAAGGGGGAAGAAAAGATTCAGAGGAAGGGGAAGTGATGCCCATGCCTTGCTGGAGGTAACCATGGCAACCTGCCAGGCATTCCCAGAGAAGCCTGGAGTGTGGAAAATCCTCATGGCCTTGAACACTGCTGTTTCTGGCTCACAAGGAATCCACATCCCTAACTTTCTGAGGCTTAAACTGTGCTGCAGGGACCTCTGCCACCAGCAAACCTTGTCCTTTGTCCATTATAACCCATTTTCCAGGGAGATGGGGCTGAATGACTGACTACTTTGCACAGGAGGAAACTGAGGCAGAGGTGATCCTTGTTCCACAGTCCCCCACCACCCTGGCCACACAGGTAACCCTCATTAACCTGGAAGTGGGAGGCTTCTGGGCTCTCAGTCCCCAGAATTACATATTTGAGTGGTCAGACTTATTGAACACAACTCCTCCCTTTGGGCAAAAATCAACAGCAAACTGTAAGAGGAGAGTATGCAGCCGGGCAATTGCATCACACTTGCTCAAAGGCAGAAGGCCAGCAACCTCTGAGTCCCTTCCTCTGCAGCACCTCAGCAGCCAGGGGACCAGGTGAGGAATATTTTTATCAGAGGGAAGAGAGACAGCCCAACCCAGCAGCCTGAGCCCAGAGCTCACCCATCTTCCACTTGTGCCGCTCCCTGTGAGCCCCATCGGGGGGACAGAGGCTCGGTCTCCTCACCTGTACCATGGCAGTTATTCCAGGGTTATCAGCAGGCTCAAATGAGACAAAAGATACTTTGGGGCTTACAACATGGCATCCAGGACAATGATGCCTTTCTCCACAGGCTTTCCAATGACTCAGTTTCTCCCTCTGAATGGGGCCCCAGGTGATGAAGTTTTGACCAAGGCCTTTGACCAAGAATGGTCCAGGTTTCCATGGATGCAGAGATCCCCAGCGGTGGTGGGGAGGAGGCCTGTTTCCTCAAAGCTAGGGCCACAGGGGAGGATTTTTCACATGGAAGTTGTAGGGAAGAAAACTATAAGACAGGCTTGCATGGCAGCTCAGCTGCTTCTCAACCAGACAGCTCGGTCCTGTTGCTCTCTGAGCTTCACCTTCCTTGACCTTAAAGCAGCAAGACAGGGCCATTGGGAGGACTGGACAAGGCCATGGAGAAGGCTCCTGTGAACTGGAAGCACTTCAGCAATGGAAGCTATTTCCTGTTATTTTTTAATGGAAACTGAGCCCAGATCAGGGTGCAGAATGACTGCAGGGAGAAGCCCTGAGCTGCAGCCGTGAGGTAATGATAGCACAGGAAAATGAGCAGGAAGGGTCCCCCAGGACCTGCAGCAGGGGGGGGCAGAGGGATACAGAACAGATATCAGGGCCACCAGGCTAATTGGCGAAAGCCTTCCACAGGTGAAGGCTGCTGTAGATTCCTGAGCACCCTGGGCAATGGGGAAGGCAGGTGGCTGCTGACTAAGCCTTCCCCTGGGCCCCATTAACAGCAAGATTAGAGTCACAGCCAGAGGAACTCGGACCAGACTCAGTCATGATCCCCCTTCAGTCACTCCACAGTGGCCAGCGACCATGATGATGCTTATTTATTAGAGAGCAACTCCATGCTTACAAGGGAAGCACATAAGTATCCACACCATGAGATTCATGTGCTGCCTACCATCAACAGACCTAGAAGCCTCAGAACAGGGCCTCGACCTCCGCCCCATCTGAAAGACGCTCTTCTTTCCACTGCCCCAAGAGTCTTCATGGAATGCGTGGGATGTAAATTAAGATGGGCCAAGGCTGGAATTGTGGCTCAGTGGTACAGCGTTTGCCTCACACATGTGAGGCACAGAGTTCGATCCTCCGCACCCCATACAATGAGTAAAATAAAGTACAGGTATTGTGTCCATCTACAACTTAAAAAAACTTTTTTTTTAAAAAAAGATAGGCCATGCACTCTAGGGACTATGAACTCAAGGACAGGAAGAATGTTTTATGCATTTTTGTACCTTTAGCTCAGTGCCTAGTTCGTAGTAGGTGAATGGACAGGTGGGTAGGTGGGTACATAGATGGATGAACTGATGGGTGGTTGGGTAGGTGGGTGGATGGGTGGGTAGGTAGGTAGATGGATGGATGTATGGATGTATGAATGGATGAATAGATGGATGAATGGATGCATGGATGGGTAGATGGGTGGATGGATGGATAGATAAAAGTCTGGCTTTCATGGCAGCTAATAGTGTATAACTAGGTTTGAATTCCATCTCTGCTACTTAATGCCATGTGACCTTGGGAAAGTCATTTAACCTCTCTCTAGTTTGTCACCTGTAGAATGGAGTTTATAACAGTACACACTTCATAGTGTGGTGGTAACGATTAAATAATTCAATATGGAACAGTATCCACCAGTTAGGAAGTGCTATGGGAAGTATTAGCCTTGATAACTCAGCTAACCTTCATGAGTCTCGGTATCTTTGAGGAAATCCAGTGTCTACCTCTGAGACACTGTGTTATGGGTGGGGTCTGCCCCCACCCATAGCCCAGAGGTGTTATTTAGATTAAGGGGCTAGTGTTGTCAAGTGAAATAGAAAAGGTGGTTCTTCCTAAAGATCTGTCAGCATAGGGTAGCACTTGAGCCAACCAGGCCAGATGGAGGAGCAGAGGAATAAAATCTCAGATTCAGAAGATGGCGCGCTAGGCATTAGGAAAGGACTTTGTGGGGCCCAACCCCAGACGCACTCACTCCATCAGAAAGCCAGAGGAAGGCACCTGTGTCTTTCCACCCCTCCAGGTGAGGTGCTGAGGTTCCAGACACCGGGCCTTCATCTCATGGTGGTCCTTTCCTAGCAACGGGCACTACAGAGCAGGATCCCCAACTGGATCTGGATGCCAAGGGGGCCCGCCGAGGCCTCCCATGGCCTGCTGAGCAGCAGCAGCCCCGGTGGGGTGGTGTGGGGAGCTGGAGCTGACACTCCGAATTACAATCTAATAGCTCACCGCGCTTCCCTCGCACACAGCGGCAAAGGTTACCGTGCAATTACGTGTCGCTACATACAAATGACAGAGCAGTTACGGTTACTTTACCAATTACAGGGAAATTGCTCCCACTCTGCAGAGAGACTGGCACTCTGAAAAGCTCTATCATCTCCACAGAAAGGGGATTTTCAATGCTGCTAGTATCCTTCCTCAGGCAGTGTCCCCAGGACCTGGGGCAGAGCTGCAAAGCAGCCACCCAAGGAGCCTGGAAGTGTCTGATGGTCTCTGTGGAGACTCTCTGAGAAGGGCTATGGGTGGGGGCAGACCCAGGAGACTAGAAGAGCTACCCTAGAGCCCCTCTGCATTGACCCTCAAGTCTGTCCCACTGACAGATTCTGACAGCTATGCCAGTCCATTCTGAGGACCACAGGGGATGAGGAAGAGTTGGTGCCTGATCCTGAAATCACCACTGACCTCTGTTGGCATGGCCTCTGGTCTGTTCCTATGGCACCTCCCCTGCCACATGGAGCTGTTTTAACCCTGGCCCATAGTTGCCCCACCTTTGCAGAAACCCCATTGAGTCCTTATTATGGAAAGGTCAGATGTAGGCCAGAGCTCAGTGGTCCTAATGCAGTGCTAACGAGGGAGAGGTCAGCAGGTCCATCCCCCTGTGGGCCAATTAGCTGAGCTCTGGGACACAGTCTCTTCCATAGCCACAGGCTGCCCCTCTTACCCCAGGCATCCACTGTTAACAAATATCCCAAATTGATCCAAAAAGGCAGGCCAGGTGAGCCAGCAGGACGGATGGATGGATGCTGGATGCTGCCAACTGCGTTGACTGTGGATGCACCTGTCTGGCTGCCCTGGGCCCCAGGATGAAAAATGTTAAGTCAGACCTTGACCTCCCCTTGCTCTATGGACAGCATCTACGGTCCAGCAAAGAGGAGGGTCTTGCTCCTGGGCAGCCCTCCTGCCCTTCCTGAACGGGAAAGTATTGTCCAGCCTCACTCATAGAGCCCTGAGCATCCCCAACCACCCCCAAACTGGGATAGCACCCTCCCATTCATTAAACAGGGAATGAAGGCACCTGAGACTTATACAAGCTCAACCACCATGGGATCTTCTGGGGCCTTTTCCCATCAAACTTTGGGTCCCTTAGCCCACTGGAATTCCCTGCTGAATCCCCTACTGAGGCACTAAATACACAATGCTATTTATAGTTCTTTACTTATTAATTTGTTTCAGAGCATTTATAAAGAACCAAGCACTAGGGGAGGCTCCAGAAAGATAAAGATGCCTTAAAAATTGCCTTTTCCTAGTGGTAGAGGTAGATCTAGGCTGGGCCTAGGCAAGCTATTCATGCCTGCTTCAGTTATGTGCCTGGGCAAGGCCGCCCACCACCTGGGGCAGTAGGCAGGGCCTCAGGTTTGGGCTCAACTCCCAAGTTCTGTTACGACTCAGCGTTAGATCCCCATTTCAGACAGCATGCTATTCCAAAGAAGAAAATAACTGAAGGTCCTAACATCTGACAACCCCATTAGGAGAAAAAAAAATCAAGACTTGGAGAGTGAAGTAGCTCCCCCAGTTACTTTTCAAGTTTCAGGAAGAATAGAGCCCACATTCCCAGTCCAGAAGGGGAAAAGTGATCTTGAGCGGGGGCTTCCTCCAAGGGTGCTGAAGGGCAGCCTCAAGGGGGCTGGGAAGAGCCGGAGACACAGGGGATGAGTTCTGCTCTCTCTTCTCCCCAGAGCCTGGATCCAACCAACTCTCCCCTCTCACTCTCAAGGAGGCCCCAGCCAATCACCAGAGCTGGGTTTCTGCCTTTCCTGGATCCATTTGTCTCAAGAAAGTTAGCGCTCAAATTTCGAAAAGAAATACAATTTAGGAGGAAAGCCCACAGCTCCCTACTGATGTGGCCAGAAAAAGGTCTTTGAATTCTTCACGCTTGGCAGCCCTAAATTTCTTGCCATTAATTACATTTGCACACAAACACACACGTGCATACACACATCCCAGGAGCTGACCACAGTAGGCCCCTGCTGGAAAGAGGAATCAGTGAATTACGCATGTGGGATTTCTTTTTAAAGGAGATATTGATCAGCAAAGCTGTAATAGCTCATGTCTAAATACAGACTCTAGTTGTAAAGCTCTGCAGTACAGGGAGATAATGATCACCCACTTATTGGGAACCATATCTCAAATATGGCCACTGACCCCTAAGGTGTTCATAAATCCACCAGAGTCTGAAGCACAAAATACATTGGCTCCATGCGCCCTCCATTCTCCCTCCTCACAGGTGGGGGTAAGCAGGGAGGGTCTAGGGAGACTATCAGGTTTAGGTTTGGCTTCACCAGGAAGCCTATTACTTTCTAAGACATTCCCACATCACGCTGCTGGAGTGATCAGTTATTTTTTTGGTACTAGGGATTGAATCTAGGGGCACTTAACCACTGAGTCACCTCAACAATCCTTTTCTGTATTTTATTTAGAGACAGGGTCTCACTGAGTTGCTTAGTGCCTTGCTAAGTTGCTGAGGCTGGCTTTGTACTTGCCATCCTCCTTCCTCAGCTTCCTGAGCCACTGAGATCACAGGCGTGTGCCAATGAGCCCAGCTTGGAGCGATCATTTCTAACAAAGAAAGAAATCAGAAAAGCCTGATTCTCCAACCCTCCCCTTGTTTCACTATTCTGCATAAACTTTCCTTTCTCAGTTATGATTCCTAACCCTCTCGGGAAGGGTTGCCCAAGATCCAAGCCAGGGAAGTGCTGCTCCAGGTGAGGGTTGTCCCCAGCACCCTGACTGTGAGCACAGAAGATGGAAAGTGAATGTGCGATTTGGCCTCACCCACTTAGTTACTAATGCATCATCTCCAAATGATTCTTCATTGTGTCTTTTTCAAGGAGATTGTAAAGAAAATGAATGTGTACAGAAAAAGGGAGGGAGATCCGGCAAGCAACAGCCACAGTAACCTAGTTAGACAAATATGTTATTCAAGGGACTCAGTGCAAAGTGTCTGATTGGAAAAACAACCCAACAAATTGCCCCAGAGTTTTCCAAGAAGCAGAACCCTCCTTCCAGGCATCTCGCAAAGGAGGGGAGAAGGCCGAAATCCAGGAGAGAAGGTCATGGTGTTAGGAACTCTGTGTGGGTTGGGGGTGGCTTCTGATGCAGATAGTCCCTGAATTAAATAATGCAACCATGAAAGCTCTGGATAAAG
Organism: Sciurus vulgaris; assembly: GCF_902686455.1. NCBI lineage: Eukaryota > Metazoa > Chordata > Mammalia > Rodentia > Sciuridae > Sciurus > Sciurus vulgaris. The sequence goes on along the minus strand of NC_136468.1, from coordinate 22,188,136 downwards.
GTGACTCTTTCACACTCATTTTGAAATCTGTGCTTGGAGACCAACTGTGGTCCCATGTCACCAGATATTTTAGGGGACTTTCATGCATCATGATAACAAGCAAGCTTTCTAGTAGGAAACTAAGGCCACTACTCTGAGCCATGTTGCCATCAAAGGGGCATTAATCCAGACACCCTTTCTTCAGGCTAGGCTGTAACCAAAACGGTTTTGGCAGTGCCCCTCTCAGGGCTGCTGAGTAGAGCAGACAAAGCGCAGCTCAGTCAGGATCCTGGGGGTTGGACCCCTGACCTTCTCCTCATTAGCTGAGCTACTGAGAGCACTGACAAGCAGCCAGGGCCACAGCAAAATGGCCTGGGGAAGGCCTGGACTGGCCAGCACAGTGGGCCAGCCTGGCAAGAGTTCCACAACTCTGCAGGTGGCAGCCATGCCCAAACAGGACCCTTGGGAAATCCCAGGGAATCTTCTCAGTCCTGTAAGCAGTACTAACCCAAACCCACTGGGATGCTGCCCCTGCCTTTCTGTCCCTTAGCATCAGACACCCCCAGCAGGCCCCTGTCAGGCAGATAAATCCCACACTGCCAGCCCATCAATCCCCAGTCCCCACTCCCTCCCAGAGTCTAGAGCAGACAACGCCAGCCGCCACTAGAACTGTAATTGAAGCAAAGAACGCCATGATGATTAAGTTTGTGTGTTTTCTGGCGGGTGCAGAGAAGCAGTGGCCCTGCTCACCAGTCTGAATTATAGGGTAGATCATTCCCTTATTAGTGGGAATAAATTTTATTAGCCCACTCTTGTTGCCATGCATCTTCCTCAGGCCCGTGTGTGAGTCTGGGAAATGTGGCCAGCATGCAGGTTAAGCAGCCACACCAACCCCATTACATTCTGGAACTCTGACAGATGCAGTAACATGCAGGAACAATGCTGGCTTTCTCCTCTCCCAGGGATCCCAGTTCTTATGTGGGGACAGCATGGGGCAACAAAGCCACAAGGAAGAAAAAACGGAGGCCGAATGGCAAAGAGCTCCCTCCCACCCTTGTCTTTCTCTTCCTTCTTTCCACTTCGTTAATGAAAAGAAATAAGCGCAAGTTGGGATGGTGGTGCACGCCTGTAAACCCAGGGCTAGGGAGGCCGAGGCAGGAGGATTCCAAGTTCAAAGCCAGCCTCAGTAACCTAGTGAGGCCCTAAACAACTTAACGAGACCCTGTCTCTAAATAAAATACGACAAAAGACTGGGATGTAGCTCAGTGGTTAAGTGCCCCTGGGTTCAATCCCTGGTATCAAAATAAATAAATAAATAAGGAAATAAGTGCACCATGTCAGTGTGTGGGGTTTCCTGTCCCTTTGCAAAAGCTAAGGGACACCTGAGGATGATAGTGGGAGGGTGTGGCTGGAAAAGGTTCTTCTCCTTCAAAGGAGCCTTTGGAACATATGTCTTGTGGAAGGGAAAGCAGGTGACAAGGGACACATCTCACAGCCTGGGATGTTGAACATCCCATCGGGGTTACACATAGTCTGAAGCTCTCAAAAGGCAGACACTGATGGAGAAAAAAACAATCTAACAACTAAACCACAGTGACATCATTGTGCCTCTTTGTCACCCATTGGGCTTACGATGACTGAAGGTGGACATACACGATTGTGCTGTGAAAATGTTGTGTCCTATGAATCCCATGTGCTCTGTGTCTATCATGAGTTATTAATGTCTGTGTATTTGTCATTTGCACTTCATTAAAGGGATGGCATTTTTTCGGCTCCTTGAAGATAAAATTAGTGCAAGAGAGCAAAAGGGAAACTGCTCACCAACGCTGTGACATGTCATAGGCCGACACTGGCTGGGACCCAAAAAGCCAGATTCCCCTGCCAGTATCCTGGCCAAGAAGCCTCCTGTGTGGGTGACAGGAATTGAAGGGAAGGCCCAGAAACACACATCTGTGCTGGGAAGCAGGGCTAGTCTACATGTGGATGGAGAAGAGGGTCGGCTTCCCATCTGGGCTGAGCGACAGCACACTGTACGAGGCAGGCGTGCGTGTGCACATGCACACGTGAGAGAGGAATCTCACTGTATCTGCGGCTGCACGTAGTGTGTGGGTGTGAGGGAGAACAAGCCACGGAAAGAGGGAGACGGAGAGAAGCTGGGACATGAAAACAGGGAATATGAGTTAAATGGAGACGGTGGGGGGGAAGCAGAGAATTGCAGGTAGACATGGACGATGGGAACCCAGCCACCAAGTAGAGTAGAACTTTGTGCTCGAGGGTATGTGTACAGGTATGCATGCTGCTATGCCGGGCTCAGGAAGTGATGTCTCAGCACAGCGAGGCCCCGTGCCCTAACCCCCAGCTTGGTAAACCCTATGCGGAGGTCCCCTGGGCAGCAGCCTGTGTTAAAGCTCAGCACATGGGTCCTACATGCCCCCGACTGATCTGCTGGCTCCAGGGTGGGCATCCTGGGAGAACACATGGAGCCTAGGAGGCCAACCTCAGAGCCCTTCCTCCTGCCAGGCTCAGCACGCCACCCAGGGCTCAGCCACCACGCTATACAGGGTACCATACATGCTTGACTGGCATGAATCTCTCATTGCAGGCCCTACTGGCCAAAAGGAGTTAACTGGGTGACTTTGTATCTGGGACAGGAGCCATGGTGAGGCAAGAGAGAAAAGAATTGATTCTAACAATTTAGAGGGGGGTTGCCATATGCCAGGCCACCAAATGCTAAGGCAGTAGGCTAAAGGGCTGAAAGGCGGGAACTTAGGCTAATGTAAAAGCTTTGTATGGGTGCACCTACTAGGACACGGTGTAAGCGTTTCACGTGTTGTTCACGTTTGGTGGCAGTAGTGTGTAACAAAGTACAGGAGATGCGAAAGGAGGCATGGGGCGGGGAAAGGAGGAGGTCCTGGACTGAGGGGGCCAGGAGCCCAGCAGGAAGAGCAAACGTTGCCTAGCTCCATAAACAACAGGAAATAAGCCCATCTAGTCCGCACTGTGCTTCCTGCTGACGGGGTAAAGAAAACACCCCAAACAGACGGGCAGCAGCCAGCTCCCGGGCCTAGGACGGCTGCCTGGCCATTCCGGATGCTCACTTTCGTGGAGTTTCAGGATCTCCGGCGCCAGACAAACCTGAGTGACTGTCCAGGCTGGGGTGCAAGGCCAGCCCCAGTCCAAGGGGGTGACCCTGTCTCCTCCCCAGGACTGTGTGCCAGGGGAAACCAGCGAGTCAAACAGCACATGGAAATGGGGCTCCCCTCCACCCCCGTGACGCACACTACTGGTCAACAGGTGAGGATTCAAGTGAAATATAAAAAAGCTCAGTCCCTTGCACCTCTGTGACCCTCTTGGGATCAGTAGGGATGGTGGGTAAATCCCAAGTCAGAGGAAACTTGGTTCCTCACCAGTGAGCAGCTTCCAGAAACATGGAGAGCTTTTCTAGGCTACAGTGGGACTAAGGAGTCCCATAGGCACCTAGCACTCAGGGTCTGGGATCACGAATGCCCTGCAATGCCCAGACAGTCCTTGCACCAGGAACTGCCCACCCAGACAATGACCAGCTGAGAATTGACTGCCTGGTAGGTTCTAGTCTACTAATTACATGATGCTGAGGGAAGTACTTGACTTTTCTATTCCTCTGTTCCCCAGCTAGAGAGCTGTCTGCCCTTTCTGTTGTCCTACTGCACTGTTGAGAGAGGGAAAGGATCAGATAAATACCTCATAAACCAACAGAGAGTCTGTGCATTATCGTCAACTTGGTGGCCAGCATGCCTGCTCCCACCACCCAGGTTTGACAGGTGAGAGGCGGTGGTTCTAGCACAGGGACCCAAATTTTCTAGAGAAAGGTCATTCTGAGGTCCAGGCTTAAAGGAACAGTGAAGAAGCTGGTTGTGGCTCACCTTTGCCCCAAGTCCTAAGGCTAACCCTGCAGATTCCTATGGCAACTTCTCAATTGGTTCTAAACTCAGGGAAATTTTAAGTGGAGGGAGAGATGGCCACTCCCATGAGCACAGCCTTCATTCTTGACACACAGACCATAATGACCACACTCTGGACTCCTGGAAACTGATGTCATTCCCATGATCTTGGTGTCCACCAGCAGGGCGTTCATTGCCAAGCGCTTTTTCAGGATCTAATACATTCCACCATTCATCAGTCCATTTGGAGGCAGAGGTTGGGTTTTGGAAACTTACCCAGGAGTCTGGAGAAAGGAGAGGAGGTAGTCAGCCACCTGAACACCAGGCCTGCACAAGACAGAAATCACAGACTTGGGCTCCTCAACCCTACCATCCTGTGTGCTGCAGAGAGAGGGTTTCAGGGAGCCTGCATGGCAGCCTACAAAATAGGCCAGAACAGGGACCTTCTGGTACTGACTACAGAAAGAGAGAAATTCAGTCTTTGCCATTAACTCACCTGGATACCCATTAGTAAAACGGGCCTCAGGTTACTCATTAGTTCCCTGAGCCCCAGGATGAACTGGAACACCTGACAGATTCTTCGAGGACTCTTCTTATGGCCATGCCCTCACGAGATCTAAGGAGCAATTTTCAGACACTAGCCCATTTGTTCTTGGATACCCCTCTCCATTCTAGCTGAAGAAAACCAGCACACAGGAAAAGGAATGGCTAGAAGCCAAATCTCCCATCCCCACTAGCACCAGAATGTACCTCACGCCTCCCCACCCTCCACACCCAGCACCTGCGCAGGGAGTGGCATTAGCATCAACAGCAACACATCCTGGGAGGAGGCCACTGGTGGCCCGCAGCCTCGCCTCTGTTGTGGGCCCAGGGAGCCTTGTCTGACTTGCCCACAGTAGAAAATCCACGGGACTCTATAGGGCCCAGCCAGGAGGCTCCAGTCTCATGACCCAACCCTTTTCCCATCTAGTGGTTCCATGGAAGCCCCAAGGCGTAGTAGGCTGAGTCCCAGGAGTCCTCTTCCCCACTCCATCCATCCCCCACTAAACATGGCTGGAGGGAATGCTGGGACCTCCGGAGGTAAGCAGGTGGCCCAGGGGTAGGGTCATGACGTTCATGACTCCAGCTCTGAGTTCTGGAGACTGAGTTCAGAGGAATGGATGTGGGTCCCAGGAAACATGAGTACCCTGGGACATGCACTTGAACTTAGAGAATTAGGACAACAGGGAATGCACTAAAAATTAATCACTGGTCAGATCCCCCTTTAAAGCTAAATTGTAACAGTTGTAAAACCCACAAGGGATTCCCCACCCTACAAAACACAACCCTAAAAGTCAATTTCCTGAGCTTACCCTTCCTCAGTCATTTTCTTACAGCAGAAGCACCACAGAGCCAGCCATCTGAGATTCAGGTTCCATTTCACAAGCCCCAAGGGAGTTCCATTCTCAGAGGGAAAAAAGAACTTCAGAGTTCATCTTGACCATCCTTTGCCTCTAGGCAGGAAAGGGGGAAAGAAACCAACCCAGCAGCCTTGGGAATGGGTGGAGGGATAACTGGGTTTGCCAAAGCAGCAGACTCTGTGGGGCATCTCAGGAGTCTGGCCTGGCTGATGTCAATGTCGTGTGAAACATGTGTGGTCTGAGCTCAGTCCAACTGAATTGGAACAAGAGGGCCAGAGCAAAGTAACTCGGGTATCAGCTAAATCAAAGGAAACTGATACTGTGCATTAAAAGCTGGTCTGGCCTTTTTTAGACTGGCTGGGGAGACAGCCCCAGCCCTGCGCAGAGTTTCTGGCCTCCTCCTTTCTACTCTCAGCCCTGAACTCGCCTCTAACTTGAAAGGGCTAATTAAAGCCAAAAGAAAAATCAAAAGCTTGTTATCTGGCTCCATTACTCCCAGTCCTGGCATCAGCCTGTCTTGCAAAGCTGTATCGCCTCTGTACTCTCCAAGGCCACCACGCGGTGTTAGGACCCGCAGCTCTGCAGACTTCCAGGAGGAACTTGGCTTTTTGTGCTGTGGCAGGGAGCAAGGGCAGGACCAACACCTGCCCGTGGCAGTCAGACAGATCCCTGCAGATGATGTTGCTCCCCAAAACATAGTCCAAAAGGCAGTTGTGAGCAAGTTTCCTGCAGAGATTGCCAACCCCTCTGATCTCAAAAGATCTGAGTGTTTAGTAAGCACACAGTGCAGACTTGACATTTGCTAACATAGGTTTTAGGTGTGCACACTCGTGGGGCTATTTATGGTGTGTATGCAAGTGCATATGTACAGGCATGTGCAAATATGGGTATGCCCCGTGGGTCAGGGGGACTCTCCTTGAGTGCTGACTCTGTCACTCATTCACAGGATGTGTGACCTTGGGCAATTAATTGACCTTGTTAGGTCTGAGGTTACCCAAGGACAAAATGAAGGTTTAAACTAAGGTAATATGGTTGGAATGTTTGTCCTCTCTCAGACCCAGGTTGAAATTTAATTGCCATTGCAATGGTATTAATAGGAGGGACATTTAAGAGGTGATTAGGCTGTGAGAGTTCTGCCCTCATGAATGGATTGGTTCTGTTATTAAGGGAGTGAGATGAGATCAGTTCCTCTTGCTCTTTCTCTGGCCTTCTCTTTGCCCTTCTGCCACCTTATGGTGCGGCAAGAAGTCCCTTGACAGAGGCAGGCAACTTGATCTTGGATTTCCCAGCCTCCAGAACTGTGTGAAATAAACTTCTGTTCATTATAAATTGCCCAGTCTCAGGTGTTCCATGACAGTAGCACAAGGGTAAGGACCTATACCCATGCCCCACGGTATCTCCCCAGGGACTAACGTTTGCATATGTAACATACATAGACATAGCACAAAATCTGGCCTGTCGCTGATTGTCTTCATATGGGAGCAGTCTGTGATCCCTCAAGGTCATAACCCTGTGCCACAGACCCTCTTGAGTGGATCAACCACTACCCCAAGCATTAGGCACCATTCAGGAGGCATTCCCAAAGGTGAAGTCACTGGCCAGCTCAGCAGGTACTGGAGTCCCCTCTGTTCTCTGGCCTGACTCAGATTTGCCCATCGGTTTATGCTCTGCCTCTCCCATTTCCTTTGGGACCCAGTGTCTTCTGGCCTTTCAGAACCTCCAAGTGAGGATGGAATCTTTCATTTCAGCCAAGGTACCTGAAAAATCTGTCTTTGGAAAACAGACTGTGCCTAAATATCAGAGCACCAAAGGCAAACTCTACTGAACTCCTTCCTCTGCTCTCTCTTTACTGTCCCCTCTTAAAATCATGATGGCCAGAGGAATGCTGTCACTTACCATGCACCAGTGAAATGGACGCCAGTGTCCTCTGAGATCTGCTTGGCAAGCAGTTACACATTATGGAGGGAATCCCACTTTTCAATTCAACCAAAATACATTTTCCTTGTATGAAATGCCACCAAAGTTTGAGTAGGAGTCAATCACATTTGGACAAATGCATACTTGTATCTGACAGATGAATTTTTCCTTTCTCCTCTTCCAATTAAGATTACAAGATAGATTGCAAACTAGGTTCACCATTTTTTAAATGGAAAAGCAAAAGTGGGGAGGAAGTACCATGGGCATAGAAGATGCCAACAACAGAAGCTTGAAGAATGTGGGAAGTGAACAGTACCCTTTGAAAGATGAACAGAAGTCAAGCCCAGAAAAGCAGATGCTTTTCATGTTGGGGGTGGGGGGAAGGAAAGTTGTGTCACCCATTTCACCTGAGGACCTCCAGCAGGGACAGTCTGATTCTGACATCTGTCTGCACTTCAGGCCCCACAGGCCATGGGATGGCCCCTGAACAACCCGTCATTCTACCTTCCCTATGGGCTCCTACAGCATGTCTGTCACCTGGTGCTGCTCTCCGGCTTCCCGATGTGTCATTTCCAGGGCACTATGCACACAGAAATGCTTAAGAAATAGTCTGTCTCCTCCCATCCCTTTCTCAAGCAAGTTCTCTTTTCTTCTCTCTGCCTTATTTCTTCTCTTTTTTCCCCATTTGCCTTACTTCAGCTCCCCCTTCTCCTACCTGACTTCTGCTCTCACTTTTCTCATGTCCTAAAAATATGTGAAGGGCTCAAGTCATAGCTTTCCTGAAATCCCACGTCCATCACACCACACACCTAGCGTGACTTCCCTGCTCTCCTCTCTCCTACATCTGCTCTTATTCTGAACAGTCAGGAAAGTGACTTGCAGGCTTGGTCCATGAGAAGCGTGGGCATATATCTTGGGCTATGGCCCTCTGCCATGCCTGGTGCCCAGGACATCTCCTTCACACACTCCTACCCATTACCCAGCACGCCCTCTCATATGTGGTGAGCCAACATGGAATAGAGACTCGCTTGGCAATGCAAAATGAATGCTTTAGCTCCAGTTCCGACCCTCAGGTACTCAGGGCATTAGAGCTGGTGGGTCCAAGTCCAGCGAGGCCCGTGATGGAATATAGTCATCCCACTTACAAAATGGGAAGTGATACCCATCCCATAGAAACCGTAAGACTGGGTCCTTCGGCACAGCCCACCACCCAGCCCACAGCTCTCCCCTGACTCACCGCGCTGCTACAGGGGATATCCTTCACCTTGAGCCAGGCCAGGTCCAGCGTGCCCTCACCCCGGTAGCAGGACTGCAGCCGCTCCTTAATGCGGTCATTGATCTGTTTCAGGATAAAGATGCAGAGGGCTGACTCATCCAGAGACTTCATCTTCCGCTTCTGGCCCTTGGAGAAGACAGTGAAGAGGAGGTCATCATCTGGACGGACCCCCAGGGTCCGGCCCAGCACAGTCCCAGCTTTGGACAGGTAGGCGGCCTGCAGCAAGCGGTATTCCACCCCGCTGCGCTCACAGCCAATGGGCACCTCCACGTAGGAATTGAAGGCTGTGTCCTCCTTGCAAAGCCGCACGAGCTTGGAAGTATACACCTGTTCCTTTGTGGTGGAGCCTGGGGGAGACACCATCTCAGGCTGAAGGGTCAAAAAGTAGACAAAGTTGCCACTGCTGAAACCATAGACGTAGTAGATATCAAAGTCAGGGATGACGGTGAAGGTGTCCGAGGGGATCTTAATCATGGAAGCCACAAACTCATCATGGAAGACATAAGCAAACATGCCATCCGCCTCGGAGTTCTTGGTCAGCTTCCGGCTGGAGATGGTAGGAAAATACTCAGGTTTCCCATCCACTGCCGTGGCAATGAAGAGCTTGTCATCCAGGTTGTTGTAGGAGACGATCACTCCAAAGACTGAGCCACTCTCATTGACCCCCGACAGGTAGTGCTCCTTCTTGTGAAAAGGCTCCCCCAACTTAAAGAGGTCCTCCAACCTCAGGAGTTTGCAGATGCCCTGGTACAGGCTTCCGCAAGCAATCAGCCGGTTCTCCTTGTAGTCTATGAGGAGCATTTTGTTGACATTGTTGGTGGTGGTCAGAGGCTCATTGCAGGTCTGGACAATGCGGGGCGGGTAGCACTTGGGGTTGTCCTCATCCGGCCCCGTCTGGTGGGTCACCAAGACCTTCAGGTCACTGGAAAGCTTATAGATCCTGTTGACGGCCCCCAAGTATATGTGCCCTGTCCTCTCGTCCACCACCAGGTGATTGAAGCCCTCAGTGGGCTCTCCTCGGAAAGTGACAAAGGACCGCTTCTGGGTCAGCGGGGGTTGCTGCCGGGGGAGCAGAGTGGAGGAGCCCATCCCTACCATCAGGAGGTGGGAGAGCAGGCAAGTCCAGTTCCAAGGCATGGCTTTCATTTCAGAGAAGGGTCCTCACAGCCCAGCAGCACAGGGGCAGTCTCCTCCGAGGGCCGGGACTCAGCAGGGCAATCTCCCCTAGTAAGAAAGAAAAGACTGAGATGAGGGGTAACCATGGTAGGGGCTTCCTGGCACCCCAAAGCCTATCTGGCTGGACTCAGCCCATTTTGCATACACTGAATGCAACTGGCCAGGGGAAGCCAAAGGCCAGCTGGTGGCCCCCACCACAGGGCTGTGAGACAGTCAGAGCTAGGAGGCAGTTGCTACAGGAAGGCGCTTCAGCACTAATAGCAATAATGACAATGATAACAATGATGAGAGCGACGATGACGAGAGCCAGCATTGTTAACCAAGTGCCTGATTTTATGTCAGTCACTGTCCAGCACCTTCCGGAGACTGTCTCATTTCATCTCAGTAAACTCTTTCGGTACTGGGTGTCTTCCATCTGCTCTTCCACATCCATGGCCTGACCTTCTCTGGCCCAGGAAGCTGACTGCATAGACCCTCCACAAGCAGCCCCCAGGTCTCGGGCCCGGATAGGTACAGCCAGTAATGGCATGGGCAGATGCCTGGTGGGAGAAGCAGCTGTGGCAACAGCTGGGAGTCTCGTGGGACATTCCCTAGAGCAGGCCTCTCTGCACTGTTTCTCTGTGTTCAAGGCCCATGGACCTTCTCCTGCCAGACCCCACCTGGCCCTCGCTGTGACAAACTCCAGATACTGCACTGCCTCTAAAGAACCTCACTTTTGTGAAGAGTCCCTTTCTTAATCTTTGCTTAAATGACCCAATTTGCACATGCTATATTTCCTGCTAAAACCCTGACTAGTGACCTTGGAAGTGTGTACTATTTATCTTCATTTTACAGCTATGGAACATGAGCTTCGCAAAGTCATGTGATTTGCACAGCTGAAAGTGGCAGAGATGGACTCAAACTGAAGCTGCAGTAACTCCATAATAGGTCCTCATTCTTAGCTCTACACTCACTCTACACTAGTCCGTAACCTTGCACAGATGGGGTATTTTAGCACTTCCTGTTATCCACAGCAGAAGACCAAAGCTGAACCCCTTCTTGAGAGCCAGCCATCACAGCTGATGCCTCTGGCCCTGTGTCTGGACCTACTGCAGGGGAATTTCCCCTTTGCACCTTCTCTGCTGGTTGGTGTAGTGAGGCCAAATTAAAAACCCACATCTTCCCTCCCTTCATCCTGTGGCAGCCCCTAGGCCCTCAGTACATTGCCCAGTTCTGAGCCCTTGTGTCCTTTTAACAAGGCAGAGCTCAGCTGCCTCCCACAGTGGGGACCCTTTTAGAGGTTTTCATTAAAGGGAGGGAGAAAAACTGCTTTAAGAAGCCAGTGATAACATAAACAAACAAATAAACAAACTCCCAGTGGAACAAAATCACCATCCACCCTAACAGTCTCCTTTGTTTACATTCAGGATGTTTTCTGCATATTTCTAGTGGAAAGCTTCTTATTTCTTCCAGTTTGGAAGACATCAGGGCAGGGATTGCCAACATCTTATTTGGAGACATCTTAGCTCTGTGGAATTTCTCTGATGACAAACACCCAAAAAATGGGGATGAGGTACATCACTAAGTAACAGAAATCTCCCCATCAGAGAGAGAACACAAGGTTAGCTGGACACGGTGGAAGAAGAAAGCAAGCAAAACAAAGACTTCATCTTGTCAACCAAAATCCAAATAGGAAGCACTCTTTTCAAGAAGACGTCAGAGGAGGAAGGTTCTGGCAGCTGGCGACCTGACCTCCTCCCCACAACCAACAGTGGTCTTGTAAGCTGAGAGCCTTCATTCATTGACCCACATGACCAGTGTTTGCTCAGAGCACATGCAATACATGCAAGACACTAGGACCCAAGGATCAGACCCTCAAGGGACTTGTGAGCCAGTCAGGTAGGAACCAACAGAACCCAACATAAACATATGACGAGAAGTTCTGCTATACATGATAGAGTGCCTTCGGAGTTCACAGGGGGAAAGAAGCCTTCTAACCTGGGGTGAAGAAGCAAGGCCTTGAAAGGGAATGGAATTTGAGCAAGCCATGAACTTGTCAAGGACATGCAAAGTTAGAAGGGTGAGATATCTGCAGAGCGAAATGAGCCTATGGAAGCAAGGATAGACAAGGAAGAGTAAGCCTGGAGAACAGAGTCTAGAAAGAAATCAGTAGAAGACACCATTGAAAAGAGAGCATCATGGGTCTCATCAGGATGTCAATGGAATGTCAAGACTGAAATTCAAAGAGTAGAGGAAAGAGTGTAAATTTAAAAGAAAAGGGCACAGGCTTCCAGAGAGACGCCGCCATGTTTCTGTCTATGCAGCCTTCGCCTTTGAGAAAAAGAGTTTGTGGCTGAGAGCTTGTGAGTTCTGGGAGCCGAGCAGTGCCTGTCTTGCTCACCAGTGTGTAAGCAGCACCAGAGTTCTGCCCAGCAGCTGATGGAGGCTCAACAGCTAATAATTCTTGACTGGCAGAAAGAGGATCTGGGAGCAAGGAGGAATATCAATATGTGTACAGTGTTTACTGAACCCCAAACCCCATGCAAATACTTTCATATAGAGTAACTCACAAACTCATCATTACTATTCTCTGCAGGTAGGAGGATGGCTTTGTCCATCTTTCAGGTAAGGACACTTTAGCTCTGTGAGGACCTGTGGCTAGTAAGAGGCAGAGTTAGGGATGAACTCCAGGTTTGTACTACTGCCAATTCCAGATGTTTCTTAGAAGTGCACAATTCCAGAGCCCAGAATACAGAGCACTTGGAAGCCCTTTTTTAAGTCATGTAAGTCTCAAGCAAAGAAATGGCAGGACAGCACATACGAACACCAGGAGAAAAATCAAAACCTCTCTGACCCACAAGGCAGATACCTGTCAGCAGGTTCTGTTATCAACCTTCAAGTGTTGGTGACTACATAGCACCTGGCACAGGGCCTCTGCCTGACACAAAGTAGGTGCTTAATAAATGATAGATGTGTTGTTATTGTTAACAAGATTGAATAGGATTAAAAGGATGAGGATTATGATAATTAGGTGGTACCTGCTGGTACATTTCACATGAGTGACGGGGAGTCAGTCCAGACAGCTCCTTTTGAGTTGCTTGTGCAAATCCAAATATCAGAGAAGATTCTGTAAGTTTTTGATCTGAAACAGATAATCCAGTTGAATAATTCCCAATCCTTGATTTTAGGGACAAGGAAGGTGAGATCTAAAGGGGTCATGTGACCTCAGAGGAGTTCACGTAGTAAATTAAAGATGGAGATGAAGGACAACTCAGACCTCTGCCTCCCAGGCCAGTGGCCTTTCTGCCACATACAACTTCTCTTCTGACTCTCTCTGAACCTGCTCCAGCACCTGCTCCTTGGCCTTTGTCTGAAAGCAACTCCTCTTCAGGCACCATGTGCCCTGCTGGCTAACACTGTCCTGCCAACACCGAATTCCACAGGGCAGGCTGTCCTCATTCCAGACAGGCAGGTGCAGGTCGGGGCTCGGCCTCCAAGCCTCTGGAGGGAACTCTCTGCAGTCCCAATGTCAGAACGTGCCACACGTGGGGGAAAGTGCGCCGGCCACAGGCCACCTTACTGTACACACTCACAGACACACAGCCACTCCACAGTCCTCTCATTTGCACGAGGAGAGACAGGAAGCCTGTAATTATGAATTTATTGAGCAGAAGGTGTCGTGGCTCATTCTCCAGCTCCTATTAGGCTCTGAAATGAGACACGGTTCTGCATCTCAAACACTTATCACCCTCATCCAGGGCTGGGGAAATCGCTGTGCCTGGAGGGGAGGGGACCTGCAGAGACAATGCCATGAGATGGGCATGACCAGCCTCTCACGCTCCACACCAGGAGAGGGACTGAGTAGGAAACAAATAACGGAGAAATGAAAAGCAATGGGAGAAAACAAGGAGGAGACCTCCAGCTGGCCTCAACAAAGACCCCCAATGAGCACTGCCAGGAGGTGACCCAATGCCAGTACTCCCTCCTGAGCTCAAGACCCAGAAGCAGAGAGGGCCACCTGTCCTCTGTCCCCATGGTCACCTGAGGCTGCTCTTATCTGGCAAAACTGGAGCTTTCAGAGGTGTGTAGCTCCCAGGATGTCAATCTTAGTAAGTAGTGACCCCACCCTAAGGTACCCCGACCCCAATTTCAGATCCTGCCAGCCATTTCTCTCTCAAATCATCTTTTTGCTGGTTTCAAAATAAAGCCTTGGAGGGAACATTCAGCCCAACCTTGATTAGTGGAACTGAATCGCCCCAAGATTTCCCCAAAGGACTCCCTGAATCAGGAAAGGGGCCAGAGGGCAGGAGACCCAAAGGACTCTGAATCAAACCCAAACAAGCTGTGATTTTCTTCTTTGAAATCGGATTTCAATTCTGAGTGGTCTCAGGGGAGATGGGACTCATTTTTAGAAGCTGATCATCATTTTGATTAAAGCAATTGGGACTGCCTTTGTTTTATACGACAAGTTTTGAAGAGCTCAAACTAATTTCCATGAAGTAGTGCCATCCTCTCAGATTTCTGAGTGCAGAAAGTTATTATCAAGCAGTTTAAAATAGCAATTACCTCACGAAATTCCTTCCGCGTTTACAAGGCATTTCCATGCATATTACCTCATTCTGATCTTATTGTTCATAACAACCCTGTGAGGTAGATGCTATATTTACAAGTACACCCCCTTTACAGGTGAGGAAACTGAGGTAGGAGCCCATACAGGTCTTGGCTGAGGTCACACACACTCATTCCAGAACTTGGAGAACTCTCCAGAACCCCATTGTTTGCTCACAGGACATTTCCTGGACTTCTACACCAAGTCCTGATCCGGGGACCCTTTGCTATGAAGTAATAGAAGAATTAAAAAATGTATTCTAGGACAATGTTTCAAAATACAAGTCTCAACCCACTGTGAGTGAAGAAACCAACCAAGTGAGTCATATGTGTATTTTTTTAAAAAAAATGAAGTAAAATGGAAAAGAAACTATTAATGTGTCACACAGAGGAAAAGACAGACACTATTCATCAGGACTATGTATCCATTAAGGAGATGTAAATGTATTTCTTACTGTTGGTCATTGTGATTGTTGATTTTATGTGTCAATTTGGCTAGGACACAGTACCCACATATTTAGTCAAACATTATTCTAGATGTTTTTGAGAGGTTGTTGTTAGACAAAATTAACATTTAAACCAGTGGTTTTAGAGGGAGGCAAATTACCTTCCATAATGTGGGTGGACTTCATCCAATTAAGTAAAGGGTGAACAGAACAAGACTGACCCCTGAGCAAGAGGGAATTCTGCCAGCAGATTGCCTTTAGGCTTAAACTGCAGTTAAGAACTCTTCCCTGGGTCTACAGTCTACAGATTTTGGACTTGATGCTTGCATAATTTCATGAGCCAGTTCCTTAAAATCAATGTCTCTGGCTCTGTCTCTCTCCCCTCCACCACTTCCCAGCCCCACCCCATGTCCTATTGGGTCTAGTTCTCTGAGGAACCCTGACTTATGTAGTCATGATCCAAAATAATCTGAAAGACCCTGTCAGAAAGAACACATATTTGTTTTTGATAGCATGCATTTATTCCCTGGGGATCTGCCCCTTTACCTCTCTCAGCAGAAATTTTCTGGTGGAATGGACCCCACTCACATGACCTGGGCTTGACCAATCCACACAGAGCAGGGGTGAGGGAAACATAGTGATTGGCTCAGGGTTGAGTACTGGTGGAATCCAATCTAGCAAGTCGATAGGCTTGGGAATAATACTGAGGGAAAGAGATCTAACTCTCATTGAATAAGACCTTGGAGTGTCACTGGCTAAGAATGACTGGGGCCATCTTGTAACCAAAGGGGTGGGAAGGGTGAGAAGAGGATTCTGACAGAATGAAGCCAAAGTACTGAGGAGAGTAGAAGTAAGAAAAGGATGAAGAATCTGGGTCCCAGTGACACACTTTAGATGTCCAGATCACGAACATGGAGTCAGCCTGCACTTCCCAGGAACATGAGCCCCCAAATTCCCCTTTTCCATAAGCCACATTGGGTTTAGTTTTGTGGCACCTGTTAATGAAATAATCCTAAGTCATATGCAGAAAAATCCAAAAGTATCCATTGCCACATCTTCTCTAGTGGGCTTAAGTTCAGTGGGATTAAGAGAGCAAGCCAAGGAGATTTCTGGGTCCCTTTACCCATGGAGATGAACTACATTTTTACAAGTAGTGACATGTTGTTCCAGGTGAGGATCAGGGTGTGCACTGACTTTCATAACCAGGCAATGCTCTCCGTATCTGTGCCCGCAGGGCTCTCCTGATAAGCTATGCACCAGTTAAGCCTCTAGTGTCCAGAGTTTGATTCACTCCTCAAAGGAAGCCTTCTCCCCTTCCCAGCACTGGTTTCAGATGCCCAACCACAGCAACTGGTACCCACTCAACAAACTTAAATTTGTATTTTGATGCTAACCCCTCTAAAACCACCTGTACCTGGAGAACAAGGATTATGGATTTTTAACACCACTATTCTCTCCAGTGCCAAGCCCAGAACCTGAGATGAAGTAGGTGTGTAATACATGTTGGAGAATGAGTGAATGAGTGAATGAATAAATGATTACTCCCCAGGAGAGTATATGAGATGGCAGCTGGTAGCACCTATGGCTAAAGTTCAAAGTAAATCTTGGTGCCCAGCCAACCAGCTCAAATAGGAGCCAAACTAAAAAAGCTGGTTTTACCTTCTCTAAACCAGGACTCATAAATACTTAAAAGATTTGATTTTGTTCTTTTAAAATCCAAGTTCAAATACATCAGAGAAATCATACCTTTCATACGTGATTTACAATGTGACCAGTCAGTGCACCAGATGGAATATCCTAACAAGTCACTTTGGGTTTGCAAATTAGACTTTGAGAACCACTGCCCTAATAACTAAGAAAATCAGTGTGGTCCCCATTAAGGAAAAGGAGTAGGGCCTGAAAATAAACCAGTAGCGAGGAAGACTCAGCACAGGAGACAAATTGCTAGAAGTCAGCATGCATTTGATCATTGAGGCAATGATCATATTTTTCCTCAGCCAATGACTGTTGACTGAGCACATACCACATGAGAAGTTCTGAACTGGATGCAAGGGCTCAGATCCTCCAAAGCAGAAGACAATGTCCCTGCTCTGCAGTGTTGGACAGTTTCCTGGAAGACCCTCCAGCTGTCCTATGGGAAAGTTCTATAGAACTCCACCTCCCCGCCTCTGCCAGACACCAGGGTCTTCATCAACTCCTTCAATCCTCCCAACAATATTGTAACTTTGCCTTCCTCATGGAGGTAGATCGAGAACAGAAAGCTGACTTCCTACCAGAAATGTGTGCTTCCTATGCCTGAGGCTTTTGATGTCAAGTTGTTGGCAAGAGGGGGCCACCACTGGGCACAGTGGCACACACCTGTAATCCCAGCAACTCAGGAAGCTGAGGCAGGAGGACTGCAAGTTTGAGGCCAGCCTGGCAATTTAATGAGGACTTAAGCAGCTCAGTGAGATTCAGTCTCAAAATAAACAGTAAAAAGGGCTGGGGATGTAGTTCATGGGTAAAGTGCCCCAAGTTCAATTCCCAGTACCAAAATAAGTGTGGTGGTGGTGGTGGTGGGGGCCGTCAGCTGCAGCTCACATCTCCCAGCCTCCACATTTCTACAGTGTCCAGACATGAGCCTGTGAATAGTGAGAGAGTGTCATGATGGCATTTCCATGTCAAAGCAGAGAATAAATGTGTGTATCTTCATACAGTGGCTTGAATGTATCTCCCAAATTTCATGTATTGGAAATTGAATCTTCAAATTAAGTGGTGGGGTTTTTGGAAAATTATTAGGTTGGGGTCATCAAGGTAGGAACCCCATGATATGTCTGGAAGTGTCATAAAAAGAGGAAGAAAGACCTGAGCTGACTCCCTCTTACTCTATCTCACCAAATGACATGCTTCACCATGTTATGATGCAGCAAGAAGGCTCTACCCAAATCCCAGTGCCATGTCCTTAGCTAAATAAACTTCTATTTTTAATAAATTACTCCGTCTCAGGTATTTTGTTATAGCAACAGAAAATGGACTAATGTATTTACAGCTTTTTTTTTTTTTTTTTTCTCCACCACACAGCTGGATAAAAGATTCTGAAGCTCTATGGGATGGTAGAGCCTCATGATAGAAGATTCACCCCTCATCCAGGAACATCAACAGCAGACAAGGAAAAAACATTAGAGTGACAAGGTCCTGAAATTGCAGATTTATGTGTTATAACAGTTAGCATCACCTTAACTGACACAAGCAGGTACCATACAGAGAACATGCTTGCAATTCAGAGTAGGCACTCAAAACTGATGCTGGGGGTCGGTCTCAAGGTCTGTGCTCTTTGTAGTACATCAGGCTGTTGGCCCTAGGGAAAGCTCTCTTTCAGTGTCAGCAGCCCCCTCTCTTGCTTGCAAAGCCAGTCTGCAAGTTCCCAAGCTCAGCAAGATGGAGACCGATGTGCCAGCATTCAGAAGGTAGAAAAATCTCCCATGTTCCTCAGTGGTCAGTCCCAAGTTCAGGGCCCAATGAGGCAGCATGTATGTACAGTGAGGGCAGAGTGGGTGGTGGGGCACCACCCGGTCTCTTTTTTATTACATCCTAGAAACACTAGACCCTCATTGATCCAAAGTAGCAAAATGGACATTTCTACCCCATTCTGTAATCTGTACACTCAGAATAACATCTTCAGTGAGTAATCAGTATTTTTCCTATCTGCAGTTTCCATGTTCAGCTCTTTGCCATGAGTTGCTATTTTATGTCTTTTTGTGGAGAATTATATTTACATGCAACATCCATGGTCCAGCTGTGCAGCTGGCTACATTCTAGTACCCCTGGTGGAGAGCTGGCCCATGTGCTCATCCAGCTCACTACAGCTCAGTCCTGGGCTTCACTGACACCCCCTGTCACTCACTGTCTTAAAAGCAAGTACCACATTCCTAAGGAAAAGAGTCAGAGAATGAGAGTAGGAGTGTCATAGCCAAATTCATCACTACCCCTGGACAGGGGTGGGGATCAAGTCAAAACAACTGTCTTCCCAAGAGAAAGTCACAGTGCTGTCTGTCTTTGATGGTCTCATGTGCAGGTGGGGCCACAAAATCTCAGATCAGTCAGAGTCCAGTTGAAGTCCTCCGGGACTGCTGGGGGTCCTGCCCCCAGGCTGCCTTCCCTCTGCTTCTGCTGGGGGCAGTGATAAATGTGGAATTGGTGGATGATGGAAGGGCCCAGGAAGGGAATACAGGACGGAGAAGGGGGAGCCGTGGGGAATCAGGCACATACTGAGAGTCTGGCGCCTTCAGCCTGGTGTGGGGGAAATTCAGCACCAAGCTCAGCTACTGGGCTTTCATAATCTCTACTTCCCAGTTTATTAAAAGGGTATTAAAAGGGACTGGGGAAAGTGTTACCATGGACAGAGCCTTTGGATCCAGCCTGGAAGGAACCTCTGCAGGAGGGTGAGTCTGTGAGCTGCTCCTATTCAGAGACTGGTCCTTGCTTGACCTTGAGGCCTCAGGCAGTTTCCACCGCCTCCCCCTCCCTCTCCGAGACTCCCCACCCTGGGACTGGAGGGCACTGCCCCAGGGTGCAGGACCACCTTCCCTGGCCAAGTCTGCATTCCCAGTAGAGCCCAGGCCGCCCAGATGAAGCTCTTCATTATTACAGGGAGTTGGCCTTTTATGTTTCAGGCACTGTGCCTTCAAGGGGAAGTCCCTAGAAATGACTCTCTCTCCTCCAAGCCTGGCTGTGAGCCTTTAAAAACAACACTCTCCAGAGAAGCCTGGGTCAAGGCAACACAGGATCCTCAGCTTCTTCCCAGCATCTCTTTAAAAGAAATAGGCTGGCCAGAAATTTGGGGTCAGATGCTCCAGCTGGAGCCGGCGTCAACCACTGCTAAAGTGGCGCACTGGCACCAAGGTGGCCGCTGTCTCCAGCCCCAGCCGCTCGACCCGGCCAGCAAGGAGTGCCTTGTCCTGTCCTGGCTGGCTCCCAGTCCTCAGAGGGCCCCCGCTTGCCTCTGGATGCATAGAAATGGAGGGACATCGTGAAAAGGTCCCCAAGACAACCAACAGCTGTGACCAAGGGAATATTTACCATCAGTTTTGCTGCCCTAAGATCTGGGTTGACATTCAGGTCACAGAGAAAGGGCTCCAAGTCCGCCTTTCCAGGCAGCCCTGTCCCCTGCATCCTAGGGTCTGCCAGTTTTCATGTGGAAATGAGTCTCCCTGCAGCCCTACCGGCTGGCCAGACCCAAGTGCCCCCTCTCTTCCAGCCTCTTTGACTAGACTCCAGCCTGGCTGCAGCCTGGTCTCCCACAATGAGCTCCCTGCTCTCTACAACCCTTCCCCCTCTCTTCCCCCTTCCCCCTTCCATCTCCTTTCATGGTCAGGGAAGAGGTGGGTGTTCCTAGTTCACAGCTATTCATGGTGACACTGGCTGTCCTGTCTCTGAATCACCATGGCCAAGGACACCACAGGCCTCAGGAATGGTCATCCTCACTGTTCACAGTACCTCTAGGTGATTGTCTTTTTTGATGCCTAAGTTTCCATCGGTGACATGGTGTTTCTGGAAATAGGGTGATAAGAGAAATCACCACGTTTCTTCTTGAGCTAACTCCAAGAGAAGTGGGAGTGAAATGATTTTGATCTTCACAGACATAGGCCATCGTGGCCATTGGGAAGGGTCCTCAGAAGGCCTTTGCAAAGGTGCCGGGCGGAGCCACCTCATGGTGGTAATAGCAATACCTGGGGGTGGTGTTTGCTGGAAGATAAAAGGCTGATGCCTAACTTTCTCTCTAGAGACCCAAAGGTGCCTTGTCTTAATTGACTTTTAAGCTGCTTTAGTTTGAATTGCAGGGGCACCTTGGTGGGCCTGCTGTGGTTGGATCTGCAGCTGACAGAGAAGCAGGGCACTCATCTGTTAAGTGAGCCCACATTAGATTCCCTCACACAAGGAGGACCCAGGGGTGGAACACACTTCATCAGCTCAGTCCATTTCATTGAGACGGAGGAGAGAGTTAAAGAGTGAATCCTTTGCTTCTTCGGCCTCTGGAGATCTCAAGGCACAGCAGGACAGTTGACAGCAGAGTAGTCAGGAGGCCTCCAAGCCCTGTGGCTCCCCACCACCCACATCCCAAAGTCTGCCCTCCACCATGATCTGACCTGCAGATCTGATGATCTATTTCTTCTTCCCTGAGCAAGTAAGAGAGAGACATGGAATCCCCCTTTCTTAGACAGGTGTGAAATCTCTAACTTGACTTTTCCAACTGCGGAAAGTCAGTAGGTTTGGAAAAATAATAAATACAGGGTTTTGGAAACATCAAGTTGAGAGCCCAAGCTCTTGGATCCTTGGCCCTGAGCATCCATTTCCCAGTGTTAGCCCTGAGCTCCTGACACCCCCGTGAGCCCTGTCACTGCCACCCCGTCAGAGCACACAAGCCACCAGCCTTGCAGCACCAGCAGAGTCTTCATGCACAGAGGCCCATAAAGCCACCAAACAGTGGCACTGGGGGAGCAGGCTATGATTAGCAACACACTCAGCCCAACGCGAGCCCCTCTGTTGTCACCTAGGGTCTAGTGGCAGAGCCCTCCCTCCAGTCCCCTCCTTGTCCTTCTATCCCCTCCTTTTATTTTTCAATTCTAGAGAAAATCAGGAAGTGAACAGTTGTCTCCCTTGCTGGTCTATATTCATGTAATTAGTGCTATTTAATTCCATGATGAGCCAAAGCTCATAAAATACAAAACATATTTCAGCTGCGTGCCGCAAATCTTGGCAGAAATCTCCACTGCAGCCGGAAGCTGAACAGAGCTATATTTGCTCCTTTAAAAAAAAATATTCCGAATGATGGCAACAAAGTTTTGGGACCAGGCACTATTACTACCTGAAAATATATGAGGGAGTAGCAATATAGGGGTTTTTATATGGCCAAGTTTGGAAATAATCTCCATTACTATCACAACCCTAAATGTTTAAAATATTTAGTAAAAATATCTAGTATTGGTCAAGTAATTGCCAGTATGATATGTCCTCCTGTAAGGGAGTCATTCTTGGCTTTCTCCCTTCTTACTCCCAAGTACTGACATGTGCTTTAGGGTGTGGGACCCTAGGCACCGAGAAAGACGTCACCCTGATTCTCCCACATGATGGGCACACACCTGTGAGTCAAATAGTCTAGGATTATTTCTAGCAATTGTTTCTAGCAATTATTCCAAATTAACTACACATCCCCATCTCACCCGACCTCCCCACTGTAATGAGACTTCAACGTGCTTCTGGGTTTATGCAGCAATCCATGAGGCAGTCATAGCATATCTTATCTCCTATTCTGCCACCAGATAGTAAAGCCCAAGATGCCATTCAAGCAGATGTCAATCACCATAAACAGCAGAACTGAAGCAGGATTCAATTGGGCAAACTGTGCCCCCTAACTCAACACCAGTGCCTCTCATCAGCACTCCTGGAATGACTGATATCCTCACATGAACTAATAGTGCCCTCCTCCTTTGCCAGGTGACAAGAATACAGAAGGGAGCACATTAATGAAGAACTCGAGGCAAGGTCAGGCAGAGAAGGAATTAACCCTGGCTGCTGCTGACACTCCCTTTCAGGACCTGCTCAGAGCTGTGTCAAGGGGGACAGAAGAGGGCAAGGGGTTGGCCAGTTGTGACAGACAGTCAAGTCTACTGCAAAGCCCAAGAGGCCTCTAATTAGACTCAGCAGTTCTTCTAAGTCTGCTTTATGTATTGGCTCTGGAGAGAAACACACCATGCTCTAGGTGGGGAAGAAAATGCCTGCCAGCTCTGTTCCTCTTACATACCCCAGGAGTCCACCATGTTCATGAACACTCACACTTCTGGTTTACGTAGCACTTTGCCTCCTACAAACTCATGAACACTCATGATTCTGAAAATATAAAACCAGCCCTCCCCAACCTATTATGATTATTGTCCAGATGGGAACACTGAGATTCAGAGAAGTTCACTAACTTGTCCAAAGTCATGATCTTCTGTTGATCCTACATATGACCCTCTAAACTACAAAGCCACTGTCAGAGAATTCAGTGGAGATTAATATATCAAAAGTGGGAGGGAGATGAGTCTAGAGGGCTCCAGAACAAATGCACAGTTGTTAACTGCGAGAAAAAAGAGGGCATTCTAGCCTATTAGAGTATAAAAATTGTCTCTGCCTTGATAGGACTTGATAATTTGTCTGTGATGGAGCCAAAGATGGTAGCAAGTTCTAGGCAGCCAAGGGATGGTAGGAAAAGGCCAACCAGCAAGCAGAAAATGTGCCCCGTGCCCATCTATGCATTTATTCCACAATACATATGCAGCTCCCTAAATCATGTGCCAGGAACCTGCCTTCGGGGAGTGTAGCTGTGAAAGACAAGAAGGTTTTTGATCCTGTAGAGCTTACATTTATTATGGAGGAGACAGAGAATAAATAAGAAAAGCAACTGTTTTTAGATAGTATTAGGAATTAAAAGAAAAAGAGCAAAACTACTTGCTGGAGAATAACTATTGCAGGCATGGGTCTTTGTAACTGGAGTAACCAGAGAGGTCTCTCTGAGGTAATACTTAGAAAGGGACTGATGGTCAGGGGAGGCTGCCATGCAAAGATTTGGAGAAAAACCCTTCTAGATGGTTAGTCACCTTTCCATCACTGTGACCAAAATACCCCACAAGAACAACTTAGAGAGGGAAAAGTTTATTTGGGGCTCACAATTTCAGAGCTTAGTCCATGCTCAGGTGAATCCATTACTCTAGGCCTGAGGTGAGGCAGAACATCATGGCAGAAGAGTGGGATGGAGAAAAGTTGGTCAGCTCATGGCAGCCAGGAAGCAGAGAGAGGGAGAGGAAGGCCTGGGGACAGATATAGTTCCAAAGCCACACCTGCTACTTCCTCCAGTCACACCTCCCCTGCCTACAGTTACCCCCAAGTCATCCACTCAAATTACGTGATCAGAGCTCACATAATCCAATCTTTTCACCCATGACCCTTGCTTCATTTATTCACTCATGACCTTTTTGGCAGACATTCCAGATACAAACCACAATAGAACAATGGGAAAGCACAAAGACACTGAGAAAGGAGAAGACTTGGAAAAGAGAAGGCAGAAGACTGCAGGACTGGAAGGCATGGAGCAAGCACAGAAGTGTGAGTGTGAGGTCATGGAGCAAGGGAGGTGGCAGATGCTGAAGGACATTGAAAACCACAGGAAGAAATTGGGATTTTATTCCAAACAGCATAAGAAACCATGAAGAGGAGTCAAGCAAGGGAGCATTGTGGTCAGATTTGGGGCAGGCAAGCTCAGTCCAGCTGCTGTGTGCAGAATGTTTCAGGGGTGGAAGAGGAGAACTACAGCAGTCACTGAAGAGTGCTAGAGGCCTGACTCAGGTGACAGTGATGGACAGGGAGCATAGTTACTCTGTGGGGCTTGCTGGTGAATATGGAAATGAGAGGAAGAGAGAATTCATTGTACCTCCCTGAGTTTTGGTTTGAGAAATTGCATGAATAGTGTGCCATTTTGCTGACATGGGAAAGACTGGGGAGGGACAAGGCCAAGGGCTATTTGGACTATCAAGGGCAAGGCTGTCATCAGAGCTCACCCCGCTCAGGATGATGCTCAAGGGAACCATCTAGGGAAATGGTTTATCAAGAACAAAACTTGTGATCTGCAGAAGGCATATCACTTAAGCACTCACAAGAGAATGCTAATGTCACCCTTCTTTTCTAGATAAGAAACTCTTCCTCAATAACTGAGATGAAATGAAGCTAAAATATGAAATTAAGCCTTCCAATAATCCCATTGGGAGGAAGACCTCTAACTGGGATGACACCTTGGTAGGTGCCAAGATCGTACCAAAGATGTTTGGTTGAAGAATGTGATGCCAACTAAAACATCTTACTTAAAACTCTGGAACTTTACATGTACTGTTCTTGTGAAAGAACAATCACAACAAAACTTACATTTTACCAAAGTGACATTGTGAAAGTTTATACAATGCAGGCGATTTTGTAAACTTTCTGAATTTTCAACCAAAATTACTATTAAAGGACGGAAAAGAACAAGAACATACTTCTTGGTAAGGAGCCCTCTTTCCCCTCAAGCTGTGAAGAACACCCTGGGCACCCAGCTGTGCAGACCAATGGAAGCCCAAAGGTCACTCTGATGGAAATCAAAAGAACTCGGGCTAAGGGCAAGACCTTTTCTCACATTAACATTTTACAGAATTGTGATAAAATATACAAAACATAAAGTTTACCATTTTAGCCATTTTTGAGTGTGAAATTCAGTGACTTTAAGCTCATTTGCATTGTAGTACAACAAGCAGCACCAACCATCTCCCAAACTGTTCCAACTTCCCAAACTGAAACTCTACCCATTAAACAATAACTCTACACCATCCCCCTACCCCATCCCTGGCTACCACCTCTTCCTTCTACCTCTATCAATCTGACTGCTCTAGGGCCCTAATACAGATGGGGCCACAGTTTGTCTTTTTGTCTAGCTTTTTTCACTTAGCATAATGACTTCAAGATTCATCCATGTGGTAGCATGTGGGACAAGGTGTTTAATTAAAAAAAAAAATGGATCCTTCCCTCAAAAACATGGATTTTCAGTAACTCCTACTTATAGTTGCCATTTCATGGACATAAGAATGGGACAACAAAATAAATGGTGTGTACAAATGCCTGCTGAAGCTCAACGAAAGGATGCCCCTTCCACCAGCCCACATGGTGATAACAATGAAGTGCTAAGAAGAGCATCAGTCCCTCCCAAGTCTCCACCCTGAATGGGAATCCTGCTGAGCCACTTTAGGAAATACTGGGTCACCCTCTTGGTAAACCATGACTCACATTAGCTTTTTGAAATCCTGAGAGGTGATTTGATAATAAAACTTTTGGAAGAGTTGTGAACCAGGGTTTCTCAAACTTGCTTGACTGAGGAACCCTTTTATTGCTTAATACCTCTTATTATCTCCAACACCGCTCCGTAGTATACACTCTAGAAGCACTTTTACATCTGTTTTTTATTTAGCCTATATAAAAATCCTGTTATGTAGATTGAGAAACTTAAGGTAATTAAGTTCACTTACTGAAACTAAACCTTAAACTTCCAAGATTCAAGTCTGAAAGGAGAATTTCTAGGTGAGGAGAGGCGATTAGAACCGTTGGTACGGACTTTGTCCTCCTTGACTTTTCCTATCTGTTTAAGGCCCATTCATGTGACTCACTAAAGTCACCATCACCACAGCCCCCGTGGACATGAGCACCCTTCCCCTCAGCCTCCGGGCAGAAGTGTGAATGCCTTTTACACCCCTTCTCCTGGTTTCTCTTAGCACAGCTGAGAGAGGACACAATTTTCTCTGATTCTATGATTCTGATGGAAAAACAAAATAAACAGAGAGAAAGGAGAAAGGATGAAATGAGGCTATCAAAGTATAGGTTTCTCTGCTTCATCCAGTTCTAGTTTATTCTAGACTCCAAGATCCTACCAAGCCACACACCTGAAGAGCTGATTTAACTCCTAAGGAGTGCTGCTGGAGGCCTCACACAGGTTTCTGGTGCCTGCTTTGTGGCTGCCATTTTATTTGGGGGTGATGACTCTCCTGCTCTGACCTAAGGGTTACACTGGTGAGGGTTGAGCATGGCCTTCTAAGGAGAGGGTAGATATTCATAATGGCAGTCATCCAGGTAAAAAGTGGCTCCCCAGAAGGTCACTGGGACTGATGGATGGAGGTAGGACAGGGGACTCCCATCCCCCTCTGATCTTATTTATCTAAACTATAAGGGGTCTTGAGAGCCTAGTCAGGGGTCATAGATGGACACTGTCCCATGGTGGCACAATGGATGTTACAATTGGGCTTCTCTGCAGGAGACATCAATAAAGCTAAATAAACCATGACTTGGAAGTCACATTAACTCATTATAGTAACTCTCTCTAGTTATTTCTCTTTTATTACCCCCAGGGCCTTGGTAAATTCCTGTTAAAATGCCCAGTCTTGTCTCTGCTGCACTATTAGATATTAATGAACAGTTGTAAATCCACACTGAGGCTGAGGATTATCAGGAAGATGCATCCCATCCTCGGGAGTCAACATGCCAGCTGCAGGTATGAACAGAAGACACTGGAATCTTTAGAAAAGAGTTGAGGCTGAGGGATCTCAACACCCTCCTCCAGTGGAAGTCCCGCCTCCATGGCCAATAAAACTCTAGGGTCAGTCCTGCCTCCATTGCCAATAAAACTCCAGGATCTGAGCTTTATTTTACTTAACAGGGCAACAATTCCTTTACTGAATAAATCTTACCACCCACCTCTCAGAAGAAGTGATTCTCCCAAGTATTCAGCTACCTCCCAGCTTCTAGATGCTTTAGCCATAAAGTAACTTCTCTATACAGAAGATGAGGAAACTGAGGCTCAGAGAGGTACAAGGCCTTTCCTAAGGTCAAAAATATTCTGCTAAGAAAGGGGTGATTGACATACACAGTGAGTAAAAGCAATTCAACTTAGTGAAGTGCCAAACAGGTGTTAAAAAAAAAAGAAGAAGAAACGAAAAGAAGCAATCTCCAGTGAGCAGACGAACAAGATTCAATCCACAGTGAAAAAATCAATGAGGCCAACGCTCAGCCTGTGAAAATCGATGAGGCAACCAACCAATGACCTGTATTTCCACCTGAATTGATACCCAACCACATTATAGTCATATTTGTATTTGCCCAAACCAACTCCCCACTTTACCTACCAGCACACTGCTGGGTACCAGACTCAACCTCCCTGAGAGCATTCACCTGCTCCGATCTGAATAGCATCTTCAAACAGCCCTGAGAGGTAGCTGATGAAGCCTGCTCACAGGCTAAAGAAAGGAGTCCCTGGAACAAGCAGATAAGGTGACCTTCTGAGAGTTAATTTAGTCACAATCAAGACATCCATACAGAAGTACCAGATATCTGCAGAAGGCACCTTTACAGGAGCAAGGCATCCCCGAATCAGCACAGAAAAAGCAGGAAGCCAGAGCCCAATCAGGGTGACAAGTTCTTTCTCTGGACGACAATGTAATTCAAGAAGGCTGCAATTGAAACAGTCCAAATAAGGAAGGTGTTAACCAGGTCTGGTGGTCGGCCTGGAGGATGGAGCAAAGACCAGGGTGTGCTTGGTTTGCATTGTCAAGCCAACCATGGAAAGCTGTCCTGTCTGGCTCACCGGGAAGGGACAGTGGTTGGTCATCAGGCTTCACAACATGGATGACATTGTCCTCGAGAACAACCAGCCTCTGGTTCCGATCCCACACTCCCCCAGGGAGGCCTGCCCTCCAACACTTCTTTCTTGCTAATATATTCCCAGCCTTATTAACCTTCCACACAGGGCCACACCTCACCAGTGGTTCTGTGGTGACTGTATAAGCCAGTGACTCCTAGCCGCCCTCAGCTAATCATTGAATTAAGCAATCATGGTGGTCTCCTTCTCCAGACCTGTGATAAGTTTAGGAACAGCCTTGTGACCCAACCCTGGTCAACTGAACTGAATGTGAAGCCTGCTTAGGCTTCAGGGACATACTTATTTCTCTTTAAAAGAAGGGAGCCCCCTTCTTCCATCTTGTCTACCCACTTGTGATGTCTGGACTTGGGCAGATTTGTTATGACCAAAGGAGACATCACTCATGCACCCAGGAGGGCTGAGCAGAAGAAGGTAAGTGCCAGAGACCTGAGAGGTTGGTGAGCCTGGTCCCGGAGCTGCCCAACCTGTGGTCTTCTGTCCGTGTATTCTTCGTATTATTATTGGTGCTGTAGCTGGAAACACCTCACTGGCTCACTCAGCAGTCCTTTGGGTACAGAGTGTGCACCAGATACCTTGTTCCCATGAAGACCATGAGGAGCCTAGGACAGCAACCCCTCCCATTAACCGGATAAGAACAGACAGACCCTTTACAATGAGTAAGATAGCATTTGACCTTACATGTTGATACTGGCAGGGAATCGAATGAGTTAGTCCTGAGAATCTGTTCTTCTCTGGGTACACTAGCAAAGCCAAGCCTGACCCATGTTAACCCCACCCTGGGAAACCTACCTGGCAGCAACTGGCTCCCTTCCACTGCAATTTGGTGTCACCTTGTGCAAAGCAATCGAAGGGAATGACAGACAGCACATGCTACTTCCCATTCCCATTCTACCTATATCTACTCAAGTCACCTACCCACTCTGTACCATTGTCCCTTATTACATGCAAAGTATTGGTTCCAGAACCCCTTTTAGATACAGGATACCCAAAGATGCTCTTCTACTTTATACAAAATGGCATGCATTTGACTATAACCTACATGCAAACAATGTGTATTCTGTGGTCTACTTGAAATCAGCTCCAGATAACTTATAATATCTAATACTATGTAAATGCCATGTAAATCATTGTTTTACTATATTGTTTAAGAAATAACCTGGAAAAAGTCTGTACGTGTTCGGTACAGACATAACTTTTTTAAAAACATCTTTAATGTGCAGTTGGTTGAAACTGTGGATACAGACTCCACAAATATGGCAGGTTCACGGTGTATTTGTTTCCTTTTCTTTAAATAAGCTCTATCTTTCTTAACTACCTCATGTTTTTGTGAGACATTGAAATTGAATCAATATGAAGTATATAAAATGATACATAAGTGATGGAATTTGGAAATCTTCTCAACTTACAGTGCACCTGAATAAACAGGGGAGCTTTTTCAGAACACAGATACCCAGATCCCTCTTCCAGAAACTCTAATTTCAAGGATCTAGGGTAGATAGCAGTACTTTTTTAAAAGTTTTGCAAGTGAACATTGCAATATGCAGCTAGAGTGGATTGGAGTACTGACAGCAGAGTCCTGTCACAGGCAGATAAGGCAGCAGGCCCGGGCAGGAACGAGCAGTTTAAAATCATGCATCTGCTGCCAAGAGGGCCAGAACACCAAGAATCTGGTCCCTGAGTGCCACCCATTGCAACCCCCACCACAAGGCATTCAGAGCATGTTTCAGTCAGCGCTTTCGGTGACTAAAGGACCCAACCAGCACAATTGTAGAGAGAAAAGGTTTATTTGAGGGCTCACAGTTTCAGAGGTCTTAGTCCATAGAAGGCTGGCTCCATTCCTTGAGGCATAAGTCTAAGATGGATGAAGTGTTGGTGGCACAGGATCGCAAGTGTAATTAATGCTGCTAACCTGTACACTTGTAATGGTGAAATGGTAAATTTTACATTTTATATGTTTTAACACTTGTTTTGTGTGTGTGCCTTGTATGTAAGAGGTAAGTGCCCTACCACTGAGCTCTACTCCCAGTCACCCAGCTGCCCCCCAATTTTGTTAATAGACATACTGCAATCCTCTGCCAACAAACTCTCACTATAACTCTATTTGTAAAGAATGTTACAAATGTATTAATACCAAAGAGAATGCTAAGCCCTCTGCATGTGAATTACCTAATTTAACTTCCATATCAATCTATCAGGAATATACAATTTATGATCCTTGTTTTACAGATGAGAAAACTAAGTTTCAGAAAGAGCAAGAAATCTGTCCAAGGTCACGGTCCATTGTAATAGAGCAATGCCTGTTACCTGGAAACTTGCCAGAAACACAAATCCTCAAACCCCCTTCAGACCCATGGAACCTGTGTTTAGACAAGACCACCAGATGATTCTGCACGTGCAAGTCTAAGAACCACTGAAATGGCCAAGGTAGAGCTTGGGTAAGAACCTGAACTTTTAAGTGGGATGGTGGCAGCAGCACTTCACAAACTTGACCCTGTGTCGGACCTGGAGAGCCCAGCCTGAGCTCATCATTCACACTTCTAACCAGTTCCCAGGTCACAGTGGTGTCCTGGAACCACGTTTTGAGAACCACTCATGTACAGAATCTCATGATCATCCCTACTTTACATATGCAGAAATGCAAAATCGGAGACCCTGCATCCTAGAACTACAAAAAGAATAATTGGCTAGGCCGAAAACCTGACTTTGGGACTCTTTTCACCACCAGATCTTTATCCACGTGGCCTGGATGTT
Source organism: Sciurus vulgaris (assembly GCF_902686455.1). Lineage (NCBI taxonomy): Eukaryota > Metazoa > Chordata > Mammalia > Rodentia > Sciuridae > Sciurus > Sciurus vulgaris. The sequence continues at coordinate 22,157,441 of NC_136468.1, read as the reverse complement.
TCCATGTGCCAATTCTACATCTGCCTCAAAGTCAAGAGCTGTCAAAAGGCATAAAAGATATTTTCACCCATGCTAATAAACTGGTATCAGAGTGATCCACAAAATAGCTGGCAATTTGTGCAAAGGAATAGGGTAAAGAGACAGAAAAGGATGGAACAGTCCTGACTAGAGTCCAGCCTGGGGGCCAGGAGGGTAGGTACAAATGTATGGATGGAATTGGGAGGAATCAGAATATAGGCCACTTTTTCTTTGTTCTTATAAAATCAGTTGCCTTTTGTCAATGTGAGAGAAAGTTTTCTTTCATTCATTGTCCAAAATAATGTGACTTCATTATTTTCTGTGAGTACAGTATGGTCTGTCACCTGTTCTGTTACATCACTTCTTAATGTCCTGTACACATCCAGATTCTCCTCTTCCCAAAACACTTGTTTGCTCTGATCATGATTCACTCCCACTCAAGAATCTTTGATGGCTCCCTTTTGCCTACAGACTGAGGGACAGACTTAGCCTCGGATCCAAGACCTTTATCCAAGAGAACTATTTACTCCCTGTTGCTCATAGGTATCCTGTGCTTTTTTGTTTTCATGACTTCAAGTTTCTCCTTTACCTGGGATTCCCTTCTCCTCTTTCCTTCCCTATCTCTATATATATGAAATATATATATATATTTATATATCATAATATATATATAATATATAAATATATATATATCATATATATCTCTATATATATGAAATTGATCTTGTGCAAATTTCTTATTCTCTCTAAGCCTCTATTTCCTCAACCATAAAATGGGAATGGCAGCAAGTCCTGCCTTCTCAGTTATGGTAGAAAATGATAGAACTGGTTCTTCCATGGAACTGGTTGCTACCCCCACAAACCCCTCCTAACTTCAAGCAAAGGAACCTTTCTCATTCCCTTAATTTCCAAAACAAGGTAATGTGTACAAGCATCCATCCTTATCATTTTCTACTCTTTATATGCATAAATGGTGGAGGCCCACTTTACCTTGCTAAATAAACCAGGTTGAGGTGAAAATGTGCTTCTTGTTTTGGATCCAAAGCACAGGACTCAGCACAATGTAAGTGCCCACTAGGAGTCAGGAGAATAAATCATCAGTATTGTGTGACCTTAAACTGTCCCCTAGTGCAGCCCTTATAGTGCTCCAAGCCCCCAAGGAAAGTAGCCCAATCCTTGGGCAAGACACAAATTCAGGAATTAGATGGGTGTAAGGACCCAACATGAAAAGATTGAACCTGTCTCCAGACACCCCCCGTTCAAAGAGTTCCCCCAAATCCACAGAGGCTGGCCTCAGCCCAGTTTTCCATCCTAAAGCATCTTCCAATAATTCAAAGATTTCCTTTCACATCAGGAGTCCCTTGTGCTTACTTAAAACAAAAAACCCTGGCTCCACAAGAAAACCATTTTTCTCTTATTTGATGCTCTGGGCCTCTGTTCTCCTTTTACTCTGCTGGTCTAGGAAGCTGCAGCTGCCCTGCCCGCTGCAGGGAGTCAGTGTAAGCTGGGGGCTTCTCAGCACATAGGCTGAAAGTCTGGAATGTTCTGAAGTCCCTTCCCCACCCACTACCAATGTGTGGTCCTTCCCCTGCTTGCTGACCCCATCCCCCATCACGACACACTGACCCATGACCTTGAAGGAAGCCCTTGAAGGAGGTCCAGCCGTGGGCACAGTCTCGTGTGCAGACTTAGCCATGAGATGGATGGGACAGAAAGGGACACAGGGGCAGCAAAGGGGGAAGGACAAGAGTGAGAACAGCCAGGAGCTGGAGCAAATGGGACAGACACAGGGTTGGTGGCATGGAAGTCTCATCTCAGTCATCTCTAAGGGAAAGGGCGTGGGAAGAAAATGCAGTCATGTGCCACGTGGCCACACTTTGGTCAGGGACAGGCCACATAAGTGATGTGGGACCATTAACATGACAATGGAGATGAAAATGCCTGCCACCTAATGTCATCACAGCAGTCCTGGTGAGTCACGTGCAGCCACTACTCACGTGGGAGAGGTGACGCCTGTGTGCACAGCCCCTCACTGCCCGTGGTATGAAAGTGTAGTGCACGCAGTTACGTGCAGCACCTAAAACTTGGTAGTGACCATAAGCCACGGGAAGTGGTTGATGTATTTACTATAGTGCACTTGCTACTCATCTTTTTTAAGCTGACTGTAAAATAATACTCCACGTCACGCCAGCATCAGCTCGTACCTCTCAGGCTCCCACACCTCCTGAGGGATCCAGAGGCCATGTGGACTGACTGATCTGCACCATCGGGTTCCTGAAAGTCCACTCTAACATGTGCGCTGCATGACGACATTGCCTAGGGACACATTTCTCAGAACATGTGCCTGTCACGAAGTGACACGTGACTGTAATGGAACTTCTATTTAAGTTCACTTTTATCTCAAAAGAATGAAAACTAATGGCTCTAACGTTCAATATACAGAATTGGCACCCTCTTAGGCTTTGTATATCAAGGGGCATGTGCCCTGTAGTCACCGGAGGGCAGATGAGGCCATGAGGCTGAGAAGCCCACACGACACCCTCGCTCCTTAGTTTGCCATTCGTTTTGTAAGATATTGCAGTAGAACTGTGCTACTGAAGGGAGTTCATGACTTATTGAAATATTTCACCCCAATCCAGTGTTTTAAAAAACAGGCGAGCACCTTTAAGAGATTCCTACAAGGACCATGTGGTTAGAAAATTAAATAATACAAACAATATTAATCAATAACAAAATGAAGAGATCATCACTGACTCCTAGTACAAGCCCTTCATCATTCACACTACAAGCCACAGGAAGACCAATAAGACCGGAAATCACCTCTCCCCCACTCCCCTAAAACCCAAAAGTATTCCAAAGACCATTTTGATATCTGGACTTACATTCAGCCTCATTAATTAAGATCCTATCCATAGGTGTTAATTTGCTTTGAGACACTGCCTTATGGGTGGAGACACCGGCCCCAAACATCACACGCCATACTCCATTTCCCAGTGTGCTGAGGGCTATCCTGGCTTGTCAAGGCAGACCGGGGACCGAGGACTGGTTAGTGGGCTTCAGTGGTCGAGCAGTATGACCCAGCTCTTGATGAAAACCTTCTGTGGCTGAGACCATCCACAGGACTCATTTCAACTCCGACCCTCTTCCTCACATCAGCTGCAGAGTTTGGGCTCCAGAAGAAAAATGGGGAGGAGATTCCTTGGTATTAAGCATGTCATTCATCTCATTACCTGAATGGCAACCATCTGGTTCCCCACACCCACTGTCCTACCACTTAGTGACATGGAAAGAATGGGAGTCGAGATCCTTTGTAGCCTAGGCCCTTTGTCCCCAGTCTCCTGCTTGACTCTCTGGCCAAGATATTCTGCAGGCCCCAGAGGCAGGACCTTTTGCTGATGATTGAAAATCAAGGCATCTTCTCCTGCACAACAGGAGCTCATTACAGAGAACTCACCTCATGCCGGGCCCTGGGCTGTGCACTTGACCCCCATCATCTTTGTTAATTCTCGCCTCAACCCAGAGGTAGGTCTTATTTAAACCCTTTGACAGAGGAAACTGGGGTGCACAGAGGGCAGGTCATTTGAAGTGGTGCAGCCAGACTCAAGACCTGGCTCTGGAATCCTCCCCTCACCTCTGCCTCTCATGGCACCCGAGGAACAAACTTGGAGAAACGCTTGCATCCCTCTGTGACCATGAACAACTTACTCTCTGAACCCGACTTCTTATGTGTCAAATGGGGTTACACCAGCACATACTGCAGGGGCTTTTGTGAGGATTAAAGGAGTTAATAAGTGCAAATGCTCCAACAGCGCTACACACTCAACAGCTGCTGTATTCGTATTGGCAACGAGCTTGTCACCATTACTGGGTTAGCTGCTTTCTCCAGTAAGCTTAGTTTTTCCTCTGTGGCTCCCTGTGAGTGACCAATTCTTTTATTCAATCCTGACCCTTGTTCCATACAGAGGGAATACAGAACTACTCTCCCTCTCCCACCTCCATCTCTGCACATGCCTATCTCAACTATGGCACCAGGAGGCGAATGGAGCAGCAGGGAGAAGCTCTTGGACAAGGTTTCCTTCGGCCCCTGCAGGGCCCCCACCTGGCCCTGCCAAGCCTTCTCCTCTGCGTCAACCTTCCAGATATAGGCTGATCTACTGGGGCTCCAGACACCTGGAGATTAATTAGCAGCCGGTTCTTGGGCAAATCAGCCCAGAGTCCCCAGGCAGAAATCACTTGCTCAGAGAGTCTGGCAGACTGCAAACCCAGAGCCCGTCCAAGGAGCTACTTCATGTAGTGGCCCCTGCACCAACAGCAACCATAAGCTATCCCTCAAAGAAAGACCACCATAGAGAGATGGCCAACTTTGACAAGTCCAAGGTCCTGGATCCAGGAAGTCAGGGCAGAAAGAGATAGGCATGAAGGAAGTTTTTCAAGAGAACACAGAGCACCACCTCTGGGTGTCAGTCTCTGTTTCTTATAAAAGAAGGTGGCTAGGTTACCCTTACACTCAGGAGCATTCAGCCCATTACAAAGAAGCAACTCAAGGTTTGGGTTGTGGCTCAGTGGTAGAGCACTTGCCTAGCACATGAGAGGCACTGGGTTCGATTCTCAGCACCACATACAACCAAATAAACAAAATAAAGGCAGTGTGTCCATCTACAAGAAGAAGAAAAAGAAGAAGGAAGAGGAGGAAGAGGAGGAGGGGAGGAAGAAGAAGAAACTCCAGAGTTTCAGGAAGTCTTGAAAGGATGGAATAAGTTTAAATCAAACATGGAAGCTCTACCTGGAGGAGAGAGAGAGCTTGCTTTCTGTATTACTCCAAAGGGCAGATAGGACCTGGGTGGAGGTCAGAAGGCAGAGACTTTGACGCTCTGAGAACTTGCAATCCATGGGGACCTGGCCAGCAACAGATGAGGCTGCTTCAGATGAACTCAGAAAGCCCATTGGGCAAGTATACTGTATGCATGACTCCCTCCTGGGGCAGGAGGCTGGACCAGGTAATGTCCACTTAGCTATGAGCACTTAGCATGTCCAGCATGTAGCAAGCACATAGCATGTGTGCACTTTCTATGAATCATTAACCAGTGATAAGATGTAGGGAATCCTTTTTGACCAGAAATAATAAAAATAGTCTTCATCCACAGAGTCCATCCCTTACCCCGAAGGGACCATTTTCAGCACTCCAAGCACTGTTGCAAAAAGTTTTCAAGGGCTTTCACTAGAATTCCCTTTTTGAACTGACATCCAGCTGCAGGACTGCAGGGCATCTCGGGACTGAGGATCATTGTGCACCTCACCAAACCAGAACCCAGACCTATCAGAGTGGGAGGCATTTTCTTGACCTCCTTCTTGAGTTTGTGCTGCACAGGAAAGAGGGAGGGGCAGGTGCAGAGGAAGAGAGAAGTGGAGGCCAAAGGCCCTCTGGGAGTGAGGTGTCAATCCACAATGACAGGGAAACCTCTGGTAAGAACAGAAGCCTAAAACATAACACATGCATAAAAGGGTCTTTGTCTGGCTGGAGCCCTTCCTTCTCCGAGCCATGAGTTCTCTTGTCAATTTCACGGGGAAGTACATGGGCAGTGGGGCCACCATGATCTGCCCACTCAGCATGGACCCCCAGCCAGGGATCATTTATCAAACCAGCGGAGGGGAAAATCCTTGGGCACAGGGCGACCCTCTGCAGGACACAGGGCAGCACTGACCCCACCCCTAACCAGACCTACTTGCATTCCAATCTCTCCAGAGGAAGACATCAGTCCCTCACTGTCCCCTCTCTCCTCCCCTTCTCCAGCCCTCCCAGTGCTGCCATCCAGGAGGAGAAGGAGGTGCAATGTCAGGGTAGCAGCAGAGCCTTCACCTGCCTGTGAGGGCCCCTGCCCTGGCCTGCTGGCTGGGTGGAGGACACCACTGTCCTTCCTCCCAGGAGCTGGGACATGTCAGTGTCCACGTGGCAGCCTGGCAAGAGAGGAGGCAGGGTCATGGCTCAGCAGGGAGAGGGGCTCAGGACCCACGAGGTTATGTGCCCAGCTCGGTTTCATGGGCAAGGTCATGGACAGAGGCAATCTGAAGCCTAGGGCCTCGCCACTGCACACACTTCTGGAGTGAGTGCTTCTGGGCCAGCACGGAACTGCAGTTTCCCTGCAGTGAGGAGAGAGCCTGCCCCCATTCAAACAAAGAAAACGCCTCCACTCTCAGTGAGCTTTCATGCAAAAGAATAAGGGTGTGGGCTTTACCCAGGGCAGCTCTACCCTCCAGGCCTGGCTGTCACCTGCTCACTGTACGAACCTCAGCAAATTTAGGAATCTCTCGATGTACTTTCTTTACCTGTACAATGAATTTTGAAAACAGGACTCACCCCTCACAGCTATTCCAAAGTGCCCACATAAGCCATAGTACACAGTAAGCAATTAATAACTACAGGCAGTGGCTCTAGTGTAAGTCCTGTGTAAGCACCTCCATGCATGCCTGGGTGCTCTTGGCAACACCATGTTCACCTCTCTTCTGTCATTTTTTATGCCAGTGGGAGACATTGCCTCCCTCCTTAAGTCCTGCCCAAGCATGGAGGAAAGAAGGAAACTCCTGTCCTTGCTTCCTCTTTGTCTAGGATGACACTATTGGAAAACTGGAATAAAAATCTGCTAATCACTAAAAGCACAAATGCAACAGAAATAGTTACATCTCCAGTCTCTGGTCCTGTGCTAACTTCCCAACCTCCTATGTCCTGCCTGTCTCCCTGAGGCTGCCGCCACCCATCACCATCTTGCTCTTCCCTCTTTTGCTGTAGGACTCAAGGGTCTCATTAGTGTCTGTAGAACCCTACCTGTGCATTCCAGGGCGAGGATCACGGGGAGTCTTAGTGGATTGGCAGTCCGCTACAACTCAAGGGAGTCCCTAATGGACAGGTTGCTCCCTGTCCAGAATCTCACAAAACCCTACAAAAATCCCTTTATGTGTGTGTTGTGTGCATGGTGAGAGGAACATAATCTTCACCTACCTTCCCAGCACTTATAATATATTGCAAATTACTGGGAGTCACTCGTTGAAAGGTTCAAGTCAGTGGTTCTCAATGTGGGGTCAGACCTCAGAGCAGAAGCACCTGCAACACCTAGAAACTTGTTAGAAATGTACATCCTGGGGCCCACTCCAGCCCTACTGAGTCAGAAACTCTGGAGGTGGCTTCCAGCAATCTGCGACTCTTACGAGCTCTCCAGGAAATTCCAAAGCATGCTGAAGTTTGAGAATTTCACTGGCCTAAGTTATAGTCTGGCCAGTTGATGAATATTGAGTAATACACTCCAGGTTTTGCATCTTAAGGTGGAGTTAAAATAGTTTTGTCATGTGCAAAATGGGACCTACTTCACAGGGTAGTTGATTACAAAGATTAGACAGGATACTATAAGTCACAGAAATTACCAAACTGTAAACATGCGAAGGTATTTGCTAGCATTAATTTCCCTAACAAGTGTAAGGGATGATTTCTCTACTATCACCATTCAACCATCAAAGGCTCAGTGAAGGCTCAGAGAGTTTTCAAAGTGAATTGTTCAAGGTCACTGGGCGGTCAAAGATATCTTAACAGCCATCTCCCCAGGAAGAGGCAAGGTGTCAGCCACACTCTTCTTCCTCTCAGACTTGCAGGTCTCAGTCAGGGGCAATTTCCTCTCCCCATGGACATTTAGAAATGTATAGAGGCTTTTGTGGTTGACTGAGTCCTATTGGCTTTTAGGACAGGGAAGGTCAGAGATGCTCTCCTTGCATTGCGCAAGGTGGGTCTCAATCATGAAGAATCACTACACCCAAATAGCCAGGGGCACCTCCATTGAGAAACACTGACCACCCAGAATTCAGAGCTGTACAGAACAGGACGCCAGACCAGAGGCTGCCTGGAGGCTCCGTCAAATGAATCACAGTAAAGGCAGGGAATGGCTGGAAACCTGATGGAGGCTGCAGAACTCCTCATCTGGGTGTCCTGGGGCTCGCTTTTACTCCAGACCTTCCATTATTGTTTAGTCAGGTTTTTCACTGCTGCGACTACAGAGCTGAGCAGCAAAAAAGAGGAGGGAAAATTCATTTGGGAGCTCAGGGTTTCAGAGGTCTCAATCCACTCCTCGAAGCTCCAGATGAGGCAGAACATCATGGCAGAAGAGTGTGACGGAGGGAAGCAGCTCACACCACCATCAGAAAGCAGAGAGGAGAAAACTCCACTGGCCAGATAGAAATATATACTCCAAAGCCACGCCCCCAGGGCCCCATCTCCTCCAGCCACCCACCTGCCTCCAGTCACACTCCGTTAATCCCATCAAGGATCAATTCACTGATTAGGGCTCTTCCCACCTAATCATTTCCGCTGTGAACCCTCTCACATTGTCTCACACGTGAGGTTTTGGGGGACACCTCACATCAGAACCATAACAGTTATCTTGCAAATGTTTAAATGGCTTTTATCTTCCATCACCCCTCACCAAAACGAGACTAGATACTTCCATGGATACATACGAGTGTTTCCAACTCTCTGGTATTAGGGATTCCCCAAATTCTCCAATTCTTACAGGAAATTGGTGTTGGGTCAAGAGAGTAGAGGTGCGATGTGGACCTGTCTTTGTGCTATTTATTATTTTTTACTCAGAGTGAAAGGGGAGGCGAGAACAGTAGTCAATGTTGCGGTATTCAGAAGGTAAAAAATTCTGGCTGTCAACAGTACAAAGAGTGGAATTAATCAATAGAATCAATAAAGATTTATTTTAAAGAATGTCCAAAGAGAAAATGCCCAGACACAGAACCCAGGTGGGGTGGGCATTGCAAAGGCACAGGACACACTCAAATTGCTGGTTTTCCCAAAGTACGGCCGGTTGGTGGCTGATGAAGTGGGCCATTTCTCTTAACTTAACACCTCTTTTCCCATACACAGCCCCTTTCTCCAGAGACTTCTACCTAGTGCTTTCACCAGTTTCCCCCTCCCCACAGAGTAGCAACCGACTGTGCTAAAATGTTCCTTGTCCCACAAACCATTAAGCTGTCAAGCTGAGGTGGTGAACAAACCCGGGAGAGTCAGTGCTGGAATGCTAATAGCAAAATTGCAATTATTCTCTGTGCCCTGGACAATTCCTGTTTCAACTTTACTGGCCTAGGGTCATATTTTGTGATCTTTGGATGCTGATGGAAGGGACACAGTTGATGTAGAAAATAACCAGGAAGATTTTTGTCTCGATAGAGATGGAGGGAACTAGAGATTTTTTTTTTTTCTTTTTTTGCTGTTTTCCTTTTGACATCCACACATGTGTCATATAATGACTTCCGGTTATAAAGCCCCTTATCCAAAGGAAAAACAACCTCTCCATAAATACCTTGCCCACGTCAGGGAAATAGCTGTGTTATACACTTGAGTACCATTTTCGAGGACACTTTAAATAGAGCATCGGTCGCTGCTTTCAATTTAACGTGTGACTGGGAGCTGCTAAGGCAGGCAGAGATGATAAGGTGTGGGCACAAGCTCACGGTTTCCATTGGTGCATCTGCTCAGACTGTTAACAGTGCCATGGAGCACTTCAGACATCTGGAGGGGCAAGCCACATGCAAGAACAGCTGAGCAAATGCATGAGCACCTACTATGCATGAACCAGGCAAGGGGCTAGGCACTTCCCCTAGATGAGATGTCATTTGCTTTGCATGCAAATTACAATAGTTCAAAGAAAGAGGTTATAAGTGCTACAAGATAGCTAGAATGCTACACAGGTTCACAGCTGGGTGGTTTCCATTTTTTCTTGTGTAAAAATCCGTGCTGTGTTATGAGGATTAAATGAGATAATGTATGACTGATGCCAAGTACATGCCTGGAACTAAATAAGTACTTTATAATGGCAGCGGTAGTCACAGAATGTAGGATGAGGACTGTTGATGTTATTCTTGATCCTTTTAATTATAAATCCAGGTGAAGGTAAAAGCAGGAGGATTATCAGAGAAAACGTGGTAAATAGTAGGTAACATTTGGACAGATGATGAAAAAATATAGCAACTGAAATTAAGAATTCAATTGATGGATTATAAAAGAGTACAGATGCAAGAAAATGGAGGATTTTCTCAGGAAATAAATAGTATAATGTATCTTTAATTTTTTGCATTTGTATTATGACATGTCCAGATGCAGATTTCTTTTTATTTATCCTCCTTGGAGTTTTTAAGCCATCATGAATCTGTGCATTAATACTTTTCCTCACTTATAGAAAATTCATAGTCATTACCTCGCCAGATGACATTTTCCCCATCCCCCCTATTTCTTTGTAGAAATTCAGTTCAAGAGATAATGCCTCTCACTGTATCCCCTATGTCTCTAACCTCCTATTCTCTACCTATTATTCTTCATTAGGAGGATTTCTTTTGCCCTGTCCCTCATTTTATTTATTATCTCTTTAGCTATTTCTAAATTCTTTTTTATTTTTTATTTGTTCTAATTGGTTATACATGGCAATAAAATGCATTTTGACACATTGTACACAAATGGAAAACAACTTCTCATTCCTCTGGCTGTACCTGGTGCTGAGTCACACCAGTAGTGTGATCATACATATATGGAGGGTAGTAATGTCTGCCTCATTCCACCATCCTTCCCACCCTCACTGCCCCACTCTCCCCTCATTCCCTCTGCATAGTCCAAAGTTCCTTCATTCTTCCCTACCCATTCCCTACTATGGATCAGCATCCACTTACCAGAGAAAACATCTGCCCTTTGGTTTTTAGGGATTGGCTTATTTGATTTAGCATGATATTCTCTAGTTGCATCCATTTACCCACATTCTTCTTTAAGGCTGAGTAATATTCCATTGTGTATATATACCATAGATAATGAAGACTAAATTCTTTTATTCTTAATTTTAGTTTCAGTATTCAGTCCCAGAATTTATTTTCAGTTCTTGTTTCATATCTACTGGATCATTTAACTGGCTTCTAGTTTGCTGCCAAAATTCATAATCCTGCCTTATTTCTACTTGAAAATAGTAAACACGGTTAAAGTCAGTGCCTCATAATTGCAATACCTAGAAAACCTACAAGTCTATCATTTCTACTGATTCTTGATCATATTGACTTATTCCTTGTGTGTCAGTTTCTCTTTGAATGTATGCTGGACATTCCATTCAAAGGTTTGTTTGCAGAACTAATTTGAAGACTAGGATAACGTATCTTCCTCCAGATGGTACCGTTTCCGTCCGCTAGGTAATTGACTTGCAATACAGTAGAACACTAATCTCATTTCAGGAATTGACATTTTTCTCAGTTATCCAAATGATTCAAACCTGAATTCAGGACCTGTGAGGAATGGGTTTACTTATAGTCCTGAGCCAAAATGTCCCTGTGATTGATAGGCTCTGAACTCCATCTCTTGTCCTCTACCTCCCCTATGCTGTCAAATGCAATGCATAGACCCTTCGCTGCCCCTCTGGAGACCAACTAAAATCTCATTCCTCTGGCTACTTATTTCTTGATTTCCATCCCCTTCCAGAATTTGGCCCTATGAGTATTTGCTATCTAGCTAAATTTCACATTTCTTCAAGCACACGTTTGAAAATATTTCTCCCACTTCCTGAATTCTTCTCAGTGGGAGGTCAATCCGAATGCTCTAGTTTGCCATTACCAGAAGGAAACGTTTCCCAACTTGTATATGATTTTGCTGAAGCATCAGATTTATGTGAGAGAGGAAATAAAAATAAAGCTAAAATATAAAACATGGCTAGACTTAAATGCTGGGCTAAAGAGGTAGGATACTCACTACGCTATAGGGAGCTACTGAAGACTCTTGGGTACGGGAGTGGTAATCTGAGAGCTTCACCCAAGGAAAAGGAATTGAGCACTTAGTGCCAAACAGAGGAGGGGAGTGAGACCACATCCTAGAATGCCAAGATCATCATCCTAAAAGACACAGTCCCAAAAGCCATAATCCTAAATAGTGAAAAAGCTAAATTCCTGAAGCCTAAAAATCTCAAATGTCTAAAATCTTGAAACCAAAAAGAGTAAAATCTTGAATGGTAAAATTTCAAAAGCTGAACTCATAAAGACATCAGTTCTCATGGAAGACAAAATAAAACAGGTTACACAAGATAGGCAGAAAGCTGGATTCTGGAAAAATGATTAGTGCATTCTGGGTTGTATGGAGAGTTGCACCATGTTAGGCAATTGAACACCAGGGACTGGTAAGGCATATTTTGGGTGTGTCTGTGGGGGTGTTTCCAGAGGAGATTAGTGTTTCTGGAGGGACGAGGTGAGAAATCTGCCATGTAGAAAATAAATGTGAATGTATTCTCTGAAAGGGAAAAAAAAAATAAAAGCAGCTATTCATTGTCATGCAAGACTTCAAAATACAGTCGATGATCATAAAAGTCAGTAGCTCTTATTATGGACAACCTCCCTGCCATTGCCCATAATTTATGCCTACAATATACTTTTTCATGTCAAATTTTCTTTTATCTTTTTTGCTTGTTTTCTTCTTCTTTTTTCGTTTTCTTTTCCACTCAATAAAATTGTCAAAATTCATTCACTATGCTATGTATTTCATCTTCATATTTTTTTTCAAAACTGAAGATATAAATTGCTTAATGACTATTAGAGCATTTAAATTTAAATTTTATATATATATATATATATATATAAAATCAGAGTCTCTGAACGTGCATATCACAACATGGACTTTGTGTGTAAGCACTGTGCATGTATAGAAAAACGTTGAAACTTCCTCAATAAATAAAGAAGTGCCCTTTTTGCACACCTGCTCTATGACAGACAAAATTTTTTGAGAACCCAGCACTAGGGTTGACTGATATTCATCCAGGTTTTGGATTGGCAGTCCATCATGATTTTTGACTGGATTCATAGAAACACTCAGGTTGCCCATCATGGCATTTCAGATGACCACGGTTGCAAAACTGGGTACACAATCACTAAACATGGTGATATGCATTTATACTTTTTTCTTTATGACCTGTTTCATTATCAGTATGGTTTTCCTGCTCTTAACTGTTATACCCATGTGACCGTAATTAGTGTACTAGAGTGTATATTCTTGTGAAAATATGTCATCATTGCCTATCTTATTGTGTAAAGTGACTGGGAAGGATTCTTCATGTTTTCATCCTTCTTAAGCACACCCTTTCAAAATTCAAAAAAAATTTTAATGTAAATAAATGTCTTTTAAATAACTTCTATCATGTTTTTTCCAGAATTATATCTTTGGGATTTTGATATTCAGGATTTCAGACTTTGGGATGGTAGTTTTTCAGGATTTCAATATTTGAGATTATGGTCAGATATATATATGTCTCCTCCTAGCTATCCCAGGATTCCTCTCCCTCTTCCGACCAGAATTCAAGAGAATGGCAATCCCTCTCCCAGTATCCTTTGGGCTCACATTGTCTGACTCAAAGTTCCTGCTAATTCTCTCAGAAGGACCCTATATAATCCCAGCACTTTGGGATGCTAAGGTAGGAGGATCATAAGTTTAAGGCCAGCCTTGGCAATTTAGTGAGACCCTATCTTAAAATAAAAAATAAAAAGGGCTTGCAATATGGCTCAGTGGTTAAGCACCCCTGTGTTCAATACCTAGCACCCCAAAAAAAATACTTTTTGAGATTATGGCATTCAGGATTGTGTCTTTGAAGAGTATTTCCCAACCCCAAAGCAATAAGGAAAATTAACCACCTTCATCCAAACTTTAGGGAAGTAGACACATATCAGAAGCCAAGCTGTGGAGGTGAGAGTAGGACGATGTAAAGCCCACGCCTCCTACGTAACTAAGAGAGTGACTGGAGTACAGGAAGAAAACCAGATGAAGGACGTTAGGAGGAAAGAGTAGAAAGATGATTTGCCAATTACCTGAGAGCAGAGTTGAAAGAGAAGGAAGAGTCAGGTTGACACGGAGGCTTTGAACATGGGTTGCTCCAAGACAAGAAAGAAAAGATTCCATGTTCTAAGTCATTACCACCCTTCCTCCTTCAGTCATGATGCAATTCCAGGAAAAGACCTCAGTTTGATGTGAGTGACAGGGACTATTTTCCAACCCAGAAAGCTCCCAGAGGGATGACTTCATGTCACCATGATCAGGCAGGTTGGACAACCTCCTGGGGAGACACAGGCCACCCACTTGTGATACTGGAGATACTCTAAGTGAAGTTGACTAGCAGCACAATTCTTTTGGGGGCAAGCAGAAAGGTCTCCAGGCCCTTTGTAAATAAACAGAGATCCTGGGCATCAGAACACAAGCCAGGAGGTGCCACAGAAAATAAAGGCCACACAGAAACAGACTTAAGTGTTCAGAGAGTGAGAAGGACACACTCACAGTGTGACAGGTGATCCTCGGGGACTCCCAGATTGTCATTACTGGTTCCACTGAGTGATAAAAAATGCCCACTGGGTGAACTTCCCAGCTTGAACTTCCCAGGTTCCTAGTAGATACTGAATTCAATGGAAATGCAAGCCTTTAAGCTCTAATCACACCTCTCAGCCTAGATGTCTGCCTCATCGTACAGGTATTTTCCCACCCTCCCTTCCATTTATATGAATGAGTGTCAAAAGGCAGCTACCTATGAGGAAATAACTCCAGCTCTCACTGCGGGGATCTACAAGATGAAATGAAATAAAAGTAAAATGTTACTTGAGGAAGGGCTATATAATTTCATAAATAAATTACAGAGCTTGACATCGATCTGAGATGAAGCTGAGCTTCGGACAGAGGTGAGCAATCCAGCCACATCCGGCAAAGCTGCCCACACAACCTGTTTGCTTTTGTCTTTTTTTTTCTAATTAATTGTCTGCACCAAATCAATAAGACCTGCAGAAAGCAAGTGTACTCTCCTCCTCCTCGCTAGCCCGGGGTTCCTCTTCAGACCTGCAATTCAAGAGAATGGCAATTCCTCTCCCAATATCCTCTGGGCTCACATTGTCTGACTCAAAATTCTTGCCAATTCTCTCAGAAGGACCCTATCTCCTGTTATCACTCCATAAGCTCCTGTGAGTTACCTTAATTTACCCCAAAGAAAGTCAGAATGTAGGAGTGGGTAAAGGACTGGGAAACCTATCGCACCAGAGTGAGGCTTGAGCAGAGCCATCCCAGGAATAGACAGCAGGGAGAGCCATATTTGCCAAATAAACCACAACCCCAGCACAGTACCTGTCTTCCAGGAGACACTCAATAAATATTTATTGGACTGTTGAATGGAGAGAGACAGGATGAAGGAGTAAGCCACACATTCCCATATTCTTCAAATAATCTCTAAACACTTGCCACCAACCACGAGCCCTTGGATCAACCCAGTCTTCTCCCAACTCTTTCATGACAAGTCCCAAAAAGATTCTCCAGTCCCTGGAATTGCTTTCTGACTTTTTTTGCTATCAAAGTCTCCATAAAAAAGCAAAAAGCTGCTGGATTTCCATAATACTGAGAAGGAAGGGCTCTATGCTTTATTTTTGTTTTCTGGAAGAGGGGAAGAAAGGTAAGGATAAGGATTAGTTGGGATTAGGGTGTTCAGAAGCGTTAGAGGATTGCTGGGGTAGTGAAAGGTATGACTGATGGTGTCGCAAAGTTATCAGGCACCCTGGGTCTGGACCCAGCGAGGGGCAGCTGGGTGTATTTCTGCCAACTAACTGATGGAATAACTTTGCATGTTCAGAACTAAGGGTAGGTCAAGAAAAGGGTACAACCCCCTCACCAGTCCATCCTGGAATCTGATTAGGGCTGAGGAGTCAATCACCTGTGATAACGCCAGCCATCACTAGCTAGTCCAACAGGGGACTGGCTAGAAAGCAAGGCCACGGAATGAGGTTACCTTCAACTCATTTCTGACTTTTGAGGGATCACTTTCCAGCCATCCAGGCCACTGTCCCTAAGGCCAAGCTTCCATCTGGAGGGAGTGGGGAGTGGGGGATGGGTTCTGCTTATCTTAGAAGCCTCAGTGAGGCAAGTCTTGTTCACTAAGCTTCGTCACAAAGAAGCCATCACCTTCAAGACCAAAACTCACCTTCTATCCCCACTTGAAACCTGAACCACCAACCCTGTATCAATGGTAGTTAAGGGGCCTCTCTTTCCGGTGGGATTTGCCTAGATGTCTGTCTTGTAAGAAATCCTGGAGATTTTAGGCACATACTTCCCCCATGTAATTTCCCGCAGACAAATCACACCTATGGAATCCGAGGCTCAGAGGAACCTATAACTTTTCTGGGTGTTTAGGTAATTCTCCTAGCACAGCCAGGGCTCCTGAACTCGAGAGCTAACCCAGACAGCCAGGCAAGTAAGGCGAGTGAACGAAGCAAGCTGGGGCAGAAGAGTGCTGTTTTACAAGCTGGAAGGCGTGTGTCCCCTGGGAAGCAGCCCTCGTTACCTCCAGTTGTTGCCACCAGGGAAAAAGAAGTTCAGTGTTCTCAGAGAGGCCTGTATTTCCACAGAAGTGCAAAAATCACATTTGAAGTGAAATCTCCTGATCGTTAAATGTTGGCCATAGCCTAAATAAAATGTAATAAAACGTAAATGTGATTTGGCTCGTAAGTCTCTGGTTAGCAGTCACGTTTGAAAACCACTGGTTTAAGGATCCATTTAAGCATCACTAAACTTTAGGGTGTCCCTTGGCTGTGCCTAAAATGACCCTATTAGCATCAGTCAACCCGGGTGCAAAAGGAACCCATGGCCTCCTAGACTGCTAAATTATAGCCCTCCGACCACTCCGAAGAAGCAAGAGAAAAAAGCCTATTTTGAAGAACTTTCAAGGTAAAAAATCTAGTCTTCCTTTCCTACGGTCAGACCAGGAGGTGAAAGCCCCCAGCACAAGAGAACCCCGATCCTGGTAATACTTAGTAGAGTATTATCTACTAAGACGAGGGACCAACTCACTCCTGTCCTGACTGATATTGCTCAAGTCCTTACAGATTCTCAGAAAGGAGATTTGAGGCTTCCAGTTCCTTCCCTTGAGTCTCCATAATCTATAGGAGGAACAAAACGCACATAATTCCAGAATATGATCACTCACACCTAAAACATATATTTGAGAAGCAGAAAAGGAAAAAGGCAAGGGGAAAAATTCTCTCTAATTCTTTAATCTCTCCCTGCAGTGGTTCAATAAAATGTGTCATGAACAAAATCCTCCAACAGCGTTTTCCTGGTCAATGGCTGGCTCCAGCGTTAGCAGGAGCTGCTGAGCCCCATGGCCTGAGTGTTAGCCCTTCCCACCCAAGCAGAAAAAATGAAGAAGAGGCAGGAACACTCCAATCTCATGGTTTTCTCCATCTTCCCCTCATAGCTCTCCAGAGCCACAGCTATGGACAAACCCTATAAGGAGATTTGAAGACAAAAGGAAGAAGCAAGGGAAGCACACCAGCCTGGGGCTTGCTCAGGGTGGGTTTGGTCCGCCATACCCTTTGCCAGTCTTAGTGGGTTCAACATGCTATCCTGCAGGGCTGTAGGAGCTGAAAGCAAAAAGAATTCAAAGCACAGGTCAAATTTTAAAAGTCCAAAGAAAGTAGAATTCTGGTAGAAGTCATTTGTAAGAATATCTCCAGAATGTAGTACCAGTGGGCCAATAAGGACCGCCATTACTTCACAACCAAACACTCATTTAGATTCAAGAACAGAAGGGGACAGATGCTGAGTATCCCTTGAGTACTAAGCTTTTATAAATGATACCCTGGAGAGCAGAGGAGAGAAGAAACACCATTAATGCAAATGACTGAAACAAACGCCCCACTAGTGAACAGAGATCTTGCCTTGAGCTTCCAAAACTATCAGCAGATACACCTTAAACCCCTTTCAAGAAGGCTCACCATCCCCACCCCAGCTCCCAGCACCCTTGGAGATTCTGATTCAGCCAGTCCGAATAATCAATAATTTTTCAAAAGTTCTTCAGGTAAATCCTAGAATAAACAGGGCTTGGGAATGATGGATCCAACCCATGAAATTCACAAAATGAAAACATGCAAGTCAAATGCCAAACTAGCCCATCTGGTTTCACTATTTAAGGAAAGGAAGCCCACAAGGATGGCAATTTGTTATAAGTGGCCTGAAAAATGCATTTATTTTTTAAATACTTCCTCTCCTTGCAACAGTAAACTGAATTACAGCAGGCTAGCTCCATGGAGATACTTCTCCTGATTCCATTCACAGAAAGAATTTAAAGTGGAAACGCCTTTCCAAAAGAAAGGCATACGAGGCCAAGTTCCTCGACTTGCACTGGAGCAAGCATTGGTGCTGAGAACTTTATATACATAAGCTCTCTCTTAACCTGTAAGCAAGGTGCAGTCATTCCCATTTTATAGGGAAGAAGTAGCCTTCGGGAGATCTGAGTAACTTCCCTAGCTAGGAAGTGGAGGGCTGTGAATTTAATCTGAGTCCAGAGTCTTTACCTGTAGCCTACAGTATGTTGCTTTCTGGAACCTTCCCATGCCCACGTCTTTGCTTCAGTTTCTAGTTCTTTGAACATCACTTAACATTCATCCTCTCTATGCCAACCTCGTTCCCTCAATTCCTCTGCCAGGGTGCTCCTGGTGAGTGCAGGCATGATTGAGGACCCAGCAGGGGACAGAAGCCAAGTAGGAGCCTGGGAGTTGTATGCAGGTTCTTCCTGCGATCTGCTGGTAGGGGCAGCACTGAATCAGGGATTGTGACTCACACGCCTACAATGCAGAACTGAAGAGCAGACAGTCCAACAGCAAGACAAGAAGCACAGAGGAGACAGAGGGCAGTTAAAAGCCATCGGGACCCCACAGACACACCCACCAGGAAAATCCAATCCACGTCTGTGGAGGCAGCAGGGATTGTTGGAAGTCTGGATTGGCCTACGTTTCTACTCTTTGGGCTGCTATACACTTCAGCCTGATGCAGCAGCTGGCAAAAGAGCCCTGGGGATGACAAGAAAGTAGAGAGCACCTCTCTTTATAGCCACAACTACAGAGCCCAAGATCACCATGACCAAATTAGGACAGAAAGCCTGCATTGACGCACACACGGCCCCGGGGAGTCTGAGTGCGAGCGGATCCAATGCTGTCGAACAAAACGTGAAACCAAAGAAAACACCCAGCCACACAGAGCCCTTTGAATTGATGGCTTTGCTCCAGGGCTGTGAGTGGGGAGAGAGAGGAGGGAGACAAAGCCGCGCTTTGGTAAGTCTCAAAAGAGTTTCTAGGAATGCCATGCCCCAAATCCGGTGGGGTTGGGGAAGAGTTTGGGGAGTCCTGGTTGTTGAACTGCACTTAGTTATCATAGTAGGAAGTGGAGCTCCAGACTCACCCAGGCCTTGTCTTTAATCAAGTTAGAGCCTAATGCAAAATTAATTCAGAGTAGAATTTAGTTCTAATGGCAAGATGACAGAGAAAGGATTTTTTATGATAAGCAGATGAGCCTAGGGCAATTTCAAGTGCAAGTGAGGTTTTTATTTATTTGTTGTTATTGTTTCATGTCCCATCATTTCACACACGTTTGAGGGTTTTGTTGGGTGGAGGCAGGGGGCTGGTTAGAAATGGAAATAGACAATAGTGACAAGAGGACATCAGTGCAAAAGCTGCAGCTGCTTACTGCCAGGTGATCTGGGCTCACCGTGTACACGACCCATCCCAGAGAAGGTGCCTCACTCTCTTGAGTGTGATCCTGCCGAAGACCACGATTAAGAGTCCCACAACTACACTCAGCAGTAGATATCCAACCCCACTCTCTCTGGAGCTAGAAATAGGAAACAAATCATAGATCTGTTCTTTCCTAATCTGCATGAATAAAATGCACCCCATCTAAAACCTGGACTCCCAGGGAGCCTAATCTTCCCTTTACACAAAATACTCACCAACTACTCACACCCTTTCAGGTCTCTTGGGCAGAACTGCCAGTGACTCTGAACTTGGCTGCACATGAGAATCACCTGGGGAACATTTTAAAATCTTGGCTCCTCCACAGAGACTCTGCTACATTTGGTCTCTCCTAAGGTTTTTGAAACTTAGAACCAAAGGCCCTGGAAAAATCTTCAAAGCAAGTGAATTCTAAAATATTCCTGGAGACAGATTTCCCTGATGTGAGAAGGACCATTTCCTTGGCACTCCACCTGCTTTGGTGTCCTGGAATACAGTGACGGGTCCTTAGCACTCACATAAATTATTATTTGGGTTAAGTTACTTCTGCATCTTTAATATTCTCTTGGGGTCAGTTGGTTGGTTGGTTTGGAGAGCAGTGTGGGGGCTGGGAAATTTCTTCTTTCTTAAAATGATTTTAGAATGCTCAGCTAATTTTTGCAGAGAGGCACATGAGTCACAGTTTGCACATTCTATAGAGAAAGGAGAAGACAAAAAGACCAGGCAGACAGAGTCCTCACTTCACAGGGAGGGGAGGCTGAGCCTGGGACCCCGGGGGCAGCTCAGAGCACTGAGCAGACTTTGGGAACTACCCCATGATGCACAACTTTGTTCTGCTGTTGCTGCCCTGTTGGTGGCTTTAGCAATACCCACTCTGTATCCCAGAAGGAGGGTTCCCTAGGAAGGAGTGGACATTCCTTAAGAAGAAAATGAGGACTGGATGTGGGTCTCTGGCTGGAGCTCAGAGCGCCCCCATTGCAGCATGATGAACCCCACCTTCCCTAGCAGACAGGAAGCCAGGAGGGGCCTTCAAGATGGGTCTGAACCTGGAAGACAATCAGTGTGCACTTGAGGGAGATCCAAGTGCAGCTCAATTGTTTTTTAAAAATCATCTTAATTTGAGTTTTCACCAAAATATGACTTAATTTTGTATTTGCAAAATACTGAGGTCTGCTATACACAATTACCTTACCTGTCCTCCTCTCCCTAGAGGTTTCTGTCCGCAAGACTCACTGGGAAGAGGAAGGGGACAGTCCAGCCCTGTGCTGGTGCTGCAGTCCCCCATGCCATTGGGCTGCACAGACCACACCTCTGACTACAGCTCCTCATCCCATCCCTAGTTTAGACCTCATTCGCTCTCCCTCTGAGCCCCGGGCCACCTCACTAGTCACACCCTGTTCATCTCCATGCAGTGTCCCACCAGCACTACAAACTCAGCTTGTCAAAAATGGGCCACATGGCTTTTCTGCACCTCTCTCTTCTCCTCCTTCCTTCCCTTTGTGGGAGCATAGCCATTTGCCAGTCCTCGGTGCTCCTCAGCGCTCCTCGGCGCTCCTCAGCGGCCTTGTCTAATTACCATCAAGGCCCTGGACCCTCTCCCTGCCTCCATCTACTCTTTCAGCCCCAAACCTCAACACCTGGACCAAAGTGATGTACCTGACTCCCTCAGTCCAAGGTCACCCCCTGTACACCATCCACCACACCACCATGATGTAGACCTTTCTAAGAATTATCAAATCAGGCCACCTCCCTTCTCAACCCCTTCCACAGCTGCCCACCTCCTACAGCACCCGGAAGTCTAAACCCACCTTCTTCCTCTCCCTCCATCCCCTGCTTCTCCCACCTCCCTTCTCCAGGAGGATGTTCATATTCAACATTCTTCCATGTTTCTCCATACTCATATAATCAAACACACAGTCATTTTACACATGCTCTCTCCCTCAACGATCCCTCACTGAAACTCCCAGGTTACTGGGTTTAGGTGTGATTTGATTTGGGAATGACTATTGATATTCCCTGGTGTGGATATACCATAATTTCTTTAGCCATTCTCCTATTTATGGGCACTCTCTTTACTTTCCTCCCCCCTTTTTTTTTTGGCACCAAGATTGATGCCATTGTAATCGTTCTTGTATAAACATCTTTAGTCTTGTTCTTCCCATGAGCTGTATTCCCAGGAGCAGGAATTGTTTTGCGTTTCCTTGGATGTAGCCACATTACTGTGTGCATTTTTGTAGCCTTCTTCATAGAAGCTGGGCTGAACCCTAACACAGATAGTGCCACCTTCCTAAGTGGCTTTCACCTGGATGGTGGTCCAGCTATCCTCCCTGCTACCAAGGGGGGACATCACTGGGCAGTCGGGGTGGATACTGTATGACCTTGGAGTGAAACAAGGATGCCAGAACTGCACACTGAACTACAATGAGCTTGGGGGAAATGCAGAAGGTCACTGGGGAAAGCAGAGGGAGGGACCCATGCCATTGCAACAGTGTCCGTGGCCAAGACTCACTCATGGAACAATTGGGGCATGAAAGAAGGATAATGCTGAATCTTCTAAAAACCCCTCTCTTCCAAAATCAATCCGTATCATGAACACGTGGTCCTGAGCAGCTCCCAGCATCTCATACACATGACTCTGCTTTCTTCTCTGTAACATGAAGAGACCATTCGTCCCTATTCCAGGAGCCTAGCACTTTGGCCATCCAATGGGAGTATAATCCCTTAAGACTTCTGAAATACAAATCTACTCTTCTGAGTGGAATCTCATAAACTTTTCTTCTACTTGCTTTATTATTGTTTTCTGTTTTCAGTTTACAACTCCTCTTGGTTGTCCATCAGGTTTATAAAATACCTTCTAAGAAGAGTTTACCTTGTTGGGAAGGATATAGTATTGCCCCCTCAGTTCCTCCTGGCTCGGCAGTGTCCTAAAGACTCTCTCAGACTTGCTTGGTCGCTGGGCTGGGCTACAGTTGCACTGGGCTCCTATATTTGAGGCTCACGGTATCCAGTTCCAGCACTGCTGGACTTGGAGACAATGACCCTGATCCAGGTCCTACTCCAGGTCCCTATTCCCACTCTGTAACTTCCTTCACATGCAATACAATATTCCCCTTCTATCCACTGTTCAAACATATTAAACAGAAAATTCAAACAATAACCAATATATGTGTTAAATTACATATTGTTCTAAGTAGTATGATGAAATTTTACACCATCCCACCTAGGTTGTGAGTCATCCCTTTGTCCAGTGAATCCACATCGTATATGCTACCTGCCCATGAGTCATCTACTAGCCAACTCAGTTATTATCAGACTGACTGTCACAATATTACAGTGCTCACACATAATGTTCAAACCACCCACAGTCTCAAGTATTCACCAGGGGTCTTGGAATTTTATCCCCAGAGGATAAGGGGAGATGATTATATTTTCTCTTTTTTTCCTCTCCTGACCAGATATAGAAGAACCATTAGAGAATGAAGAAGCCTTAGAAATGGTGGATCCACAGGATGGAAGGAACCTGTATTCCTGAATGACTTCACGGGGCAACCTGCCCCCCATATTGGACTACAATGTGTTTACTCACTGAGAGTTGGTGGCTGTTTATTCTGGAATTACCCTGCCCTGATTAACACCAAGCAGCCCAAGAACAAAATAGCAAGCCTATAACAGAAGAACAATGCTCATCAATTTTGTAGGCATTTCCCTACAAAATGCCTGATGGTTCTAGAGCCCAAGAAGCACGTGTACCTCACTGGTTACTGTCCTGGGTGCAGGAAGCTGCATCTACAAATTAGAGCTGCCTGTAAAACACCATGTCCAGCCAGCCCTGCACCATCTCTGCCATCCCATAGTTTCCCTACCAGAATCATGGAGTGTCTAGGATCACAGAAGGAAAATGAAATATGATTCGAGGTGTCACCTTTCGAAGGGTGTTAGTGACTGTCAGCTAAAGTGATTCAAGCCCCGGAAAAACCCTTGTGTCCTTTTAACATCCAAAACGAATCCTCTTCACACCAGACATCAATGTTAAATAAACAGAGATTTCCATTAACCTGCACCTCTGTACATTTATTTTTAAAAAGCAGTGTCACTCTCCTTTAAATGAACATACTAATTAGTGTATTAATAAATAGCTGAATGGAATCAATGAGACATGTAATCAAGGTCTGACCGGGAGTCAGGGCCAGGTTGAGGGGGGTGGGGGAAGGAGAGGAGAGGAGAGAAAAGAATCTTATTAGCAGGTTTGCTGAGGAGGGACACGTAAAATCAATGCCTCACATGCAGCCAAGATGTGGCCAAAGTTGACAGTATGTGGAAAGCTAAGTGGGGGCCCCGCCTCCCCCTTTGACAGGAAAACTCCTATTGAGAGTTAATGTGAGGAACAGGGAGGATGTTAATTGGGGCTGGAAAAGCCATTCTGAGATGATGTCCAAGATCACAGAACTTCTGTGCTGGAGACCTAACTCCTAGACCTTTATTTAAAATACTGAAAAAGAACAAGCTGAGGAGAGCTGATGTCGTTCTCAGCAAAAAGTGAATCTCTCAACAAGAGGCCAGAGTAGAAGCTGTTTCTTAGGGGGCTCTTTGTTAGTCTTTTATTCCACTCTGAAAATGCTGGCTCACAAGGAAGAGTTGTCAGAACCTCTGTCCCCGGATGTGGGTCAAGGGGTGACCCTCTGGAAGCAGTCCTGGGGGAGGGGATAGGTGCTCTGCTCCTTCAGCAGCTCCCAATTTCCTGTACCACACCTCATAGCTGGAAGGCTCTAGAAGGCGAGAAAAGGAAATTCTTCCCCAGGTTTGAGGTTTCCAGCTGACATGGGGCTCAGGTGAGCACTGAGCCTCCATTTCCTCCATCTGGAGACACATCTCTTCGGGCTACAAGTCCCCAAACAGAACAAACCTAGGTTTCCATTTATTTCCCTGGAGATGAACATCAGGAGAAATACCCCCACATAGTCAGTTGGGTGCTGGGACCCTTCCCTGCAGCTAACTAAAGGATGCTGGCTGAAATGGATAGTGTGTTAGACTGAAAGGGAATCAAAAAAGAAATCTTCTCCTGGGCACCCACATCGAGCCCTCCAGTCAGGAGACAGTATGGGCTCCGTAGCCCTGGAAAGACTGAAGATAAGGCTCCTCCTCTTGCTAGAGAAGTCAGTCAGGGTGAACCTCACAAGCAGAAAGCCGCCTCTCTCTGGCACCCTCATCCACACACACATGATCTAGAAGCCACAGCAGAGGCTGCATCCTGAGGTCTACTCTGCCAACACCAGGTGTGGCCTGTGACCCTGAGGGCCACATTTCCTGGAATGACAGTGAGGACACATTAAAGGAAATGTGCAGACACGGGGGGAGGCAGCACTCAGCCTCCCCTGAGCAATTTTCCACATTACTGCTAATACATTGGGTCCCAGGAGGCTCATAGCACTGCTGAACATCTCCAGGTTCCCCAGGCCTGTCCAGACCCATCAGAGAAGCCCAGGGGTGACATCCATCAGCTCGGGAGCACAGCTTCCTGACAGGATCCACACAAATGAAATGAAGAAGGAGGGGCCAGGTCTAGCTGTCCCTCAGACCAGTCAGAAACACAGACACATGGAGCAACAGGGACACACAGGGCCTCTCTGTCTGGTTCGAGAGGTCCTAGCAAAGTTCCCCTGTACCAATCATCATCCACTGAAATACCACCATTGTCACATTGTTTCTCTGGGTCAAGGAGGATGCTCTCTTTCAACAACCTGTGTCCTCCTCCAGCACCTCTGTTTTGTTGAGGCCAGAGAGCACTAAAAGAAGAGGAAGAAGGAGAGGGTACCAATGGCAAGGTCTCTACTGGTGGACCTGGCTATTTAGTGTGAATTTGGGAATGTTGTGCCTTCTTGTCAACCGAAGCTTGATGGGCAGAGGCATCTTGGTGGAAGAAAAAGGCAACATTTTCCAGAGCAAAGAGATGCAGCAAAGCTTGGCCAGTGGGACATAGGCAGGATATCAGCTCTGACTTGCCCCTGGGTCATGGTATGCCAACCAGAGTATAGAGCACAGGAGGTCATGTCTAATGAAAGAAGGTAAGAGGTAGAAAGGAGATATCTAGTAGAGTACTTATAGCAAAATTTAACTACTTCTCAGTTTTGTTCAAATGAACCCATTTGGATTGAGAAATAGATAGATCTATAAGCACTGACATAGATATAGGTACAGATAAGATGACTATTTTCAAACCAAAAATATCAGGACACCTACTCCAGGAATGGAATGGGAATATCTGGAACATGGGCTTTCCTAGGGAATACTGAGTTATGATCACTTCAGATGTGAGAAAGGGTAGAGGTGACTGGACAAGAATCCCAGGGAGAGAGAGTGTGCCAGTAAGATGCCTCCTTTCCTTTGGAAAAAATGACAATTCTCCCCATGGTGTGCTCAGCAGTGGAAAGACTGTCTCACTTAGAGCTGGCTAACTCTGTTCACAGAGGCTTCATCGTCTTCAACATATACTAACACATTCAAAGCTCCCAGCTTTTGTTCCCTCTCCACAGTGGCTAATCACCTTGCTCCACAGTCAACCAGAGGTTCCTTCCTGTCTTAGCCAGAATGTTGCTGGAATAATGCAATATTTCAAGCTTAATAGTTTGTCATCATGCAGAGACTTCACTGATTTCAGAGCTGAAAGAATGGCGCATGCTCTGACAACCAGGGTGTCTCAGGACAAAGGCTTCAGATTGGACAGCAGGCCACACACAGTGAGGACCAAGAAGGAAAATCTCAGAGGCCCTTACTATGTAGTTTGGGACTATCTTGCCAAGCAATCAGGGCCTGGGGCTGGAGACCCTGTATCCACCTCCATCCTTTTTATCTTTCTGATAAAAAGGCTACTTTCTCATACGTCCCCTGTTGGATGCAGGTGAGCATATCCAAGTTTGTGGACACTGGGCACAATGAACATACCCCTTTGGTCTCTGATGGACAACTTCAGCTTTATAACTCTGTTATAAAGCATTAGCAGATGCCTTGTACTTGAATGCTTGGCAAATTGATCAGGTAGTAATAATTTCCCATTCATTATTAGCCATTGCTTTGAGTCAAGAGTCTCCTATCTGCTCTATACTAAACCAAATTTAGTCTTCAGTGGCAAAGTGAAAAAAAAAAAAAAAAAAAAGTAACCATCATCATGGCCTGGAAAGAAAAACTCATTATCTGAGATGTCTCTACAGGTCCAATAAAAATAATGTACATCTACATGTGTGCACTGGCAAATGGAGGGGGAAATTGAGCACAGATTGAATATATAAACATGGCTGCTAAATCTGGACTCTGGGGAAATTCTGGGTCTTCCAAAAATGAAGGAATTCCTGTAAATATTTTTAAATCTTTTTTAAGAGGTCATACTCAGAGGGAGAGCCAGGATTGATGTAAGGGGAGTAGCCACCTGCTCTTCCTCTCTTCCCATTTGCTTGTAGAACCTCAAGGCAGTAGGCTTGTTAGAGCCCAGTGTTAGAAACAGATGTGACTATTTATAACCAAGAAAACTGAAGTGTCCTAATCCAATGCAGGGTGGCGAGAAGAACTAACAAGGTTTAGAAACCTACAGAGCAGGAAATAGTTTCCTACAATATTATGCCTCCATTGGTGGAGCATTTAATGTGTGCCAAGCAGTGTACAAAGTAGTTCCCAGGTATTATATATTTTAATTGTCACAGTAGTCCTTGAGGTTATTTTGTCCTCTTAATGATAAAGAAACAATATCAGAGGTGAATAACATGACTATGTTCACAGAGTTATAGGAACTAACATTTGATGATATCCATACATTACAGTAGTCCCCCACTTATCCACAGGGGTTACCTTCGAAGACCCCAAGTAGATGCCTGAAACCACATATTGTTCTGAACCAACATGCGCTATGTTTATTCCTATACACACATACCTATGATAAAGTTTAATTTAAAAATTGGGCACAGCTGGGCACAGTGGCACACGCCTGTAATCCCAGTGGCTCAGGAGGCTGAGGAAGGAGGAATGCGAGTTCAAAGTAAGCCTCAGCAACTTAGTGAGGCCCTAAGCAACTCAGTGAGACCCTGCTCTAAATACAATATAAAAAAGGGCTGGGGATGTGGCTCAGTAGTTAAATGTCCCTGAGTTCAATCCCCAGTACTAAATAAATAAATAATAAAAATAAAAATTAGGCACAGTAAAAGATTAAATATATTTATTGATATAAAATAGAATAAGTTTAATGATATACTGCAATAAAAGTAATGGAAATGTGGAAATATGTGTGTGTACTCACTCTTAAAATCTTCTTGTACTGTTCTCACCCTTCTTGTGATGACATGAGATGATACATGTAAGATGAAGTGAGGTGAATCATGTAGGCCCCTGCTCCTGGCTCCAATCCCAGGACCACATGCACACACACAAATAGAGAGAGAGAGAGAGAGAGAGAGAGAGAGAGAGGAAGGAAGGAAGGAAGGAAGGAAGGAAGGAAGGAAGGAAGGAAGGAAGGAAGGAAGGAAGGAAGGAAGGAAGGAAGGAAGGAAGGAAGGAAGGAAGGAAGATCTAAGGTGGTGAGTTGACTTTTGAAGGCATTCTTTTAGAGTCTATGCTGAGTTTATCAACCACACTCTCCCCCAAAGGCACTACTGGATTTGTTAAAGAACATAAGAGATGCTAGGAATAATCTTCATTGGAAAGTTAAATGGTGTTAAAGACAGATGATTGTTTAGAAATACCGTCCAGGAGTCTTGTACCCTGTGGATACAAGAATCTGGCAAACCCAGAGCCCTTTGGGGTTTTGATTTTGCCAGGGCTCCATGAGTTTTGGGTTTCAGCTCTTAAAGAACTCTGCCCTCTGATTTCAGTAGAAGGTGATCTGAAACATGCACCCAAATTGTGGCTGCACCTGCCTCTGAAGCCTTCCCTTCCCTAACTCCACAGAATCCGAGGTGGTCTTCACAGACTGTCTCACTTCCTGGCTATGCAGAAAATGGGGGTATTGTTGCCACACCCTGGGGTCTCAGCCTGCCACGTGCCTCACATGCCTTCTGCCCAGGGCAGGGAGAGCACCAGTTGAGGTGACCCCACTACCTTAGCAGACTGGGACAGAAAGCAGGACCCTCTCTGAGCTTCAAGAACAGGCTGTGTGTCCATCCTGCCTACAGACTGATGAAGACAGGTAGGAGTGGGAGAACTGAGCCTGGAGCGACCAGCTTTCAGCAGAAGGTAGCGGAGGATGGAGGGGGGGGCACTCAACTGTCCCCTACCTATAATCACTGGAAGCTGAGCCCCCAGTAATCTGGCTACTGGGCACGGCCACACTGGCACAGGTCAGGTGGTGCTGCCAGGCCTGTCTGCCTCCAAGGTCTATCCTGGGTCTTAGTTGCTCCACGGCTTCTTGAGCCCAAAGAAAGTGAATCAATGGTTATTTGTCAAACCCAGAAGCGACACTCTCCAGAAAATGTCATGCCAAAGGGTTCTGTCCTTGGTGCTATGCTGTTTCATATTTTTATCAGTAATTTGAATGGATACTGGGAGTCACATTCATCAAATTTGCAGATGACAAATTTCAGGGCTTGTGAAGGTCAAATAATATAATATGAGAGCAGTTGTGTGGCATTATGGGAAGGCTCAACCCTCTGAAGGGAATAACACAAAGTTTAAAGTATCTTGGCAGCCAGAAACAGAGTCAAAACTGGACCCTGTAAAGAAATTCATGTGATTAAAAAAATTCAAAATTTCAAATTTAAAAATGAATGGATAAAGTACCAGATGGCCCAAGTTCATGTAAAATATACAAAGTGGGAATGGGATGGGGTTGCCCCTAGTTCCTGGGGAGCCTCTGACCAAAAACCCAGACACATAGATGACTTGACCTTGGACTTGTCTATCTCTGCCTGGTGCAGACTATGACCTGCCAGACCGATGTGGAGCCGGCCCCAACTGTGATGTGGAAAGGTGCTAAAAGAATAAAGAATCCTCCATGTGTGCCACCAAAGATGGGTTGTTCCCATTCCCTGCAATCCTTCCTGACTTGCCAGCCCAGCCAGGATATTTGGCTCAGGGAAAATGGGTGGGAAAAGAATTGGTGAAAGTCTGAAACTGAAGATCTTCACAGACGATTGAAGGAGTGGGGAGGGAGAAGATGAAAATAGACAATCTACTGCCAAGCAGCAATGGTGTGTCCTCTTAAAGAAAAATCTCTTTATTTCCATGAATTTCATTTTGATGTTCTCCTTTGTTAAATTTTTCACCTTTGTGGAATCTGAGAACTTTTCTGTCCAAGACAACAGGAAGTCAGCCAAGTTTAGGGGAGTTTTCATGTGGAAAGGAAATATCGGGAGTTCCTAGATGTCTACCAGAAAATAGGGTAAGCCTGTAGTCAAGACCCCAACTCACTGGATGCTCTACCCACCATGCGTTAGGGAGCAATAATAATTAAATGCAAGAATAAAGCCACAGCCTACCCATCACCATATGCAGACTTCCCCATGAAACTACTTCCAGCTTCCTGTATACTCAGGGTTCTTGCAGGATATGTAATGCCCTCTACTGTCCCCACATTCTAATACTCCTCTTTTCAAGTATAGAAAGCCCATTCAAAGATGGAAAGGGAGAGAAGAAAGTCAAACAACCTTACGTTGGGTCGAAAGGGAGCTGTAACTGTGCATGAGGTAATGCCTGCTTTTGACATATTTGCAATTAAGTAGATGGAAATACCATAAATACAAGTCAAGAAATCACGAATTACCAGGAAAATCTTGCAGCCTGAAATTTTCAACAGTCTGTAAGTAAACTACTGTCTTTGCACAAAAATGCTCGGACCTGGCCAATGCCTGGAAGGTGGAGAAGGCTACTTGCAAAATCGATTAGCGGGTTAGAAACTCTTTCATGTCTAGCAATATTTTAAAGTTTGCAAACATAAGTTTTAGGTGAAATGCCATTCTTTCAAAACAATATGTGCCAGGGAAATGTTATTTGACATTTCTAGAAAATTAGTTTCTATTTTTGGCCATGTGATATTCCTTAGGCTTTTTACTCTAGTTCTCATGAACACTCCAAAAATGGGCCTCATCAAATTGAAACGAGAACTCTTACATCACTTTAAATCCTAGAAGCAAATAAAATGTCATTTCACTCGATAATGAAATAAATACGGTTTATACAAATTACTTCATGAATTTAAATATCTACCAAGAAGGATGGTCTTGCTAATATTTAGTCCTGGAAGAAGGAATTAAGGAGAGGAGGATGAACGGAAGGAAGAGCAAGTTCTTCACACATCTGGACTCTGCTCTCTCCCTCCACCCCAATGCCCAGCTGATGCTCACCAACAGCCCAGATTCTCTGTCCATTGTCCCCTGTGCCTGGTCAGCATTCTATGTCACAGAATTTGCCTCCTTTCTTGGATCTTCACATCTGACCATAGAACCAGTCACTCTCTGAAGACATCTGATAACACCCCGTCAATAAGAAGTCTCCAAAATGAAAAATAAGAAGGGGGTTCAAGGAAAGGTGAAGTAGTAGGGATTCCCGACCTTCACTGCAGACTCAGGACAGCCTTGGAGAGGACTCGGCTACCCCATCCTGAAGTCCCCACTGCAGTGGAGAGGGTGAAGGGACTGTACCCAGGACACCCAGGGTGGTATTCACTGTACTAGTTCAGTCTTGCTCATGAGTCACTGTGGTTAGGTTACTTCCTTTCTTGGGGTCCCAGGTCCTGCCCTCTGTCCCCCTGTAAGGAAATGCTGTACCACCAGATAAACTGGGGGAAACTGCTGAGTTTCCTGGGATCAGAAGTGCAGTTACACCAATATATCATATACTGAGAACAGTTGAGAAATGAATAAGGCTGGGGACAGAGATGTGAGCAAGGAGGAACAGATATCCTGCCACCTCTGTGGGGCTCTTGAAAGGTGAATGCCCCAAACACCTCCCCTGCCCCTGCTCCTCTCCACGAGGGAGCCCACAGAACAGCCATGTTCATTAGCCACTTTGAGATATCCAGAAGCCATCCAGAGGACAGAGCAGATCCATCCTCCCATCTGCAACTGTACTGCAATTTTGCAGCTAAAGGTGCTCTCGGCTGAACTTCCCAGACCCTCACTCTGGAGGACTTGTCTACACAGGGTCCGTGCTGTCTCAGACACCAGGTATCTGAGATCACGGTTCCCCACACAAGTCTTATGACCTTGCACAGTGGCACAGGGATGAAAAGAGTCTGCGTGGACTTGAAGAAGTTGAATATACTTCTCTCCTGAACTGTGCTCAAAAAAATGGCCTGTTTGCTGTAATTCCTGTTTTCTGAACACTTTGGCATAGGCGTGGGGAACCTAAAGTTTCACCCCAGCCCCCTCTACACCTCCTGCAGTGAACAGGGACCTCAAAATTACAAAGATTCCCTCAGAACGTCAAGCACTTGACTCTAATATGTTAACCCTTATTTTTTCCCCCACATATTGAAAATGAAAACTTGAGTGTCTACCAGCACTAGGCTGTGTTTGGTATTTTCATTCAAATATCTTCACCATACAGGTTCAAAACAAAGGTACATAGTGTAGATCCTGTGACTCCCTGGAGAGACTGTTCCTCCCAAAGGTAGTCAAATAATAACAATTTTCTTTAACGCTCTTTAGACCAAGCCAAAGCTGACTAGTGGCTAGATCCTTCCTATATGGGCCTCGATTATGCAGAGTGACTCTTATCACTCAGGATGTAGAATTAGACAAAGTAGACATTACTCCTCAAGGGTAAGATCAAAATTCTAATCACCATCTCTTAGCTCATGGTGGAGTTCATTTCACCAGACCACGCCATTTGGAGTGAGTATTCAGTGAACATGGCGGGGCATGTACCAAGAAAGGGAACGAGCTCAGGTGCAGGCGAAGGTTGGCCATTTGCCCCTGATGTCCTTATTAGAGTTTGCTCCATAAGAGCCAGAGTACTACTCAACCTCCTGGGACCAACCATTTCCTTTCCCTTGGAAAATAGCAGGGCTCTGGTAGGGGCATCCTGAAGAGCTATTGGAAAAATCTCAAGTAAATTGTTCAAGATGGTATGTTTAATTCAAAACACTTGAAAATGTACAAACCCACCTGTGCGTCTTTTTGCCTCTTTACCAAGATTCTGCCAGATCCCAACATGAACTGCTGAAGTCTACAACTGGGACCAGAGTAAGCATGCGAGGAAGCCACCAGAAACAACAGCCTCACGTCTGCTGGCCTGCAGTCACCTCCACCTGCAAGCTCCATATGGGCCCCAGTTCACTGTGTTCAGAGAAGAAAGCACCACCCCTCACCTGACACCTGCCCCGACCTGGCTCAGGCTAGAAATTTCTACCTGCATAAACCTTTCACCAGTTGCTCAAGCTGGACACCTGCAGGGCATCCCCAATGCCCCCTCCCTTGCTCCCACGGCCTGCACCACCACAGACACCATCTGTCACTCCCGCTCCTCTGTACCTCTCAAATCTGACCTTTTCTGTTCTTTGCTGCCACCTTTGATCAGCCCCCTCTGGGGTCTCCCCTGGGTTGCTAGAGTAGCCTCACTGCCAACTCTCTCCACTTGAACCCCACTGAGAACTGTCTACAGTGTGAATCTGGTTGTGTTGATTGTCTTCCTCAGAAATGGTAGAGGCCCAACAACGGCCTGCCAAATAAATCCCTTAGCTGGACACTTACACAGGCCCTGGCACAGCCTCTGCCACACCACACTGGCCCCTGAACTACTGCAGGTGCCCCAGGGCTGGGCTCTTTCACCTCTTCTTACCTGTCTGTGCTGCTTCCTCCACCTGAATGCCCCCTCCTCCTGTGGGAGGCCTTCTCCACCCTCTGCTTTTCAAGTCTAACAGGTGCCATCTTACAATTCCCCAGGTGCCCTCTTCAAGCCACACTGCATTTACATTCTCTATTCACCTTTGTGCTGGGGACACACTGCACTGTGAGCTCCCTGCTGACAGGAACCATATCTTTCATCTCTGTACCACCAACTCTAGCATACAGAGCACCTAGCACATAATGGGCCTCAACAAATATTGGCTGAACTGACCGATGGGTCAAGGAGTTTAAATATTCCATAGCAGAACATCTAACCTGTCTGTCTAAATTAGACAGAACACAGTGGAAGGCGGACATAGCGGGAGATCATGACCCCTTTTCTTTCTCCAAAGTCCCCATCTCAACCTACTACTCCTAGTACTGGGACTCACGCCCAAACCCCAATGCCCAGGCCTTTGTCTCTTGTGCTAACCCTTCCCTCCCACTGTTTCCTGCTATCCCAATTGCATTCTCCTTTCTGACCCCAGGCAAGTGACTTTTACCCCTTACAGCTCTCTACGGAATCAGCAAACACAGGAGCTGGTAAAGGTGTCCTGGTGAGAGGCCCAGCTCAGACTTCATTCTCTCTCTTGATCTTCTCTGACTTTGTGTGCAAATAGAATCTGTGTGTAAAGAGAACCTAGTGACACTCACCAGGTCCTTGAATATGTATGACCACATTCATGTTCACCTCCTGGCTGCAGGTGGGGGACAGCAAAGGCTTATTTCCAGCTTTAAAGAAAGAGAAATTGAGGCCTAGGCCAGAAAGAACTGGCTGGAAGATACTCAGCAGACCTAGGATTAGAAGCTAGGTCTCCCTATTCCCTGGCCAGCACATAATACTTCTTCAATTGCTCTGAAAATGAAAACCTCAGGATTATTCTTCAGGAGAAAAAAAACAAAAAATAGGCCTGGAGAAGCGGTAGCCACATTTCCCACAAGCTCCATTCAGAGGACACCGTAACTTACATAAATGATTTCCTATTACACCACAATTGTCACTGCAACATGACAGTCTTTGCCGCTTCCTTGAAGTGTTCTCTTTGTTGTTCTTCTGTGCAGATTCCCCAGAAAGGAGAATCAAATATGGTCCAAGCAGGAAAACAAACCACAGGACACCCGCAGCCCCAGATTCCCCTTCTGCGTGACTCCACCTGAGCAGGACCAAAGAGAACGCCATGAATAGTCCCCCGTGGGCCTGAGCCCTCTCCCACCTGCCCTCTTCCCAAGGCTCTGCTGTGTCCCTGCAAATAGGATTCCTCTTAAAAAAAAAAAAAATGAAAGCCAACAGTTTATGAAGAAGAAATGAAGTGGCAATTTCCCAGCATGGCTGGGAATCAATACAAGCTGTTGTCAGGGTTTGCCTTTCAAAGGGTGACTGCCACGCTTTTCCAAAGTCAAGAGCGACAGAGCTCCAGTGCTTGACTTACAACTGCTTCATCATAGCGAGATATTTTTAATTTAAAACTCACTGCAGTTGGGTTCAAACTCAGCTGGGACTTGATTTACTGCTAATTCATTTCTCCGATTCCTATAATTCTAAACTCAGTCACCAAACAGTTTAATGCTGATAGAATCACCAGTGCAATGCTTTATGAATGGGCGCCAGGGGAATTTTGTTAGTAAGTGCGTGTTAGCAACTGTTATTCACTTTGGAATGGAGGTAGTGCTCGGGCAGAGCATGGCGCGGGTCCCCGGGTGATCCAAACCAGACACCACCGAAGTCATACCCTCCTTTACCCCAACTCTCTCTCTCTCACACACACCTATGTAAAATGGGTCCCAGGCAGTGACAATGTTCCCCATGGGAAATACCTAACGTCACTCTCTGGATCACTACCTAATGGTGACACCATGGATCTACAGTCTAATCAGAAACCCTTAGTCCTCTCTAGGGTACCTAAGTCCACCCCCCACCACCAGGAGAAACTTTGTTTCAACCATCCAGATTTTAGAGAGATGTGTCTTAATAACTCAAACCTCCTTTGTTAATTTGATCAAGAACATTTATCCTTGTCAGTTATATTGAAGCCTCTTATTCAATAATTGTAGCTGGAAAAAAATGGAGAAGGTGAACGTCATTATTCAGATATTTTGCAAACATCCATCTTGATCTATAATGAGAAAAAAAAATAAAGTGCTACTTCTTGGAAACAAGTCCAGAATCTGTCAGAGTGGCATTCACACTTCCTGAAACAGTCCCTTTAGAAAATGGACACCTGACGGCAGATCGCAGAGCCACAGTCACCCAAGTTTTGTGGGAATTCACAGTCATTTCTGGGATTCTCAAAAGTAAATGACAAGGACAAGAGGCAGGCAGCACCTCTGAAAGTTGGGCCTCATAGGTCTCCATACACCAATTCAGCGAATTCACTTTCCTGTTTTTCTTCCCCCTCCAAACTAAAGTTGAACTCGAAAGCTTCCCGTTGAAGGCCAGCATCTCCCCAAAGGCTTTCTGTCGAACACTTGTTCCAGGATGTCAGCAGGTTTAAATACACCCACACAGAGGGACCCACATGCAAATAAACGGACAAACAGCTGGCTAAGAATGAGCAGGCTTCCCAATGGCCCATCTCCTTACGTTGAATATGCCTACCGTGCATTTTGAATCTCCACGAGGAAGACACAACACAGGTGATCGCAGAACTTACTTGGCCCTGGAATTTTTTCAGGGAGGGGGCACCTTGTGCACTAATCTTTAGAATACCCTGGGAAATGCGGCTTGATCATTCCTTTCAATCTGTTGACACCTAACCCACAATAAGCTTCACACAGAGAGCAAGACCAATTCCATGTCCGTCCATGTAAAACATACTGTGCCTTCCCTGCCCCCAAGCCACGATCACCCAGGACATGGCAGGGTGACTGATGTGCTCAGCCTGAACTGATCTCCAGCTTAATCCTCTGAAATAGGTCAGTCGGTCTGCCTTGATGGGCTCCAATCCCAAGCCTGCAGCACAGGAGGGTGCCACCATGTTGGTCTGGATCACACTTCCCTAGTATTGTGTTTGTACTGCATTCCACTCCACCTTGTCCGCCCCAGGTGTTCATTCTACACAGTCAGGGAATATGAATCAATCACCTCCAAGAGGATAGGCTCTAGGTTTAGCACTGAGTACCAAGAAAAGTAAAAAATGGTTCCTCTCAACCTAAGACATAAAGATACGCAGTCATCTCTTGGTATCCACAGGAAATTGGTTGTAGGACTCCTCACAGAAACCAAAAACTAAAGATGCTCAGAACCCTTGAATAAAATGGTGTGATATTTGCACATAACCTAAGCATATCGTCCTGTCTACTTCAAATTGTCTCTTGATTACTTAAAATACCCAGTACAATGGAAATGCTATGTAAATAGTTATTATATGGTAGTGTTTAAGGAATAATGACAGAAACAAAAAGTCCATACACATTCAATACAAACAGTTATGTTTATTATTTTCAATCCACAGTTCATTGAATCCTCAGGTGGGGAATTCACTAATATGGAGGGTCAGCTATACATAATTTCAATTGTCATTGCTACTCCAGCAGTAGCGGCAGCGTCTTTGCCATTATGAAAAAGTATGAACTGAGTTCCTGATTATGCAAGAACCTGCCTCAGGAGCCAGAAAGCTCAGCGAGACCCAGGTGTCCATGTCAGTGTATTGCTCACATTGGTCAGCAGTTAAGGGCAAGTGTAACTAGGGGAGGAAGACAGGGGTCAGTATCTAATGGGGAAGACAGCTGAGAGAGAGGTCTCAAGTATGCTGCAACCATCAGACCTTTGCCCTCCCTGAACCTCAAGGGCTTCTTAGCCTTTGTTATTGTTTTTGTTTTTTAATGTAGGGAAGGACAGGGCTGGTTAGAAGCAATGACTTTGGAAAATATTTTATGCATAAGTATACCCTGTTTGATTATATTTCAGTGCTTAGAATATCTCTTAACATCAGGAGAGTAGCAGAGGTCATTTCCCTTAGCCCCTGTTTCCTAGTAGCCATGCGCCTCAGCTAGCAGATGTGCCTGGGACGTCCCCACACCACTCCATGAAGGCATTTTTGGGTTCACATGCCAAGTTAGGAAAACCTCTTGAAATCTGACTGCCACTCATTCTGGATGTGGTTTCTATTGGGATATAAATTAGGGGACACATGGCGTGGTTGACTGGTGCTGCTGTGAATTTGGGGGGCTTCTTATTGGAGCATCCTGCTCTGCCTCAGGACAAGGTTGTGAAGAACCACATGTTCTTTATGCAGAACCAGCCAGCCCCTTATCCCAGATTCCCAGTTGATGCACCTGATCTGACATGTCCCCCACCCACCACTTTGCCCTACTTCTCAGCAGAATGGCCACAGTGATGCCCCTTGTCTTATCTTAAAGCTCGTACTGTTTCTCTGCCTTTGGGGTAAAGGCAGGGCTCTTACAAGGGTCCCACTTTCAGCCACAGAGGCCCCGGCCCGTGGACCTGAACATGGAGCTTATCTTGACCTTGTATAACAACCTCCAATTGAAGGGGTTGAGTCTTCATGGGGTGGCCTCTGATTAGTGAGCTACAGCAGACAGGAGGGCCCCACAGATGAATGGCTGGCTGTGCCTACCCTCCACTCTGTTCTGAGACCGTGTGTTTCCATCAGGCCTCTTCTGCACTCTGAGCGAGCAAGTCAACGGTTGTGTTCCCGCCAAGCCTGACTAGCTTGGGAGTATTTGTTTGCCTTCCTCCCCTCGTCTGTCCCTTCCCCTTCACTAAGGCTTCCCCCCAACCCCATCCCTCAGTAAATGATATCACATGAGCTTCCAGGGAAGCCAGGCTGAGACTGGGGTGAGGGACAGACAGGCTTGGGTGCAAGCCCAGCCTCTCAGCTTTAGCAGAACAGTACTGTGAGAATTCCATGCAGACTCTCACCTGACGAGGGCACAGATTAAGATATTTTTTAAATCACTTACCTAGAACAACCACCTCATTTTACAACTAGTGATGCTGAAACCCAAGGTGACCCCTTAGAAGCTAAGAGATGAAGCTGGGATTACTACATTTACCTGTGTCCAGAGACTACCTCTTCCTACATCATCAGTGGGTTTTAAGCAAGAGAACATACAGGAATCTTCTATGAACCTAAGAAAATGTGCGCATGCTTGAGAAAGGCTACTACCCCCAAAGGACAAGGGGCAGAATAGGGTAGGGAGTCAGCTGAGCGAATGTAGAGGCTGGAGGTGGATGGGCCACCTGCCTGACACAATTCAGCTTGAGAACCTAGGGCTTGCACAATTCCCAGAACCCGGGACGTGCTGTCATTCGGAAGTTCAGTTGAAATCACTCGGTCAAGAATGAAGATAAGTAGACATCCACCTGTGCACATATGAACCCCCAAGGCTTAATCCAGTGTTTCTCAGTAGATTCCATGGCGTATATCTGCTTTGGTGGTTTCATGATCCCCTCGAGTGTGTTAAAGGTTCTGAGAAGTCCTGCAACAATGAACTTCTTTAGCTTTGCTTTACACCCAAGGTTTTTAACTTATCTGGCAGGACAACCTTAGCGTATGTTACACCAACTCACATCCCCACAGAATAAACTTCGGGAAATTTTGCTCTCTCAGGCATCACCTTCAGGAACAAGGGCTGAGGAGATGGCAGGGGAGAAAACGAACGCCAGTGATCTCTGCAGTGTGAGCTGACATTGAACTGGTTCCAGGGCACATCCAATGGTCTGCTGTCCCCACCCCCATGCCCTCCTCTTTTTCTCTACTCCCTCCATCTGAAGAAATCAATCTGCCAGCTCTGCTTGGCTTAATTTCCCTCCTCTTGACCTCAGGCCGAATCCAAGGCCCATTTGTCCATCCCTAGTTCTAGGAGGATGGCTCCTCATGGCCCCAGGGAAAAGGAGCTGGGCTCACAAAAGAGCTTCATGAGTGTCGGACAGGAAACTGGTGGTAAGCAGTGACCAGGAAAGCTGCGGAATGGCTATGATTTTCCTTCCTAAGTTCCCAGCACCTTTTCCTCCTTTGCTTCTCTTCTCACACTTCATAATGAAAAGATTCTTCCCCGTAAAACCTCGGGAATCGATTGCACTAGGCCATGTTCAGCACGTTGACTGCGGAGACAAGATCCTCTTAGCTGGTGATCTGTTTTGTGTCGGAGTGACAAAACATCCTAAAATCCAATTTGCTGTTGAGAATCCTGGTTCATGGAGAAGACACTGTGTGCAGGAGGGGGTTGCCGAGCCTAGCAGGCCCGGAGGGGATGCCCAACAATTCAGAACACCTGTGGGTTAAGTGAGCGCAGTTCCAGCCACTCCAACTGTGGCTCCTAAGTGGTGATGGACCTCTAAATGTACCCCTTCTAGCCACCCCAAGTTTGGTGGAACTTTCACTCACTTTATAGCATAGAGAAGTCAAGTAAATAATGCATGAAATAAAAGTTTCTCTTCTGAAGGAAAGAAAAAACAAAAACAACTAAACACAGGACCTTACTTGTGACTAGTCCCTAAAATGTGCAGACCAGAGGGGCTGAGCTTTCACCCTGGCTCTGGGGTGGGACAGCACCCAATCTGGTCCCCGGTGTTCTCAGGACCTTACTGCCCACAGCATTGAGGTGTGATTCCTCGTGCCTCACCCCAGCCCGTGTCATCTCAGGTCCTGATTCTTTCCTTTACACTTCTGGGGACCTGTTCAAATTCTGCTGAGCACTATAGAAAGAATTCCCCTCACAGACCATTAGCACCAGCTTCCAGTGAGCCCTGTCCCAGCTACTATCAGGTCCTGGCTCCCAGCATGGCTTGACATCCACAGGGACAGATTCTTTCCTGCCTCTGGATTCCAAATTCTAGAGCCTAGAGTTAGTGAATGAATATGAGAACAAGTATGTGGTGCCCACTGTGAGCAGCACAATGCTAAGAATCCTTGCCCAAGAGTGAGTGGCCAACTGGGGCTTGCAGCACCTCACTTAAGCTCTCTTCTCGGCCTAAGTTCCACAACCCCTGCCTCACACAACTACAATTTCAGGATCCAATGAGAAAGCTCCGTTTCCACAGCACCAGCATTTCCAAGCAGTCAGTAAGGACAGCCAGACTCCCGCTACACTTAAGAGCGTTCAAGAATCAAAAGCAGACATGGGAACTTCATTCTCTCCTCCCTAATTTTTTCCAGGAGAAAATTGGAGATGCCAAATGGAGTAACACTCACTCTCAGGAACAGAGAGAGCATTCTGCTGGACAGATGCATGCAACTTAACGCCACAGCCAAGGATAAGACTCACCTCCCTTTGAGGAATGGGGCTGGGGACATTGAGGCTCAAAGAATAAATTTGGTCCGAGATAGTCCAAGGGTGAAACTAGGCCCAGATATTCTTACCTGGTCCCCACACAGTCCCCCAACACCAGCAGCATCTTGCTGAGCACATAGGTTGTCAGGTGGCCAGCAGCACAGTGACCAAGGGCCAGGTCAGATTGCTTAGGGCTGAGCTGTGGCTCCACCACTTGGTTGCTGTGTGACCTTGGAGAAAGTCCTTAGCCTCCCTCATCTCAGTGTCATCCTGGAAGACATAGAGATGGCATTTGCAACTGCTTTTCTGGACAGTTCTGAGGAAGAAATGAGCCAACCTGTGTGAATTACTTAAATGATGTCTATCCCGAGTAAGCGCTCCATAAATACCGGCCACCATTATCACTAGTAACTAGTATTTTCATTCCATGGTTTTCACAAGGACTAAAACCAGTACTAAGGGCCTCACAGTCTCTTCCCCAGGGAGACGGAGACTCTATGATCATAGGACCGGGATCCTTCTGCAGAGCTCCAGAGCTTTTCCTTCAAGCTGCTTCATACTCAACAGAGAAGCAGCCTGCACCTTCCAGGACAAGGCCTCTGCTGAGGATCTAGGAGGCCTGCTCTGCCTGGTCTGCCTTCCCTTTTAAGATGCATCTCTTACCACTTGGTAGCAAAGCCCCCTCCAGTCTCACCACTGGCTCCACCTTCCTGCCACAACTAGAATGCTGCAGCCTGGGCAGCAAGGACAGGAGACCAAAGAGTAAGTCTGGACAGTGAGAGGGGATCAGGTGGGCTTTCTGGGGAGGGAGCAGTGGCAATCACAGCTTTTAAAGAGACAGTGTCCGCAGGGCTCTGTATGGACCCAGCATCGCTCAATGGAGCCTACAGGGCAATTACACTAATCATGTGCATCTCCCAAACAGCCTTTTGATTTATTAGTGCGACATCTTTTTAAAATGCCGCTCTTAAATATAAATAACACTTAATCATCCAGCTGTCGTTAAATTCATGTTATATTGATTTCTTGGAGTGCCACAAATTTGAAGGCAAATGGGCGGGCGGAAATCGTATAAAGCCAAGAGGTGGATTAGCGAGGGGGCAGCGGGGAACCGGGCATTGGAAGAAGAAGAAAGGGGTGTCATGGGAGAGAAATGAACCCTGTTCAGGAGCCCAGGGTCAGAACCAGTTTCACAATGGGTAGCACCAGACACAAAAAAGAGGAGGGAAGAGGATGGCACATCTGTTGCACAGCCTGAAAATCACAGTCAAGATCACGGTCGGCTTTCGGGAATGTTGCCGCCCCGTCATGGCCAGTCACAGAGCCACTCCAACAGGTCTCTGATGTGCATTGTCTGTGCAGTGCCTTCTCATGGTGAGAATGGGGAGAAGCAGCTAAGAAATGCCCCCTAGCTGGCTAGGCGGAGAGAGGCTTGCTGCAATTTCTTTGCATCAAAGCCAGGTGATAACTATGAGCTAAGAGTAGTTACTAACCCATCCCCCCAGCCCTCCCCACCTCAGAACTGCTGCTGCCCTAGAAAGCCCCCACTCAATTCCCAGCAGCCCTCATTGTGATTAAAAGGATCCGGAGGCCAAGTGTAGGCAGAGTCTGCCTTGCAGATTTCCCTGTCTGCAGGGAGCTGGAGCTGGGGCTGCAGGAATAGGAGAGGCACAGAAAGAAGCAGCAGAAAGAAAACAAGTTGGCCGCCTCGGATTCTTCCGGGGCATCCAGGATGAAGTCCTAGGGGTCAGAGGAGAGCCCTGGGATTCCAGGGCGACCCACACCTAGTGTTCACGGGAGAGCAGCAGGAACACCATCCAGCGACAGCGAGGGGCGTGGAGAGGAGCATTTGCGGCTGGGCCTTTTCCAGTGCAGCTGACTCCCTTCTGGGTGAGGAAGACCCCAGAGAACTTGGAAGGAAGGCATCAGAAGAGGGACAGGGAGAGAATGGCAGTGTGGCACACTCCAGGGCTGGGCAGTTAAGCCTGGGGTGCAGGGAGAAGTAGAAGATGTACGCCCAGCGTTACACAGACGTTAATTAACGCCTGCTTTGGCCTAGAAACCAAACTGGTACCCTCGGAGTAGCGCAGAAAGTGTGGGGAATTTTTGAACCCTGGTGTTCAGCTTATAAGCAGCATAATGACTATTGACTTGGCATTCGAATGACAGATCCTG
Source organism: Sciurus vulgaris (assembly GCF_902686455.1). Lineage (NCBI taxonomy): Eukaryota > Metazoa > Chordata > Mammalia > Rodentia > Sciuridae > Sciurus > Sciurus vulgaris. Next base: position 22,114,629 of record NC_136468.1, on the reverse strand, counting down.
GGACTGCAAATACATGAGAAAGGAAAGAGAGGAGGGCGGGAAGCAGAGAAAGGAGCCAAGGTCTATGAGGGACAAATCAGGAAGATCTGCACCCCAACTTTTGCCCCTTCCAGGTCCCATGAGGATGTTACACTGTTGCTGGAGTTACCTATTTCTACTACCAACCATGTGCTGCAGTGTGCGCTGGCGGACCTCCCTGTCCATGCACTCAAACGTATGCATGTGGAAATTGCCAGTTTTCCACAGCCCAGAAGACAGAGGTGGACCCCACTATCACACAAGTTTGGACCGACTGAACACCTTGGACGGGACTCCGAGAACACGTGTGTCTATCTGCATGTGTGTGTGCACACCCACCATCCTTAAAAAGAAAAGAATATTTCTTCCTCCATGGACTGAACTCTACCCATCCCGAGAGAGCGAGAGAGCGCGGCTTTATTCCATCTACCCTTTTCAATCAATCAAAGGGCAGCTCACACCGCACAGCAGGAATACAATCTCCCTCCTGGGGCGTCCTCTCTTCTCCCCAGCCTAGCCAGAAACCTTTGCAGGAACTGAAAAGTTTGAAAATACAGCTGGGGTGCAGAAAAGTCCTCTGTTTCCACATCCACCTTCAGGATTTATAAAAGCAACCCAAATTCTGTGCCCAGCACTGAGGCCTTCTTGTTCAAAAGAATATTTGCTCCTTGCCCCTCACTTTCCAAAAGGCTTTCAATCTATTTTTCCCATGGGTGGGCTTGTGGGACACTCTGAGCACATGATCTTCTATAGAGGGTACAAGCCTATTCCTTTCTTGGGATGAGGATCAGGTTGCCCAAAAAGCCACCTCAAAGAGACAACTATACAGAAGCTTATGTGGATATTCAACCCTGAAATAATGAAATAATGTTTTATTTGGATCTCCCACTCTTCTTACAATAACTGAGCCCCTAAATGACTTACTCTCAGACACCCAAGATGGCAAACTATGAAAATGCCCCTCTGGAACCTCAACTACCTCCTTCCTCCTCCAGGAAAAGTTTGAAAATGAGCAGCCTGGGAAACTCCAACCAGAGAGAAAAGGAAAAGGAAAGCTTCGGGAAATAAAATCTGGAGGCACGGGCTTCTGGAGAGACTTCTGCACTTAGGAGCAGCCAGGGCTCTGGAGGACGTTGCCAGACCCCAGAATGCCTTATAGGGTGGGCACTGCCCACGTGGTCATGAGGCAGAGGACCTTCTTCCCTTCAAAGACTACACCCCTCTGGCTCCTGCTCCTAGGTCTCTCTCTCTCTCTCTCTCTCTCTCTCTCTCACACACACACACACACACACACACACACACACCTCCAGAGGCATGTGACAGGTGTTAGCCAGAGACAGGGGAAAGGGTAGGAAGGTGAGAGGGAGACCCAAGTCTTGAGTCCCCAAGCTCTGCCTGCTTATGTCTCCTAGAGACTGGGGATGTGAAAAAGGTCAAATCTTTTAAGGAGGATCTGTCCGCGGCACCCTTCCTAGGCAAGCAACACACACCCCAGCCATGCGATGCTGAAGCCCCTTCCTGCCTGAAATCGCGGCGCATTCCCGGGAAGCAGTGCCACGCTTTGGAAAGGCGTTTGTGCTGCCTCTTACTGGGGAAACGCAGTGTCTTTTCCATATGCACCGCCCTACAGAACTGCAGCCCCATCCGCCTATGTGGCCTCCTCCCCGTGCACCCGGCCACCACGCTTTCCAAATATCTGTCCAAATATCTGTCAGTCTGCCTCCCATTAAAATCTTAGGGAGTCCAAAGGCCATAGAGCAGCGATCACACTGGGCGGGTCTCCCAAGACCTCCCATGACTTCTCCGGTTTTTAAAACCAGCTAGAGATGAAAGGGACTGGAAATTGAAATATCGCTCCCTCAGCCTGCCCGGGTGGGAGGGAGATCCATTCATACCCTGAATGCCATCCTGAAAGTCCTGGGTAAGAGAAGTCTGCGTCCGGGAGCGGAAGAGAAGAAAGAACACGGGAAATCCCTGCTCCGGCCGCTCTGCACCTATGCCGGTGTCCAGGTGGGACGTGGGCAGGTGCGTGAGCGCAGTGTGTGCCTGTGTGTATCTGTGTGTGCGCGCGTGTGTGTGTGTGTGTGCAATGGGATGGCTCCGGGGCAGCGAGGACTCCGGACCCGACCGGGTATCTTCACCTGAGCTACCCTCGCCGCCCGCCCGGCCCCGCGCCCCAGCCGACCGGCTCCTTACCTGGAAGCGCCGCGTTTCCCTCCTTCAGCGGGAGCGCCGCATTGACACTGCAGATGGTGCCTGTGCCGCTGCCTCTCGCCCTCCTCTGAACGTGTGCGTGTGCGCGCGTGTGGCTGCCTCCTCCAGCCCCAGCCCCGAACGCAAATACTCCACCGAGGCACAGGGAAGCCGGGAGCAGCAAAGGAAAGCGGAGGGGGCCAAATCAGAGCCTGCGGGGTTTGACAGCTCCTCTTGCAGCGTCCAAGGTGGGCGTAATGTCCAACAAAAAGATCGGAAAATGTGGATCGATTCCAAGCACCCCTTTCCTCCACCTAGCCCCCGAGCCCAAGCAGCGGCGGCGGCTCTCCGGGGCTGCGGTGGCGACGCGGGGCTGCCCCCCTTCGTCCCCACCCCCGCGGGCTGAATGTCCTTGATGCCAAGCGGGCACAGCGGCGTCACTCCGCGCCGCCCATGCTCGCCCGGTCGGGCCGCTGCCCGGGCGCGGCGAGTGCACTGGGGACCCGCCGCGGAGCACTCTCGGCGCCCCTGCGTGCCTGGCTGGGCAGCGGCTGCCGCCCCCCGGCAGTCCGCGGCCGGTCGCGCCGCTGCTGCCCCCGCCCCTGCCGAGCGACTCGCCGGGCAGTTCCCAGGGGCTGGGGCTGGGGGGCCGCGGGAGCCACCGGCTGCTCCCCTGGGAGGCGCGGGGCTGCAGCGGTGGCGGCAGCGGCGGCTGGCGCTGCGGCGGCCGAGAGCGCGGCCGCGGTCCGAGCCCGGCCTCCTGGGCGCGCCCCCGGCCCCCCGGGCGGGCTGCTCTCAAAGTTTGCAGGGGGCAGGGAGCGGGGCCGCCGCTGGCTCGGCCGCCGCCGGAGCTCCCGGGCTGCCTGCTGCCGCCGCGGCTCGCTGCTGCTGTGCATTGAAGCCCGGCCAAGCGCTGCAAAAACTCCAGCTGCCTGGCGCTCTCTGGGTCCTCCTCTCCTCCCTCCCGCCCTCCCTGCTTCCCTTCCTCCCTCCCTCCCTCCCTCGCCTCCTCCCCTCCCGCCGTCCGCCGCCCGCCGCCCGCCGCCCGCCGCCGCTCCCTCTCTGGCTCGCTCTCGCTGGCTCGGAGCTCGCGGCTGACATCTAGACCGAGGGAGAACGGCCGGCAGAGGGGGCAGGGGGCGCCTCCCCACACGCACACGCCCGCCACCGCCGCGGGCTCGCCAGCTCTTCCCAGCGCGGATGTGTGCAGACACCCTCCTGGGTCCCTCGGCGTGACCCGAGCCACCCTGACAAGGGTACTGTGGGGCAGAGGAGCGCAGGCATGCTAACACCGGCGCACGGTGCGCACTTGGAGTGAGGCACATTCAGCCGCCTCCGAAGGTGGTGAGGTGGGCGCGGACCATCTGATCCGAGGACCTTCAGGTGGTCGGAGCTGAGATAGGCACTCGCTAACGCCAAAGTATACACGCATTTCTAATCAGAACCCCAGCCCCCAACGAAGGCACTACCCTATGCGGCACCTGAAGTCGCCCCGGACTGAGGACTGGAGGCCTGGGAGAGAGCGTATGAATGGCCAAGTGCCCTAGAGCTTCGTGTAGACTTGTCCAGGGATGTCTACACGAGGAGGCTGGCCTGGCTCTTCTCTGACTCCCAAGACCCTAGACTACACCCTAAACAGACAATGATGGTATCAGGTAGTTTCAAAAAGCCCAAAGAAAGAAATCAGAGGTGCTTTGGTTTAAAAAACTTTCTGACAGGGAAGAAATAGGTGAAGACAGGAAGTGGAAACCTTTGTAAAGAACCCCAGGAATGTGCCCCACCCACCAAGAGAAATCTCAGGGGTGTCCCCCTTATTTACTTAACTCCAAGTACATCCCTCATCTCTGCTCCTATAGTTCCAGAGAAGTGGCAGGGTCTGCCGGGGATGGGCACCCATTAAAGATGACCTGCTACAGAAGTCCACAGTTTTGTCTTCTCCCCTCCCTCATGTCCCTTCTGCAACCTAACTTTTCCTCACACCCAGAACTTCCTGCCTGCTATTCTCCCTCCCATCCAAACATCTCAAAACCTTCTTATTAGGTGGGAATGATTGACAACAGCATAAATTCCCACATCTTCCTATAGAGGTTATATTTTCACAGAAATCAAAGTTGTAAACTGGGGAGACTTTGAAAGGAACTGTGAGATGACAGGTTATACAAGTCCCGGGTGGACAAGCACATGTGGGTCAGGCTGGGCTTACCCACACAGGACTTTGCTGAAACAGCTCTTACCACTGGGAAGGTGATGAATCAAACCAGAGCAGGAGGAATCTAAATGTTTGATTCTTTGGTTAAAGGGTATTCCAGGAGACAGCGTGGAGCCCTGTTAGTCTCCAGTTCTCCACTGAGTATTACATGACCCAGGAGGCAGCAAGGAGTCATCTTATTAGCTTACGTTAATACATCGATCTGGCTCCTCTCTTCTCAGAAACCCTGGATCCCAGACTCTAGATAAAGCACACAATATCAAGTTAGTTTCAGAAGTAGAGAAATATATAACAAAATAACTCAATGCTGCTGCTTCTTTGACGTCCTTCTGGGACTGAGGAAACCCTTCGGCCAAATGTCTGTCTATGCATGAGGCCAGCAAGGCACCTTGGATGGAGAATCGAAGGTGGCCGCACCCCCAGGGCGGGCTTGTAAGACTTGACTCCCTTGGTCTGGCCCCATGTCTAGGGTTCTCCTCTAAAATTGCTGCATGGGACTATCACAGGCCATGCCCAGAGGTGACACCCAGATAGTCCTACAGAAAACCCTAATGGGTTGCTTCAGGAGGATTTATTAAGAAATGTGTGTGCAGAGGAGACTTTTCAGATGCCTGTTTGCCACTGAGCTCTCAGGGTATGTCATAAAAACACTGAAAGGAAGGAGGAAGCAAGAAAACAGCCCTGCTCCCTTCTCTGTCATTCCAGTGTGTAGTTTTAATACCACCCGATTGTTTTTTCTGCCTCTTGTAACACATGTATGTGTGTGTGTGTGTGTGTGTGTGTGTGTGTGTAAGAATACAGCTGCAAGTTCCAGGCCCATCTCCTGATGGATGGACGGGAAGTCAAAGACCTTTTTTTTTGAGAGGTGGCAAATAAAACATGTTTATTATTCTTTATCTCCCGCCTAGCATGTGGTGTCATTTATTTTCATTCAGAGAAATGAATGCCATGTGGTGTCTGAAGAGTCATATCAGAGCTGAATGATGGGAAGAAGCGCGCAGAAAGCTGGACTAACAATGGCAGGTGAGGAACCCCCACCCGTTCTGTTCTTAATGGGACCCGACCTCACACTGCCTTTCCTTTCCTTCCATTGAACAACACAGGTGAAAGGCACATGGAAGGGGCAGTGACAGTGTAATGGAAGAGCAGGAAGGGTCAAACTGACCCCCCATGCGGCTTGCAGATGGCCCATTGGACTTGCTCCCTCAAGTCTGGAGAATGGAATGAAGGGATAGAAAAGTCTCTGTGCTGCAGGTAAAAGACCCGTGTCCTGTTCCTGGCTCTGCAACTGACCAGCTCTATCACTTGAAGCAGGTCACATGCTCCCAGTGGGACTCCAACCCTCATCTGCCACATTTACCCCTGACAGTGACAGTCGGAAAACGCTATCTGTTGGTGTTTTTGAAACCCCAAGGCAAAGGACACTGCCCACGTGAGGATTTAGTGTTGCTTTTCAGATGAACATATTTTTCTTCTTTTTCTTTTTCTTTCTTTTCTTTCTTTCTCTCTCTCTCTCTCTCTCTCTCTCTCTCTCTCTCTCTCTCTCTCTTTCTCTCTCTTTTTTTTTTTTTTTTCTTCAAATGGTACATCACAATGAGGGAAGGCCCTCTGCTATTTTGACCCATCTCTGAATAAAAACAGAGAAGGGACAGAGGAGCCATGTAATGGTTTGGGCGTATTGGAACAAGCCCTCCAGCCCCCACCCCTCCGCCACCCACTGCAGCTGGTGGCCGGGAGACACTTCAGGGCAGTCCAGCTCCTCCCTGAGGGCAATGTTCTGTGGGTCACCTAGGCTACCCCTAGCCTGTCATTGCCTGGCCCCATGGCCACAAGAGGGAGAAGTAAATGGCATTTTGCTCCACGGACTCCTATTTTCTAAAAATTTTTGTCTAAGAATTTTTGTGAGATTTTGGTTGTTGCTTATTGCCAGATTTGGGGAGAAAAGTACTGGCTCATCTCAAACAGCTGAATAAAAGGACCAGACTTCATAGGAGGGAGAAGAAAGACTTGTTTTCCCTCCCTTAACTAGCCCCATTTTATTAGCCTAGGAACAGAGGTGCTATTTTAAAGTCATATGTGCCCGTTAAACAAATCACCAGAACCTGTGGTGCTAAAGAGAAATGTTTTCCCCAAAGCGGCCCCACAACTGGGGCCTCTGTGGTGCTCGGGATAAAACCTCAGGCGGCCGGCTGCTTGAAAACCTACATTGTGGCGCCACCTGCAGGAGAGCAGAAATATCAACATTTTCCCAAATCGCAGCCAGGAACGGGAGGGAAGAGGAGCCTGGCACCCTGAGGCTGCCCTGCCCAAGCTAGGCCAGGGTTGCAGATTAAAGAAGGATCCAGACTGTCCGCTGACCCCTGTTGTCTGGACGAGTTACCAGATGGCTTCCCTACAGGGAAGCATCCTTCTTGGAAGCTGCCATTTCTAGGGATCCATAGCTGCTCTAGAGATTGTCCGTGGGTTCATTCAAACTTATTCTTTCTTTGATTTCCTAAGGGGTTAAGTTTCCAGCCCAAGGGCTCTGTCCTCAAGACATCAGGCCACAGGGTAGTAACACAGGAACAGAGAAGGACTGCCCCTGGAAAAAGGTAGGGAGAGGAACATCCTCTTGTCCCCAAGTGTAGATGGAGCTCTGTGGCTGGACAGTCTTAGCAGACTTGAACTGCTCCAGGTTCACCAGCCCTGGATGTAAACAGGGATCAGATATTAGCAACTGAATCTCAACCCCACCGTCTTCTGCTCTTCTGAGGCTTTGGCGCCCACTGACAGCCCCTCTCTGTCTCCTCCCATGATGTCAGGGACTCCCAGCGGTGATAGCGCTTAGGAGTCAATCATGTTATTCTCCACAGGTCTCCTCACTGTGTCCACTCCTCACGAGCCCTTTGATGGGAGGACACCACCTGGCTATAGTGCTGCATGTGGTCAGCTCTGCAGCTCTATTGTGGCTTTCCAGGCCACACTCGAGGTAGATGCCAAGATAAGGAGGGTCCCCCGTTTCCCTACCACAGAGAGATAAAGAATGCAGCTCTTTGTCCGCTAGGCCCCAAAATAGTTCCTATGCCTCCCATGGCCCAAGTCTTACTCCTTCTCTCCCCCACAGCTCTTGTCCACTACCACCTCTACAGAATCATCCCTTCTCTTGATCGTTTCAATGGCAGAAACCAAAAGTTAGAGGAGGCAATGGGGTGAAGGGAGATGGGGAGGAAAGGGCCTGACCTAATTCCGTTGGCCAGAATTAACAGTGTCCCAGATCTGGCCAGATCCATGTCTTGCTATAACAAAAGTCATAAATATAAATACTTTAGTGTGACCCTTCTTGTAGGTTTGATGGTAGAAGGCACGAAGTCCCACAGTGTGCCTGAATTCCAAGGACTGGGTGCAGCTCATGGCTCTTTCAGGAAGCCTCTATCTTGGCATGGCCAGTTCACTTGCCAAGTGGTTTACGTGAGACATTTGGTCTCTCTGGGATACAAATAGCACAAAGGCCTGGAGTTGTTTTCCTGGTAGCAAAGATGGATTTCTGTTGGTGGACTGAATGTCCTTGTCTGCAGCAGATGGAACATGGGTGACTGGGTGGTCTGAGTATGATCTAAGGCTCCAAAATGGTCCCAGTGAGTCTCACCATTACTATATTCATGCCTTCACACAGACCCCTCCCACACTGAACAGAGCTGATTAAATGGTCAAGAAATTGTTGCAGGAGTGACAGTGTGTCCAAAGCCAGGTCGAAGGACATTGAAGTGCCCAGTCTGGTCTTCTGCCTCACTCCAGGTTGCCGCAGGGTAAGAAAGTGAGGCCCACCAACAACAACCAGCACCGAGTGACCAGGCCCAAGAGTAAACCACCTTGGAAACAAATCCTCCAGCCCCAGCCAACTCTTCAGATGTTGCTGGCCTTCAAGATCTTTCAACTGAGGTCCAAGACCTTGTGAAACACAAATGACATATTGTTTTATGATGATTTTTATGCAGCGATACACGGTAAATATATGACTTCCTGAGAGAAAATCATTCCCCTGGCTTCATTTGCCTCTTACTCTTATAATGTGAGCCCATTTGGCTTCAGAATAAGAAGGACCAAAGGGGGCATGTCTGACGGGTCATATTCCCATAGGAGGCAGGACTGGGCATTAGTAGTTGTACTGCCAGGACCTCCCTTCAGGGCTCCAAGGTTAAGCCTCTTAGCACAAGTCAACGTGCTCCGGGAGAATGAGAACCTTAGCCCTGGGGCTGGAAGCCATCGGCACACAGATGCTGAAGGCCAGCGTTCCTGTGAAGCGGCCTTTCTTCAGGTCCGGGGTGTCAGGGATCAGAGACACCCAAGAATGTGCGAAAAGCATGCCGGGATCATGAAGGAGCATTTAGCAAGCTGGTTCCTGCCCCTAAGGAGCGCTTTCTGGAGGCCAGCTTGCTTGGGACCCTGGTGTCTGCAGAGCACCAGTCCCCATGGGGCTAAAGACACATGGTCCTGACCTCACAACATGCAGGTCCAAGGACACTTTTGTTGACAGAAAGTACCGCAAAAGGAGACTAAGACTGGAAGCTGGTAGACCAGTTTTTCTTCCCCCCAAATTTCCATGAGGACCTCCTTGCATAAGCCTTCTCTCCTCAGTCCTCAACAAAGGCTAAGGGTTAGTAGGACCAAGGCCAACTTAAGGGTCAGGTGGCAGGGGAAGTAAAGAGGAAGAGGAAGAAGAGGAGAAAGTTCCTGTCCTGAGTCAGAGTAGAAAGAGAGCCACAGACTGTTTCCTCAAGGAGGTTGTAGGGACAATGCTCAGGCCCAAGGTGACCTCTTCCCTCTTTAATGTCTCCACAGTACTCTATCCTGACCCCATTCTCCTGCCTCTATTTTCCTTACCTCTGTTTTTAAAGTACTTCATCCCAAAACACAGGAGCTGATTACAGACTTTTCAGGTGTGAAGTGTCCCTTGTGAAGTTCAGAGGGAGAAGTGGCCACCAAAATCCCAAGGCCATCATGGTGTGTAGTGGCAAATGAGGGTTGGGGAAAATCAACCATGCCCATCTCTCCCTAGCTCCTCTTTCAGTGGTGCCATGCTGGCAGTCGGAAACCAGCCATTGTGGGAGCGTTTACACCATGACAATCAGTACACACTACAAATCAGTACTTATTTTTGTGGAGACCCAGTTATTTAACACTTGCCGGCACACCACTGGTGAAGGTCAAAGACAAACCAGATATAGTAGGTCAATCCCCATCAGGCCTTCACAACTGGTCAGGAGAATTTTCCACAGGAATCCATCTTTATTTTTTGTTATTATGATAAAATGCCAGAGACTGGGTAAGTTTATAAAGAAAAGAGGTTTATTTAGGTCACAGTTCTAGAGGTTCCTTATGATATATGGCATACAATTTCAAAGAGTGAATATAAAAGGGAGAGATCACATCACTAGGCAGGAAGCCAAAGGGAGTAGGGAGTAGCCAGGCTTATTCCCTTTTAACAACTGTTTTGTAAGAATAAACTCAGGGGTCTCATAATCCCTTCCCAGGGCAGTGCTGCCAATGACCTTAGGATCTCCCACTCAGCTCCGTCTCTTAAAGATGCCACCACCTCTACACTGCATGCTGAGAGCGAAGCCTCCAACACGGAGCACTTGAAGGATGCCCTCAAACCACATCCAAACCACAGCACCATCAGGGGTACCAATGGCATCAGCCCAGATCAGTATTGTTACAGCCAGAGTTAGGGTTCTCTTCTGCCTACACACCACCTCTTCATTATAAGGACGTAAATACGTGAATATGTACTGTTTCTATTCGTTGCTTTTCCCAAGTTCTATATTCAAGGACCCTAACTCACATTTTTTTCACATAAGAATCAAGAAGGAACATGATTCTCTTTCCCTGATAAGCAAACTAAGGCAAAGGATGTTCATCTGACCTAGCTCAGGTTACACAGGAAACTCAAAATGTAAATGTGTTAATGCCTCTCGTTCCCTTCCTCCACTTCAAACTTAAGATTAACACCCTGGGTTTGGCATAAATTCTGTTTTCATTCCTTCCAAGCACTGCTGTTAAAATTATGGTCCACCCATACAGTAGAATACAGTACAGATGTTAAACAAAAATGAGGCAAATCTACGTATACCGCTCTGAAAAACAACAGCAAAAAGTGCAGAACAGTGTCTTGGGATAGACATTTGCATATTTTTAAGTGTACAGAGGAGCGTGCTCAGATCTACATAGGCTTATATATGCAGAGAACGTTTTGGAAGGTGCACAAAGAAGCTCAACAGTAGAAACCTTGGAGCGGGAGACAGAGTGCTATATATTTTATTGTTTTATGGTATCCTTTGTTCTTTTTGACATTTTACCATGTGCAAGTACTACATTCTCCAGTTTTTTGAAACAGCTCGTTAAAATATGAACAACAAAAAATACTGCTGCTAAAAGCATCTTCATCACACCGCCAGTCCTCTGTTCTCTCGATTCTCAAACCCAGCCAACCACTCCTCCACCCCATCTGTATCGGATTCAGGCTTGCCTTTGTTCTAGATTCCTACTCCGAGATCCACGTTGCTCCTCTGCTGTGGGCTGCAATGGAGGTCACACAGCAGCCCACCTGCCCCAGCATGATGCGGTTAATGCCCCAGAGAAGTCACCCTCATCTCTCCTCTCCTAGAGACCAGCCAAAGCCTACTTGGCCTGAGGACCCCTCTTTGGCACGAGACAGATTAGAAGGCACCCTTTCCTATGTGAAAGCAAGTCAAAATAAATATTCTTCTCCCCTGGGGTCCATACGTACATGGAAACCAACACCCAGTATATAGGCTCAAAATACCATTGGCAGGAAATACTTAGATGACAACAGAAGAAAGCTTGGTATTGTTATTCTTATCCAGAACTGTGTAGGGAGAGGTGAAGAAAGGCTAGAGAAAGGCAAATGTCATTTGAGTTTTGCAAAATGGAAAAAAAAATGCGAATTCTCCAAAACTAGAAACAAATGAGCATGGCTCAGAAATTGAAGGAACCTGATTCTTTAGAGACCAATGTGGTCAATCACTAGGAGTAAGCCTGGAATTTATAAGTGATAATGAAACATTATACCCTGGTGGCCTTAACAACAAATGTTTATTTCTTTAGTTTGGGAGGCTGGAAGTCTGAGATCTGGGTGCCCGCATGGATGGGTTCTTGGTGAAGACCCTCTTGACTCTCTTCCTGGTTATGTCCTCACATGGCTTCTCCTTGGTTCATGCAGGCACCAGAGATGAGGGCTCTCAATCGTCTCTTGCTCTTTTCTAAGGGCATTAATCCTATCATAGGTGGGAGCTCCACCCTCAAACCTCATCTAAACCTCATCTCAAGGCTTCATCTTCAAATACCATCCACATTGGGGGATAAGGCTCCAATATATGACTTTAGGGAAACACTAACCTTCAGTTTACAGCAATCATGTCTCCTTCTGTAACTCAACAAAGCTGTGAGGCTTTTGGGTTAAGGAAACCTAAGAGAATATCTGAATCGCATCAATGCATTTGAGAGGTAAATATTTTTTTGTACTAGGGATTTAACCTAGAGGTGCCCTTTGTATTTTTTAAATACATATTTTATTTAGAGACAGGGTTTTGCTAAGTTGCTTAGGACCTCACTGAGTTGCTGAAGCTGGCTTTGAACTTGTGATCCTCCTGGCTCAGCCTCCTGAGTCACTGGGATTATAGGCATGAGCCACCATGCCTGGCTTGATACACTTTTAAATAAAATTCTCAGCACATGGGGCAACTCGGGATGGTAGATTAATTGACTCAATGGCTAAACCCCAAGGATGTTCATTAATGCATCAAAGGCAACGTGAGGAAAGGCTTATTTTGGGATGTGTGTCAGAGCTCTGTTCCCTAACGAATCCTATTCTGCACATTTACTGATAACTTGGATAAAGGTAAAGGAGACATGGGCATCAAATTTGTCTATGACTGTAGTAGAATGAAAACATTAAGCACAAGTATTTACAATGCTTCTCCCTCCTAAGGAGAAAGGAAGCTTTGTTCAATATTGGGCATTTGTACCCTTCATTTATGTATGATCGATCAAAATGTATAAGTGCATTCTACTGTTATGTACAACTAATTAGAACCAAAAGAATTTTTTTAAAAAAATAAGAAAATATATATTGGGCATTTGTGGGGTAATACAGCATTGTAGCATTGACTTGGGGTATCATATTGGGGAATGCAAAAGGTCAAAGGAGTTAAACAGATCTGTATTTGAAAATATATGAATCTCTCCAGAAAAAAAGTGTTTGGTAATGGAGAGAAGTATACAGCAGGAGCCAGGGAGGGAAGCAGGAGGAAGAATGGGAACAGCCAGGCAGGGCAAGCTGAGAGCAACAGGAAACCCAGGGAGAGCTGAGCCACAGCTCGAGAAGCTTTGCAGGAAGTCTTTCAAAGTATATGAGGTACTTCTCCCTCTTAGGTACTTCCTTCCTCTTTCCAAGAGCCCATCAGTAAAGAAATAGTAATTTTCAATGCTTTGAAGACGTTGATTTTGCATTTCTTTTGGATACAACATCAGGTTGTAGTGGGTCATAAGGCAGAAGCAAGAAGACCCATTTTATTCAGACTCCAAGTATATGATCAGCAATGAAGAATATACTGGACTCAAAAGTAATTTTACATGCTGAACCTATGGGGAAACTTTGACAAAATGCAGTGTGATATGGATCTAACCAAGGTCCTATATATGGGTTAAAGAACAACTTTGCAAGTATAGATAGGATCGAGACATGACCACAGGTTTTTTTTTTTTTTTTAAGTACAAGCTAAAGTTGTCAATAAGCTCAATATGAATCAACAGTGAGATGCTGCCAAAGTCAATTGGATTGTAAGCTATATTAATAGAGAGTGGAGTCCCAAAGGTCTCTCCCTTTGAGAGAGACCATAACTGGGCTATTGTACCCAGCCCAATGCCCCTCACTAAATGATACTTTTGAGCACATGAAGGTGACGGTGACCAAGCTTAAAAAGAAAGAAAGAAAGAAAGAAAGCAGTCAAGGAAACTGGTGATGTTCATCTTGTGATAACTTCAAATATTTGAGGGACCACCTAGGGGAAGAGTTGCTTTTTCAGTTCTACATAACTTTGACACAGAAGTAGGACCAATGAAAGAAGGTTTTCCTGGCCATATATGAGGAGTATCTTTCTAATAAAGTTCTCTGAGGACAGAATAGATTTACTTGGGTGGTAGTGAGTTTCCTTCACTTGATGTGTTTAGGAAAGAACTAGGTGATGCTTCGGTGAAGATGGGAATGTGAGTTAAATGACCTCTGAAGTCTCTAAGGGTCTACTGGTGTGTCTGCCTGCGTACCACAGACTTCGCTTTGCCTCAGTAGATCTTCATTGATTTGAACTGAAATGCTTCTGAGGTAACACCTAGGGAAGATAAATGATATCCCGTATTCACCAGGAAGGAGGGAGGTAAAGGATGAAGTCAGAAACAGAGTCAAAGAGTGAGAGGAAGCCGAGGAGTGGACACGGAGTCCATGAAACCCCTCCTCCTTGCTGCTTCACGCACCTGGTTCACCAGACACACGTCCCCTGCCAGCGCGGGCCTGTGTGGAGTCATCTGGTTCTTTCCCCACTGGATGCTCATGTAACTCAGCATTCTGAATATGCTGCTTTTCCTTTAGTTTTCAAATCTGTCCTCCATCCCATGTACCCCACGGTCCCAAGTCTTTCTCTTTTGTGGGCGCAGATTACTTTTGTCTTCCTTTTCACTGGGTGGTCTCTTCCTTCCCTGGGGGGTGTCTCTCTATTCCTCCATCCCTGCCCCCTGTTAGCCTCAGAAACTTTCCATAGCTAATAAAAACCTGAAAACCAGGCTGAGGGGTCTTAGTGCCTCAGGGGGTCTCAGGTAATGGGCGCCACGTCAGGTGGCATCATCTTCTCCACCGATTGTAAACCTGGGGACAGGGTGAGCATTTGTCCTAGCCCTGGGCACACTGTGACATTTGACACAATCCGTCTCAAATGGCCTGAGCAGTGGCAGCCTCATCTCTCCCCTTTGGGAAGTGATTCCGTCATCAAGCTCGAGTCTCTGTGAGGGATCGCGCTCGCTTCCTCTGTAGGAGCTCCAGGCGTTCAGTCTAGTGTCCCTTGGCTGTTCCCAACCATGCTTCCTCCATGCTGCCCGCAGTATTAACACCCGCATCATTTTCTGCTGCAAACGAAACTGAAGCCACCCATCTCTTCTCCCCAGTGACGTTATCAACACGTTTCTGGCACAGACCTCATTTCGCCTCCTGAACCCTCACACTTATTCAGGCAAATAAACTAAAGGAAGAGAGAACACATCTTGAAAGAGAAAGGAAAGGAAGAGAGAGAGGAGGAAGAAATGAGAGGATGGTGACAATGACAAAGGCATCTTCCAGATACCAAAACAGATACCACAGATTTTCATGAGTCTATAAAGCCTTTGTATTTATTTTTTATATTTCACTGTAATTGCACTGAAAAATATGCCAACTGGATATTTTGTATAACTCATATCATGTTTAGAAGCATCCATTAAAAAAAAAAAAAAACATTTATGGGATGCCTACCAGATGGCACTGTGCTACAGATCAAAGCTTTTCCAGCCATAGTTGCTACCCTCAGGGGCTTCCAGGTGAGTGGAGGACATAAACAGAAGGATGGGTCTGGTGTTGATGTAAAATACAAGTATTCACCTGTGGCATGAAGCTGTAGAGGAGAGAGTATCTTCCAGAAAGCAACTCTTGACTCTGACCATAATACCAAGTTCAAATGATAATTATTCTTTTTTTTTATTAATAGTGTCTCTACTGTTACAATGTTTTAAAACTCAGTGAGAAATAGTAACAACAGTAATATACAGTTTAAAACATTAGGATTTATTTATTTATTTATGTATTTATATGTGGTGCTGAGGGTTGAACCCAGGGCCTCACACATGCCAGGCAAGTGCTCTACCACTGACCTACAACTCCAGCCCCAACATTAGGGTTTTAAACTGTAGAGAGTTGATAATAACACAATATTTTTTAAAAATCTTTTTAGTTGTAGATGGACACAATCCCTTTATGTTTTATGCAGTGTGGAGGATTGAACCCAGTGACTCACGTGTGCTAGGCAAGCCCTCTACCACTGAGCTACAGACCCAGCCTCATAGCACAATATTTAATTAGAGCATTGCCCAGGAAGCTGATGGTGCTACCTTTTTGTGTCCCCAGATTATAAGCATGGAAGTATTTCCTTGGGTATCAAAGCCAAGGACTCAGATGAGCAGGTACCTCAGACCTGTCCATTCTTTTGTATTCTCATTACATAAACACGTTCTGAGCTCCTAGGATATGCCAGGCGCTAC
This sequence comes from Sciurus vulgaris, assembly GCF_902686455.1. Classification (NCBI taxonomy): domain Eukaryota; kingdom Metazoa; phylum Chordata; class Mammalia; order Rodentia; family Sciuridae; genus Sciurus; species Sciurus vulgaris. Next base: position 22,098,872 of record NC_136468.1, on the reverse strand, counting down.
ACTAGGTGCTGGGGGCAAAGTGGAGCTCATGGCAGACGAGGTCCTTGCTCTCGTGCAAGGTGCATTCTGGGTACAGGCAAGAACTAACAAGTTAAATGAAGGAACAAGGTCATTTCTGGTTGTGCTAAGTCCTGTGAAGAAGATGAAAACTTGGTACAGTGCCAAGTGGAGCCTCGTGGGTTAGGAAAAACTGAGGTGAAGACATACGAGATGGGACTCAAAGGCCAGAAGGAGCCAGCCAGACGAAGAGAATAGTAAATAGAGGGAACGGGGTTCAAAGGTCCTGAGGAGAGAGGGCTGCGTAGGAAGAATAATATTTCGTTCTAAGGAGAACAAGTTTTGAAAATCATAAAAGGATCAGCGTGGGTAGAACTGCACAAGAGAAAAAGATGGAGGAGCTATTATACACAAATACCCACAGAGAAATATAATCAGGGAAGCTGACACAGAGAAGAGTTAGGAAAATCAATCCCAGCTCTAAAAAGTTCTTTGGGTCACCTGACTTCTTACACCATGGGGACCAAGCCTGGTTCCATCAAAGTTAGTGTGTAGACTAGGCACCAGAGGAAACTGAGGAAATGGACTGAAGATTGAAGATGCTAATGAGAAATAGGGGCTGTGTCAGTTAGGAAGGCTTTTGTCTGCAATTGTCTCACAGCATCTCACAGAAGCAGCATGGAGGAAGGTGGTTTCTGGTTCAGTGCAGGAATTCAGTGAGGTGGCCAGCAGCCAGTCTCCTTCAGCAAAGGAGCCATATCTCACCCTTAGCAAGTTGGCTATTTACCCTGGGACTTACTTCCTCACCGTCAGAAGAGGATGGGTCCCTCCACATCATCAGATTTAAGATATACAGAGAGGAGAAGAGGGGGTGCCAGAGTGCTTTTTGGAGGATCTCCTCCTTTTAGCAGCAAATCAACTTTCTTGGAAAGCTCACATAGGTCTGATTGGCCAAAACAGGATCACAGGGCTACTCTAAGCGGCAAGGGAGGCTGGGAAAATGAATGTCTGAAAAAGAGGAATTACTAAGGTGGATTTGGACTAGCCAGGAGTCAGTGGCATCCCCTGCAGACACAATCAACATGGGATCTTAGAATGGAAGTCAGGGAATGTTGGGCCAGGGAAACTCAGGGCTGCGCATCAAGACCCATGTGGAAGGCAGAGGGGAGGAGCAGGAAGAGAGGCACCGGAATGGGAAGAACCAGGATCCTCAGTCAGAAGACATGGGTTACCACCCCAGCTCTGAGCTAAAGCAATCTCAGCCACAATTCCTCATCTACAACACAAGAGTGACAACAGCTACGTGTCAGGCAGGCTATGAGGATGGGAAATTGCCAGAGCGGGCTGTGAGCACCTCGCATCTGCCCGTGACTCTGTGGGGATGCAGGCAGAGAATGTAACTTCTGTCTCTATTTATTTTTCTTAGCCTTTAAAAATACATACAGTTGTGCATATATTATAATATACATAATACATTACAATAGCATATATATAACTCATAAATAAATACATGTACATATGTTGGGAGTGCTCAAAAAATTTACTCATAAAGGCCCAAGGTTTTTAAGTTTGGAAGCACGTTTTAAAGAATGGAATGCATACAAAGTACTAAGTACGAGATTGGGTATATATTGGGCCCTCAAAAAGGCTGTCTCTGTTCTCCCTTTCAAATGTATACATATCATAATTTCTAATGGCAAGGACAGGCATCTGTCACAGTCCTTTCCAACTCCACACACAAAAACTGTGTATCACATGCTTATTTTGGCACCTCAAATCCCTCTCCCAGGAAAGAGGATTACAACGCTGTACCATATAAACAGTTCCAAGGAGGCTGTCTCTATTCTGTAGCATTCCAGTCCCTAGCACCCCCTCTTTCCACCTGCTGTCCATCTTTGGAATTTTCCTTGACTGGTGGGCACTTCCAGGAAGGGATACATGAAAGCAAGGAGAGGATGGGAAACAAAACCAGGCAGGGAGGTGACCTGCCGGCACAGAAAGGAAAGGCCCCTCTGGGAGCGGAAGGCTGAAACTCAAGATCTGGGCATTAACAGTTCAAGCCATTTCTCCCTGAGAACCCTGCCTCCCATTAGCAGAAAACTGAGAATTTCTGGCCTCTACTCTCCATCCGCCTCATCTTTCTCTGTAAGCACTCCAGACACTTGCCTTTCTCCCTCCCAGCATCACCTCCATGGCAGGCAAGAGACAGAGATGGAAGGACACAGCTGGAGGAACTGAATCACCAGGTCACTTAGTGGCTCCCCTAGAATGTGCCCAGGAGCTCTAACTTGTGATCTAAGTCCCTTTTCTTATTAAAACACAAAGATAAGACCTCTTTTATAAATCTGAGCTTCCATAGCATCCTTCACTATCAGTTATTCCTGCTGGATAGACACTGTTCATTTATTTACCTTTACTCCCACCCCACAAAGCTTTTGGGTTTGCCATTAAAAATCCACATTAAATTCTCACTGAACAATTTGACTGGGTTCCCTTTAAAAGAGCTGCTGATAAAGGAATAAACTTGCTGAAGAAATAGAAGCTTCCAGAACATCGTAGTCCTTTATACTGTGGTTGTCCAGGCTGAAGCCCCTCTCAAATGAATTGAGAGATAATGCTAATGGAATCACACATGTGACTAGATCAGGGGCTGCCACAGGAAGATAAATACCAATGCCAGGCTAAGGCAGTTAATCAAAAATAAACCTCTGACATGTCTATTTTTATTTTTTTCCTGAAAAGGTGGGGAGGGGGGATAAAAGCCAAGACCTTCCTTAGTTTGCCACAGATACTACTTCACTTGCCTTGATGTTATTTTTTCCATATAATTTGGTGGAGACGTCCCTCTACACACGCACATCTCTGAAAGCAAATTAAATTAGGAAGAGTGACCCACCCACCTATGTTTACGGTGACATGAATGGCACCATGGCGCACGTCTCAGAAGATAAACCACACACAGATTAATTCCTGGAAATGATATAGCGCTTATCTGTTTTGTTTAGGCTCAATTTTAACAAGATAAAAATCACTGGGCCCTGTGATCTGCCACGGGTGAAGCTGTTTACCCGCACAATTGACATGCAACGTGGGCTGTTGTGGAATATAAATTAGCAAGTGGCAGCTGGCAGTCGCCTGCTTTCCCTACCCAGCTCCAACCTGGCTGGGTTAGTCACACCCTCAGAGAACAGGTCTGAAGTCTCACTCAGGGAAAAGAAAATCCATATCACAATAATTTGTTATCTTTTAGGTCTCATGATATGTTCTGACTCATTCTAAAATTAAATAAATATAGTGACACCTTCCCAGGTGGCCAGGACACCTTGGGTGCATCTATCAGAGCTTGCTTCTGTAAGTAACAGAAATGTATTTCACCTTCCTCTCTTAGGCATGAATGGAATTAAACTGGAAGAACACAGGGACTCAGAAAAACGGAAAGTCAGGAAGTTCTGGAGAGTGACCATTAAGACCACCGGCAAGGCCACCCTGCAGGGACAAGCTGGTCTAGTGCTGCTACAGCGCGGGAAAGCAAAGTGGCCTCCACATAGCAGCTGACTCACTCAAGAGACAGAGTCCCAGGAGGTGGATCCAAAGGACGGAGTCCAGCACTGGCTCATTAGAGAGATAATAAAGTATTATCTGCCAAGGAAGTGCCACACAATAGGGGAGTACCCAAAAGAGAGATTAGGGGCTCCTAAAAAAAGGTTGGATGGGAGGCACCCCAAAACTGACCAGTGACTGCTAGACCAGGCCTACAAAACATCTGTTTGGGGATCCCATGTTGTCTGAGCATCAAGTGGGAGGCAGTCTATGGTAATGGAAAGAGCTGGCTGAGGAGTAAGGAAGTGTTGAGCTACATTGGGATTTACTAGGTAAAGTCATTTTTTTCAAACTCATTATTATAGATTTAACTGTATCCCCCCCAAATTTGTATGCCTAAGTTCTCATGCCCCATGACCTCAGAATATGAACTTATTTGGAAATAGGATCATTGCAGATGTAATTAGTTAAGATGATGTCATACTGGAGTAGGTGGGCTCCTAATTCTCTTTCACTGGTGTCCTCATAAATGGGAAATTTAGACCCTGATACACAGAGGGAGAATTCTGTGTTCTCTGTAATTGGAGTTATTCTGTCATAAATCAAGGAAGCACCCAAGGCTAAGAGAAAAGCTTGGTAGCATGACCCTGCCAACAGCTTGAGCTTGGACTTCTTGCCTCCAGACTGTGCAACAATAAATATCTATTCACAAAAACTACTCAGTTTGTGGTACTTTGTTATAAGCAGCCCTGGGAAACTAATACATTGTCTTTTATAAGGTGATTCTGTTGGATTTGATGTGTAGCTTTCAAACTATTTGAGTGTTAACTTGACTTTGAACTTGGATCTGAGAGTCCTAAAACTTCTTGGCAGCATCCTTTGAAAACCATGGAGCCAAGTGATCTCTAAGGTCCCTTCAGTTGTCATTCTTTATTTTAAAACCCTTTTAAGTTTTGATAAAGAATCGTTCAAAATTCTGGAAAGAATGTTCCAGAATTCAACAAAGAGTATTCTCCAGCCGTGCGGAAGATTAGTCCCGTGCCTGGCCCCATGTAGATCTCCATCCACACACACCCACTCAGTTTCATCAGGCACTGAGTCCTAGGAGGACAGGCTGCTCTATCCATGAGCCAGAAAGTATGGAGATTTCTTGGTTTAGTCCAGTGACACTTCCACTCAGATGTATATAGATATATGTATATTTTTTCTTTCTTTTTTTTTTCTGAGCTTGCATATCAGAGATCCAAGTTCCATTTTAGACCATGGCCTTCTGCTCAAGCTCCCCAGTGGATCCAGCCAGTTGAAAGGCTGTCACCAATCATTGCCTTACCTCCCTGCACAACTCCCAGCATCCAGTGGTGAGGTCCAAGTACCTCAAAGAACAATAGACACCACTTTGAAACCATTACTGTGTGCTAGTTTTTCATCTTTAAACAAAGAAAGAAGGATCATGATACCACCAATATCTGGGGGGCAGGGTACTAGGCATCATGCCAGGTTTGATTACATGTTTATCAGAATCCTCTATATGGGAAGATCACATTGTGGGAACCGGTTAACGGATTATTCATATGTCTCCCATGCTACACTGGAGGGCCATAAGAATGGGGATCATTGTGCTCACCAGTTTTGAAAGCTCAGATACCAATGGATAAATCATAAGTGCTGTGAATACCTGAATAGTTACCTCCTTCCTGAGGCTCATATTATGTTATAACCTAGAAACGCGTACATTCACAACATCCAAACACTAAGTCACAGCAGGGAGGGACCTTGTCCTGAGAGACTTGCCCAACTTGACTCTGTCACAACCTTAATAGATGGGTGGTCCTGAGACAAAAATAAAGAGGTTGCTGATCTCCCTGCCCCAACTATTGTTATAAAATTGATCCATCCATCCATAAACAGTTTTAAAAGTAGTGAAATGAACATATTTATGTACTCCACCTATACCCCCAAATTATCTTTTTTCCACATTCATAGATGTCATGAAATTCCACTAGATTCTAAATGCTTCACTATGCCTCTCCTCAGAATAGAACATTATCTACACACCTGTAGTACCATTATCACATGTATAAAATTAATAATCCCATAAAAATTATCTAACATTCAATTTCTAATTGTTTCATAGTTGTGTTTTATAGCTTGTATTCAGAATGTGTCTTATAGTTGCTTTATGCAACCAAGATTCCAAGTTCACACATTGTATTTGGTTGTAGCTTCAATTTCCTCCAGGACAGTCCTCCAACTTCTTTCTTCACAACCTGGTCTTTGTGAAGAACCCAACCTGACGGTTTTATGATAAGCTTTACATTCCTGACTTGTCTGATTGCTTCCCCCACGGTGCTCTTTAACCTGTTCCTCGATCCCCTAGAGGTGGCTGCCATCTTGACCTACTAAAAACTCTGAGTGCAGACTTCAATTAAGAGAGAAATAGACTGAACGTTCACAGAGTCTGTCTCCACAAAATGCAGGCTCTGCGCCAGCACTTCCACCATGACAGTCACCCAATGTCCAGTCTTGCTGAGCCACTGCTCCAGGACATTGGAAAGCAGTGCGGGATCTTTCCAAAGCCTGGTGCCTTTGAGGTTGGAGTGAACACAGCTGGAAACATACATAACATCCCGTAAAAGATTATGAAGATTTAAAGGTTTCTCAGTGATTTATGTCTCTTTAATTAAGAGCTTTTAAGCTTTAATTAAAAAGTTACAGAAGTTGTCTTTATTTCTGAAAAATGTGTTTATGGTTGACTGCTTGAGCGAATTAAATGGCATCAGACCCCTGGGTTGGTTCCATGCTAGAGTCCTTGAGCTCATTTTCAGGGAAGGGGGAAGGAGGTCAGTGAGAAATGCCATTAAAATGGGAGGCTGTGACAACTTTCATTATTTTTTGATGATCGTGCAATAATTTTTTGTGATAAATCATCTCATTACATCTACAAACTTGGAACCAGAATCTAAATGCCAAGGTCCTGAAAAACAAAACACATATACACACATACATTGGAATGTGGTTTTAAAGGAATCTGCCTTCTCTCTGAGGACACAGAAAAAAAGTTTATATTTTATTATTAAACTTCAGATTGGTTCTCAGGTCATACAATGTTTGGTGTACAGTTGTTCAGAACTTTAATGTGGGCTTCCATGACAGTCGACTAACACCAGCATCCACTTCTGAAACTAGATGTGGCCCCAAACTGGCCGATTATCTATCACAGGAAGATACCTTCCTGGATTCCCTACTCAGGTTTATAATCCCTTTCCTTTGAATTCTTTTTTTTTTCCTTTGAATTCTTATTGGAATTTATTTTAATAATAATTCATTTTAATTTTTCCCTATCCTCCTTTGAATTATATTATTTATGTCCATGCCTTTCTCTCCTGTTAGTGTTTTGACTTCTTACAAGGCCACACCTCATCTCTCTGGACCACCCCCCCCCCACCCACCGGCAGAAATAACTACACCAACATTTGTATCTCTACTCTATCATGAGCATAATTGTTCCAACATTTCTAAATCATTCAGTTCCATTTTTTAAACAAACTATGTCCCTCTCCTTTACTAAATTGTGAATCCTAGTGACAATCATTTGGTGATCTGTTTTATCTTTTCTGTTGTATTAACATTAAGTCAAAGAATTGATTCAACCAGACTCCTAATTCATGACACATTTAATCCTGCATGGTCTCTCACCAATCATTTATTCATTCATATACTTATTTATTCCCTTTTTCTCCCCTTTCCCAATCCTTTTACCTTGATCACTGACAACCATTCTAAAGAGGTGAATGAAATTCTTTTATTTATTTGCATTCTTACAAAATGTGTATACCTTTTGTGCAGTTAGAATTTTAATTTGCTTCATTCTGTTTCTTACTCTTTTTATTCAGTCTTATGCTTTGGAGACCCATGTTTCTACATGTGTATCCAGTCTACAACTTTTAACCACTACTTAGGATTCCATGGTCTGCTTCTACAACATTTTACATTTTTCACTCCCCAGTGAGAGACACCCAGATTGCTTCTAACTCCCCTGTGGAATATATCCCCAGCAATGGAATTTCTGGGTCATGGGATTAACAGCTATTTACAACTAAGTTGTGCCATTTTACCCTTAAAAATGACTGCAGCAAGCCAGCTGCAGTGGCTCACACCTGTGATCCCAGTGACTCAGGAGGGTGAGATGGGAGGAGCGCATGTTTGAGGCCAGCTGCAGTAACTTAGTGATAGCCTGTCTCAAAATAAAATAAATAAATGAAAAGGACTGGGGGTGTAGCTTGGTGGTAAAGCACCCCTGATTTAAACCCTAGGTACAAATATATAAATAAATAAAATAATGTCTGCAACAATATACACCCTTACTGGTGGGAAAGGAGAATTTTCCATATTTCTACACTCCTGAAGAGCACTATCCAACTTTCCATTTTTTATCAGTTTAATAGACTAAAGTGATATTTTAATTCTCATTGAAAAAATAGGCTTGGATTACCTCTACATACACTTGTTAGCATTTTGGTTTTCCTCTTCCTCTTCCTATGCCTATATTTTATTTGAAGTTCTTTTGCTTGTTGACTTGCAAGAATTTCCTATGAATTCTAGACAATAGCTTTTTGTTGATTCAGTCACAGCAAAACATCTTCTCCCTATTGTCATCTGCTAGTTAGCTGTCCTGGTATCTTTCGATCCAATAGAAATTAAAATTTTTGATTTGAATATGATTAAATACAAAGTTTCTAATATTTTAAATTTTGTTGAAGAAGTTCTGCCTTAGCCTAGGTCACAAAAGTTGTCTTCTAGGTCCTTAATTCTAGTTTGCCCGTGTACATAGAATTACCTCGGAATCTAGCTAACACTCCTCTGTAGTGAGTGGATATACCCAAGTTCATTAATTGACCCACTTTATCCTCACTCCTCAGAGAGTCACCTGCACTGCATCTGAGTTCTCACCTCCACACAGGGATCTCTCTGGGCTACTCTGCTCCACTGATCTTTGTCCTTGTCCTATGACTCCTGTGTCTTTCTAATATGTCTTGACGGCTGCTAGTTGTCCCTAGTTACTCCTCCCTTTCAAAGTTGATCTGGTGTTGTGGTTGGACCATTACCTTCCATATACATCTGAGAATAGATTATTAAGTTCCTTAAATCAATTGGAACTTAGATTAAAAATTGCAATAAATTGGCTAATTATTCATGAGCTCACATCTTTAATATGCTGAAATCCCATATGTGGGCACTGCGTTTGTTTTTTATTCAGACTAACTTTTCCGGACCTTATGACAGTATTAACTTTTTCTCTGAAAAGGTCTCAGGTATTCCTAATTCCTGATTAATTCCTATGCTAATGAGAATGCCCTGTTTTAAAATAGTTCTTATTTTATTATAATTGTAGAAAAATGCTATTTTATTACATGTAGATTTGGATCCAGATACCTTTTGTTTATTCTTATAGTTTTTCTTGTATTTTCAAGGTAAATGATCTGCAGATGAAAAATTTTCTCTCTTCCTTCCATCTCTTAGACCTCTAATTTCTTTTCTTGGTTTATAGGCAAACCTTGCTGTGTTGTCTTAAAGAGTGGCAGTGATAATGGCACTCTTAGTCTATTCTCAGTCTTAAAGGAAATGTATCTAAAATTTCTCCAATAAAGATAATGTTTGCCAGAGGCTGGGACTGGGAACTGAATTAATTATAAATGGATACAAAGGATTTTATTGGGATGATAGAAATGTACTAAAACTGGTTTAGGATTATGGTTGCACAACTTGCTAAGTCATTAAATTGTATAAAGTTGAATTATATGGCATGTAAAGTATGTCTCATTAAATGCATTTAAAATAAAATTAAATTTAAAAATGAAAAAAAGATAATGTTTACTATATACTCTAAGTGTAAGACTTTTACTAGTGTGAAGAATTTCTGTTCCATCCCAGTTTGCTAAGAGTTTTGTCAAGAACAGTCATTGAAATTTATCAAATTCTTTTTCTGCATCAGTTAAGATAGTGGTATGAATTTTCTCCACAATCTATTGATATGGTAAGTTACATTGATAGATTTTCTGATGTTAAACCATCCTTGCTTTCCTAGAGTAAAATCTACTTGATCATGATATATTTAAATATACTGATGAATTTAGTTGGCCAATATTTTAGTTAGCATTTTTGTACTTACATTCATAAATGAAATATCCCTACATTTTTCTTTCTATATTTTTACATTGACCTTATCTTATTTGAAACAAAGATTACACTATTTTCAGGAATCAGGTTGTATAGTTTTTTTTTTTTCTTTTTCTCTTTCCTAGAATAGCATATATATAGGTTGGAATTCCTAGTTACATGTAAATTTGATAGAATGAAGCATAGTGAAACATGAAACTACCTGGATTTTGAAAGAATAAGAGGCCTTTAGTACCATTCTAATTTCTTTGATATTTATTTTTCTAAGTATATTCTCTAATTTTTTGTCCTGAGTCAATTTTTGGCATATTTCCTAAAAATGTACCCATTATTTCTTGCCTGTAATTATTCATAGTACTCTTATTATTTTGATCCCTGCTTTATCTATAGCAATTTCTTTTTCATTCCATACTTTGCTTATTTGTATCTTCTCTCTTTTGCCTTAATTAGTCTTTTCAGAGGACTAACCATCGGCTGGGATTGTAGCTCCATGATAGAGTGTTTGCCTAGCTTGTTCAAGGCCCTGGGTTCAATGCCCATCACTCCCCACAACACACACACACACACACACACACAATTTAGGAGGTCAACCTATTTTACTAATAATATCAAAGAAATAGCATTTGATTTTGTTAATATTCTCTATAATTTTCTCTTGTTCTCAGTTTTATTGATTTCTGCCCTTTTGTTTTTTATTTACTGTTTGTTTCTTTGGTTCAACACTGTAGTATGTTCTTTTTCGATGTTATAATCTCCAGCTCTCCACAGATACTTAATGCACAGAAGTTTTTCATCAAATATTTATTGAAAAAAGAATGAATTATAAACACCTTGAGATCAGATAATATGTCTTGTCCATCTTCCTTGAGATCAGAAAATGTATCCATCTTCAAAGCCCTCCAAGCACCTACTGTGCACCCAGTACATTGGTGTCCTCAGTAATGCTGAGAATATGTACTAAGGGAATATTTAATATAAATAAATGTACCTCTCTCTGCCTAAAGGAACTCCCGAATTCCTTTAGATCATCTAATAAAACTTTCTGATTTAAAAAAAAAAAAAAAACAAATAGCCACGTCTGATCCTCCATTCTTTTCTTCCTCCTTGGTGATACAGTCCTAATTTCAGCTAGGCATACAACCCTTTGGAAGAAATACCAAGTGATCAGGTTCTGGCAGATAGGATAAGTGAAAATCCCAGGTGTGACTTGGGAAAATGTAAAGGGAAGAGATGTGTCCTTCTTCCTCTTCTCATCATGCTTTCTAGAATCTGTGTATAGTGGTTAGGGCTTGAGTAGTTACAACAAATCAGGAGGCAACCTTGGGGATAAAAGCCCTCTACATGACAGAGGAATGAGGCAAAGTGCCCAGCTTCCTTGTTTCTGGAAGCTTCCATAGTAGCCCCAGATGATTGCTTTTGAAAATGCTCCTATTTAACATCTTATTTTGGAGAATTAAGCAAAGCATCTTCAACATGGAGCTGAACAACTTGACTAATTAGAACAGAATTAGATTAGTAACTGATTCAGTGGGTGCATGTCAATTCTTCCTGAAAGATATCCTTCCTCACCTAACAAAGACCTAAGAGAAACTGATGTTAAAACCCCATCGCACACAGGGGAAAAGCAATGAGGGAGCTGAGACTATCATTCCTTACTCTCACTCAGACCTTTATCTTTGCTAGATAAATTCATTGCTTCTAAACTAAATCAATGAGAAGAAGGCTGGTCCCAAAGGTTCTTACCATAGACAAGTCCAGGGTTTCTCATGTAAACTCCCAATAGTCTGTAGTTCTAGAGATTACCAGGGCAAGAGTCCAAGTAAACCTCAATTTTTCAGTCTGAAATTTCTGAATCTGAAATGATTTTTCTCTGGTCGAACTCTCTAACTAATTAGGTTCCCAGTTCATTTTAAGAAAGTCAAAGACACTTAAATAAAAATATGAAAACCTAGCTCACCCTTTGTGGCTAATAAGCTTGACTCTCAAAGGGCTACTCCACTCAAGAAGGAGGCTTTTTGAACTGGGGTTTGGAGTCCACTGTCAGTCATGGCTTTGCAAGGAGATTTGAAATTCAAATCAGAACAAGCTTCCTTCATAGATGACATCTACATGCTCCGCAATCCATACAATTAAAAGGTCACATTGCCTCCCTCACTCCAGCAACTTATATGTGTCCCATGGCCTCCTTGGGTGCTTCTTCAAGTGTCTTCTCAAAATCAGCTGACATTTAGAGTTAAACAAGATTTAAATAGGAATGAAAGTATTGACTTTTATTTTAGCAGGTGAGTTTAGACCCAATTCCAAAGCAAGCATTACTTGGTGGAACACGATTCTACTATTTCTTCCCAAGTCCCAACCCTGGTCCTTATACACAGGGAGGTTTGGGTCTGCAAAACAGACATTCACCTAGCTAGCAGGATGGTTACCCAGGATCCAAAAGGGCCTGCCCGCCATCTTAGCCAGGGAAGAGAGGGCAAGAGAGACCAGAGCCATGAGAATTAGTCTTAGATGCAGATCTTACGCCATGGAGAGAGACAGCCAAAGAGATGTCAGAATCTTATCACTTTACCTTTCAGTCAAATCACCTGTTGCCTATGGAGAAGTCAGCAAGAAGTAAAAAGGTATTTCTGGCACTGACAGAAGTCTTGGTACAATCCTATGAACCAGAAGAGTCAAGAAGAAATAAAGAGACTTTCTCCCCTACCATAACCCCAAATTCCCAATACATATGCCCATCAGTCATTTACAATTGATTAATCAATCAATAAATAAAATAGGGCTGGGGGTGTAGCTTGATCGTAGAGCAATTGCCTAGCATGCACAAGGCCCTGGAGTCAATCCCTAGCACCACAAAAATAAATAAAATAAACATAAATTTTTTTTTTTAAATCCCAAATACCCAGAAAAGAGGCGTTAGCCTGGAAACGAAAGTGTTAAAAAAAACTTTAACCAATGTTCTTTCTTTTCCATGCCATGTTTCTGTTCTTCTCATAGCCAGTTTGCTGGTTTCAGTTTTCCTTCAAGTAGTTCCCACACTATTGCGGTTGGTAGTTTAAATATCTCAAAGAAACGGCATAGACTGCTGGGATCTGTATTCTCTTTCTTGAAAAAAAAATATCAAATGGACTGCAGAGAATTAGGTGGAATTAATTTCACCCTGGGAAGAGAGGAACTGAGCTGCTTCTGTCTCTTGGTTTATAAGGTCACCAGAATCCCTTGTTGGGAATTATTCCTCTGTAAATCTCTTCTGCCCAGCTACTACAGCAGCCCAGAGTTGCAGATAATCCAGATAGCGTCTGGTCTTGGAGCAGAAGCTCCCCTGAACTCCCCTATGAGGATTCTGACACCAGCTTTGGCTGCAGGAAGAAGTGGGGGCCCATAATATGCACCAACTTTTTTGATCACCTGCAAACCAGAATTGGGTAGAAGTCACCAGTAAAAGTACAGACTCCAACACAGGCGAGGGCCTGACACCCCAGGCTCAGCTTCAACAGCATGCAGGAGGGCAGAATGTACATCGGGACTTGAGAGCTTGGGTGGCCAACTCCAATCAAGGACACTACACTCCCAGCTCTGAGGGTTGGTGAGTATTTGTAGATTTTCTGTGCACAAATATGTCACACTGATTAATCTTTAGCTATTAATTATTTGGCATTGGACAAATGATTTTATTTTGGGTGGGGGACTGAAAGAAATTAAAACCCTACATCTGCTACATGTCAATAATGACTTTGAGCAAAAGACACAATCACTCTGAACCTATTTCTCTACCAGTGTACCAAGAATGCTAATTCACACTTTACCACGTTTTGATGAGAATTTTAAAAAATAACACAAAGTGCACAGCAGACCACCTGGTTGTATTAGGCTCTAGTTGAGGTTATTTGACCAGCTGTATCTATCATTCCCCACCCCCATCTTCTGAGAAGTCTCCTTGTCTCCAATCTGCAGAGGTATAGGGTGGATGCTGGGGTTCTACAGTTCAGGGTGGGCCCACACACCATGCCAGGCTAATGCAAATGCCCCACCACCACTGTCAGATTTAGCACTGGATGGATGTTGAGAGAGATGAGCCTCCCTCTGGATAGCGGGCCACAAAAACTCACGAGCTCAGGAGCAATGGAACCTTGTGCTCTGCCAAGAACCTGTAGCAGAGGAAGAAATTAGTCTTCAGGTGGAGGGAGAAGAGGATCACTGGTCTATGGAGAGGACAGGAGAGAACGAGCAGATCACATTTGAGTCCCTGCCTTCTAATTCATCTTTGCTCTTGGGCTGCAGGAAACTCACACCCGTGCATCCTCATAAGAAAGTTGACTCCCTTGTTAGAGTTAGCTTATGATGGTTCTTGTTTCATGCAATAGAAAACTGATAAACATTGTTATTCAATAAACAGGAAATGCCAACTATGTAAGATGAGAGAATTGGCGGAGAGATGCTATTTGTTCTCCACCCAGCCCCTGCCTACCCCTCCTCAGATTTGGTATAGCTATTTGCTGGGAGCCCTTTGGCCTCTACAATTTCTCTATACTGTCCTCAACCTAAACTTCTTATTCCATAATTCATGCATATGCTAAGCGATTTCTCTGTATGGGGGCAGGAACCATGCCCATATGCAGATGGATGCACCTCCCAGCCCTGTCCCTGCACCAGACTCTGTCCCTGGCCACAGTCACTTGCTGGGACCTCACCCACATTGTACTGCACTTCTGTCCTATGCCAACCCTTGCTGGTCCTTCTTTTGTTGACTCCAGTCCTAATGGTATGCAATAGCCCACCTCAGCACCACCAGAAAAGGGGGCACTTTTTTTTTTTTTTTTTTTTTTTTTTTTTTTGCGGTACTGGGGATCAAACTCAGGACCTTGTGCTTGTGAGGCAAGCGTGCTATCAGCTGAGCTAGCTCCCCAGCCCTGAAAGGGGCACTTTTAAAAACCAAACTTCCTCAGTACTCACAGTAAAATTCACAAATGTGTGAGGACTCCACAGGAATCATCTCACTTAATTCCTGTGATAACTTATGATGTTGGCAGTTATTGGCCACATTTTGTTGATGAAGAAACCAAGGCACAGCAAAGGTAAATAATTTATTCAGGATCACACAGGTAGGAAATGGCAGAGCCCAAGATCCAGATCCATGCTGTGTCATGCCAAATCCATTCACACTTTGGAAACTCCAGTCCATGGTTGGTCGGCTCCGTTATTTTGGGATCTGTGGCAAAGTGGCATGTCATGGCAGAAACGTGCAGTAGAGCAAAACTGCTAACCTCGTGGCCAGGAAGCAGAGAGAAAGAAGAAGCCGCCAGGGTCCCACTATCCCCTTTGAGGTCCTGCCCTGCCCTACCCAACCCTGTGGTGTAAGGAATTCCCACAAGTCCTCACCTCTCAAAGATTTCACAACCTCCCAGTGGAACTACCCTGGGGACCAAGCCCTTGACACATAAGCTCTTGGGGGACATTCCAGATCCTAACTATAGCAGAAGGTGATCTAAAGTCAGGTGGAAGGTTGTGACACCAGATGGGACAGTTGTGGCTTATGACACCCTCCGTGAACTGAGGTAGCCCACTGACGCTTGAGGTATGGTCCATGCCCACCTTATACATTCTTAAGGCACTCGGTTCAGCCGCGGTGGCTTTCCACATTCACGTACTGCTTCTCTGAGGTGAAATCTCATGTAAGTGAATGTGAAATTCGTGTTATGCTCAAATCATTCCCTAATCCATCAGTGGCATTGGAACAGATTTGTGTTTCCAAAACAAGCACGACTGCAGAGCCAGGTGAACTTCCAAACTCACACAGGGAGTCAGCACTAGGGCCAGGCACAGCTGACACGTGGCTCTCCTGAATTGCAGGTCCAACTCACTTTTAGCCCATGGGGAGGAGGCAGCGCCTGATAATGTGGCAGACTTTCATTAGTCAAAAAGCAACTGAAACCCTCATCGATTGAGAATTATCTGCCCTCAACATAAGAAGAAATAAATCCCCAGAAACAAACAATATCTGAAATTAAGCCAAACAGCATCAAGCACACGTCCTGGAATGGATTCACCCCACCCCTAAGCTTTCTACACCTATGGTTAAGTGTAATAAAAATTGGCATTTTGCACTGGGGTTTCTGAATCATGATCTTGGATGCATTTTTCAATCACCAAATCAAGGGTAAACGGTGTTCAATGTTCAAATGGCTGAGGAAGGAAAATGAAATGATGCCTTTGAAAAAGAGATTAACCAGCCTAACCAAAACAAGGACTTTAGATCCACAGATAACCAGAAAACCCAGGCCTGGCGCATACCTGTTGTAGAAGGCTGGTTGGCACCTGCCCACTGCAGGTGTGCCTTCTGAGCACATAAGGTGTATCAGCTTAGAGTTCTGGAGAAACCGCCTGTGTGGTTCAACTAGTCCAAGGTAAAGCTGCCTCTCTCTCCCTTCCTCATCCTCCCCCACGAATCCTGGGTTCTTCTGGCTTCCCTGGGGGCAGACAGGGCTTCCCCTACCTCACCAGAAGCAGCAGAGCTCACAAAAGAATAGCAGTCACAGTCTGTATTGAGCAGATGAGGAATCGAGGGGATATTTTGTGGATGGAGAGATGAACGGTTCTGAAGTGTAATAAGCAGGCTAAGAGGATGGGAGCTTTGTCTACCTTTGATGAAGAGCCTTAACAGGGCCCCACATGAGCTATGATAGCAGTGATCACTGTGTAATGGGAACATTCCCTGAGCTTATGGCTTCTTCCAACCTAGAAGTTCCAATCAAGGCACTTTACTCTCATTAATTAATTAAGCCTCCTGTGTTCCCAGAGAAGCTCAGAAGCATTATGTTCTGGAAAGGGGAAGGTACACGACAGCACATCATCACCATCAATACCATCATCCTCATCACCATCCTCATCACCATCATCCCCCAAGGCTCTCCAAGGCACCTCTGAGACCCCATGCTGGGGGCTGTAGCAAGCCAGCTGGGCACATGTGGTCCTCCGGGTGTTCAAGAGTGACAGATGAGTAGCTCGCTCATACGTGCATTTATTTACTTACCAATGTGTCATTTCTATGGTCATTAACCCTGTTCTGGATTAGCATGAGGGGTACAGGTGGACTGCTAAGACAGGGTCTCTATACTCCAGGAGCACCCAGTCTAATGGCAAAGGTGAAATAAACTGCAAGCAGTCAACTGAAGTGCCCAGGAGGAAGAAGGTTCAGCATACTAATTACCTGGGAATGCAATAGGTCAGGGCCTTCAGCCTCCTGTCACTCATTGGCATGCTCAATTCATTGCCAAGATTGCCCTGCCACTCCTCTCAGTGTGACTCAAGTCTGTCCCTTGTGCCACTGCCTTGGCTTTAGGCCCTCCTGGCCCATGGAAGGGCATGAAAACTAGATGATCCGAGTGCAATCTGATGGATTCTCCCAAAACACAAAGCTGAAGGAGTCACGGAGTCCGTTGGCCAATATTTTCCTTGTCTCCACGCCCACATTCTAATTCAGAAAAGGTCCCTTGGGGTGAGACCCAGCCTCACTCAGCAAGCCACATGTCACACTCTCCAGTGGGCCTGACCCTGGGAATTCTGTGGGTCTCACTGCTCTGCTCCCTGGGAGAGCTGGCCACACCCCAAGGCCTTGCTCCATGCTGTCCCATCTTCCCAGGCTGCCCTTCTCCTCCACGGACAACCTGCTGAAACCTTCCTTGTGCCTGAAAGCCCGGCTCAGTGTCTGCGTGAGTGGCATCTCCGCCCTGCTCCTTCCCATTCCGAGCAGGATTCAGCACATCTTGATTATAGCATTTTAAAAGTTTCATCATAATTATTTGTTTGAATATCCATCTAGACTCCAAATTCTCTGAAGGCAGAGCCAGTCTACAATGCCAGGTCAGTGAGTGACATAGAGTGGGGGAACTCAGTAATGGTGGGTAGAAGGAATGGTCAGGGACAAACTGCCTCCTTCTATAATGTGCCAGTGGCCCCTTCCAGGGCATGAACTGCTCTGTCATCTGACCGTAATCCCTGCAGTATGAAGAACCATCCTTCCTTCACAAGCATGGGTTTGTGGGAAATATCCTAGTGAGAGGGGGAATGTGCCCTGGGCCAGTCACGCTCCATGGTCCCCTGCCAACCCTCCTGTCATCATTGTCATTTGTAGCTGAAGTCTGGATGGGGCCGGAGCGGGGTTGGCAGTCATTACTAATGAGCTATCGTTATAGAAGTCCTACCACCTACTGCTCCTATACCCTCATTTACTTAGATTAATAAATACAATCATCATCACCATTTTATAAGTGAATAAGCAACCTCTCTGGAGGTAACTGACCAAAGAACACACAACTCAGAAGTACCAGAGCTGGGATTTGAACCTGTGGCTGAAGACTCAGAGCCGGAGTTCTTTCTGCCACTCTGGGCTGCCTCCCACCAGCAGTGGAAGTGGGGAGCCTGTGTCCTACGGAGAGCAGTTTGGACAGCATTGCCTCTGCATCCTGTAGGGCTAGAACTCCATGAAAACTGGTTTTTGTTTACCTTATATGGTGAAAAGAGAGGTGCCCATTTTTTTCCCATTTCTGCAGACTAACAGACGGGTGCTAATTTGGTAAGTGCAAATTGTCTGGCTTCAGTTCTATCTACCATCTGCCTGTGTGAACTAGTGAAACCAGGGTGACTTGTAATTATGCCCAGTTCTCTTCCCAAGGTCCTTCCATCCCTTCAGATGAGTTCATCCTCTTCCTATTTTAAGACAGAGCTTTGCAGAGCCGGGCACGTATGGAACTCTTCCAAGGACCAGTGCAGAAAGTGATATGAAGAAACCAAAGCAATCATGCAGACAAAACCCTTCAGCGAGATGCCAGGAGACCTGGGCTGGCCACACTCCTCCCAGGGAATTTCTGGAGGATGGGCAACGAGTCACTACAACTCTCTGGGTCTCAGTTTCTCTGCCAAACCACTGGCACTTAGAGTCCCTGAAAATAGAAAGCAGAACTGTGCTGTTCGCACGGTGTGGTTGCCCTGCAGTTGCTATGGCCTCGTGCACAGGTGTTTGCAGGGACCACTCCCAAACTTCTCATCCTCCAGCTCCTAAAGGAGCCCTTTGAACTCCTCTCGAAGATTCTCCCTACTCTCCTGACCCCTGCTAAAAATAAAGGCTGGGTTTCATCTTATTCAGACCACAGCTGGGATACAGCTCCATCTCCAATAGCCAGCCTCCAAAATGATAAGGTCAGGAGGCTCAGGGAAGCAATTTGCCCAGCCTTTTAAACCACGTGTCATTCATTCTAATCCGAAGAAATACTTTTCATTCATTCACCTAAGGCTCTTCTTTACCTTCTAGGTTCCATTTCCCTTTCCATATCTTTTAAGAGGTAAGCACCCATATGGAGACTTGGATTCCCCCTTCAGTGTGCTGATTCTGCTTCTTGGAGGAGCAAGTGTCTGGCTATTTGCAAGGTGGGCGAGCAGACATGTGCATGGCCCAGGGAAGTGGTTCCCTGCTGGGTTCCATGAGGAAAGGAGACTTTCTTACATGCTCAGGAAGCCCCTTTCCTTCCTCCTTCTGTTGCTGGACTCCCCAGCCCCAACCACACACCCTCCCCATTCCTCCATCTCTGAGACTGGCAAATGAGCCAGTCCCTCCACCAGTCGCCAAGTTAATTTTATAAAGTCTCTCTTTGACAAACTAAGAGGGAAAGTTGGCTGTTTCATTTGGTGGTTTTCTTTAGCAACACTGAAATGTCTAACATCTAAATGTGTGGTGTTTGCGAACTTAAATATGTCGCCTCTGGACCAGCCATTCCTGAGGAACATCTGCTCTCCAGAAGAGCAGGAGTGAGAAACCACAAAGTTGCATTACTTATCTTTCTGTAAAGAAATGAAAGGTGTTTCTCTCCCCCTCAAAGTAACAGCTCCTTCTCCACTGCACATCAAAACTCCAGCCTTTGGCAAACATGCCTTAACGCTTCCAAATCCAAGCGCCGGTGCAGAACTCCAGCTTCAAAAGTGACATTCCTCAGTCCCTGGCTCCATCACAACCTCCAAACATCTCTGAGGAATCAGAGTGCAAGGAAGCTACCGCGCTGGGCCTGTGCCACAGCATGTCCCCGAAGGCGGAGGATTCATTAAGCACATGACCTGGAAGATGGGCTACAAGCAAATCTCCCCCACGTAGCATCTGGCCTAAACTTGACCATGATGAAAATTGTATCGGAGGCTGCCGACAAGTTAGCACGGAAGGGAGGCCAGTTCAAAGAGAAGTGCAGATGGTCGCAGTGGGATGGAGCCCTGAGAAGAGGCGTGCGCAATGCAAAGACCCTGACCTTTAACCTCCTCAGACCCTGACCTTTAACCTCCTTGGTGATACTTCAGGTTAGACATAGATTCAGGGGCTTGTCACAGGCAACGCAAGTAATAGAGGTGTTAATGTGCAGGCTGCATTCTTTCATGAAACAGAAATCTGAAGGCAGGGAGAGAAGGAATCCAGGTCATCATGAAACCATTGGAAACCAAAACCACTCCTGACTGTGCTGTCACCTTCAAGGTCACCTCAAGGTCGTTGGTATTCCAAGATGCCTCTTTTGAGAAACTGCTATTGCACTGTATTATAGGGAGCAAGAAGGAAGGAACACAAGAACAAATGTCCCCTTGACACCTCTGCAAGCCAAGCCAACTCCATTTTAGCAACTATACCCAAAGGACAAGACATTCTGCTTATATCTCAGTAGCTAGAACTTAGTCAGTAGCCACTCCTAACTGCACGGGCAAGGGGGATAGCACCTCTTAGCTGGAAGCACTGTGACCTTGAAGAACTTGGGCTTCTCCTACTAAAGATAGAGGAACAATGGATAAGAGGGGCCACCTGGTGGCCTCTGTCACAGACTCAGCTTTACATCTACAAAAAAATGTTCATCCTGACTCTTTCTCAGCACTATTGACATCTGGGGACAGATAAGTCTTTATTGTAAGTGTGTGTGTTAGGGAATGTCCTGTGTGTTATGTTTAGCAGCATCCCTGGCCACTATCCACTAGATGCCAGTAGCAACACCACTGCTCCAGAAGTTGGGACAGCAAATAATGTCTCCAGACATTGCTCAATGTCACCGGGTGACAAAAATCACTCGTGAGTGAGAAACCCTGATTTATATCAAAAGGGAATTAAAAAGAGATTATAGACATGATTTCAATAAGAAATAATATATATACTTTAAAATAGTATTCAAATATATTAATTATCTCATACCTATTCACCTAGATAGAGTAATGCATGAAAATGAAATTAATCTTTCGTGTGTGTGTGTGTGTGTGTGTGTGTGTGTGTGTGTGTGATGCTGGGGATTGAACTCAGGGCCTTGTGCATGTGAGGCAGGCTCTCTACCAACTGAGCTATATCCCCAGCCCTGGAATTAATCTTGATGCCTTATTGGAAAGAAGCTTGAGAGATGTTAAGTCAGATGTTCTCTAAGATGCACCCAAAAGTTCCAAAGAGTCAACTCAGAAGACAGAGAGGAAACTGACCTGCCAGCCATTCTTCTCAAGGTGCACACCTAAAATCTCAGCAACTCAGGAGGCCAAGGCAGGAGGATTGAAAAGTTTGAGGCCAGCCTCAGCAATTTAGCAAGGCCCTAAGCAACTTAGTGAGACCCTGTCTCAAAATAAAAAATAAAATGGTCTATGACTGTAGCTCATTGGTAAAGTACCTCTGGTTTCAATTCCCAATACTGCCCCTGTCCCACACCACACACACAAAAAGAATCCAGAGGTTGCCCTGCAGAGAAAGTGACCTTGGACCTCATGCAATTTTTCTCCCTCTCCCTGGACTCTGGCATACCTTGGGCTGTCTCATCTCAGGTCTCCAGGTCAGATTCCCCTGCCTGGGCCCCGTTTCCTCTGCTCTACACATAGCTGAGTCCTCATCCTGCCAGGATCTGCTTCAAGGTCATTGCCTCAAATTGACCACAAATCTAAATAAGCCTGCTCCCCCCACTGGCTCTTCCTCTGAATCATCCATGTCACAGTTCACACATGCATATTCATCAACTCACATTTTATTATCCCTCTCCCTGTTAGACTGAGACTTCTATTAAGGTAGAGACCATGTCTCTTCAGTCACCTGTATGCACCTATATTTATCAGCACCTGGCACCTGCCATGAAATATTTGACGAATAAATGAATGTGATAATGAGGGTGAGAGAGAGGGCACATGTGGTGCTGGGGGGAGAGAGAAGGAAAGTGGGGGATGGAAGAACCTGGAATATAGACCAGGACAAAGGCCTCACCTGAGTCCATGATAACCAATCAGTAGCAAGTGTGAGGGTCACTCAGACTTCTTAATTCTATGTCAGAGTAGATATTTGTGCATATGTACACCTGGAATAGAAAAATAAACAAAACATGATTGCCACAGTATACAATATGATACAGGAAATAGCACATGTATTTTCACAATTGCAATAAATATAAAATGTGCTAAAGTATATATATATATATATATATATATAGAGAGAGAGAGAGAGAGAGAGAGAGAGAGTTTTCATTTTGGTGCTGGAATCAAACCCAAGGCCTTGTAAATCTAACACTGAGCTACATCCCCAACCCCTAAAGTTGGGGATGTTTTTATTTTTAAATTTACTTTTATTAGTGCATTATAGTTACACATAATTTGGGGGTTCATTTTGACATGATTATCCATGTATGGAATATCATTTGTTCCAATTCATTCTCCATTCCTTTTTCTTTCCCTCCCTCCCTCCTCTGCTCCTTTCCTCTACTTTGCTGATCTTTCTTCTATTTGTTTATAGTTTTTTTTTAATTAGTGCATTATGGATATACATAAAGGTGAAAATCACATGGTATGTTCATAGACCACCATTCGTGTACGTTATATATGTGCATAAGAAAGTTTGGTCAGATTCATTCCACCATTCCTCCCTCTTCCCATCCTTTCTCCTGCCCCCGTCAATCTCCTTCCTCTATCCACTGATCTGGTTTCTAATTTCACAGGATTCCCACCCACCCATTTTCCCCCTTATTTCACTCTAATTTCCACATATGAGAGAAAGTATTTGACCCTTGACTTTCTGAGACTGGCTTATTTCACTAAGCATGATGTTCTCTAGTTCCATCCATTTACCAGCAAATGCCATAATTTCATTCTTCTTTATACCTGAGTAAAAAATTCTATTGTGTGTATTTTAAATATAAAACAAGTAAAATAAAAATAAAAAAGGGCAACAGTTCTGAAGGTGATGGGTTACTTTTGACTGTGGGCATGGAGCTTTCAAGGACAATGTTGGACAGAGATTTTATAGGAAGTAGGAGTTGGGTAGGTGAAACATGGGGATACATCCCAGAAGGAAGAACAACTTGAGTAACAGCAGATGTGTGAGAAAGCTCAGGCCTTTCCTGAGTCTGTAGTTTAGCCCAGCACTGTCCAGTAGAAATGCAATGTGGGTCACCAGATAACATTAACTTTTCTAGTAGCCACATTAAGAAAGTAAAAAGAGGAACTGATCATTGACAAAACTCTTGCTTAGCATGGTGGAGGCCCTGGGTTCGATCCCCAGCATAAAAGAGAAAGATGGTAAAAGAGAGGAGGGAGAGAGAGAAAGAGAGAGAGAGAGAGAGAGAGAGAGAGAGAGAGAGAGAGAGAGAGAGAGACAAAGCTAGCTAACTTCAATGTTATATTTTACTTAACATATCCAAAATAGTATCATATCATTCCAACAAGTAAAAAGTGACTGCCATGCGTACTAGCCATATTTTAAGTGCTGGGTAACTATATGTGGCTAGAGTAACTCTATGTAGCAAACTTTATGCAGCCATGTATTGAACATGGTAGTCCATACAGCCCAGGCCCACCAGGGCAGTAACAGAATGAGGCAGATGGAGAAGGACGTCTGAACAGGCTTTTTCAATACTGTTTCCATGACGCAAGTTACCAGAAGTGAAGCGCAAAGCTGGGGAGGCACACAAGGCTGAGGGAGCATCCTCTGGAGCAGAGGTTCATAAATGCAAGACCCTCCGGGATGGTGCCGAGGTCAGGCTGGGAGGATGCAGACAAGCAGCAGCCTCAATGGTTGGTAATGATCTGACTGCCTGATGCAACTGACAGAGGCACCTGTCCCAATTTGGCTAATGAGAAATTTCCAAGGAATTTGGGAGTCGTTCCGTTTATTTGAATCTCTTCAAGGGAGATGTAAATACTAGGGACATGCAGGAGGTACCTCCCACTACAGAAATGAGCAGCGGAGAGACAAACTGCAGAGACAGAGAAGGAAGCAGATGTGCAGAGAGAGAGGCTAAGATGGCTGTAAGAAAGCCTTGTGTCCCCACCCGCTTTCAAGTTCAAGCTTCCAGACTCTTCTGAGCATCCCCTGAAGTTCTCGCCTTTGACTTTATGAGCTGTCCCTTACTCGTGAACTAAAATCAATCTCCTTCTCTTCCTCTCTCCCTCATACTCTGTGTGTGTGTGTGTGTGTCCTCTCTCCTCTGTTTCTTTCTGCTACCCACCTCTTCCCTCATTCAGAATATCGGTTTCAACTAAAGACTTAGAAAGTCCTCAAAGACTATCAGCACAGGATGTTGTAACATTCCATGACTTTCTCATCCTGAGCTGGGCAGACGGCAGAAGGCGCATGAGATGTGAAATTGCCCGGATTTGACAACCGATGGGACAGGAAGAATGCTACGGAGGCGGATGAAGTTTTCAGTCTGGGTGACTAGAAAACTGATGGTGTCCATCACGGAGGAGAGGGAGGAAAGCTGGTCTCCGAGGGGAAATGGCACTGTGTTCTGCACAGATGTGGACCCTCACCCTTCTGCTTTGGCTGCAGCTGTAGACATCGTGGCAGCCCGTGCCCTGCTAAGTGGGAGATACAGGGATTGAACTGCTCCTGCCCATCCCCTGGCTCAATGGAACCCTGGTCTGGGTAGTTCCCAGGGCTTTGGGATCACAGGTTTCATCTCCATGACTCTGGATACAGTGAAGTGTCATTTCTGGTACTTACTTTCAGATCTGTCTCCTGATCTGCATGGCTACCATTAGCATCTGCCCCTTTTCTCCTGCACCTCCTCCCCTCCTTCATCTTCCTCCCTATTATGGTTTAGATATAAGGTATTCCCCAAAACTCACATGTGAGACACACACAAAAAAATTCTGAGATGAAATAAATAGATTACAAAAGTTAAAACCTACTTAGTGAATTAACCAGCTGATGGATTAACTGGGTGGTAACTGTAGGCAGGTAGGGGGTGACTGAAGAAAGTCGGGCACCGGAGACGTGACTCTGCCTTTATATTGTGTCTCTCTCTCTGCCTCCTGGTTGCCATGTGCTGCTTCCTCCACCACACCCTTCCGCCATGATGTTTTGCCTCACCTCGGGCCCAGAGCTATGCAGTTGGCCAACC
Organism: Sciurus vulgaris; assembly: GCF_902686455.1. Lineage (NCBI taxonomy): Eukaryota > Metazoa > Chordata > Mammalia > Rodentia > Sciuridae > Sciurus > Sciurus vulgaris. The sequence goes on along the minus strand of NC_136468.1, from coordinate 22,073,784 downwards.
ATGAACTGAATCTCTGAAAATGTAAACCAAGATAAACTTCTCCTGCTCTAAATTGTTTGATATTTTTTCCGGCATTTTTGCCACAGTGATGTAAAACTAACTAAAACACTTCCTTTCGGCAGGCTCTGGACAGGAAATAATTCTTCACGTCTCAAATGTAAGAAATCTCACTGTAACCAGAAGAAAAACTGATAGACTCTGATGATGTCAGCTTCAGCAATGTGCACACACACATATGCACATGCACACACCTGCATTCATTATCTCTCTCCTCCCTCCCTCAATACCTCCACTCAGGTTACCTAAGTAATCATAAGGAACTTCTCCCTCACTTTATCCTTCCTTCTTTCTCTCTCCCCCTTCCCCACCCCTCGACTCTCTCTCCAACTCTCTCCATCAGCTAGACTATCCAGTAACCCTCTTTCCTTGGAGTGAATCTTTCAAAGACTCCAACAGCTACAGGAAAAACAATGGCAGGTAACATCTGAATTCCCTGGCTCTGCTTCCCTTGGGTCTCCAGACTGAGGCAGAATTCTCTCCTTGATCTCTTGTGGCCACGGAACATTCATGCACCTACATCATGCATCTGGGATGTCTGCAAATGCACACCATCTCTTGCAGTGTTTCTGCAAAGTGCTCAGCTGCTTTTTGCTACAGACAAGAAAGGAGAGGAGACATTTACCCTAATTCTATCCTGTCTCAGCCTCTAAGGACCTTTTGAGTATTAATCTTATAAGCTTAAGAAAAATGAATCATGATCAGAATTTCATGACCAAGGACACTGAGTCAATGTGCTCTCTGGGTTAAGGATTTCAGCATTCACAACCTAAGGGTCTCTGGAGTTCTCTTCTCCAGGCCAGAGGACTCTAAACATTTTTGATAGCTTGCCCCATCCATAGAACTTTTTTGAGCATCCACCTCCAGTATATACACATTTATTTATTTATAAGTATAATCACGTACAACCACATGTCCAAAATTATGTATATTATAAATAGGCATACTCATTATAATGGAAGTAACAGACACACTCAGAAAATAGAAATCGTAAAAGGAGAAGATAAAGCACAAATATAACTAGACATTCCATTATGTTCTCTCCGCACCCTGTGGATCATTTTGTGCATCTCTTGGGCACACGCCTGCTTTGAAGACTCCCTGTAATTGCCCATCAGCCTCTTCACAGCCCCTTCACAGATCTCTGTTCCAGTTCCCTTCCTGCACAGACACACACTTCCCCTTCAAGTCAGGAGTGGCTGTATGCCTTTCTTTGTCCAATCAATGGGTCAATTCTGATTGGACATCAAGAACTATCCTCTTTTTCACTTCAGAGCCTAAAATCTCCTGTTGGAATGTGTCTCATAAGAGGATCATTCCAGATGCCTTCAGTGGCTAAAATGAGCAGACATAGCCAAACCATCTTGGATTTGAAGATTGGAAGCTTTTGTTACTGCAGCAAAAACTAGCTTATCTTGACTGATCCTATTTATGATTTATGAAGAACTTAAGCACCATCGTAGCCATGGGCTTGTTCTCTGATGCCTGATCTCTCCCAGATGTCACACAGAGATGGTGCTCCCTGACAGTGATGATAAGGCACTCTACCATGGAGGAGGAAGAGCAAGGAACATGGAGTCAAGATGTAAGAAATAGCCCAGAGTCAGAAGACCAAACTCAGAGACCAAGAAGGCACCATCTGGGAAGATTTGCCCCAGGAATTGATGGGCTTTTTCCACTGTGGTCCAAAGGCTATCTGGGATCCCTGGCTAATGAGCACCAAGCCAGAGAGTGCAAGATGACCCTGCATTCCTGGTTTCTGCATGTTCAGTGTCTTCCTATTAAAAAGGAGTTTGATTTCAGGCCAAAACATAAATTCTTCCCCTCTATGGCTACTCTTTTAACTCCAAGACAGTGGATCTCTGTCACTTAAAAGTTTTCAGGAGAATTAGATGGGAAAATATGTAGTTAACTGAGATTACTTCTCCATGGAATCTAGAACATTGACAGCCAATTTCCCAAATGCCTCCCAGATTAGCTGACCCAAGCTATTGAATTTCACCATGTGATCCCAAGTGATTACAAAGAGGAGAGTAGGAATTTGGAATTTTCTTTTAAATCTGATGGGATTTAACATATTGGTCCAGATACTCTAACAGAAACTAAATAGCAGTAAGTTAAACCAGATAGAATTTTTTTTTCTTTCTTGCATAAACAGTCTGCAGGTCTTGGGCTGCAATTTTATCCACTGCATAAATTTTTTTCTCCATTTGTTCTTTTTCCTCTTCCACCTTTACCATTGAGCTTCTGTCACATGGGTCTAAGATGGCTACTCCAGTTACCACCTCCATGCTTACATTCTAGACAATAGGAATAGGAGAAGAAAGGTACACCCTTCCTCTTATAGGCATAAACTAGAAGTTAAATACATCACTTCTGCTCACATCTCATTGATCAGAATTCAGTCATATGACCAAACTTAGCTGCAAGGAAGCCTGGGAAATGTAGTCTCCTGGGAGGAGCCATCCATGACTCATATGAGAACAGGGCAAAGTTTAAGCCATTAACCAGAAATATCTGGCCTCAGGAACTCACAGTTGGGTAATCACTGTTCGAGAATGCCTGAGTCATGTGGTATCCTGCATTAGCTCACCGCTCAGGTTCAAATACACGCATCAAATATGGGAGTGACCCACTAGAGCCAAATGTCTTGCTTGCCTCCACCCTTCATCCTGTTTTTCACAAAGAAGCTTTTGCCTGTTGCTTTTGATCTGTACTGATATAAAGCAAGCTGAGGCTCCTTCCTTAGTTGGAGCCAGGCCCTCCTGGATGGCTAAACTGGTCACATCCCTGCTCTTAAGATAATTTTGCCTTCTGTCTTTATTCCTCATATATAAATTTCATAGCTTTTATTTTGCAGCCAGCCCATCCCTCCAACAGGAACCCTTTCCCTTGCCCACATGGGATGTGTGCTGGAGTCTCCTGCTAGGCAGCCATTGGCCAACTAAATTTCGGGTGTGCTATTATTACAAGAAGAAGAGAAGGGATGCCTCTGACTGACTGATATGTTGTATGGTCTTTTCCAGGAAGCTTTTCTCTGATCTTCTCCTAATCCATGAACCCCCAAGGTGCCCAGAGCATTCATCTCAATTCACTGAGTCCTATTTACTCCTCCCTATGTCCACTAGGTGAAGCGTCATGAAGGCAGAACTGTGCTCATCCTGTTTACCACTGTATCCTGGGTACTTCATGAATGTGCATGGCAGCCTGGTTACCGAACCCCTGTATATACAGTACAATACGATATTTTGAGAAAGAGAGAGAAACCACATTCGTATAAACTTTTGTTGCAATATATTATTATAATTGTTCTAGCTGATCGTTTTTAATCTCTTACTGAGTCTAATTGATAAATTAAACTTTATCATAGTTAAGTAAGTGTAGGAAAAATAGAATGTATAGGGTTTGAACTATCTACAGTTTCAGGTATCCACTGGGGATTCCAGAATTTATGCTTCAGCCCTCCCTCCTGTAGATAAGGGGGCAACTGTTTGACTAAGTGAATTGTTTTGCAAATGTGTATGTAAAAAGGAAATCCTTAGGAACATCTGACTATTCTTCCTCTCCCTTCTCCCCCTGGTTCTGTGTAGCTTCATCTACCCTACCTCTCCATCTCTCATTCCCCTTTTCCAGGCCCAGCATCTTGTGATACCAATGTGTGAGGAAAGAAGGAGGAGAGAGACAAGAAGCAGAAAATCACTGAGGGACAGTGTTTGAATAACCAGGTTTCATGGGGAAGTGGATAGGAATGAAAAATGGACTGAAGAAGGATCACCGTGGACTTCCAGGTATTAGAAAATAGATGCAGAGGATGGAAACTATTTGGAAAAAGTTTAAATTAATTCACTTTTATTTCCAGACTCCAGATACCACTTGGTAACTGGACAAACTGTGGCTCAGAGGAAATGACTCAGGACACAAGGAAAATGTCAGTAAAGTAGAAATCCCAGAAAATTTTCTTCACAAAGATTTCTGCCCATTAAATTCTTAGGAGAAATGAACAACTGTGCAAGAGATCACCAGTGGTTCTCAACTGTTTTCAGGTAAGCCAAGCCTGGAGAGTATGCTTGCCTTTGCAAAGCCCCCTGAGATATTTATATCCTTAATTCCATTTACAAACCAACAATTTTAGTTAGAGACAACATGATTATATAATATATACAAAACATAATATCATGCCCATGCATACATGTCCAAAAAGATTAGTCATCAAATTAAACATAAAAAACTATTTCTGAAGTTTCTTATTAGTGCTCATCTGCTCCTGGTCATTGACTTTATTGATGTTTTCTATCTGTGCTTCCTGAATGTGAGTGATATCAAAAAATCAAAGGAAAAGTATGTTGGAAGAAACTCCCAAAATGGAGAAGGTTCTATTAATTCACTAAATTCTTTGTCATATAAGAAAATATGTCTAGACAATAAGCTCTATAAGCAAAGTGGCAATGACCATCTTATCCATTGCCACTGCAGCTCCTAGTAGAGTGTCCAGAATATTCTAGATATGAAACAAATATGTGTGACCAATTACTTTATTTTAACCATGGAACCTCACTCCAACTGCTGAAGTATTTGAGAACGTCTGCCCAATAGCAGCATTCCTTGAGAGTTTTCTTGATAAGCTCTTCCTGATAGCTAGCAAGTTCAAGGCTATAAGGCCACATTATCCCCTATGACTGAAGTACACCTCCAAAATGCATGAGGTCATAACCCAACCCTTCTTGTGACTTTTGAAGTGACCTTGGAAAAGTGGCCTACTGCTGAGCCGTTAGGTAGAGCCTTGATTCTGGGGTTCAGCCATTGGAATACAAGTAGAGTCAAGTGTGTACTTCATACATGAACACCTTCCATACTCCATCTTCCACATCCTTTTCCCCTCCATGACTCTGATGCAAATAGGTGTGATGAACTTGGCAGCCATACAGTGAAGATGGCAGAAACACAGAGGAAAGATATCTGAGTGTTGGAAAAACAACTTGGAAGAGAGATACCCACAATCCAAAACATCTCTTTCGATTTAATGTGAGCAAGAGACAAATTTATATCACATTTGAGCGTGTGAGGACCATTCATTACAGTAATCATCAATATTATAGTGTAAATCACTTCACAAAACGTTTGCAAAAAACTATCAAGGCACAGCTGTCTAGCCATTTTAGGTAAAACACACCATCTTAGAAACCATCGCAATAATTAGGAGCTATCTGAAGTCAGAAATCCCTGGATTTTTTCATAGTTTGGCTAAGAGAGGAATTGCATCCATTTTCCAGTCCCTACTGAAGTCTGAAAAGGACCATTTATTGGAAGACTCTGGTTGTTGATCAGTGCTTCAGGCTTGGGAACCGTTCCCTTGGAAATGTCCTGTGAGCCATCAAGGTCAATTACTGCAGAGAGTCTGGATGCTGCAAAATTGTTCCATCTGAGGTCAAAGATTTGCAGAATGGCATTGGCTGTTAGAATACCGCCCACAGGCTGGGGGCTAGGGCTGAAGCTACTACATGGTCACCTGTTGAGATTGACTTTCTGTGGAGCAGAGAAAGTGACTTAGGTAGAGTCATGCCCAGCATTTCTGAAGATGTACAGCTTCCCAGCCAGGTGGCTATCAAAGCTATTAGTGTAGGCTGTGGTTTGTGGCTATGACCTGCCACCCACCCAGCCCCTTTCCCATTATATATAAGAACTGGAATTAAAGTTACCATACCCTGGTTGCATTCCAATAATGACAACAAGCTATGCCTCTGGCTGCCATTAGGAAGGGAGAACCTTGAAAAGAGGCTCACCCAAGAGTCAACTGCCAAAGTTAGAAAAGATCAAGAAGCCAGGTCATCTCACTTCTTCCACCAAAGCAGCAGTTTTCAGACAGTCGAATAAAGCAAGCAAAGAGAAGCAAACCTGAACAGAAGCAGTGAGGAGGACCCAGAATCTCTCACTCCCACGTGAGTTTCCCACTGGCACCCTTGGCTCTGCAGAGCATGGTTTTAAACCCGCCCGTGCAAAGGCCCTTCCATGTGACCCATCCAAAGTTCTAGCAGGAAGCAACCTCCAGGATATGCAGCTCTGCCTCCAGAAGTGGCAGCCTAGAAAATCTGAATGTGGAAATCTTAACACTGCATAAATACATGCTGCTTATTTATTTCTACCTATTGTATTCCCAGCATCTGCTAAGCATCCCATGCATAGCTGCTACTTTATATCCAGGGTATGAAAGAATAAAAGAAGCTTAGTTTTTATATTGCAATTGGAAACAGTCACAGGAAATTGGTCACATAGTACTTCACAGTTTATAGGGCATTTCTTACTGTATTGTCTCATTCAGTCCTCAGAACCCATTGTGAGGGAGGAAAGACAGAGATCATCATCCTTTCAGTAAAATCTGAATTTCAGAGAGAGAAATGACATACTCAAGATCACACAGTCAAGGGAAGTTGCAGGTCCGGAGTCACATATTTGGGATCCAAGTACCAATGCTCTTTCTACTACCCTCACATCTGAGATTCCTTGATGCTGCTATCATAAGGTAGGTGATGCTGGTGACCTCTTATTCATTAAGATCACAGCAACAGGCAAAGCTCAGATGGACTTCAGTCTTTGGCCATAACTTTGACTGGTTAGCTCACAAGCTACAGAGTCCCTCTCTTTGTACTGAGAAAGGTGATCCTGGCTCTATGAGCATAGATCACAGATCCCACAACAAAGACTCTAAATATTCATGCCAGAGGTCACCAGAGATATAGAACATGGGCAGATCAGAATAGACTCATCCTGCTAACTTAGAAACCAACAGAAAACCCAAGTCAGACTGCACATGGAAAGTCACATCCGGGTATTACTCAATCTCAGAAAAGGAAGCATTGAGCTTGAAAGCTACAACTCTTGGGTCCTGGTATAAGTCATGAATTTGGCCCATATTACTCAAAAGTTGCTGATTTGGTGTTTAGGCATCTAAGGTTTAAACACCAACTCCACCAGCAAATTTTGCAAAGGCTGACTTATCTAAACTCCCCACAGCTTACCTGCTACTCTTAGAATCAACTTCACCATAAACCCTTGAATGTTCACCTACATCTAAGTCAGTCCTCGAGCATGAGCAGGAAGTGTGATCACACAGGGGTCTCATGTAAAAGAAAATAAAGAGTCCACGTCAGGGAACTTTCTTGTACTTCTAAATTGCCCAGGTTTTTCTCCTCAACTAAAATAGATAACTCCTTCTCCATGAATGATCAATGCCACAAATGCATTTTTGCCAGCAGAAAACTGAACCCCAACAATACAAAAATACATATAGTCCTCAAGGGCCTTCCTTATTTTGTTCTTCAAATTTCTCCTCTATTTACTTTTTCAACTCAAAAGTGAGGGACAGGCAATTTGCAAGAAACTAAATCCCCCATGATGGAGCACAGACCAATGATGAAAGCTCATCATTGAGAGAGACTTAGAGAATACTGAATCCACCCTCTCTGGGTTGAGGGTGGTACAATCACATAATGAAGGACCCCCTGCTCCCCATCCTCCCCCCACAACCCAGCACAATGCTGGAGCTTGAAGGAGCACAGTTAGGATGATCAGGAGTCACTAGCTTTTCCTTTCTAAATTTTGTGGCCCTAAAATGCAACTGTCTCCCTGTTCTGCTAAGGTACATAATCTGAGCTCATCTCTCACAAAACTGACTATGTGATATTTTAAATGTATTTCCCCAAGTTTCACACAATTTACACAGATCCTTCAGATCAGCACCAGAGAGAACATCACAGAATATAGGAACAGGTTGGGGAGTCAGCGTGGGGAATGTGGAGTTCTAGATGACTAAGGGCCTGAGGTGCCCTGGCTACTCATGAATTGCTTAGTCCACATGCATGTGTCATGTTGTATTTCATGCCCAACACTGTGCTGGATGCTGTGGGATGTACAGAAGTAAAATAATTTGTGACAGCAGCAACAAGAGGCCTGTCATCCTATTAAGAGGTCAGTCAAACACAGAGATGATACCGAGATCAGTATCCTGATCACCCAAACGTATTCATATGTGCTACATAATAAATACAGGATCTACTCTTGGTACTAGGACACAGCAAAGACCAAGATAGACAGAAAGCTCTTCTCTCATCGAGCTTGCATTCCAGTAGGATATATATTTCAGAGTATGATTGTAGAGTTCAGAAAATAAAAATCACCAGCAGTATAGAGAAGAGATCTGGATGGGCTAAGGTAAAAGCTTCAAGCAGATCTTCACCCCACAGTCTCCTTTTTTCTTTTTAAGCCTATCTTAAACCAAATTCATCACCTCCACTCCATCATGTCCTCCATCCATGAACCTAGTCATCATTGCTATCTACCCAGTCTTACTAGCAAGAAACCTGAAACATACCAGACAATTTACTCTCCTTCTCTTTCACTTACCACCACCAATCAAGCATGTCACTTAGCTTTGGCCTCCTAAATGCCTCTCAAATCTGTTCCCTCCTCCATATTCCCATTGCCATAACCCAGTTCAAGTCATCATTTCTTACCTACTATGGTGGATTCTGTCGTGCACAGTCTAGGTTCCTCTTTAATGAAACTAGACTCTTGTCTGAGCTTTGGGAGTAATGTTGCCACCCAGCTGTCAGACCCTTTGGTTTGGCTGCTGCTGGAGAAATCTATCTTATCCAAGTTTCATGCATCTCTGTTCTCATGAAGAGAACTATTTTATCCAAGGTTTGTGCATTCAACCCAGGACAACTCTGAAGAGCAGCTATTCTAGTCCCAGAGCTTCCTGTGGGACTAGATGAGGCTGTAGTTGGTCCTTCATCACAGCACGGCACATTCTTCTGACTACTGCCTTCCACAGGTGTTGAGCCCAAGGGTCCTCCTTAAATAAGCACACTGCATGGTGGAATCCAACTTACGATTCCAAGAAAATTGCAAAATTGCTCCTGACTTGAATGTCTCTGCTCAACACTTTGGCAATCTCATCTCTGATTATCTACAAAAAAAATGATTTTTCTAACTTTTAAGATTTAACTTTTACTTTTATTGAAGTACTACAGAGATTATCAAATCAAATATAAGTTAAGGATTAGACAGAAGAATGATATTCCCTTCCCTGATCCATGCCTTAACCTTCTGGCATTTGTCTTCACATTTCTGAATAATGCTTATGCTTTCACTTCTTGATATTTTTTAGTTTTAGATATCTGTTGACTTCCTACTCTGGAAGATGAGGGTTTAGATCTTCTAAACACAAACACACACATTTTCCTCTCTTCATTCTCCTAAAATTGCTAAATCACATTTTTAATTGTTTTTTCTTGTTTTGAGTCTATATTTTCACAGCAGACCCGTGTTTTATATGGTGATTACACTTCTTTTCCTGTACATTTTTGCTGGTTTGTTTTCCTGGGTTGCCTTATTTGCTTAGGTATTATGTAACTTTCAGTGTTAGGGTCTGAATGTATGGGTCCTCCTAAAATTCATTTGTTGGAATTGGGACCCAATGTGATAGTATTAAAAGGTGGGGACTTTGAGAGTTGATTAGGTAACAAGGACTCTACATTCATAAGTGGGATTAGTGCCCTTGTAAAAGGGCTTGAGGAAACTAGTTAGGCCCTTTTGCCCTTAGTCTGTTCTACCATATGAAGTCTCAGTGTTCACCGCTCCCACTATGTGAGGATTCAGCAAGAAGGTACCATCTGTGAACAGAGGACAGTCCTCAACACACAATGAATCTGCTGGTGCCTTGGTCTTGGAGTTTCCAGCCTTCAGAACTGTGAGAAAATAAATTTCTATTCTTTATAATTTATTCAACTAAGGTATTTTGTTTTATCAGCGGGAACGAAGTAAGATGCCCTCACTAATTCCTCTCTAAACTCTCCATCAGAATATTTCTCAATATGCGTAAACATACCTGGTAATCAATCCACTGAATGTTTTTCTATTTGGAGGCCTGGGGATGTAGCTCAGTGGTAGCCTGCCTTCCTAGCAGGCACAAGCTGCAACTTCAATCCCCATAACTGGAAAAATGTTTTTCCTTCTTGGAAACATCCTTCCTGGAGCTCTCCCCTCTCTTTTTTCAGTATGGGCAGAGCCCTCTGATCCTGCTCTATAGTCCTCACTATGTGGAACACGTTTTCTAGCAGTTTCCTGATAAAGGGTACCTAGGAGGTCACTTTTGAGACTTGCATTTCAGAACATTTATTCTAGCCTCATACTTGAGGTAGTTTGGCTGGGTATAGAATTCTAGGGTCTAAACCATATTGCCTCAGAATTCTGAAAATATGGCTCATGTCTTTAACTTTTAATATTGTTGATGAGAAAACAGTGCTATATCAATTCCTATACTACTGTGTTTCTCTCTCTCTTTCTCTCTCTCTCTCTCTCTCTCTCTCTCTCTCTCTCTCCTCTTCCACTTTTCTAAATATATTTTATTCATATTTGAAATTTCCTGAAGTCTCTTTTTATCTTTCATTTCAATCTTTCAGTTGTTTTGACCTAAATTCTTGAAGGCTTTCCTCAACTTTATCTTGGAATTTTTTGTTATCTTAGAATTTCTGTTCTCTTATTTTTAATTTCTGAGATTTTTTCTCTGAAATTTCTTGTTTTACAAACTTCTGTTCTTTTTTCTTAAATATAGTGTCTTGTCTTACATCTCAAAGTATTTTAATAATAGGAATACTTTTGCTTTCCTTCTATACTAAACATTGCATTTTTTTATTTTTTATTTTTTATTTTTTTTTAGTTTTTTTCTGGTTTGCTGAGTTCAAATTTTGTCTGTTAGAATCTTTCTTCCAATGTCTAATGTCCTTGTCTACTTATTTATGTTTGATCAAATGCTAACTGGAAGCTCTATCATTGTATTTCCCACAAATTGACTTTACTATAGGGTGATTCTTTGGAGTATAGGCCCTTTTGTTAGGAGACCCCAAATGTTGACACCTTTAGATCATTCATCTTGGATGGATTGCTTTATTCAGAGAAGAATCCTTGAAACTCCTGTTTGGGGCAGATAAGTCTGATTATTGGCATTACAGAAGGCTGAAATGGAATAAAGGATGAGTTCTCTGTTACTAAATTGTCTTTTACTCAACCTGGTGGCTTTGAGACCAGAGACTCAAATTAAACCTCTCCAGAGACTAAAGCTTTATTCCTGTGTTGGAAATATAGGCAGATATCTGGTGCAGCCTTGAAAAGAGAATCTGGTTGAAATTATTTCATGAACCTAATGCTGAGTGTACATTAGGATTACCTGGAGGACATTTTTTTAAAACTGACACCTGGACCCTCTCCTGAACCAATTAAATTTGAGTCTTTTAGGGTGAGGTTCTGACCTGTATATTTTGAAACTCTCCCAGGAAAAACGTGCATTCTGAAGATTGAAAACCATGACTCTAACTGCTGCTTTTTATAAATATTTTCAACCATTTTCTCTATTACTGGCCACAATATCGTAGCTTGGGCCTGATAATCAAATATAGTAGAATGGGTGATATAAACTTTGGAAAGTTATTTTCTCACATTTCTGGAGGCTTGAAGTCCAAGATTAAGATTCTAGCTAATTTGGTTTCTGGTAAAAGTTCTTTTCCTGGTTTGTAGATGTCCTTACCTGGCCTTTCTTCTGTGCGTGCATGGGAAGAGTTCTTCTAGTATCTCTTTTTATAAGAATTTTAAGCACATCAGATTAGGAGTCCACCCCTCATGATCTCATTCCACCTTAATTATCTCCTAAAGGTTCTATCTTCAAATACAGTCACATTGGGGATAGGGCTTCAACATATGAAGGAGGACACAATCACTCTATAGCACATGGTCTGTAAAAAGAAGACTCCAGAGGAAATTGTTAGCTCCGATCGTTGGTTCTTTCTGCAAATCAATTTGCTTCTTCTTGACTTCTCCCTAATATAGTTAGTGCAATTCCTCTGCACTGATAAGTCATCTGTACCCATTACTTTTCCCTTCCACATTTTGTAGACATTTTAAAACATTCTTTATGATCATTTCAGTGAAGTTTAGGGAAAAGTAGAAATAAATGCAATGCAATGTTTGATCTGTAAATTTACCTGGTATTCCACAACAGTGACATTTCTAAACTGCAATCTTTATTATGACTCTTTCCTAACTAATGTCCTTCAATTTCTCCCTGTGACATACAGAAAGAACTTGCAAACTTTTTAACCAATTCACCCATAGTGGCAGAAAAGAATTAACATGTATTCCCAAGTTTCTGGGATGCAGTCCAAAAAAGTCAACCACTTGCATGAAATTTCTTTGAAATCTCAAGTTTTATTTTTTTAAGTATATGCAAATTTTGCCCCTATTCCATAATAGAACTGTTTATTTTAATATAAGAATATTATTTTAAATTACTTGGCATTCAAGTTGCTTTGCTTTCCTCGCCTTCCCCAATCTTCAAGTAAAATTGGTGCTTTGGAAGACTGATTGTGTTTATCTCATTGCTTTGTGCATCCATGAGACACAAGCCTCAATTTGAGTCCCAGCCCTTTATCTTAAAGTGCCTTATTCTTATTGTGTTCCCAGCACCAAGCACAGTATATGGCCCTCAGGAAATACTTAACAGGTATTTGATGCATGAAATGAATGAAATGAACTTGAAAGAAGGATATTATTTGGATGGGGATTGGAGAGAGATGGCATATCCGGTAGATTTTAGCTAAGCCACATTCAAAAGGGAGGAATGAACATACTATCTAGCATGCACTCTGGATAGTACCCTAGGCTGGGAGCTTTTCCAAATTTTCTTATATCCTACCTTTTTCCCTGAGATCCCCAGGCAGCTGTGTCTCTGGATATTGTCTTACCCTAACTCATAAGTCAGTAAGCCTTCCCCGACTACACTCTTACCTGTTCCTCACTCATCCGCTCCTTGTGACCTTTGGGAAGATTAAATCTATGCTACATGTCCAAGTCCATGCTAGAAGCTGTGTTCTCGGAAGCAGGGCTGGGCTTACACTGAGAGAATAGACAGATGCTTCAACTTCAGTACTGCAAAGATAGCCCATAATCTAAAGCAATCTCCCGCTGAAGTCAGAAATTCTTCCCCTGCATCACTGCTCCTTCCCTGTACAAAGTGTCCTATGAGGAATGCCACAGGAAGTCTTTCACATCCCAGGGTGAAGAGATAAAAGGAAGCTACCATCTTCTAGGAGCAAGAGAGAGATTAGAGGCCACTCATGGGAGAAATTCCTACTGGGGTTAACAGATTTCTTTAACTTTCCACAGAGCTAAGAGCCAGGTCTAGTAAGAAAAAGAAGAAGACGAAGAAGGAAAAGGAAGAGATGAAGAAGAAGAGAAAGAAGAAGAAGTAGAAGAAGAAGAAGAAGAAACAAATGGCACTAAACACCTTATATGTTATAGAGAGCAAAGGCAGCTATTGGAGAGTCCCTTTCCCTTCTGAGTCTTTTACTTCATATTCAACCAACCATGGATCAAAAATATTTAGAAAAAAAATGTATGTGTGTACTAAATATGTGTACTTCTTGGTCATTAGTCCCTAAACAGTACAGCATAACAACTATTTACAGAACTTTTACCTTGTATTAGGTATTATAAGTGATAATCTAAAGATAATTAAATGGATGGATTTGGAGAATATCATAATAAGTGAAATAAGCCAAACCTAAAAAACCAAAGGCCCAATGTTTTCTCTGATATTTGAAAGCTAATTCACAATAAGGGGTGGGGGTAGGGAAGAATAGAGTTACTTTATATAGGTAGAGGGGAGTGAAGGAAGGATAATAGAGTGAAACAGACATTATTACCTCATGTACACGTATGCCTGCACAACTGATGAGATCCTGCAATATGTATAATCAGAAAAATGAGAGCTTATACTCCATTTATATATGATCTATCAAAAATGTATAAATGCATTCTATTGTCATGTACAACTAATTAGAACAAATTAAAAACTTTTCGAAAAGTGTACAATGTGCACAGGTTATATACAAACGTTGGGCCATTTTATGAGGGACTTGAGCATCCACAGATTGTACTATCTATGGGGGCATCCTGGATCCCCAGAGATAAACTTTTCAGGTAAATAGCTCTACAGCACTCTCTCAGCTTTTTCTCCTTCCAATCTCCCTCTCCATCCCTTCCTTTCACCAAAACCCTGAAGGGCAGAGAAATATGAGAGAGGTCAGATTAATCAGCTGGGGGGACATGTTCCAAGTTTCCTGTGTAGAATTGGTAGAATTAGAATTTATGATAGAAAAGGAAAAGGATAGCTTAGATGGAAATCTTTAGAAGTAATAAATAGAGAACGTTAACTCATTCAAACCTCATAGCCCTATAGGTAGGTACTATATTAGTACCATTTTACAGATGGGGAATCTGAAACCCAGAAGTCCCACAGCTGGTAGATACTGTGCCTGGCTCCAGAGTGGGCTCCTCCTCACTATTTACCTTCTAAAGCAGAAATGTAGCATCTATCTCAACAGCTCCCAGACTCGAACATTTCACATGCCAAGAACATTTCAAAATAATTTGGGGGAAGGTAGATCAACACAGGATTGCCAAGTTTACATTGCCAAATAAGCACATTAAAAATAAATCCCATTATCACTATCATTTCATTTTTTAATGACTTGTTAACACCACCAAATAGGAAGAAAATAATCTCAGGAAAAAAGCATAAACTTCAGCAGAATAAATTTAGACTTGGGAAAATCAGTATTTTCCCATTCTTTTCATTATTTTGCAGGAACAGCAGGAACTATCCAGGACCTGCTGTGACATTTTTGTAGCATTTGGAGTCACAGATCAGCTTGCTGGGTCTCTGTTTTCTTAAGACCCAGAACTGAATCTCTAGATCCTCTTGGAGCTGGGCTGGGGGACACAGATCCTGGGCTTCAATCCTAGGACAATTCCATGGAGGGAAAGCCTGTATCTGCCTCTCACCAAGGCATCCTCCATCCAACCAGACTTCCCATGCTCCTATCCACTCAACTTCTTCCTGGGCCAAGTGCAATCAGTGTGTTGAGGGGGGTAGAAGAGATGACAGAGAGGAAGAAAACAAATCGATGAAGCCAGTGTTCTGAGCAGGTTTCAGAGATCTCAGGTCTAAATGAAATGGGACAGAGGAAAACCAGTGAAATTTGCTCAAAATAATTGAGAAAATTATTATTCCAAATAATTCTTGGAATTGTTCCTCCTTAATTTCTAGCCATCCACCAGGATTTATTCAGTAACTGAATAGCTGAAGGTGAGACTCTGGTCCTGACTATTTTACTTCCTAAATCTTTTTCACATTTCCCCCTGTGGCTTCACTGACTCTGCCCCTCATCAGTTGTTTTGTTGGCTATTGAAAGTTTTGCCCAGGGTCCCCTGGCCTGTCCATCCTCTTCTGGACTGAGCTTCCTTAAATGCAAATCTGATCATAGCTTCCCCTGTGATTCACTTCCTCCCTTCAATGTCTCCTCACTTGTCACCAAGTGAATCAAGTTGGAGCTTTCCAGAACAGCACGCATGGCCACTCCATCACACACTCACACACACACACTCAGCCACAACATTCTGTGCCACTCGTTGCCTGGAATCAGTTCCTCAGGGGCATGGACTTCCCTCTAGCTCTCTGGACAAGTGCCTCTGAGCCTTTACCTCAAATAGTCTTCTATGTAGACCACCCTCCTCTCTTTCCACCTAATTCTTCTCTGTCCTTTCCAACTTCACTGAGATTTCCACTTCTCAAGGAAGCACTCTGAGATCTTCACCCGGCCACCCACCTCTTGGCTGGGTCACATGAGTGTGTCTGCAAACCTCCTGGTAATGGTCACTGTGCTACAATAAAATCATGTTCCCACTGCTTCCCTCTTGGAGACAAGGTCATATCACATTTATGTTTGCTTTCTCTATGCCAGCAGTACACATGGCACAGAGCAGAACTTAAATAGGTCCCCTCTCCTGTGTTCTCGCACATAAAGGGTCAGATGAAAAGTGGTCTCTGTGCTCAAGAGCTTGTAAGTTAGCTCGAGAGATGATACCCACAGGCATAAGACCACCCAGAGCTACAATACATGGTATAGTACATTCCCAGCAATGGGGAAAAAATAATATGAGCTAACATGGTTCACAAAGGTTTTGTGGAGAACTGAGGAGGAGGAAAACAGACACCTCCCCTCACCCGAAGACTGGCTTTCTTTTCCCACTGGTCTATACCTTGTCCTGAGCCTCTGCCAGGCTGGTCTCAAATATTCAGCCAGTTCAGGAAGATGCAAAACCCAATAGGGACAGCATTGGGAAGCATTTTTGTTCATTTAATAGCACAAATATTTTGGGAGGACTGGGCTAGGTAAGGGTAAAAGTCTTCCAATCACTGTCTTGGGCAACTTTTAAAGAGAGGAATGGCATGTGCTTATCTGCAGGCAGCTAGGAGGGGATGTATTCTGCTCAAGGCAGGCTGGGGGATGAAGGTCCTGCAAGGAGAAGCCCTTTTGACTGAACTCTGAGGACTGAGAGGTTCAGAAGTTGGCATACCCCCTAAAGGGGTCTCATGGCAAAGGAGGAACATCAGCCATGTCTTGCAGTAAGGATGGTGTTATGGTTTAGATGTGGTTTGAGGGTGTCCCCTGAGTCTTCATGTGTTGAGATTTAGTCCCTGTTGTGAGAAATTATGAGGGTAGAAACCTAGTTCGACTCTACTGTTTACAGGTGGGACTTTGGGAAGTGATTAGGATTAGGTAATTTCATTAGGGTGGTCCCATGATTACATCCTCATGGCTTCATAAGAAGGGAGACCACACACACACATTCTCTCTCCTCCTCCTCCTCCTGCCCTCTCCCTCCCTGTCTCTCACCATGGGACACCCTGCTCCATTGTGAGACTCTGTCTGCAAGAAAGCCATCGTCAGATGCAAATTTCCAACCTTGGACCAGAACCATGAGCCAAAATAAACCTAATTTTTTATAACTTACCCAGTCAGAAAATGGACTAACAGAGATGGGAAATGGCACAATAAACCTCTGTCTCAGTGCCTCAGATCTAAGGCCCAGGTCAGCAGGCCTCTGCACAGAAACTCCAAGAACACCGACACTTTCATGGTCAGAAAGCAGGGGAGCTCTTTGGAAATGGTGCCCAAGAGCTGTCAGCCCACAGGTTCTTGGGAGTCTGAAGAACCAAAGAAACCAGACAGGACAGAGGTGACAAGGGTGTGCCCAGGGTCAGGGAGGGAAGCTGAGGTGTCAGCAGCCTGGGTTGGGAGATTCCCTTCAAGACTGATGCTCTAGGTATGGAACTTTGGAGAGTGGGCTTTCCAGGAATTGGTAAGCTTCAGAGACCCATAACTGGGAATCACTCCCAGTGGTGATGGACTGGCTGCTGTCCCACACCCTCATCCCCATCCCTCTCTTGCTATGCAAATGTCCAAATGTCCTGATGCAGCTGGGCTTCATGGCAAGGCCATACGTGGCTCAGGGAGTCATGAAGTCACCTAACGAAACCCTGCTCCGATTGTTGCTCTCCTGGATTCACCTCAAGCCTTAACTGGCGTCTGTTTTGACGTGATGTCACCACACATGCTTTTTACACTGCACCCCAAAAAGGGGTCCTTCTTTGAGCAGAGAAAGGATATCTCAGCGTAGCAGATTCCTGTGATTCATCCTTTTTCAGAAATGCAACTGGCCTCAGGCACTAAATCATTTCAGTCCCCTTTGGGGACACCAAAGCCAAACCTGGCCTTTGGTATTTGAAATAAGGTTACAAAAGCCACAACTCACTGAACCCAAAGGCTGCAGGAGGTGGGAATGTGGAAAGAATTCTGCTCCATCCAGCACCCCCAGTAAGTGCCTCCTCCCTCCCAGGAAGTTGTCGCCTCAAGCCTTCTTGGTACTGTTTGATGCAGAAAAGCAGTCCTCTGTAGAAAGGCCTGCAACGGCAGGCATCAGTGAGAGAAATGGTTCTACAAGTCCATTTCCAAAGGGCTGTTTGATCATTTGCTTGGCTCTTACCTCCTCTCTCTCTCTCCCTCTCTCTCTCTCTCTCTCTCTCTCTCTCTCTCTCTCTCTCTCTCTCTCTCTCTCCCCCTGGTCAGGGCCACAATCTGTATGCACAATCCTTCAGCAACCCTGGGTGTAAAAAGGATGAATTGCCTCCTTGATCTCAACGTGATGGCCCCTGTCCAGGCGCCCCTCACCTGCTGGGTGTGTAATTGAAGTGTGTCTCTGAATCTGCAGCTGTCACAGAGGAATTGACAAAGAGACGAGAAGCTCCCATGCATGCCAGGCTCTCTTTGGCTGCCTTAAGCACAGGAGAATGCAATTTTCCACACCTTGCACAAGGGTACAGTCACGCAGTGTTCCCAGACACTGGAAGTGCCCTTCGTCTGGAGTAAAAAAAATTAACAAAGATGTCCCTAGACTTCCTTTCAGTTTCCCTTTGCCTTTGTTCCTGCCTAAGAAGATTCTGGAAGGCTGCCATGCATAGGTCAGGCTCGCCTTCCCAGTCTGAAAGAAACCCTCAGAAACCTTAGCACTGACTGAGGAGTACTTCAGTTTCCCAACCTGTGTTGCAGTTACTCAGGGAGCAGATAAATAAAGAAGCAAATAAACAGAAATGAGAAATGGACTTCCATGTACCATGAGTTCAGGGTCTTCCCTCATTTCCTCCACATCTGCCTTCGCTTTTCCTATAGGTTGAGTACCAGGGCCTCTCTCCCCACACCTCTGAGCAGCTCTCCACCTAATGGTCAAAAAGACAGGAAGCTCATAAAGTGGCTTAGTCCCTTTTTTCAAATAAAAACGTTTTCTACTTTGGTCTCAAGTTCTACATTTGAAAATGGAAGTCAGTCGGGGGTTCGCCTGGCCTCCTTCAGTCCTGGAGACTGCCTGGAACCTCCACCCTCACCGGTCAGCTGGTGTCTGTGGTCATCCACAGCAACGCTTCCTGACTCTGCTTGACCAGGCCCTGCCTGCAGCCCATCCCTCCCACAGGCAGGCTCCATGCTCCGGAGCTTTTCCCAACATAGCTGTACCCTGAAGGGAGAGTGCAGCTCGATTTTCTCATCTTTGACCCTGTACAGGGGTAGCTCGCATGCCAGGCATGACCCTGTCCCCTCCCTGACTGTTCCATCACACCGTGATATTAACACTTGTCAAATCTAAGCCTAGGACAGCTGTTTGACTAATTGAGAAGATATGTGTAAAACTGTAAATGAGAATGGTAGCATCCAAGTGATGGAGCTACTGTAGCTCCACTCTCTTTAACCCTTTTGGTTTTTTTGTACCCTGATAATATGAAAGGAGAAACAGTTATGTTAGGGAAACATTTTGATCTAAGAGGGAGTAAGAGATGCTGTGGTGTGTGTATAAATGGGATGTCTCAGCCATGGGGACAAATGTGCATTGACATTCAATGCACAAATAGCAATGCCTCTGAGTCCCAGTTCATTAACTGTAGAACATCTTATTCTTTTTCAGGTCCCCAAATATTTCTAAAGTCCTCAAGAATTGTACCTACGTATCCATTACTTCTAAGTTCCAGGGGGTACCCCTTTATGGTATTCTACGGGGTTGATGTCCAAGAGTAGCAACCTTGCTACACCTAGGTCCTTTTCAAAGTTCACCATGAAGGCTAAACTAAGTATTATACCTACATGTTGCCAAATCTGGGCACCCTAGATATTATCCAAGGATGGCAAAACCAGAGTAGCACCTTGGTGCTGAGATTCAGTTCTAGCCATCCCCCAAATCCTGGGTGCCCGGGGCCAGGGCTTCCCTTGCTGGATGGGCAGTGATTGTTCTGAGCCCTGGGCCTTTTGTGCTCATTTTCTATGGCAGAGTAGTCTGTGCCTCCATTTCTAGTTCCATCAAATATCATATTTCTGGTTCCATTTTCTTGAAAACACCTCCCAACCTCTCCTGCCTGCTTATCAATATTTTTAGATACACACTAATATAAATACAAGTATAAAACAAAGCAAGAATTCAGGCAAAGCAAAATAAAACATTTATAGTCAGCCTCTCCCATGCCCCATAAAGCCCCCCAAGTCCCACTCCCCGCTCCATTACTGACATAAAATGCTTCTAAGATGAATGTTTGTTCTTCCAGGCTTTATCTCTGCATTAAGCCAATGCTGCCCTCCCAGGTTCCCCAGCACAGGTGGATGCGGCTCTGCATAACAAAGGGCCCCTTCAGGAAGTCTTACAAAACAAAGGACTAATCTTCCCCCAAATTAAAGTTTTCATCTCTAGCTGGAAAGAAAAACAAATGCATGCAATTTTCCAATGACAAATTTTCTGGCTTCTATACATCAAATTGCAAAAGTCTTAGAGTTAGGGCATTCAGTTCCAAGTGACACTTGTGAATTTCCAGGCTATGGATCAGAAACATGGGTACAGGGCATTGCAGAGGAGACCCAAACCCAAGATCTAGTTCTGCCTCTGACTAGCTGAGCAAGGACTTTGCCCAACTTTCTCATCTATGATTTGAGAGTATTTGGCTCAATTTTTACGGATCACCCAGATCTGGCATTCTTGCATTGCACTGTCATTCACAATTAGTAATTATGACTGAGACAGGATTGGGTCTTGACACCAGTGTCTGAAGCACATATGGGAGATCTCTGGCATTCTTTTCCAAGCAGAAACTGTGCTCAGTTCTTGGAGGATATCACTAAAAGATGTCAGTGAGACAATAAACAGTCATGGAGCATCTACTGCAGGCCAGACCATATGCTAGGTGCTGGGGTGCAATGGTGACTGTATTAGTCAGTTTTCTATCGCTATAACAAAATACCTGAGATAATTCATTTATGAAGAGAAAAGGTTCATTTTGACTTATAGTTTCAGAGATTTCAGTCCATGATTGGGTAAACCCATTGCTTTTAGGACCATGGTGAGGTGCACATCATGCAGGAGTGTGTGGTAGAGCAAAATCATTTATATCATGAGTGAGGGAGCAAAGAGCAATGAAGAGACTGGGGTCCTATAATCTCCTTGAAGGGCACACTCCCAATGACCTAAAGGCCTCTCCCTAGGCTACACTCTAAGAAGTTCCATCACTTCCCAAAAGCAGCACCCTGGGACTGAGACTTTAACATACAGGCCTTTGGGGGACCTTCAAGACCCAAACTATGGTGTGACCAAAGAAGAAGTGGCCTTCATAGAACTGACTGGCAGCCAAGGCTCCCTAACAAAATGTCCAGCCTGAGTGGCATCAACAACAGAGCCTTATTTTCTCAGTTCTGGAGGCTGAAAGTTCAAGAACAGGTGAGAACAATTTAGTTACTTACTGCTGAGGACTCTCTCCCAATTTACAGATTGCCACTCTCTTGATGTGACCCTACATGGCCTTTCCTCTGAGATGTACATCCTTTGTGTCTGTTTGTCTTGTTATCAGGATATTAGTCCTGATGGATTATGTCCCATCCATGAGACTTCACTTAACTTTCTTCAGTCACCTTTAAAAGTCCTGTCTCCAAATACAGTCACATTGGGGATTAGGGCTTACTTCAACATGTGAACTAGGGGGTGGGGGGACAGAATTCATTTCCTAGCAGTCCTGTAAAACATTTTGTTGTTACTTTGCAAGAAAGTATTGACAATAATGTTGACTCTCAAGTGATAAACATTTGCTTTGCTTGCTAACATCAAACTGATGCTTAGCTATTCTCTTTCCTTTATGCATAAACTTATTGTTTCAGTGCCCAATCAGAGTGACACCATTTTGAAGGTATTTTGAATACAAATTATACCTCACACATAAAGTGTCAACCATGTACCCAACTCAAATGAAAGGATGACAGTGTGGCTGACGATGACCTGTGGTTGATGCCCAGCCTTAGTGTAAAGTCAGAAATGCTTCTAAACATGGAGAAAAGTGATAAGTTATATACAATATGGTAAAATAAATTTGATTAGAATATCCACATAGTTATTGTGTAATTTGAGTTTTTAATAAGTGTTTATAATACATACACCATTTTCAAAATGCAACAGAGAAGGAATTTACTCAAGATTCCAGTGAACATTTTAATGACTCGTTTCCTGTTGTTTCTTTAGTTTTCTAGATAACAGACCTTTTTTGTATAGAATGCTTACATCCCAATGTATCTAAAATGATGTTGGATATGTCAAGAGCCAACATTCCTATAATTAAAAATAGCAAATTATGATTAAATTATTTTATCCATTCCATCTTTATATAATATATAGGAGTGAAATTATTAAAATTCCAAACTACTTAAGGACTTCAGGGTCATCCTATACAGTACGGATTGATTACAAGCCCACAGAGTGCTGAGAGCGTGAAGAGAACCCATCTAAGAGAGGATTCTCAAGCTGAGACCAGGAAAGTGAGCAATGAGACAGCCAGGGAAGAGTATTCTAGAAGGAACAGCATTCACAGAGGCCAAGAAGAAGGTGGAGACTGAAGACTTAATGTTGAAGGTGAGGGTGGGAAGGCATGATGGGATGCAGGGTAGGAAGCAAGAAGAGGTATGGTTGGTCCCTTGGACCATGACTGGACACATCACAGAATGCAGGGAAGTCATTCATTGCTTTATTTTCTATAATAGCAAAAGATTACAAATGATCTACCTGTTTGGTCAATAATAGACTGGTTAAATAATCTTTTGATCCAACCCAAAGAGAATTCCTAAAAGTTGCAGAAAAGGAACTTTGAACTCTTTACCTATTGTTATGCAATGATCTCTAAGATAAATTAAATGTATATTAAGTGATAGATGAAAACATTTCTGGATTAAAAAAACAAGTATAATGTGAAGTACATTTTTCTAAAACAAAATTAATTTATATTTGCTTATATTTACTCAACTATTTTTGGGTCTGGAAAATTGGTTTACTTCCAGAGAGAGACATCAGGTGGCTGGGGACAGGGGCAGGAGAGACAATTGCAGTCGTCTGCCCTTTATAATCACTTAAATGTGGAATCTTGCCAAGTCCCTGCCTATTAGAAGGAGAAAAAGAAGGAAGAAGAAGAAGAGGGAGAAGAGGAGGAGGAAAGGAGGTATGAGTGGGGGCAGGGTTATGAGTAAGGGCACTTCTTTCAGGGCTGTGGCTCTTTTGGGAAAGAATTGTATGTGGCCAAACAACCTTGGAGGTCCCCCACGTTCCTTCAGGACTGTGGAAGCCCAATACCAGCCCTTCTCCTGTTATTTCACATGGGGATGCTGTTTGAGAAAGATCATGAACTCCTCGAGGGCAGGAACCCAGAGCACAGATTCAGAGTCCCCATAGCACCCAACATATGCTAGACACAGGAAATAGCAAAGGGGGTCTTACTTCCAGCTGCCAGATTTGCTGGTTCGTCTTCCTCACTACACTACAGCCTCTGGAGTCTGCCCCAAACCCAAATGCAACCTGGAGGAGCTCAGGGAGATGCCCAGTTACACCCATCCAGTCTCAGAGCCAGAGATACATGCCCTTCTTAGCATTGGTTTTTGTGGTTAAAGTAACTCACATAAGCACCAAGGGAAGGATCCACAAACTGAGGTTTCACAATCCATTAATGAGTTGTGAAATCAATTTAGTGGGTCCAAGTAGCCTTTTAAAAAGAGAAGGGGGTTGGGGATATAGCTCAGTTGGTAGAGTGCATGCCTCGCATGCACAGGGCCCTGGGTTCAAATCCCCAGCACCGCAAAAAAAAAAAAAAAAAGAGAGAGAGAGAGAGAATGGAATTTTATAAAAATCAGAGTGTATCACATTAATAATGGTAAAATATATTTCTCACTGTGGGTTGCAGCCAAAGGTGTTTGAAAACCAGTGGTCCAGAGAAGGGAGGAAAAGACCCTGGAGCCAAGCAAGTTGGGTTCAAATCCCTCCTATAAGATTTTCATCCCTAGTGAGTCACTGAACCTCCCATATGGTAAAATGGAGATAGTGGCAATGTGTGCCACATGGAATGTCTGCTAGGTACTTGACCCAAAACTTAAGAAATGGGCAGTATCACCGCCTCAACCATGAAACACTCCCTTGAGCTCACTCAGGCTCCCTGGCCTGGGTGCAGACCACAGAGAACTGGTGGCTTGTGTTCTGAGCAAGGGCCACCATCTTGGCTGCCTCTTTGCTCCCCTGACTAACTGCTGTTCCTCAGCCTCCCACCATGGGCTGCCCAGGCAGCAATGGACTCCACAACTTCCTGCCTCTTCTCCATCAAGAGGCTGTGTGACCACAATGGCACATCTCAATTCAGCACAGAACATCACTTGCTCTAATAGGACATTTGTTATCCCAGCCCCCTTTCCGCATCAGTGCCAGGGAAATAGATGGTCCCTAATCACTGTAATTCCTTCATGGCAGATTGAAAGAGGAAGATGATACAGAAAAAGGTGGCAGTGGATCTGTGGTTTGAAAGAATATACAATATGCATGTCCCACCCAAAATCAAAGATGATGAATCAGTGTCTGAGAGGCAGGGAACACCTCCCAGTTTCAGTTCCAGTGAGGGTTAATTCTGGGTCTTTTCATCTGATAAAATCTCCAAACTCACTTCCCTCCCTTTCACATTTCCCAAAACAACTGCCAATCCTGTGTGCCCACCCAAGGCACAGGGAAAGAGAGGTGGGCATAGCAGCCAAGAGCCTGAGGATGCTGGGGGATCCTTTGTTGACCACACCTCATGCTTTTGGGCCAGGAAGCCCTGAAGTGTTCTCTCTGCCATGTGTGGCCTGGCTTACAGAACTGAGTGCAAGCTGTTGCTGAGGATGCTCATAAGGGCTCCCATCAGGACCAGGTACCAGGTCTCAAGCAGCTGCTTCCTTTCATGATATTTCATGTCCCATTCTGTACAAATACTAGCAGAGTATCTTAGAATGCTTGGGATGCCATCACAAAATTCCATAAACTGGGTGGCTTCAAAAGACATTTATTTCCCACAGGTCCAGAGGCTGAGAAGTCCAAGATCGAGGTGTCTGTAATTCAGTTCCTAGTGAGGTCCCACTTCCTGGCTTGCAGATAGGACACCTTCTTGCTACATCGTCACATGGTGAATTGAGAGTTTGGGTGTTTTTTCCTGTCATTACAAGAGCCTTAATTTCATCATGAGACCTCACTGTCATGACTTCATCTAAACCCAATGAACTCCTAGAAGCCCCATGTCCAAATACTATCACATTGGAGATTAAGGCTTTGATATGTGAATTCTGAGGAGAACACAAATATTTAGACCTTAACAGGTAAGAAATAAAAAGGAAACTTCTTATGTGCATGGGATTTATAATCGTGGATGGAGAAGCTGGGTCAGTGCAATCCTTTGGTTATTTCCTCATTCGACTCAGCCCCAGAGACTTCTTAGCTCTTCCTGGGAGAAAAACACCAAGAGAGCTGGAATAGAGGACATACTGTGCTCTATGAAGCTTGTCACCTTAATGGCCTGATGAAAGAGGGTGACAGAGATAGATCAGGATAATATTGCAGATTACTTACTGGATTGCCATTATCATTAACAGCCTTAATTAGTCTATAATATACTGTACCTCAGCAGCAAGTGCCACTTTTAGAAATGGAGATCAGGCCCAGTAATAGAGAAGATGAGCAGCAAGAACACAGAAGTCCACAGTTCCTCAGATCTACACAGAAGGCTAGCCTGACCTTGGAATTCAAGGTGCTCATTCAAGTACCAAATTTAGACTTGAGTTTCTAGGCAAGCCTGTGATTCTAGCTCCCCACTGTCTTTTCAGGTCCTGTTTTCTCCCCTCTCTGACCAGTAACTCCAGCTCCTCCTCCTCTACCTGCCTCGAGGATGAACCCACCCTGCATGTGCACATCACTTTACATTTCCCCAAAGCACGTTTATATTTATTTCTTCCTTACAGTAACCACATGGGACTGGAGCAGCTCATGTTATGGACAGAGAAATTAAGAGATGGAGTCACTGAATAAATGAAACAGAACACAATTCCAATCTGATATCTGTTCTGTGGTCACACTTCCACACTCACACACAGCCACACACTCATATACATACTCTTACACAAATACACTCACCTGCATACACCCACTCACCCACAAATACACTCATGTAACACATGCACACATCGTGAAAATACTTACACATATACTTATGTGCACACTCGCATATACATCACAACTCTCCTGGTAACAGACTTAATTTTATTTCCATTTCCATTAGTATCAAGTTATTAAGAAGAGCAACTTCTTCTCATCCAACTCTTACCGATGTTTCAGTGATACAAAATACAGGATTTGGCCATTTCCCCTGGGGCCTCAGCCAAGAGACATCATTACAAGATGTTACTCATACTTCCCTCTGTCATCAAGCTTTCACCAGCAACAATGTGCACTGCCCCAGTGATTCTTATGAAGTGTTCCTCTACCCCATCCTTTTCCTATATTTTGGGAAATGAAAGCATACCATCAAGGTTTCAGTCCCTAATTTCAGCCCCCCTTGATCCTGCTCAAGAGGGACAAACACTAACCTGATTGGTTGTGTCTCCAAACACTGACCAGGCCATGGATACTAGTGGGCAAGATCCCTATGCACAAACACAACAGGTTCACACAGTTTGCACCCCCAAATCCCATAACCCCAGCCTAATCATGAGAAAACATCAGACACATCCAAGTTGAGGAGATTCTGCAAATTACATGACCAGTACTCTTCTAAACTGTCAAGAGCATGAAAAACGAGGGGTAACTGGTCAACCAACACAGATGGAGGAGACTCAGGAAATGTGACAACTAAACACCACATGGGACCCTGGAGTGGGTCCTAGGACGAAAAAGGATGTAGTAGAAGAGCCATAAAATCTGAATTAAGTCTGTACTTTGGTTAATATTATTGTACCAGTGTTAATTTCCCTACTCTGACAATAGCAAGATGGGTACATAGGAGGATTAGGGATGCTGGATGAAGGGTATATGGGAATTTTCTGTACTATCTTGGCAGCTTTTCTGTAAATCCAAAATTATTTCCAAATAAAATGTTTATCTAAAAACAGGCAGGCCCAGACTGCATTAACACAAAGCAGCATATTACATGTTCACTAGGCCTTGTGAAACTGATGATTATGGATGCCAGGAGCATGCCAAGAACACATAGATCTGAGCCTAGCCTGGTGGTTAATTGCTCAGAGAGGGTGTGTGTTGCAGTAATGCACTTGCTGGTACTATTTCTTGGATGTAGACATGCTAAATAAGTGCAGGGTTACATATTTCCAAATCAGTGACATGTTAATAAATAGTTTATACATATACACACAGAAAGAAACATACACATACACATATCTACACAGATGGCAGATAGCGCTTTATTCTAAGTTCTGTATAAAAATGAGTTCCCTTAGCAAAAAAAAAATTGGCATATTGGGTTTTAATATGATGATATTTGGCATATAACACATTGGAGCTTTGCTTTTCTACTACATCTAGAAAAAGGTTTTTGAATAGAGTACAAATCACTTGAAGAGAGAGGAGACCTGGGTTCCCCAGAACAGCATGAGATTCCCTGGTGCGATCGTTGGATTATGATCCTGGATAATCTTCACCAGGATCACATAGCAAGTTGGATTGAGGACACAGGACTCTTCACTTCCAGTCCTAAGCTCTTTGTATCACAGATGAGTCAAGGGGAGGCCCAGTGCTGGAGCCTGAATCCACAGAAAGCCTGGTGCATTGTGGCAAAGGCGGGAAGGCTGAGTTGCCCAGGGTAGCAAGGAGCATGAGATCCTGTGGATCACACCAAGGGGGCTGTTGCTAGAAGAACCCAATGGGAGCTCTGAAGAATGGCAGCTCTCTAAGGCAGCCATCAAAGGCCATGGGAGAGGGTTAGATGGGGGGACAAGGTGTGGGGCAGTAAGCAAGTAAAAGACCACTGGTCAGAGCATGGTAGAAACTCCAGGTCTCCACAGGAGGAGGGAACAGAGGTGCTCCCAGCTGGGCCCAGCTGCTCCTTTGATGGACCCATGTTGATGGATGGGGTTATCAGCAGCTATGTGATCACATCAAAGAGAAAGGGAGAAGCCTCAATGGCTGGGTTCTCAGGGAAAATCAGAGGCCCTGGGAGAACGGCCCTGATGTTGTAGAAGGATAGTCAGAGATGGGCAGCCCTATTGGAAATCACACCCCAGGTTCGTTACAAAGTTGAACAACTCTCTGATAAATACCCCAACTGATTCCGATACCTTCTGTGAGAGATAGGTATGAAGGTATAGACACAGACATGCAGACTCCAATTCCACCTGAAGCGCTCTATGCCTGCGGCCCCAAACCCCCAATGGCATACAGTCAGCACCACTCAGAGCATCCAGCCCAGAACCAGGCCGTCAGAGTCTGGACCAGAAACGACCCACCAAAGTCTCATGTGTTAAAGGCTTTGTCACCAGCCCATGGTGCTATTAGGAGGTAGTGGAATTCAGGAGCTGGGGCCTCATGGAAGGAAGATAGGTCATGGGGGCAGTGCCCTTGCAGGACACATTGGGACACCCCCTGACAGACCCCTTCCTCTCTCTCCCTCCTGACTGCCATGAGGTGAACAGTCTTCCCATA
Source organism: Sciurus vulgaris (assembly GCF_902686455.1). Taxonomy (NCBI): domain Eukaryota; kingdom Metazoa; phylum Chordata; class Mammalia; order Rodentia; family Sciuridae; genus Sciurus; species Sciurus vulgaris. The sequence continues at coordinate 22,045,275 of NC_136468.1, read as the reverse complement.
CCATGCTCTCCTGCAGCCATGACGGACTGTGCTGCCACTGGCCAAAGAACTGGTCCCAGTGACTGTGGACTGAAACCCTCAAACCATGAGCCCAAACAAACCTCCTTCTAAGTTCACTTTATCAGGTGTGTTGTCACAGCGACAGAAAGCTGACTAACATACAGGAGGGGGACAGACTGACAGCCAAGGAATGATCCTGAAGTGCAGGTGCAGATGTAGGCTGGGAGCCCACATCTGGTGGTACTGCTGTTCTTCACCTGAGTGGCCTTGGTTTGGTCTTTCATCACATTTTAGTCAGGTTTTCACTGCTGTGACCAAAAGATCTGACAAGAACAATTTTAAGGAGGAAAAGTTTATTTGTGAGTTCATGGTTTCAGAGGTCTGAGTGCATAGACAGACGACTCCATTCATCAAGGCAGAACATCATGGCCGAAGAGTGTGGCAGAATGAAACAGCTCACATGATGATCAGAAAGCAGAGAGACTCCGCAGACCACATACAAAATACATACTCCAATGGCACATTCCCAACGACCCACCTCTTCCACCACACCCTACGTGCCTTCAGTTGCCACTCAGTTATTCCTGTCTGGGGATTAGTTCACTGGTTGGGTTAAGGCTCTCTGACCCAATCATTTCTAACCCAATCTAAGCCTTCTTGCACTGTCTCACGTATGAGCTCTTGGGGGGGACACCTCCCACAGTCCCCACAGAACTTCTTCCTCAACTTTTGAACAAGACAATCACTTTCTAATTCTAAGCCATAACACCTTACTTCCCTGTTTAATATCCTCCAATTCCTTCCCATTCCATCAAAGTAAAACCCAAACTCCCGACCCTGGCATGTGAGTCACCACAGGATCTGGCTGTGGCCTCTTTGTACTCGCCTCCCAACCTCAGAGAAGTTCTCCCTGTCCCCAAAAGCATCTCAAGTTGTTCACTTGTTAGTCCAGGACTAGAACATTAATACTGCAGGACTTCCCAGGGCTGCCCCTGCCTGCCGTTCATTTTCCCTATGGCAACCATGCCTGAGCAACGCAGTTTTCTTTCTAGATAAGCATGATTCATACCGAAGATTCTCTCCATCGTTTGTGTAGATATTTAAGGTATTTGTATAATCCCCTCCCCCACCCAGCCACATCGTAGGTGCTCAATAAACAACTAGCGTATGTAAGAATGAATAGATTCTCCCCACACCTGATGATTCTTGGATTTAAATTTTCTACATCAGAGGCATTCCCTACATGCATTTCAGAGCCTGCCAAGATGCGGAAGCTTTGATAGAAAAGTACTTTGCTGAGACTGTCTCGGGCAGTGGCTATTTTTCTGCCTCATTTTCTCCTCCTAATGTGTGACAGCACAGCACCACGGTCTGCAAGTCATCCTGAGACCAGGCTGCTTCCCTCCCAGGACTGTCACGTCCACCGCTTCTGGTTTACAAGCCAAACGCTGGTATTTTTCCTGTCCTTGGGTAAACTCTAACATTTGAGTCAGATGGTTCTTCCGTCTTAGGAATTCAGGACTTAGAGAGATATTGAAAGTGTAGCCCCAGGCTAAAAGACATTCAGAATTTCCTTCACGGAATAGGAACTTCAGCACTGCAGACAGATGGTTTTAGCATAGTCTGCTTGGTGCGCCCTCATAAGCAAGCTTCTTCACACACAAATTATCAGGGTTCTGTATGCCTGGTATTCAAGACTTAGGGTGCCAGCACCACCAAATTTACTGCAGATTCTTCAGAATGAAAGAAAGACCCTCCTTAAGAAGAAGAAGAAGGAAGTAGGACATTTGCCCTATCACATTTCAAGATCTACTATGTAGACCCACATCCTTGAAGCAGAAGTGACATTTCAGGTCACTTAAGAGATGAATTTGTAATAAATGGTCCCACGCCTATTGGCTAGCCATGAAAGGATGGGAAGAAGGAGGGAAATGTGTGAATTCCTAAATCTGGTCTCACATGAAAATCAATTCCAGGTGCATTGAAGACTTAAATAGGAAATGCAAACATTAAAACATGTGCAAGATGCAAGAGGGGAACATTTTGTAAGATCACGATAAAGAGAGAGATTCACACACACACACACACACACACACACACACACACACACAAGATTAATAAATGTTCTCTACTCTAAAATCAAGAGTTTCTGTCCAAAAATAAAAATGAAATTTAAGTTATCAAAAGATATCATTTCATAAGTAAATAGCTACTGGGAGAAAACATTGAAAGAATATTAATCAGCAAAGAATTAGTATCTAAAACACAGAGCACAGACACAAAAAGGGCTGTCACTGAAGAGGAAACGTGGAGAACAAAACAGGGGAAGATGGCCCGTCTCAGTGATGAGGAGAATCTAAATTACGAGCACAGAGAGACACAACATGACATCATGGCACTCACCAGATCCACACTCTGAGAATAACGAATGGGGGTGACAGTGTGGAGTAGTGGGAACTCTGCTCTCAGGGTGTAAGTTAATTCAGTTATTTTGGAAAACAGAATGGAAACATCTTGGAAGCTACACTGCACCTACCTTAGGCCATGTGATTTTACTCCAGGTATACACACACTAGAGAAAGTCCTACCTGTGTGTACCAGGACATGCACACTTGTTCCCAACTATCATATGCTCAAAAGTATGAAGCAACCCAAATGTCCACCAGCAGAAAAAGCAAATGCATAAATTCTGTTATATTCTCACACTGGAATACTAGACAGCAAGGAAAATGAATGTAAGATAGCTCCTCACAGTCACAAGGATAGTCTTAGAAATGTAATGTTGAATAAAAAACAAGTCTCAAAGAACAATCATCAATATCTTTTTTTTTTTTTTTTTTTTTTTTTTGCGGTACTGGGGATTTGAACCCAGAGCCTTGTACTTGCGAGGCAAGCACTCAACTAACTGAGCTACATCCCCAGCCCTCAATATGTTTTTTTTAAACTCAAAAGCAAACAGAATAAATCAACATTGTTTGATTCACAGAAATAAGGAAGTGAAGTCATCTTTTAAAAATCCATGAAATGAAAACCACAAACTTCAAAATTCAAACTAGTGTTTTCTAAAATAAAAATAACCATAGTGGGTCCTGCTGATCCATAAAGACTTTCAGGGAGAATATAGGTAATGTTCACCATATTGGTAAAACTTTAATTCTTAATTCGAGTGGTGCATTTCATTATCATGCTTTACTAGTTTACAATACAGCTACTACATGTTTTGTATGTATTAAATATTACATAATAAAACTCAAAATATTGAGAAAAAACATGAAGGAAAACTGTGTCTGGTTCCAAATGTCATCTTCCCTAAAAGACATTTGATATTTGAGTGTATGTTTGGGTCAAGTAAGGTCACAAGAATTGGAGCTATAAAAGCATTGTTGTTGATTCATTCAACAAAAATTAGGGTGCTTCTGCCCTGTGCCTTCAGGGGATTTGTCACCAAGAGAACAAGCCTGGTCCTTGCTTTTGCTCTTTCAGAACTGGGGGTCTAGTAGTGACCTGAGGCCTAGAGAGGCAAGATACCTTCTCCATTCCCTTTCTCCTCTTCAAAAGAATTCCACTTCTTACTCCTCTGTTCTAATGTCTTCTAAGAAAAGTGGAAAAGAAGGAGGGGTCTTGGGAGGGGTCTAGAATCTGCCTCCCAGACAAATATCACCTTGTAGTGAGAACTTCCATGCCTACCAGACTGTCTCCCAGTCATTAAACCTGGAGGCCTTCCTATAGAGCTGACTAGTATTCTTTGTTTGGTACACAGCAGTTTGAATTTGGATGCTGGTACCATGGTTGAAATGTGAATACAAATGGTTTTGAGCTGTGTTTTTACTAGTGTTGTGTGTGGCATGTGTCTCAGGCCCTATCCTTCTCAATGCCTGGTGTCTTTGAGTCACTTATCCCTTAATACCTGGTTTTCCTTGATTTTGCCGGGCCTCCCCATCCTGACCTGCCTGCCACTCATGGTCAGAATCTGATGGCACTAAGAAAGTTCTTCATAAAGGGAAGCAATGTCTGATGGCCTCACTCACCAGAGTGAGTTCAAGATGATGCTGTCCAACCTGCTGGGACACACTGAGAGAAATTCTACCCTCCCTTGTGCTGAGGAGAAAGGATCGAACTCTCTAAGACCAGTGATTATGGGGACAGTACTCACACCTTCTTTCAGCCGAGTGGTCCCCACCTGGAGAGGTAGTATAACTGCTCCATTCCGTTTCTCTGAAGCTCAAGGGACAGATTGCTTGAGAAGATTACTTGAGTTATCCACATTTAGGTCTGTTTTAGTCAGCTTTTCCACCACTGTGACCAAAAGACCCAGAAAGAACAATTATAGAGGAGGAATTTTTATTTGGTTCATGGTTTCAGAGGTCATGGTCCATAAATAGCTAGTTCCATTGCTCTGGGCCCAAGGTGAGCAAAATATCATGGTGGAAGTGTGGTTAATAGCAAACTGGTCAAATGCAGATTGGAGTGATACATTATACAAGATTAAAATAATGTTTTTAAAAATCATTTCATCACATAAGTGAAAAAGCAGAACATGAAATCTCATATATATATATATATATATATATATATTTCACAACTGAAATTTCATGGAGTAATACATGCTATATATACATGCACATACACTTTACCTAAAAAAAAGTTAGAATGACATACACTAAAATAGCAACAGGAGTCATTTCCAGGAGATCAATTTTTAATATATTTACTTTCTTTTTTATACTCACTGTTTTTTTTTCAATTTTTTTATAATGATCATTTGCTATTTTATACCAAAGAAGTCTTGTTTAAAAGATGCTCTGAAGAACTTATAATAATATGGAAAACACACTTTGGTGATAAGCAAAAGAAGCAAGACATTATATCATCCATAAACTACATGCATAAAAAAATGAGTGGAATGGTTGCAACTCTCTAGTGAAATTATATATTTTTCTAATATATTACTCATTTCCACAGTGAGTAATTAAAGATGCATGATTTTCTAAAATAGGGGGAAACTGGGAGAAAAACGCTCTCAGGCACCCCCGTGAGACTCAGCTTCTCTGGCCCCTCCCCAGCAACTCTGATAGACTTGAGCCCCTTCCCTCCACACCCCTCAGGGCCACAGGGGCAGGTTCCCAGCTCCATGGCCTCATGGTACTTCCACTGCCCCCTGGATGGCCTCACACTCACCCTTTGAGGTTGACCCTCTCTCCTCCTCTTCCTCCCATCCCATTACCACCGTGATTCATGGAAGAAGATCAATAAATGTGAAAAACGATTGATCTTCTCCCCTCCACCCTCTTCTCTCTCTGACATGCTAACGGGAAACAAACCGGAGAGGAAGTGCAGCAGCTTCCCTGTGGGCCCTGTTCTAACGTCTCCCCCGTCCGCACATGCAGCAATTCATGGCCACAGCTCTGCTCTCCATCAACTTGGCAGATGCGAGCACCTCTCCTGGCTCACAAGCATCCCTGCTGGGCTCCTCTTATCTACTTCTTCTCCAGCTAAAATCTCAACCCAAGATTCTCACCCAGAGCCAGTTGAGGCACAAGGCTGCAGCTGACCCGCCCTGTCCTGGGAGGACAGACCACAGCAGCTCCATGGTGCACCCCACAGCCTTACCTTAGGAAAGGAGAATGCTCACGTGGACTTGCATCTCACTATAGAGCCCTATGTCCTTTATTTCAAAACAGAACAGCTCAGAGCTTTAAATGGACCAGCATTGAGTGGAAACCCTCAACAAACTCACTTCCATACAAGGCAGAACCTTGGTGTTTACAGGTTTAATATTTGCTTTTTTGACCCAGGAGGACCATTACTTGAAGTAATTTTCAATTTTATGAAGGCATAGATTTGACTTGTTTGTGCTGCATGGTTGACAAGGCCAAACAAAATCAAAGTGGTAAATTATGTAATGCTCATTTGGAAGGGAAACTGAAGGACCAAGAGTTGAAATATTGGTCCAGTATGCTCTTAAAGGATCTGGTTTCAAATGTGTAGAGAAGCTGTCTTAATCTGTTCTGTGTTGCTATAACAAAACACCTGAGGTTACTGGGTATTTTATTTTTTAAAAAAAAGAGGTTTACTGAGCTCAGTTTTAGAGACAGAAACCCCAAGATTGAGTGGCCTCATTCGCTAACTCTGGAGAAGTCTCCCTGACTGCATAACAATACGGTGGAGAAGCACAAAGGAACCAGCCACATTTACAAGGGCCAAGAACAGGGAGTAGTCTGTGTAACAACTTGCTCTTTGGTACTCATCTCGTCCACAAGAGCTAGAATGCCAGAAAGACATCATGAATCATTCGTGAGTGTGGTTGGTGCCACCATGGCCTAGTCACCTCACACTGGATTCCCTCCAAACTGCCTCACAAGGGACCAAGTTTCTAGCATAGGAACCACACCCACACCACAGGAGGAGGATTAGCCATAGCTGGAACAGAAGTTGATCTTTATCTTTTTTAAAAGTTTTAAATGTCATAGTTTCTTGCCTTTCACCAATTTCAAACATACCAGAATGCACACATGTAGTTCATTCATGCCTTTAAACTATAACTCTTGCCTTAAAGCTCTCTACTCCACTATGGTATTCTGTAGAATTTGAATTATTTCCATTGTGGCCTAATCCTAGGCCATCACCATGTGAATCCTGCAGACAACACTACCCCTGGCAGGCATCTGCAAGTGGCATCTAACTGCTATGGTCAGGTGGACCCATACGCACCCCATTAATTTTTTTCTCCTTATCCCACCTGCCTCAATCTAGCCCCATATTCCCTCTTTGACCCTTCTTACCTAAGCTTCCCTCTCATACCTTGGGTTGGCCTCTGATACTGAAAAGCATGAATTACAAGGAGGGAGGACTTACCAACCTGGGCCCAAGCACACTCTACTCACCTAGGAGCAGCCCCATTGACCTTGAGAGGAGGAAATTCTCACATTCTGCATGAATAGTACCCGCCTCCTTTTGAATGGAGAGCACAATTCCTTCTCTGTGTGTGTGAGATTAGAGTTTCTTAATGCTTAGTTTACCAGTCAAGTAGTAAGCGTGGAGGAAGCCAAACAGATGGACGGCAAGTCGTGCCCAGGTGTATGGAGGAGGATGAGTCAGAAAGTAGAATGAGGAAGAACATTTGAGAAGGAAGCAGGAAGAGACTAGTGAAAGTCACTCAGTGAGACTGAGCAAAACTTTGCCAATCCCTGACTGGTGATGGAAATTCCATCATTACAAAGCCGTCCCTGTAGCCCAAATCTGCCAAAACACAAGTGTCTCGGTAATGCTTTGAAAGAGGTTAGTGTTTTATTCAGCTCTAAAGGTGTCTCCACTTCCTGGAGGCTGGCTTACGATGGAACAGGAGTGGATGGAACGCCTTGAGTAAGGAGGAGCCAAGTCAGGTGGAGGCGAGAGCCCAGCAGCCAGGAAGGTGCGGAGCCTTCAGTAGACTCTGTGCCGTATTCTTCAGGGTCAACCTCTACCTCCTCCTCTTTTGCTCTCTTTTGGTTTCTTCTTTTTCTCCTTCTCCTGTCCTGCTCTGCATCTATCCCCTTTCCCCACAGATGAGTCCCCATTCCAGGCACAATCTCTGTGGGTTTCTCAAATTGTCTGCCTCCTAAGTTCACCAGTATACATATCCCAGGGACTTGCCAGGATGGTTTCCACGTAGGCCTGCTATAATGCTCTCCAGTTCAACAGCTTTGTCTTCCTTCCTCTTTCCTTTCTTCCTTCTTTCCTCCCCCTATCCTCCCTTCTTGCCTCCATCCTTCCTTTAATATATATTAAATGCCTATTCATGTGCCAGGCATTGGGAGTCACAGAGATAAATGATACACATACACTCTCCTTTCATTCAAATTACACTTCAAAAGCTAATCTCAAGGGACTGAGGTTGTGGTTGAGTGGTAGAGTGCTTGCCTCACCTGGAGGCACTGGGTTTGATTCTTAGCACCACATATAAATAAATGAATAAAATAAAGGACCATCAACAACTAAAAAAATTAAAATTAAAAAAAAAGTTAATCCCAAGCTTAAAGAGCAGGAAACACATGAGTTTTAATTCTAGTTCATTGGCACGGTTTAGATAAGTGTCCCCAAAGGCTCCATGTGTTAAAGGCTTGATCCCCAGCACCATGCTAATGGAAGGTGGTAGAAACTAAGATTTGGAAGTCTTCCAGTCATGTGGAGTGTGCCCTTGAAAGGGATACTGGAACTCTGGTCTCCCCTTTCTCCCTTTACTTCTCAGCTGCTGTGAAGTGAGCAGATTTCTATACTAGGTGCTCCCCACCATGATGTACTGACTTACCACAGACCCATAAGCAACAAGGCCAACTAACCATAGACGAAAACATCCAAATCTGTGAGCCAGAATAAATCTTTCCTCTTTTTAAATTTATTATCTCAAATATTTTGTTATAGTAATGGAAATCAGACAAATACATTTATTTCTTGATTTCTCCTCACTGAACCTCAATCAATTAAATTATGTGCAGTGTCTCTGCTGATAAAATAGGGACAGTAGTAAAATAGAAAATCCTTATTCTTTTTTTCACTCACAACCTTGAAGAAAAGAGTATATTCTTTGGTCTACAGAAGCATATTCATTTGCGTTCTTCTAGGAACTCTAGAAAACTAAGCGCTATTATTAAATACACCAGTGAAAGATATTTTGGAACTCAGAGAATGTCTATTTTGTATACCAATGTTTTGATGACTCTACCCTAGAGATTTTCTTATAATAAAATCTCATGTTAAAGTAAACTGAATTTATTATTCTAATTTAATCTAAGAGTATTTAGGTATATATGTGATTTTAGTTTTCTCTAGCTCATACTTTGAAAAAGAGTTTTCAACAAAGACTGCATAAAAGAAGATTGCTTTTTCTTCTAGAATTTACATTGTCTAATAGTTATTATGTCACATAAAGCCCGAGTTATCCCAAGGATTTATAGGTGTTTTTGAATGAGAGCGTGTCATGCAATAAAGAGGATTAGATTGAAAGTTCTTACACCAATATTACTATTTATTAATTTTGTGTCTTTTAAAGTTAAGGTTCTTTTTGGTAGACAGCACTGGAAACCAACTCTAAAAGATCATTCAATTGTTTTTTAGGAAGAATTCATTGGAATCCTTTGAAACTGAAGAAAGAGCTAGACATCAAAGACATACAGGAAAGCCTGACAGTAGCTTCTGGTCTTTGGCATCGGGAGCTTGTGGATCTCCTTCCACTGGTGCTGCCCCTCATGGGCCTACCTTCAAGCAACATGGCCCTGTTTGGAATGTCAAACTCTTGAGAGACTGTTGAGCTCAACTGAGACCAGTAGACAGAGCTGACAGTCTTTAGGTCTCATTGAAAATGAACCCACTAGCATAGGACAATTGCTCAGTCAGAACCCTGGGCACTCCCAAACCAAAGTCATTCCCAGAAAAGAGGAAGATCAAGAAGGTTGGAGAGCCCCTCCAAGAGGCCTCTGCCAATTACTTTGAGCAAGTTACCCAATCCCTGGGCTTCAATTCCTTCTATAAAAATCAGAAGATGGACTAGAACATTCCTAAGATCTCTGCTAGCTTCTTGATCCTGTGGCTAATGGTTTCTAGTACTTCTTGAAAGTTATAATAAGAATTTTTGGACAATTTTCAGTATTTCCAAACATGTAATGGAAATAGTTTTTGGCAATAAGTTTGCTCACTAAACACATTAAAACATCATGTTTTGATTTATAGTCTAGAATTATTTTGACCCAGTGGAATAGCAATGGTCATACTGATCCGAAGCTCTGACTGGTAGTTAATTTTGACTAACATAAGGTAAAAGGCAGGAAAACAATCATTATTTAATCAATGTAGCTTGATTAAAAGAAATGTGAGATTCCTTGGAAGTGAAAAGCATCAGCATCCTTAATCTATGTTGTAAAAGGAAGCTTTATTTATTTGTGGACAGTTGTAATAAATTTTTTTCACCCACACCTACAGACTTAAAAGAGAATTATGGAAAATAAGGAATTTGTGGCTACTTCTACTCAACCCCTAGAATAATAAGCCCATATGCACTTAACCACTGAGGTCAACATCCAAAGTGCGTGAGAAGAATTTTAGCAGAAAGCTTTTGAAAGAAGAATATTAATGTTTCCTCTCAAAAAAGCTGTCATTGATGTCTTTTAGGGAACTTGGAAGGAGAACTTGAAATCTAATAAGCTTGTGCTACTTTTTCTTGTTCTGTGGACATTAATGATTAAAACATGTTAAAATGACACAGAACCATAATACATGTTTATGTCCTAAATGTTCCGAATGAATTTTGACCTAGAAAGTTACACCTTCATTTGATTAACAGCAGAAAAGAAATTGATCTCAGTATTGCACCAACTTAGCCATCAAGAGATGCAGTTTCTAACTAATTCCTAGTCAATCATGTTCATTCTATAACTAGTATTGTGTCTGTGGATGAGCAGTTTCCTCCTTTGTGGACTGAGAATCTGAATCTGAGACTCTCTAAAAATTCTTTCTAGCTTTAATTTTCTGTGTTTCAAAAATAGCTTGCATCCTTGATCACTTTCTAATGGGCCAGACACTACTGTGATTATTTATACACAGTAGGTCCTTCAGTCCTCAGCAACAAAGGATCAGTTTCATCCTAGTTTTATAAAAGGAGAAATGATTCACTGTGAGGTCAATCTGAGGAGGAACAGAGTCAGAGCTGAACCTGAAAGGCCTATGAGCCTGACCCACTCTGGCACTGGGTGTTTCCCAACATTCCCTTCCTCCAGTTGCTCTAACATAATCTGAGCAGACGCTTGCATGTGCACTTCTTTTCATCTTTCCCCGACATCATTCCTAATCACCTAAGTTACTTATCTGTAAATTGCCTATAATTTGTCTTCATCTTTCTAGAACTGAAGAGATGAGACAATGCACCTTCCAGGTGCAGGTTCCTTTGGGACCCCTAAACAAGAAGATAAACTTCTTTCATGAATACCCTAAGAATTCTCCTACAGAAGAATAGATGATCTGTCTAAATGGTGTGGCCCAGAGGGCAGAAAAGTATAGAACTCAAAGATAGTCAGAGCCTTAGTGGAGATAACTGTTTGACAAGTGAAGGTGTTGGGAAACATAACCTAGGGGAAAAGATTAAGGAAACTGGAATTTGCTCATCTAAATATAACAAAACCCATAACTACTGGGAGATACTTCTCCATAGGATTCTCAGGTTTTTTACATGTCTTACAAGCAAGGTGCTAATTGACTTTTGTTCCATATTACCTTTATTAAAATGTTTATATAGCAAGCAGCCCAGAAGAGAGAGACAGGGTCCAACTCCAGAGCACAGTAGGAATGTTTATTGCTCATTATAAAAGATTTGGGTTCCCTAAGCTTAGGATTCCTCTTCTAAAATGGAATTCACTGTGTGATTATCATCTGGCACTTCTCATCATGTGGGAATTGATGTTTATACATGTAAATAAGTATAAATAAGTTGGCAATCTGGTTACCGCATTCGTTTTAAGTAGTAAAATTTATCATCTCTGATCCAGGAATCTCATGTTTTCTGCCAACTTACAACAATAACATTTTAGCTTTTTTTGTAAGTAGACTAAAAGTAAACTCTTCAAAACTATTGACATTAAGAGATTTGAAAACAAATTTCAATAAAAAAAAGAACTCTACATCTTCAAAGAGAGGCCAATGAACTTCATTCCTCCCTTCATGAGAACTCAAGTATATTGTCTTACAGTGTAGGAAGAAATGTGGATCCAGTCTTCTGGAATGTTTGCTGATGCTAGTATGGATTGCCTGTGGAATCTCCTATCCTAGAAGAGGGCAATACAGTTACCTATACTTGTGATTCAGGCCAGACCTAGACACATCTAAATTTAAAGGCAAAGGCAAGCACAAGTATGGCCTTCTTAACATGTACTATCCTAAAAAAGAACCCTCCATCATCCATGCACAGGCTCTTACCCTGGTTCTTTTTCCATATGAAATATCTACAACACATAAGTCTTTCTTCAATGTGTTGGCTTAAAGTTGGCCAACCCTAGCACAACATCTCCAGATTTCCATGACCCAGTGGGCCTGCTACATGGGGCATTGTTAAGAGGTGAATTCTCCCACTGTAGCTTTTGTCCTGCCTGGATTCACTGATGATAGATTCAGAAGATTTTTCAGAGTGAGAAACAGAAGTGCAAATCAACAGGACCCAGAAGCTTGGATGGCTTCTGTCTTCTTCACTTCATAATCTCTCTCTATTCTCCTCTCTTCTGTCCTCCCCAAAATGTCCTCCAAGGGATGACTTTAGTACTGTGTAGATAAGTGATTGGGTAGCTCTAATGATGCATAATTTCCCAGGTGCCAGCAGATGATTCAGAGGATAATAATGACAGCCTGGAGCTCTGAGAGCCACGGAAGGTCTTAAATGCTCACTTCCTTTCTAATCACAGGACTTTCAATGGCCACTTTACATCCATCCGTCCCAGTGAAGATTCAAAGCATTCACGTGAAACCTCCTATGCATATCTACCCTATTGGCACTACTTTAATTTTGTACAAATCTTTTCCTTTTTCAGAGTACTGTTATCTCATTTGATTCTAATGGCATTTCATAGTCAGGGTAAACATTAGTAAATTCATCTTACAGATAAAGAAATTGAAATTTATAGGGGTTAAATGTATCGCTTGGGGCCACAGGGTTGCTGTTATCCTTTAGATACAAGGTGCCTCCCCAAAATTCAGTGTAAGACAATGCAGGAACATTCAGAGGTGAAATGATTAGATTATGAGAGCTTTGACCTAATCATTGGATTAATCCTTTGATATGGATTAACTAGGTAGTAACTGTAGGCAGGTAGGGTATGGTTAGAGGAAGTAGGTCACTGGGGCCATGCCTTCAGGGTTTATATTTTATCCCTGGTAAGCATATAAGCATAGCGCTCTCTCTCTCTCTCTCTCTCTCTCTCTCTCTCTCTCTCTCTCTCTCTCTCTCTCTCTCTCTCTCTCTCTCTCTCTCTCTCTCTCTCTCTCTCCTAGTTATCATGTCCTGAGCTGCTTTCTTCTGCCACAGTGTTCCACCACAGGGCCCAGAGCTATGGAGTTAGCCAACTTTGGACTGAACCTCTGAAACCATGAGCCAAACTAAACATTTCCCCTCTAAGTTATTCTTATCAGGTATTTGGTCATAGCAATACAAAACTGACTAAAATAGTTGCAATTATGTGCAACTGCTGAAATTTAAACGCAGATTCTTAACTTTGGGTTCATGACCCTTTCTGTACATCCTCCAGGAGGAGGGTGCAGGCAGTATCCAAGGTGAAATGTTTCTATTTTGCAGAAAGAAAAGAATCAAGTGACTTGTCCAAGGTCACGTAGTGAGTGAGCTAGAGTGGGACCAGAACCAGAACCAAGGTCCCTTGAGTCTGTGGTCCTCACTCCTTTTCAATGACTTGGCCTTGCCAGAATGGATGAGAATTCATATTTGAGAAGAAAATTATCTCTGAGAGGCTGAGCACATGACTGAGTCCCCAGAGCCTGGACACAGCCCTTGCAGAAGGATTCATCTGTCCGTGGGCTCTCACAAAACAGATTCCTCTCTGGCTTCACTGTGATGATAGGACCACAGACTCTGGCAGACCAACTAGGATTTGAGTCCTGGCTGTGATATCTACTCTCCATGAGTGTTGGGACAAATGACATACCCATTCCTGGTCTTTGGTCCCCTCTTTTGTAAGATGGAATAATAATAATAATGACCATGTCACAGGGATATCATGAAGAAAAGCAATAAGATATGTAGAACATTAAATAAATCAAGCTACTAAATCAATCATGCAGTGAGGAGTTGGTAGATGGTCAGAGATTCCAGGGGAAAAGGAGAGGGAAGATAAATAAAATTGGTGACTCTGACAATAAGGCTTGCCCTAAGTGTCCTGAGCCACCTTAACCAGAGCATTCACTGAGAACAGGAATGGGAATACCATCGTCAGTTGTCTGGGAAGCCCTGGCTCCCGACTTACCAGCCAGAGCTGGCTTAGCTGCCAGGAAATTATATAGCTCTGGGAAGTGGCCATGAGTCAACCTGGTCTCTCCCCTGCCTCTGCCTGTGCCTCTAGGGTATGTCTCACATGGCAGCAGTACCCAGCACTGTCTGGCAGGTGCAGGACTCCAAACCTGCTCCAGTCTCCATCACAGGAAGAAAGCCACATTTTCTCTTGGTTGGGGCAATCAGCTGAGACCAGGAGAGATGGGAGGCAGGTAGATAAGCCTGCTCACCTGGGCTCGAGGCATTAAACATCCAACCATGTCAAAGAAGCCTGGGGGAGAATGTTTACAGACGCAGAAAATAGAGTCTTGATCCTTCTCCAACCACCCCACTCCTATATCTAATGCACCATTTCCACAGCATTTGTAGAAAAAAGGCAGTGAAAAATATTAGCTATTGGATCCTTTTGTTTAAATTTTTTTTAAAAAGTCTTACTTAAAACTGACAGGGACTTGTTATCTGTCTGCAAGAGGAGCCCAGGCCTTAGACAGGTTTCTTTGTCAGACATGTGACCAGATGGAGAGGAACTCTGCAGAATACTGCAGTCCCCAGATGACCTGAAAGACCTGGAGCAATCTACTTCAAACACGAGCTTTGGGCACAGGAGAAATACCGGTCAGAGGTCAAATGCCATGAACAGCACCATGGAAGTGGGTCATACCTTCTAGAGCAGAAAGGAGATTTGTGCTACTCCAGAGCATTTCAGCCTGACCACCCTCATACACTCGTTATACACCAGTCCCCAATCCCCAAAGCAGCCTCTCTCTCATGTGCTCCCCATCACTTTCTCTTAGTGGTTTCATTCAAGTCCCATCCGCCCCATGGGGTCCTCCCACAGCACTGTCCTGAGTCACCAGTATCCCTCATCCCAGGCACCCATCACCATCCATTCAGGACTCTATGTCATTCCTCTACGGGGCTCTTTACTCATAAAGGTCAGAGCTAGAGAGAACTTTAGGGAAAAAATTGCTCTACTTTCTTCATTTTCTAGACAGAGACATGGAGACCCAGAGAGATGCAGTGACTTGCTCAAGCTTACCCACCTATGGTTGGAGAATTGGACCAAGAAGGCAAGCGTCCTGAATACAGAGAAACTCAGTGTTCTTCCTAGCACAACCCCACCTCCCCTGGGAAGGCCTCCTTCAGAAGCTGAAAAGGGGGACACACTTCCCCCAAGTCTGGTCCTTTTTGCCTTGACCTTAAAGGAAGAGAAAAATAAAGTGGAGTTGATGTTCACCCACCTACTTCTCTGAAAGGCAAGTCTAAGAGAACAAAAAACTCTCTTTAAAGTAGGCAGTTCAACCCCTCTGGGCCACATGAGCCATTAGAAATAGCAGCTGATCTCCCACATTCTAAAAATCTTGCAGAGAAATCAGACAGGATCTAAAAGAAGTCACTCATCTGTATAAATAGAGGACAACAAAGTCAAGTTGGGGAGGGTTGGTTAACAGAAATCCTTCCGGCTCTCAAGTTCCCTGATTCCAGGATTCTTGGATTGGAGATGATTTGGCCTGGAGAACATAAGGCAGAGGGAAGAAAGACTTTCATAATGGACTTTCAGTTTTAAAAGGTATATAGATAGAGAGGACCAGAAAAAGATGAATGAAGAAAAAATAGGCTCCTGTTACATAAGGAAGATTCAGATCAGACATCCCTGAGAACCCCTAAACTGTGAAAACATGAGGCAGGAAATCAAGAAAGAGTCCAAGGCAGAGAAATCCAATGTATTGACCTTGGGAGCTTTCTTTCAACCCTGGAGATAAGTGCAGCTTAGAACTTTATTCCATCATGGACCCATTAAATTATGACTTTACTGTGAGTGAGCAGTCCATAACAATAAGATCCAGGTTGCCCACAGAAATCCAGGCCCCCTGCAGTGGTCTATTTCCTGCTTCGTGGGGTCAGTCTGTACAGCAGAGCTAAGGGACAAGGTCATGGTGAGGGTCAGAGAATGTTCCAGCAACCAAGTTCTCCCTTTTGTTCTTTTCTCTCCTCTTCTCTCTTTCAGTGTCCATGCTAATGAAAATAAGCCTGCACAGCTTCTTCTGCAGCCCAAGAATTCGTTCAGAGCAATTTGAAGCCAATTGAATGAACAGGAATAAACGAGCCGATATTGCAGTTTATGGCTGGCTGCTCCAAGACCCCAGGCAGTGATTAGAGGCCCTCGGTCCTTTTTATGCCCACAGCAAGAAGACGGGTGAAATCTGGTCCAGTTAAGAGCTCCAAACAGGAGGTGCGTTGGTGAGGAATAAGATGGGTAATTATAGTCTGTGCTAATACTAGGGCGGTGGCTTTGCTACCTGGACCTGAGAAATCATTAAGTGATTGAGTAAAAGATTGAAACAGTGGGAGGTGGTGATTGCTTTGTTAGGCCTATGGACAGACAGGAATGAAGAGTCCCCATGGGAGGGAAAGACAATTGGTACTTCTGGTCAACCCTGACTGATGATGGACTTTGTCCCGACACTGATTCACTCTCCCTAAGCAGCAGGAAAGATAAAGTGTGACACACAGGCACACGCACACACACATTTTCCTGAAATGTCACTTGCTCTCTGTTCCCCTTCCTCCTCCACTACCACTGCTGGGAAGCAGTTGGTGACCCTAGGGCCTCTTTGGAGTTGTGCACATTCTCCTTTGCCCAGGACAGAGAGAAGGGACAGTTTTGCATTGCTCTTTCTATGATGTGTCACCAGCTCGTCCTTGTCACCAAGGATATCAGTTTCCAAGATGACTGTCCAGGATTCTGGGAACATAAGTGGCCTTGGAATGAGGTTTTTTCCTCAGTCAGGTTAATAGCTCCCTTTGAGAGGTGGAATCCACAGTCTTGAACTCAGAACTAGAGAAAGAGTTGTATAGTTATGGTTGACCTTGACTGAGCATGTAAACTTCAGTGAAACATTTCAGGAAGAGGCCCTTGGGATCAGTACAAAAAGAAGAAATGCCATCTTTATCAGGACACCCTATATCCTTAGGCATTTTGTTCCCTTCCACTATTCTGAGAATAAAATCAAAGATAATGTTTTCTCTAAAACTCCCACCACATACATACTTTGTTCTGCTTTGTAGCAGTTGCATTGAGGCTATAAAAATGAATAAGGTTTAGTTTCCTGAACTCAAGAAACTAAAGACTTCTCATGGAGACAGATAAGTAAACATCATTTCTATCTATACCCCAGAAAATCCCATGTTGGAAGTGGGTACAGGGTGTTACGGGAACACAGAAGAATGGCACCTAATCCAGCCACAGGCTTGATGTGAGTGTTCCCAAAAGACAAGGAGCTGCAATGAGCCAAAAAGAAGAGAGGAGACTGGGCTGGTTGCTCTGGCAGAGAAAACTGCACCAGCAAAAGCATGAGGTGGGAAACTGCAAGGTTCATTTGGGGGAAGAACAATGAAAACATAGGAACGTGTGCAGATGGACAGGCAACAGGAGATCACAGCAGACGTTTTCAGTAAATAGGAAGAGCCACTGAAAGGTTTCAAACTGTGGGCCAGGGATAGGGGAAGAGGTGGGTATAGCAAAATTTCAATTTTTGGACAATAGATTTGAAGAAGTCTTGGGGCAAGGAGACCAGTTAGGAAGCTATGGCAAAAGTACAGTCAGAGGAGGTATGATGAGATCTCCCTAGGGCTGACTTTAGGATAGAGAGAAGGGGAAGGAGTTGGGGAATCCTCAGGAGAGTGAGTGGGTGCTTGATTGGATATGGAGCATGATAAATGCACAGGAGCAAAAATGGCTATCACACTCCTGGCCTGGATGAGACTGGTTGGGCCTGACCAGGAGGAAGACAAGGCTTGGGAGAAGGGCTGGTTCCATTTGACAGGGGAAGCCCAAGGGCTGGGGGATATCCTATTGGAGAAATTCTCAAGAAATGTTAAGTCCCAGATCCCTGTGGCTGTGCAGCTCAA
This sequence comes from Sciurus vulgaris, assembly GCF_902686455.1. Lineage (NCBI taxonomy): Eukaryota > Metazoa > Chordata > Mammalia > Rodentia > Sciuridae > Sciurus > Sciurus vulgaris. Next base: position 22,027,349 of record NC_136468.1, on the reverse strand, counting down.
TGGCTTAGGAAGGCTTTCAGCCCCTGGGCTTCAGTTTCCCTGTATGTAAACTGGAATACTCACTCTCCTCAACTCACCTTCTGCAAATAGATTGTGGAGACCAAATATGAAAATGTATTTCAAGCACTTTAGAAATAAAGCTGCTATATAAATACAATGGATTTAAAGTCTCTGCACTGAGCATTCCCTGGTTTCCTATTGCTACAAAATAATTTAAGATCCTGAACTCATTTTTGTGATTGGTCTGCTCTTCATAAGTTTTAATATGTGTTTGAAAGATATGCAAGTTCAAAAGTGCCATGTGTTTGGTTTTTACTCACCTTCAGTGCTGTGTTGGGGAAGGGATGTATATGGTACAGCATATATGTACCTTGGAGGGACCTGGGAGACCTCTTGGTTCAATGTCTTCACTTTACAGATGAGGACAGCATGGACACAGAGAGGAAAGGATATACTGGAAGAGCATGGGCACCTAGTGTCCAGGTAGGTCCTGCATGCGGATCCTCTGACCTTTACTGCAGCCCTCCCCGCCCAGCAGGGTCAGTGTCACATGCAATGCCAGACTCAAGGCCCTCCCACCTCAGCCCACTGGGCCTCCTGTGAGCCTCTGTTCTTCTGCAGGAAGAAAGAGCTAGCTGGAAAAATGGTTGCAACACCCTCTGAAGTTCCAAAGAATTAAATATATATAAATATAGATATGGCCCAGACTAATGAGTCTCTTCCTCTTCGTTTCAGGGCCGAACATTTTCTAGATTTAAATAATGTAAGACTGAATATGGATGGGATCAGTGACCGAGAGCGGCAGAGTGGAGATGTGGAACTGTGAATAAATTATGGCACTTGAGCCAGAGTGGGGTGCAAAAGGGAACCGGAGAAGCACAAAAGATAAATGAGACTTCAGATGGGAAGGATGGGGATAGGAAGATGAGGCTGATCTGGGAATGGGCAGAGCTCACAGCCACAACGACAGCTCAGGCCAGGACAGGAGGGCCAGAGAGCATAAATCCAGGTGGGTGAAGAGACGAGGTGTATCCAAGACCCTCAGGCCCCCAAGGCCTAGACACCATGCAAGAGTATGTGTGGACCCTTCAATCTTCTACATAGACCTCACCCACATGAAACCTAGCTCCTGGGAGATGATTCTCCCACAAGGAATTGCAAAGTGAGATGTGGAAGTAGAATACATCAAGAGCCACATGCACACTTGTGTTTTAAAGAATCTAAGGTGTTCTTCCATGGAAAGATTGGTTTAAGTTCATTTAGAACATTTCCCAAAGCTGCCCGATCACAGAAGCCCTCTGCTCAGCGTCACCTTAGGAGACAGTTGGAAACCATTTCCTGACGCTTTGTCCTATCTCCAAGTGGCCTCCCCTCCTGAAAGGACACCATGTTTGCTTCCCACGTGATGATTCTGAGTTCTGGGACTCTAGGGTCCTTAGTAAGTATTTTTCACAGTTCAGCAAATTTTGTCAAAGCTTAGTCCACCCCAATCACCCAAGCGAAAACCTCATCTTCTAAGGATGCAGATCAGAATCCAATTTAATCCAATATAACAAAGTACACCTTGAACACTAAGTAGTCACAATGGAGTGAAGACAAAGACAAGCAGTCTCTGATATGAGCACAACCTAGGGATAGAGGCAAGGCCACAATCAAAACTGGTAGATACAGCACATGCCATGTTCAAGCATATGCCAAAACTGGGGTCCAGGGCTGAGTTCAGAGAAGGGAAGAATCTGTTGAGAGTCTCCTTTTTTTATTTAGTCAAATATACATAAAATAAAATTTACAATCTTACCCTTCTTAAGAGTGAAGTTCAGGGCTATTGAATATGTCCACAGTGCTGTGTAACTGTCATCCCCATAGCTCTTGAAGTTCCTGTTAAATAACAACTTCCTGTTGCCCTCCCCTCAGTACCTGGAAACCACTATTTTACTTTCTGTCTCTGGATTTAACTACTGTAGTTCCCTCATATTAGTGGGATTATACAGTATTCATCCTTTTTTGACAGGGGACAGTCAAGCCCAGGGACACACAGAGGAACCATATTTCACTCAACGTGTCTCAAGATTTATCCATTTTGTAACATGTCAGAACTTCCCTCCTTTTTAAGACCGAATAATACTCCACTATCTGCATATAGTGCAATTTGTTTAACCAAGTAGCTTTCTTACAGAAGGTGGGAGGTAAGCGTTCAAGGACAGAGGAAGGAGGGAGTCGATCCAGGTGTGAGAGTCAATGTGGAGAGTGGGAAAGTCTGAAGGCTAAATGCAGGTTCCATGTCGGCCATCTGGGGAAGAGCTGATTGGTGGTGCTGCTTGTGCTCAGATATGAGAAGAAGTCCATGGGATTCTCAACTGGTGGTGACTAACGAGGTGCCAGAGGCTACCTGACCAGGGGACCATGGCCTGGCAAGGATACCCAGCCCACTGGATTGCTAAAAAAAAAAAAAAAAAAAAAAAAGACCCAACTATTTACAGATGGATGAAAGGACCTTCCTCTTGTCCTAGCCGTCTCTGATTGGAAGGTAGGTTCTAGAAGAGGAATTGCTCAATCGAGAGCAATCATGACACCTTTTTAAGGGAAAATAGAGTGACCTGGTATCCAGGACAATTCCCTGCACATGAAATGGCTTCTGGAGACCGTCTGCTGCAAGAAGTCGCCCTGCTGCTTAACACAGCACCCCGACCACCCAGGCCCAGCTTCTCTCCCACAGGTCGCACCCCCAGGGAGGTCCTGGGACTCTGGCACATCACAGCAGCCTGCATGCTAAAGGCATTTAAAATGCAAGTTAAACACTACCCCTGCAAGGCCCTCCCCACCAACCCCAGCCAAGTGACCCCATGGACTGTCCCCTCTTCCCTCCGGGGAGCTCAGCTCCAGGACGGTGGGCCTGTCTCCTCTCTCACTTCCCCTCTTCACTGAACAATGGCCCTCTCATTAGTCGGCCACCTTCCCTGTCCACAGGCCTTTATTACAGTAACTATGGAATCAGTCACTGCACTTTCCAACAAGTAGGAAAAGAGCAATTAGGGGCTTTTGTCTCTGCCTTGCGGCCTCACTGACATCATCCTCCATTCTCCCATGTGCAGGACTCATCATTAACCCCCTTCTCTCCCTGCTGCCTCCTGTCAGGAAGTCAAGCCCAGGGACACACAGAGGAACAGTATAACGAGTTGCAGCCCCCATGTCTGGAAAGGCCAGGGCCTTGGGGACACTGGGAAAAGGAAGAAATATACTGGGCAGCCCAGAAGCTACAAAGAGACCCAGATAATCACTGAGGTCACTGGGGCAGCTCACAACCCTGTGTTGGCCAGTCCTGACTCCAGCAGCTGTCCCTCGCCTAATTTCTAGCTCAGTGGAGGAGACTACAGGCTGATTATTTTGGCTTTTCTACAGCACCAAGATAATCCCCAGATCTTAGAAGATGTTGCAAAGCCTTTCTTGAGAGCCTACTGTGTGCTATTCAATAGGATAGGGCAGAACCCAGGCCCTGTCCTCAGGAAACCTCAGACAGATGTTGAACTGGCCAGCACAAGCATGCTAGGACCCTCTACAGAGGGGCCCCAAATCCACTATCAAGCATAAGAAATTGCTTCTTGCAAAAGGTAACACTTGGTTAAAGCCAGAAAGATGGACAGTAGTTCACTCTAGGAAATGGGTGGTGGGGTGATGTATAAAATTGCCCTAGCATGGGCAAGAAGATGGCTTATCTGAAGAACTCCAGGGCCATGTGGCTGAAATGTAGCAGATAAAGCCAAAAATGAAGGCACAGAGGCTGTAACGCCAAACCTGCCCTTCCACCCCACAGACACCAAAGGAGAAACTCCTGTAGGAAACCCTGGGAGACTATCATCCAGCTTCTGCCAAAACACTCCCAGTAAAAGCACACTACATCCATTTATGTAGAGCTACAGTTGTTAGAAACAACGTCCTTAAATTCAGGTGAAATCTGTGTCAGGTGGTAAATAGGAAAGAGCATGGAATTTTGAACTCAGGCAGATGTGATTCAGATCCTAGCTCAGCTGCTTGCCCTCTCTATGAACTGCCCACATTGTACTAACCTCTCTGAGCCTTTGTTTCCTCATCTGAAATGGAGAAATAATATCTACTTCTGTCAGGAGGGCTAACTGAAAGAAGAAGAATACAGTGTCTAGCCCAAATATCAGTCACCTTTTCTTAGCCATTGGTCCTCATTCTCCTTCTGAAATTTATAGCATTTGTTAGAAGATATAACACTTCCTATTTATGAAGCTTCTCCCCAACTCATTATTACTAGATCATATCACATGATTTCCAAGCTCTTTACCCCATGTTTGCAGATCCCAGGATAATTCCATCCCTAAATGTCAGCTACATGAAGGCAGCGTTCAAATGCCTTCCCGCTAATACCCAGCACGATGCCTCGCACACAGTAAGCAATCGACATACACTTGGTGAATGAATGACTACAGTCTGGATGTGATGCTTTTATTAATGCAACCTATGATATTCTTCATTTATAAACCACCTGTCATTGTCTTGACTCATGTCAGTCTAATAGATGAGAACCCCAGGACTTTCATCCATGAGCTGTTATTGTCTGAAGCCTCTCTCATCCTGTCCTCACTCAGTTAGTTTTTAAACTAAAGAAGGACTTTGATTTATACCTTCTACATTTTATCTTGTTAGTTTCAGTTCATTGTTCTGGCCTGCCCAGACCTTTTTTTGAATCTTCACTCTGTCATCCAACTTATTAGCTTTCCCATCTCGCTTTGCTTCATCTATCAATTTGCTAAGCATGCCTCCTACGTCTCCATGTATCAGAGGATAAAATGTCAAAAAAGACAGACATATTGTATGGTTCTTTAGGGAAATGGACAAGCCTCCTGTGACCCAGCACTATGGACTTTCTGATTGACACGAATTCATTCATCAACATATCTTGGGGACAATTGTTCAATCAGCAAGGAAGCCACCATTCAACCCACAACAATATACAAATCCTTTCCTCAAACAAAACCTTTCCTATATTAACAGTGGCTACTAAGTGTCAAGCCTACTGTTATGTTTAATTTGAATTGTCAACTTGATTGGATTAAGAGATGCTAAAGATTAAGAGGTTCAGGGTGTGTCAATGAGGGTGTGTCTAGGAATGATTGGCATGTGGGGTAGCTCACTGAAGTGGAGACTCTCCCTAAATGTGAACAGCACTGTCCAATAGGATAGTGCCTCGGATGGAATAAAAGTTGGAAGAACAAGGAAGCAGCAGCAGATGCAAGCTCCACTCCTCTTGAACGGGTTCTTGATTGCTGCTGCCCTCACCTGAGGACATCAGACTCTCACTCCTTCACTTTTACCAAGTGGACTCTGCCAGTGATTCTCCAGGGAGTTTCCAGAAGCCTTCAGTCTAGGGCTGGGGTAGCACCATTGATCCCTCTTGTTCTGAGGCTTCAGCCTCTTGAATTGCACAGCTACTGGTCCCTCCATCTCTCCAGCCTGCAGACAGCCATTGTGGACTATCCAGTTTCTGGCTGAGTAAGCCAATCCAACGAATCTCCTTCTTATAATCACACCTCCTGGTGGTTCTGTTCCTCTAGAGAACCCTGACTCACACACCTACTATGCACTATTTCATTTAACTCCCCCCAACACCACAAGGCCAAGGGAGCCTGGAGGAAGGTAGTGGGCAAGCAAACCAGTCTGCCTGGGTTTTAGCTCTGAGTCTGCCCCCTGCTGGCTGGGCAACTTCAGACAATGAATTGTCAGAGTGGGCCATTTGCTACAACAAATTACTTCAAAATCTAAGTGATAGAATACTGTAAAGGTTTATTTCTTGCTTGTGTCCAGTCCAATGCCATGACAGTGGCCTTCCACAGGATGGTTTGAGGACTAACCTTTCTTATATCTAGTGGCTTCTTTTCAGAGCTTCCACTGGGTCTATTCTATTAAGCCAAAGTACAGGAGGATAGGAATTTCCAAGGTGAGTACAGTTCTGATGTGTCACTCTGTCAACAATCCAGTAGCCAGAACTAGTCATAGGAACAATCCTGAAGCACTAGAGGCTGGGAAATGTAGAGCATGTGGGTTAATGAATGCTGTCATCTCTGTTTCAGGTGCAAAGAGCCCGCCCCTCTTACTCATGTATGCCACTGACATGACCATAGTCCTTGCTCCACATGTCTGTCTTAGTTGGAGATCTCCAGACAAAGAGAACCAATAGGAGAAAGAAAGGAAAGGAGAAAAGAGATTTTCTTTAAGAAATTGACTCCCAAGGGCCAGGCGTGGTGGTGCATGCCTGTAATCCCAGTGGCTCAGGAGGCTGAGGCAAGAGGATTGCAAGTTCAAAGCCAGCCTCAGCAACTTAGCAAGGCACTAAGCAACTCAGTGAGACCCTGTCTCTAAATAAAATACAAAATAGGGCTGCGGATGTGGCTCAGTGGTTGAGTGAACCTGAGTTCAATCCCTGTACCAAAAAAAGAAGAAGGAGGAGGAAGAGGAGGAGGAGGAGGAGGAGGAGGAGGAGGAGGAGAAGTTGTCTTACATGACAGTAGTGTCTCTATATTGGAAATCTGCAGGGCAGACTGGAAGTTACAGCAGGAGTTCATGGTGCAGATTTGTGTCCAAGGGCAGTGTGGAGGCAGAAGTCTTCCCTATTGGAGGAGCTGCATCCTTTCTCTTAATGCCTTCAACTGATTGAATGAGGTCAACCCACATCACATAGGGTAATCTGCTTTCCTCAAAGTATATCACAATGAATCCCATTTATATATGTAATTATATACATAAATTATAATAAAACTAATAGTAATGAAGGAAGATTGATAGAGGAGAGCAAAAAGGAAAGGAAAGAAAGGGAAGGTATTATAGAATGAAACCAATCAAATCACATGTATGTATTAGTACAGCATAATGAATCCCACTATTATGAATAATTTTAATGCATCAATTTTTTAAAAAAAGAGTTTAGAAAATGTTGATACTAATACTTATTTTTGAGATTAGACCTGGTAAAAGGCCTGGAAATTTTAATTATGCCAAATAATTTCAAGTTTTTTATTACATCAAGTTCCATAGGAAAATACAAAGCCTACATAATAATAACTCAAAAATTTTCCATTAAATTAGGTCAATTTCTAGAAAAACATGAGACATGATTTTAGAAATTTGGGATGATAAGTAAACTATGCATTTTAATTGGCAAAGAAATATTTTCATTAGAGAAGTGTTTTCAAAGAATGTTAATTTTTATAGTTACTATGAAATAGACTTGATATTATAGGGAATTGCACAAAGAGAAAAAATAGAGATATTATTGAAAATTAGTTACTCTATGTAAGTATAAAGATATTTGCAATGAATAGAATTATACTTACTAAAAATTTCCAGATGTGGATGTATTGTATATGTAATATAAGTTGATATTGTGAGAATTTTTATACTCTTTCTGAAAAAAAAAGTTAATCACATCTTTAAAAGATACTTCTACAGCCACATCTAAACTGTTGTTTGAACAAACAAGAGAGCACCACGAACTCACCAAGTTGATACACAAAATTACTATCACAATGCCTGAAAACTATACAACTCCAAATAGACAAGATTCTGACACATAATACTCAATAAATACTTGCAATTATTATTGTCCCATTTTACAGATGAAGAAACTAGGGCTGAAACAAGTAAAGGAACTTGCCCAAAACCACTACTGCCAGATGTGTCAGTTCCTCTCCACTCCCCCACAGGGCTCCTCAAGACCAATTAGTTCTGAGGGCCTGCAGGCAGATGGTAGGACAGAGCAGCAGACTGTGGGACAAGCTAGTCCGATGACAGGCTCTGTGCAGGCAGAGTGGCCACCATTGAGTACGTTGTGTGTACTCTGAAATACTTGTCAACTAAAACGTAAGTGTACCTATAAAATAATAAATAAGATACCAGAGATAGAACTGGCTCCTCACCAGAAGAGATGCCAGGGTAATGGGTTTTCTTTCCTGTGATCCTTTATGTCCCCATGTTCACCAGCATTGGTCTAAGTTAGAGTGAGATGGTCCAAAAGATTCTTGGTGGGAAGACCACCTGCTCAGAGCTCCTCTCTGCTGCATGAGGAAGGGCTTCCTTCCAACACTGGCCAAGACTCATCTGGTCAGAGGATGCAAAGGTGAGTCTGAGACCCCAGATGCAGCTCCCAGGCTGGTAACAAAGAAGCCTGAAGAACTAGGCTGACAGTGGCCTACAGGCTCATAGACGACAGCAAGGAAGGGTGACTCCCTGCCAGGGAGTAACTGAAACTGACCAGAAGGACAGACAGCAGAGAATGCCCATGATTGGAGACTGAGGCAGATGCTATTTCCTGTCCTCTGCTGTTCCGTGAAGCCCTTGGGCTGGCCCATTGAGCCCTTACCCAAGCTGAGCCATTAGCACCATCTCTAGATACTTCCTCCAGCTGAAGAGAGTCCTGGTCTAGACATTAAAAGCCTCACATATGGTCATAAAGCCATCGATGACTCTGAGGAAATTCTGACCCATGTTGAGCCCCAGGTTTTCCCTCAGCAACACGAGTCTCATTTCCACAAGTCCAGCCAGCTGCACGCAACGCTGTTTCAATGTGGCTTTGGAAACCACAAAGCAACAGCCAGTGTGCATTATCATTGGCATTACTATTTTCAGAAAAGAGACTCAAGGCAGCCCCGTCCAGTGGACCTCTCTCTCCCCATTCCAGCTGGTGCAGACCTTGGCTGAGTTGCACACAGACACCAGTTCCGCAGCATTTCTGCCCATGGCCATGGCTTCTCAGCCTGTGAATGCTGATCGCATCTGGCTCCATCGGGATCACCAGGCATTGCAGCCAAATGAAAGGAATTTGAGCAACAAAGCTTCAGTTTATGCATGCTATGTAGGCCAAATGATGGCTCTCCTCAAAGATGTCCACTCACTAAACCCCAGAACCTGTGACGATGTCACCTATGTGGCAAAAGGGCCTTCACAGATGCAAAGCCTTTGAAATGGGGAGAGAATACTTGATTATCCAGGTAGATTTAATCTACCCATTTGAATCCTTAAAAAATGGGAAGCTTTCCCAGCCACAGCCAGGGGAGACATGACTATAGGAGAGTCGGAGAGATGGGGCAATGCTGGCTGCAAAAATAGAGGAAGGAGCCAAGTGCCAAGCACTGAGGGCCACCTCCAGAAGCTGAGAAGGCAGAGAAGCCACTCTCCCCTACCGCCTCCAGAAAGGAATGCAGCCCTGTCCTCATCTTGACCTTCACCTGGTGAGCCCCACATGAGACTTCAGACTCAAAAGCTCAAAGATAATAAGTCAGTGCTGTTTTAAGCCACTAAGTGTGTGGCAATTTGTTACAGCAGCCATTGAAGATTCATTCACCTGCCAAGAAGAGAGAATGGACAAAATAGACACATGGGACCTTGAACAAAGATGGAGATGTGAACATAAAATGAGAGACCCCAGACAAGTCCCAGACCGACTCTTCCTTCTTTCATCCTCTGAAGCAATTACTGTCCAGGCCTGAGGAGCTCGTGAAGGGCCAGTGGGAGTGGGGTGCGATGTGAGAGTTATTTCTGGGCTTGAAGTGAGTCTCCACAGCCACACCTGCCTGGCCCTACCTTCACGATCCCGATGGGATTCCAGGTTTTGTGTGTGTATGAAATAGCCAGAAGACCATCGATGCCCTCACACCCAGCCCCCTTCTAAGAATGGAGAACAACCCTCTGCCTCCTCGTTCCTCTCTCCTCCAGCAGGCATCTTCCAAGGGATAGTCCATCACTCTCCCTGGCGCCTCCTTCCCACCCCAGCAAGAGCCAGCAGCCACTCATTCTCAGCTCCTAGTCATCTCTTCAGAGCGATGAACGCCATCGTTAGAAGGCTTTCATTATCAGTGGCTTGCACGCAGCTGATGTTGATTTGATAGAATCCAATTTAGCATCCCACTCTGGGCTCTGCTCCATAAGCATTTGGGTTTAGCATGTACAGGCAGTTTGATGCTGTCTTGATGGCCTTTTAAGCGGCTGAGAAAATTGCTGGCATGGCAATTTGGTGGTAGGCAGGCTCCTGAGGGGTGGGGCTGGAGGAATGGGAGAAGGAGCAAGAGACCACAGGGAAATTTCAGCCCCTATCTGTAAAATCATACATTAAAGTGGAAAGAGAATAGACACCCGAGGGTATCAGGCTGGGGGGCCAAGGGACTCCATGCAGTGAAACCATGCTGCCTGCTGCTGATGGGCCCAGCACTACCCCCACACCAAGTCAAAGTACCTGCAAAGGGCACATCTCTGTTCACAAAACCCTTTTCTACATTATCTGTCAGTTCCTTGCAGAATGGGAGAAGTTTCTAGAAGGCAGTGATGTGCTGGTAGATGTTTAAGCCCTGGATCTGTAAGTTAAAAAGCCCTGAGTTGTAGCATTTGCCCATTAACCTGGTGTAAATATTCCCACTTTGTCAACTTTAAGCCACCAATGAGTTGTCACCAAGTGCAGACTTGGAAAGAGGCGTCCTTGGTGAGTTGTATGGATTTGAGTGAGCTTCACCACACCAGCACTACAAGGCAATGATGATATTCTGAATTTGAGCCCATTTTACAATTGAAGAAACTGAGTCTCAGAATAGCTCTAATTCAGTCACAAGCTAAGTGCTAAAGCCTTCCCCCAACCATGGGCCATGGATGCCAAGGCTACTATGGCTCCTTCAAGTGGATGGACACGTTGCCTGAGATCTAATAGAGTCCAGCCTGGGCCAGAGCAGGAACCTAGTAGGCAGGCAGCCCTGCCCTTTCCCTGCCCTGCCCACACTTCTCATTAGAATGCGCGTGTTCACCGGGGGTAGCAAACGAGGCATGGGTGTCGGGCTGAGGACAGGGCCAGCTGCCTCTAGAAGACAGCTCTCCTCTGCAGTGCAACCTGTGTCACTTCAGGAGCTGGGTGGCTCTGAAGCCTGGCTCTCTCTTTGCCATCCCACCTGGCCTTGCCTTTCTCTGTCTAGTCAGAGACCTCAGAGAACTACTGGCTTGGAATCTTCCTCCTCCTCAGATGCATGTGTGTGCCACAGTCTCTACCTCTGTCTCTCCTCTGTGTTCTAGGCCTTTCACCCCAGAGGCCTTTGACGGAATGCAGCAGAAGCCCAGGGTCCTATGTCACATCCCTGGACCCACTACTCATTTCAGTCACAGCTGCAGTGCAAAGTCACCCCATGCAGACAGTGTCTATGTGGGAATGCAGGCCAGCTCACCTTCTTTTGAACCCAGCAACTCTCTGTCACCGTGGCTTTGACCTGCTCAAAGCAACAGCAGGAGCACAGAGGAGCTCACCCCTCCAGGGACAACTCTCAACCAACAGGGGCAGGGGCTGGTAGGAAAATGCCCCATCCTCCTGTCTCCAGGCAGACCCTTCTGGGGGGTCTTCACTAAGCTGCTCAAGAAGCCCTAGCAGTGCAGAGATTCTACAGCTTTCCTTTTCTCTGCTGCCTCCTCCTGCCTCCTGGGTCACTACCAAATAAACCACCTGCACCCAAGACCTTGTCTCTGGCTTTATTTGTAGATATAATGCAAACCCTCAAGATTGTACCATTAATATTCCCATTTTACAGATGAGGAAACTGAGGTTGCATCTCTGCCAGACTTCAGTTAAACAGACCCATGAGTGACAGCCTACCCTCACAGACTGCCCATAAAGATGTTGGTTCCTGGGGTTGCAACCATAGCCCATGTTCACTGAGATGGCAGGGCAGCCCCATGCCTGGGGGCTGGAATAGCATGCAGATCAAGAAGAGCTGTCTTGGCCATAAAGAGCTCCCCACGAGTAATAGGTAGCTCTCTCTGCGAGTTCTTGACCTCTTTTCTTTGAAAAGAACCCCTCTTAAGGCATGACCTAATTTTTGTTTTGCTTTTTTTTAATATGTGTGTACACACAAACACAACATACACAGAGGTGTAGACAAGACGTGCATGCCTCATCCAAAGCTCTGAAAATTTTGAGTGCTGATATCATGCTCAAAATGTTTTGGATTTTGGAGCATCTTGGATTTCAGATTTTCAGATTAAGGAAGATCAACTGGCAATTGAGCTTCATATACGTGAAATTGTAATGTGTTGCTTAATGCAGATGGGATGCATTCTGAGAAATGTGTCATTAGGTGACTCCAACATCATGCAAACATCACAGAGTGCACTCACAAGATAGAAACAGCTTCTCATCACTAAGGGATAAGAAGTTTTCAGTTCAGTTATGATCTTTTTTAAAAATATTTTTTAGTTGTCAATGGACTTTATTTTACTTATTTATATGAGGTGCTGAGAATCAAACCCAGTGCCTCACACATGATAGGTAAGCACTCTACCACTGAGTCAAGACCCCGGCCCCAGTTATAATCTTATGGGACTGCTGTGATATAGGTGGTCTGCAGTTGACCAAAACATCATTATATACATGTGGCTGTTCTCTAAATTCCAAAAAACTGAAATCTGAAGTACTTTTGGCTCCAAGCATTTTGGATAAGGGATAATCAACCTGTATATGTCTATAAATATATATTACATATATATCTTGCTCTTATATAATATATATTGCTCATATATATCATATATGTCATATATATGTGTGTGTGTGTGTGTGTGTGTGTGTGTGTGTGTGTTAATAAATATATATAGTTAAAAGGGCAGAAAGAAACTCACCAAGATGTTAATAATAGTTATTCCTGGATAATAGCAGATGATATTTCTATTTTGTGTATATTTTTCTGTCTTTTAAATTTTTTTCCACCATGAGATATTATCATGGTAAGATGAAAAAGTATTGTTTTTTTCGAAAAAGAAAGATCGAATCTCAGGGAATTCACCATTACCCCAAGATACTGGGTAAGTCAGCAGGGCGTTCAGCACACAGAAGCTCCGCCCTGGCAGTCAGCTCCGCCCTGCAGTCAGCTCTGATCACCTCCTAGGGACAGAGGGTGAACAGGGCCGAGAGAAGATGGAACAGGGGAAAGTGGGGAAAAGGAAGATTTAAAAGTCAGACACTGTGCCCTCCCCAGGGGACACTGGTGTGTTGGGGTGAGGAAGGGGGCTGGGAGAAGAGAGATGGGGACCCTGGGTACATGGCAGGAACAGGGAGCACAGGCTGCACGACAGTGACAGTGATTGAGATGGAAAAGGCCTCCGGTCTGGATAAGATGCCTAGAAAGAGCTCTGGAGGGAAGGGGCAGGACCTTAGCCTTCACAAAGCCACAGTAAACTAGGTGACATTCATCACCATCCGCCGGGGGCGGGGCGCATCGCGCTGCAGTGCCCAGAAAAGGAGCGTTTGTTCCGAGGTCACCAGCTCCCCTTCGCTCATTCATGCCACAAGTGTGGACTGAGCACTCCTATTCCAGACACTGCTTCAACTCGACAAGTCCCAGGACTGTTGGCCTTACTTCCTGTGTCCCCACCTGTCAGCACGCTCACTGGTAGACATCCAATAAACAGAACGGAGAGCAAATCCAACCAGCATCCCCCACAGAGGGAAGAGGCTATTGGTCTGGGTGGAAAGAAAAGGGGTCAGAAGACCTAAATCTTTTCGGTGCTTCCTTCCAGCAACCCACCTCATGACCTTTGGCAAAGGTCAGCTATTTACTTAGTGATTCAGTCTCCCCAAAAGAGTTTATTCTAGAAGAAAATCCAGAAAAGAAATACACATCATCCATGATATATACCTCTACTACATCTAACAATGCTATCTACTATTCCTTGGGATAGAGGGCTGGCATAAATAGTGAGCATGAGTTAATTTTGTCCTCAACTGCTAGAGAATGTCTAGGGGGTCACCCAGGCGGTCCATGAGCAATAAGACTCCTAAGATCAAGGCAGTCTTGGGGCTGGGTGTGGGTCTTTGTGCTTCTCTTCAATGGTCTCTCCCCTGGGACCTTGTGGTCTTAATGGAGACTGCATTAGCTAATCTGGTGATTCAATTAGTTCTAAATGCTCCTGGCCTGAGAAGGAGGGAAGGCAAGGTGGGGATCCGCTGACTCCTATTTGCCGGAAAGGGTTTCCCAAGACAATGGAGATGCAATTTGAATTCCCAAGCCCCCCACTTCCTTCTCCATTCAAGAGTCCCTGGGTCATCATCTCAAATGAGATCATGCCTGTAAAAGCACTTTGTAAACTATTTTTATTACTCATTCCCTCCTGGGGGCAGGACCCCCACTGCCTTCTCCAGTCCCCCTCTTACCCAGAGGTGAGGGACTGTGGTGGGGCACAAGGACCAGGCAGTTTTTGAGGGGAGGGCCCAGACCCAGCCTTAAGGAATCCCAGGCCAGCGGATTTTCTGACAACCCAGAATGTAAACAGTATTTCAACCCTCTGCAGCAAACATCTACTCTGTGTAGCGACAGGGCTGCTCCGCTCTGGGCCACTCTGTTCAGATGGGACATCCTGAACCACTCACTAGGGGCACCACCACAGACTGTCCCAACCACTTTTTTTTTTTTTTTTTTTTTTTTGAGTGACCTTGCCCCAGAAGAGACCTTACTTGGAGGACAAGGACCATATATTAGTTATCAGATCTAGTGAGACCTGCTCAGTACCTGGCAGAAAGGGACAGTTTATAAAGCAAAATGTGGGTAAAGACAGGACAAAGTAGACTGGAGGTGAGTCTACCGTCCTCAGGTCCTTTTTCTCTCTGGAGGAAGATGCACTTTTCCAAAATCCAGGAATTGCTCCTAACTCCCTGGCAGCTGTTGGAATTGGGAGGAGTCACTTTACCCCTTTGATCCCAATTTCGCATATGTAAAATGGGAAGATTAGATTGGAAAAGTGATTCCAAATTCCGCTGCACATTGGAATCACTGGGAAGTTTTGAAAACTACACATGACAGGGGTAGGGATGTAGCTAAGTGGTAAGAGCCCTTGCATATCATGCAAAGGGCCCTGGGTTCAGTCCTCAGCACTGCAAAAATAAAATAAAATAAATAAAATAAAATAAAATAAAAACTATGCCTTAACCCCCACACACGAAAATTCTAATTTAATTAGAATCCCCCCCCCCACCCTCCCTGCTCTCCCTATAGCCAGGAGACCTTCTTCTCACCCACTCCCCTTGTCGGCAGCACCCCACAGTGGTTTGTGAAGTGCATTGTCCTTAAAGCCAAGGAAGACACCTTGTCCCTAAATGGTTGCTCCTTGTTCACTAAAACCTAGCCACGTTGAGTGAACAATGAGAACAAGCTTGGGCTGGATAAAATATCCAGACAGTTATTATCTTGAAGGACACTAGCTTTCCCTTACGTATGCTGGGAGGTAAGAGCACCTTCGTGTTCCATAGAGAACCACTTTCTTGCCTGAATGTCAGGACAGCTGCTCCCCGGGATGCTGGTCACATAAGCAAACTAAGCAAGCTAACGCTGAAGATGTCGCTGCTTCTGCAGCCTAACGTAGATCACCCTTCTCTGAGAGGGGATGGGTGTGGAACCAAGGCACTTCGGAAAGGGTACATGTCCATTGTCCAGTTGGGCACCGCTGGACAAAACACCATGAAGGAGAGGAGGTGCTGCTTGAAAGCATTTTGGGGGACGGAGGTGAGATCTGTTCAGCCTGTCACCACTGAACTCTTCTGGAGCAGTCACTTACGAGTCTCTCCCAAGCTTTCCCCAGTAAATCATGTGCCTCCCATGCTGTCTCCGGGCACTTTCTTTGGCCTCTCTACAACCTACCCCACCACCCTGGCAAAACCAGGCTATGGACATGACATGGAGATAAAGGGAGAAAAGGAAAGAATGTCCAAGTGGCTGCCAGATGCTGTCATGGCCCCTCCAGGAAACAGCCTCTTATCTGTTCATCTCCCTTCTTATTCATCCGGAAAAACCTCTTCAATACTGAAAGCAGTCGGCCAGACACACGAGAGGTCAATTTTTAGCACATTATCCACTTTCGCTGGCAGTGAGATCAAGAATTGTTTCCCCAGAAGACACTCAGAACCTTAGTTGGAGCCAGGAAGGGAAGAACATGGGGAGGGAGCCTCGTCCAGGAAGAAGGGAGCCAGCTGCTTCTCCTGACAAGGCTGGGCTCTCGGGTGCTCCGCTTAGGGCCACCTGTCTTCTCCCTGCATTTGTTCAAGTACACAGAGTCAGCTCTGTGCTAACCATCATGACTATTTGTTTTTTATTTTAAAGGAAAACACTGTCGTTTGAGGTGCTTAGCAACTAATAGGGGGAGAGTCAAGGCTCAAGACAGAAATGAGCTTAGGAGCTAGGAGTCGGGTGGAAACTAGTATGAAAGCGGCGTACAGCCTAGATATGAGTGTTACTGGAAGTTCAGAATATGTTCTATAAATATGCTATACCCCCATCAATTTCTAAAACAGAGAAAAAGTGGATGGTATCCAGAGAAAGACAAAGGCCAGCACAGGTCCAAAGTGGAAGTCCTCTTGGTAGGGAGAGATACAGTGATGCATAAGGCCATCAGGTGGTCCCACAGTGAGGTGAGCTCAAGTCTCTAGGAAGAAAGGGATCTTAGTCGTCTCAAGCAGTGACAAAATGGCAGATGGCCCTGAGTTTGGACTGCCTTCTCTTGCAAGGTCATCAGGCAGACTTGCCAAGCCATGAATAATGGGTGTATCCAACTCATTTGCCCAACAGCAACCAACTGGCCATCAGGAGCCCCTACCTGCCACAGAGGCCCATGCTTGCCATGACTGCCATGTCCAATCAGATCTGAAGCCTGGAGTCCAACCTCCACTATAGGATGAGCAAGTATTACCACTACTATTCAAGGATTCCCTAAAGGTGAAGGGAACATACACCTGGATAATAAACCAAATAATTGATAAACACTTAGCACTTGGATCTTTGGTCATTGCTATCTTGAACTTACCTTAGCTTTAGGCCAATATTTTATATCCCCCAAACCCACATCGACTCAGTGGTATAAGCATGCCTGGGAAAATTATCAACTACAATATTAGATACAGGGACTCTCTGTGTAGGTAGTTAGGAGTGGACCACTTCTATAGTTTGGATCTCAAGGGTCCCCCAAAGGTCCATGTGTGTTAAGGGTTTGGTGACCATGGTGGCACTAATAGGAGGAGGTAGAACCTTTAGGAGGTGGTCCTGGTGGAAGATCCTTAGATGACTGGGGGCCTTCCCTTGAAGAGGATTGTGAGACCCCAACCCCTTCTTATTTCTCTTTTTTCTTCCTGGCCATGAGGTAAGCAGTTTCTTTTACCATGTTCTCCTCACCATTGCCATGTGGCATCCCCACCAGAGGCCCAAAGCCATGGGTCTTCCCAGGCTTCACTGGAACCTCCAAAACTGAACCAAAGAAATCTTTTCTCTTATAAGTTAAATATCTCAGGTATTTTACTATAGTAACACAAAACTAACACCACTTTTTTTGCATGTGTTAAAACAGAGTGACTAGCTGCCATTAGCCAAGTTTCTTGAACCACAGAACCAACCAATAGTACAGTTAAAGGGGAGTTTAGAGACAAACAACTCAGATGATCCAATTTTACAAACAAAAAAACAAGAGTAAAGAAGGAAAGTGCCGGGTTGGGTCACATGGCTCCTTAGATGTGGACGTCGAGGGCACTGCCCAAGCAATCATGAGCATTCACAAGCCCACATGCTGTGCCTGCAGGGATATGACAGGGGAAGAAAAGGCTGAATTGCAAAAGAACATAGAAGTAGACAGTAACACTGGCACAATGCAATGGCAAATTCAGGGGCAAGGAGAGGAAAACTTAGATTTTAGAAGTAGGAAAGGGCCAGATCAGTCAAGAGTGAACAAAGAGAACTGTGAATGAAAGGTGAATGGAGTGCAGAACCACAGAGAGAGACAAAGGAAGTAAGTATGGAATCACCCTTCTTGACCACACTGTGCAGGGCAGCCTTGAGATAGGCCACTCACTGCCTGTGGCTGTCACTGTAGGGGAGAGGAGGGTGGTGGTGAGGTGGGCAGCAGATGGCTTTCTTTGTATGGTCAGGACCCAGCTGAGGGCCTGTGGGGAAGAACTTGGCAGAAAGGATGGGACTCCTGCAGACTAAGGGGCTAAGTCATCAGGACAGATGAGGTGAGTCTTCTCTACCAACCAGGAGGGCTGCCCCTCTTCTCTCCCTGTCGAACTCCTGCCAGCAGCCCTCCATTTCTTATCTGGCTGGTTCTTGCCAGCTTGAGCTGAGTTTGAGTGCCTGACCAAGAACCCAATGTAAGCCCAGGCCTGAGTCCAGAGAGCCTTAGAAGGAGTTCCTGGTGACTCTCTAGTGATGCCACCTCTGTCCCTCATAGGCTCCGTCCTCCTCAGCCCCTTGCTACCTATTCATGCTGAATCAATTCCCAGGAGGCAGAATGGGAGTCCTGGTGTCCACTGAAGGCAGACTCCATTCCAAGAGTGAAAATCTCTCATCCCTGCATAGAGCAAGACACACACCTGCAAAGTCTTCCCCTCTGGGACAGAGACTAGAGTGACAGCCAGCTGAAGGACCAAAGGGTGGGAGAATGAGCTCACCAGCTGAACCTCATTCAAAGGATCTGGGCTGCTCCCTTGACTGAGAGGGAGGCAGACAGGGAGGCAGAGCTCGAGGTTCCAGGAAGCAGGAGCTAGGCCGTGCCAAGGTTTTCAAAGTCTGCCACTCACCTGCAAACACCAGACAAATGAACACAAATGTCCACTTGCTCCCTTTAGCCCTCCTTTCCCAAGTCCCAAAGAAGAGAAAGTAGGTGCTCTGCAAGTGAGTTGAAAGAAGGACCCAAGAGCAGGGTCATCCATGGAGCAGGCCAAAATGCAGGCCCAGATTCCTGGGCTCTGGCTCCCCAGCTCCTGCTTCAGTAGGCCTGGGGTGGGTCCTGGCAATCCGTATTTCTATCATGCATCCCTTTCATCTCAGGTGCAGTTGGTCCCTGAACCACACTTTGAAAAGCCCTGGTGAGTGTATTGTTTAAGAAACTACCAGAAGTTGAACTTGTCAGGAAGGAATCAGGAACCAGGAGGTTAAAATGGAATCATTCATCTAAGCACATGCATTATTTCACTGCAGCTATGACACTTCAGGTTCCATGTTGTTTTCTACTCATCTGAGTTGGTCTTCCCAGCCCCCAAGGATGCAGCCCAAGCACCTGTTAACCATCTCAGTTGCACAAAGAAAAAACCGGCTCTGAATGAAGTTAAGTGGTTACCTGGGACCATATATTTACCAATAAGCAGTGGGGACTTGAAATTGGGACTGATGTATCCCTCTTCTGACTTCACCAATGCCTCCCCTTCCCCAGAAAAACAATGGTCAGGTTGGCACTCAGACCCAGATGGAGGTGAATTTATGGCAAGGAATTGTCCTAGAAGGCCACTGCCGGCATCAATGTGATACCTCATGCACATGCGCCTGAGTGCTAGTGGGGTGCAGCCGCCCCTGCAGGCACCCTGAGTTGCTTCTGTTCTGCAGCTTCTGTTGCAACACCATGCTGTCCTGCCCACCCCTCACAAAGAGGGCCAACTCAAGGTCAGAGTCACCAAGGGATGATGGAGGGGAGCAGGCACGGCATATGAAAAGAGCATCTAAGTTAATTCCCCACTCTGCAAGTTAATCCTGTGTGAGCTCGAACAACAATTTCACCTCTTAGACCCCCCCCTCTCTCTGTGGACGGGGACCAGAGCACCGACCACTCGGGCTTCTTATGAAGAGTAAAGGAACAAGTGAATGAAAACCCCAGTGCAGTGACATTCATGTGAAGGGACACAGTATGGAGATGTCCCGAGTCTCAGTGTTTCCCTAGAATCAGGACTGGTATTGTCCCAAAGGAAAGAGGCCGGGCGGCTCTGCAGGACCGTGCCGACGCACAGTGATCTCTTGCTTCCGAAAGCTTTCTCCCCATTTACCCGAGACCCCTGCCTGCCACCAAACAGGATAATTGGGAATCTGTGCGGCAAGATGCTGGCTCAGCAGAAGCCCCATACATAAAAATCACTCTTGATGGCTTCAGTGGAGTTTGTACTGTCCAGGCCAAAATGAAATATGAAGGCGGGGCAGTGGTAGACGACTCTGTGACACCCGGGAGCAGGGATTGAATGCAGCCCATGAGTTACATTCAATACTTATTGAAGTATAAAGATGAGGTTATGTGCCGACCGGCTATTTCTGCTTGGGTCTTCCAGATATTGTCTCCAGCGTCACATTATGCGATTCCCTTTTTCTCTGACACTCCCTCCCTCGCAGGGACTGAAATAAGTTCGGTGCTTCTCCATGAATAACTATCTCCTCCTGGTTCCAGTCTGGGCTCTGCCTGAGGGCAGGGGGCAATTGTGGGGAGAAGGGCTTGAAGGCAGAGAGAACTGAGCCCCTTGTCCATCCCCTCTCTGGCCACGGAATCCCAGGAAAGCCATTCAACATCATTGGGTTTCAGTTTCTGCACCTGAAAAATAAACAGACTACTGCTTGGTCCATTTAAATCCCAGAGATTAGCCAGTAAAAGTTTCTTAATTCATCTACTGGAGCAAAAGTTGATTGAGACACCTGGAAAAAAACTAATTGGTCCCACAATGGTTAATTTGGTGACTCTGTAAAGAGACAACTCTAGAGGCAGGGGCGAGGCCTAGGAGAATTTGCCAAGAAGGAGACTCTTTCTACCCAGCGTGTCGTGGAAGTTATAAGGACGTGGGACTCTTTTGTTCTGCCTGCCCAGTGACAGATCAAAGGTGAATATCATTAATTTTGGAAGCTTTTGTTCACTCAAAAATGAGAAGCCTTTTGCCTAATGAAGAACTCTTAATAGGTGTTGTTTTTCCTAAATTATCATATTAACGGCCGATAATTAACAAGCGTATCCTTAATGCCGCAGGATACTGACAAACCCACTGAACGCATCTCTTTGCCTATAAATCATCCCGTCTTTCAAGGCAGCTGTTTAATTACTCTGCATTGGGGAGGAGCAACATTGAGACTCTCTCTAAATTTGGTTGCCAGTGAAAATAAAGTCAACAACATTTCAGCTCTTGATCGTGTTTGTGGCATCTTAAGACGTCGCTGCCAGTTCTATTTATAATGGTGAGAAACTGGAAATGACCCAAATGTCCAGCAATGGGGGAATAGTTTGGCTAAACCAATTAAAGGGTATAAATTTAATGGGCATGCATACAGCTACTTAAATGGCAAGACTCGAACTATGTCAATACATGGAAAACACGCCTTCTAAATCATGTTAAGTGGGAAAGCAACATAAAATACTATGTACACAGTGATTACAACTATATAAAAAGGTGTATAATTATTGGCAAATAATGGATGAGAATTTAGAGGGATATAAAGTGTTTAACGCTTGGTTTCCATTATAGAGTGGATTAAGTTCATTTTTTCAAAACAATTCAGTGGCAGTTGTCCCATTGGGTTTGACTCCAGCCAGCAGGGCTGAGGGACCTGAAATCTGGGAAGAGTAGCCCCACCCTGTCAGCAGCCGTTCCCCAGTTCAGGCCCCTTCTCTGCAGTGTGCTGGGTGTTCACAGTCCTCACAATGTCGGAATGGTGTTTAGAGGGCAGTCAGATGTGTGTGCTTTAAACTTCTCGCTGTTTATGGCATCTGGGGACTTGGAGCGAGGAGGAACCTCATTCTCAACAGGAACATGTCCTCCGCTGTCTTTGGGCAGAATTCCCTCCAGTGAGCTCAGCTGCAATGGGAACTGCCTGGCTCTCTGTCCAGCAGAGGCCTCAGCCTGGGGTCTGGTCATAAGTGCACACAGAAAGGGGAGGGAGGAAGCAGGGAGAAGCACCCCCGCGCTGCCCCACCAACACCCAGCGAGGCTCAGGTTGGGACTGCTTCAGTCAGCTTTTTCACTGCTGTGACTAAAGCACCTAACCAGAACAATTGTACAGGAGGAAAAGTTTATTTGAGGGCTCAGTTTCAGAGGTCCTAGTCCATAGAAGGCTGGCTCCATTCCTCAGGACTCAAGGTGAGGCAGAATATCATGGCGGAAGAGTGTGGCAGAGGGAAGCAGCTCACGTGATGATCAGCAAGCAGAGAGACTCAACTCTCCAGATACAAAATATATACCCCAAAGGTACGCCCCCAATGCCCACCCCCTCCAGCCACACCCCACCCACCTTCAGTTACCTATCAGGGGATTAACTCACTGGTTTCATTTTTAGAAAGGGTCTTGCTAAGCTGCCCAGGCTGGCCTTGAACTTGTGATCCTCCTGCTTCAGCCTCCTGAGTTGCAGGGTTTATAGGCATACACCACCACGCCCACCTAGGGGGACCCTAATCTTGCCTCTGAGTTTGGTAGGGCACTTCCTTCTTGAGGTACACAGGGATTAACAAATGCCCCTCAGTCTGTCCTTAGAGCCACTTCTCTAGGACTACCCCCACCCCTAGCCCTGGTCTAAGTGAACTTTCCCCTCTTTTCCCAAGAGAAGGAGAAAGGACAGTGAAAGAAAGCAGTGAGGGACACAGGAAGGCCCACCTTAGTTAAAATCTGGGTGCTGAGTGACACAGGACCGCCAGCAGGCCAGCCTAGATTCTGTCGGTACTTTCTTGATATTCCTGCACAAACCCTTTGGCTTTCTGGTCAGGTCACTGGAACATGCAAAAGAAAGAGATCAGAGTCAAAGGCCTCAGCCAGTCCCAGGATCCCAGGACCTGCCCGGTGGCACTCTGGTCCCCTTCCCTGCAGCTTTACATCTTAAAAGGAGCAAGCTCACTCACCGCCCCAGCCCTGCTGGGAACTCAGCCTGGGCTGATGCTTGGCATGGAGCCGGGACATGTGCCCCTCTGTGGAGACAGATGGAGGACGATGCCTTCCCCCTCCCAACAGCCTGGGTGTTTGAGAAAGGTCTCCATCTCCTCTCCCACTCACAGCTGTTTGCAGTCCATTATCTCGTTGGCCTTGCCTCCTGCTTGCCGCCTCCTACTTCTAGTTAAAATTTTATTTCTGGTTCTTATTAGCATATGTAAGCAAAGTTAGGGAGGAAGTCCTGAGGTGACCTGAGCCACTACGTTGTGTGCTTCTGTTCTTACGGTGCCTGCGGGAAGCCTTTAAACCAAAGCACTTCGACAAATTCTTTAAACCAGAAGTACCAATAGCAAGCAGAGTCATCAAGGGGAAGGCCAAGCCATTACTTGCACGTCACCTGACTCTGAAAAACAAAGTTGATCAGAAGGATAATGGGAACCGGGTGGACAGAGACCTCCTTTGAGTAGAAAGCCAGGTCAGGAACGTACAGGCATTCCCAAAGCCCTTATGGGATATGGGGATTATTGGTCCCATTACACTTGAAGAGTCTGATGCTCAGAGTAATCAGGTAACTTTTCCAAGTTCACCCAGCTAGTAGGTAATGAAGCGAAGATGTGAAGCAAGGTGAACTCCCAGCACATGCTCCTTAAGGTACTGTACTCTCTTTTAATTGTGACCACTGCAGGAAAGAGTGCAGGCTGAGTGAAAGACACGTAGGAAATACTATTAAAATCCATCCAAACAGAGGGAACATAGAAGGGTCAAAGCTGTAACCCCTCAGCGTGGAATCTATGAAATTATTTTTAATACCTTTTGCTCCAGTTCTGGGTCTAGAAAACAAGCATCTTAGCTGCCACTTGGTTTTCTGAAAGGACTTAATCACTGAGGAGGACGCCTGGAAAAAAGAACTTGGCAGGTTGCTGCGCCACACTCCACATTGTTTCCTGGTTGGCAGTGCAGACTCTGGTGGCCTCCCAGTGAGTGAAATGGTATGACCCACTTCTGTCCACCTCAGTCAGGGCCAGGTAACCAAAACATGGGCCAGGGCCTATCCAAGGTGCAGGTGGACATCCATCCAGTCAGTGAAACCCCTAACAGCTCATGGAGAGGAACAGCAGGTGAGTTCTCACTGTGCTTGGGATGGCAGGAGGAGGAAGTTGTTCTGTCCTTCACAGGATTCAGTCTATTTGTGCTGCTATAATGGACACCTGAATCTAGATGGTTTATTAAGAATAGAAATTTATTTCACACAATTCTAGAGACTGGGAAGTCCAAGATCCAAGCACTAGCAGGTTGAGTGGTGAAGGCTGACCTTTGCTTCCAAGATGGCACTTTGATGCTGCTTCCTCCAAAAGGAAGGAGTACTATGTCCTGATGTGGTGGAAGGCAGAAGGGCAAAGGGACAAACTCCCTCCATCAAGGCTTCATACAAGGGTACCTAGTTCCATTCACAAGAGGAGGCTTCATGGCTCGGTCCTACCTCTTAAATGTCCACCTCTGAAGATTATCACCCTGGCAACATCTAAATTTGAGAGGAGACATAGTCAGATCATAGCAACCTACCTGCCTCCTCAACTCCAACTTAGCTTATACCCTCACTCAAAACTCCATCAAGAGTTTTCTCTACATCATCCCCAGATTCCAACGCCAGCCTTGGAATACCTGCCCACCAGACCACTGCTTCCCATCAATCAGTTCCCCAATCTGTCCTTAACACAACATAAAGAATAATGCACAGCTACATTTACCAAGAGGAAAACATTCTACAAATAAAAAATAGGATGAGAGAGAGGAAAGCATGTTCCGCCTGATGGGATGCCATTTGTGAGAAATTTCTCATTACACGTGTGTATGTAAAGAAGGAGGTCTGGGAAACCAGTTGCCTGGAGTGTGTTATGAGGGATTTCAGAGTGATTTTCCTCTTTTTTAAACTTCTCCATCATTTGAATGTTCTATAATGAGCATGGATTACCCTTCTAAACAGAAAATACACAAGAAGCTGTACATTTAAACTGAAACCTCCTTTCCTTGACAAAACCATCTGAGATTGACCCAGAGAGAACTAACAACTTGCAAAGGTTGCCAGGAAATGGTTATTTCCCATTCCATTGAGACTATTATCTTATGCTCCTCTCTCCCAAGCATGTTACACTCTTGGACATCTCATGGGATCCAGGCAGCTTGGAGGAGGGTCACCACCAGCCTGTGCCTCTTCTTCAGGTGTCTCCTGGGCAGACCTTGTCTACAGAAGCTCAGGACCAAAGGAGAGCAACTCCCTTTGGACTGCTCACTCATGCTAAGGAGGAATGTGTATGTTTCCCAGAGTGTGTAAATTTTCCTTAGGATGATAGTATATATTTCCATTCACTCCCTGTTCTAGTCAGTTTTTTTGCTACTGTGACTAAAAGGATCTGGACAGAACAATTGTAGAAGACAAAAAGTTTATTTGAGGGCTCACAGTGTCAGAGGTCTTAGGCCATAGAAGACCAGCTCCATTCGTCAGGGCTCGAGGTGAGTGAGGCAGAACATCATGGTGGAAGAGTGTGGCAGAGGGAAGCAGCTCACATCATCAGGAAGCAGAGTCTCCACTCAACAGATACAGATATATACCCAAAGTCACACCCAATGCCCACCTCCTCCAGCCACATCCTACCACTTTAGTTTCCACTCAGTTAATCCCATCAGGAGATTAATTCACTGATTGGGTTAAGACTCTCACAACCCAATCATTTCTTCTCTGAATCTTCTTGCATTGTCTCACACATGAGCTTTTGGGGGACACCTCACATCCAAACCATAACACTTTCTCTCCCTCTGAGCAACCTCAACCTCTTCCTGAACATCTTGGCCAAGAAAGGCGGTAATCATCCTCTTCACCTGCCCCTGCTAGGCTGTGAAGAAGTTTCTTCACCAGTGCTGAGCTTGACCAGAGCACTGAGCTCCTGCCTCTTGCCTGTGGACCTGGTCTCTGAACTCACCTTCTCCAAAGATACGTCCCTGTATCCCTGTACCTGTTGGTCACTTCTAATTTCCTTACTCAGAAGGGTTCCCATCTGCCACATGTCTCCCCTGCATTCCACTCAACTTCTGAAATGATGTTTCAGATTGAAATATATTCAGTTACAAATAATAGAAACCTGAGTTACAACAGTTTAAAAAAACAAGGTTTTGTTTTACCTTTATAACAAGTCTGAAGGTAGGTAGTTGATGACAGCTTAATGATTTCAGACTGAGCTGCCCTGTAATGTTTTGACTTTGAAGGGCTCAAAATGCCTGTCCCTGCTCCAGACATCACACCTATAGTCAAGGTAGGAAGAAAAAAGGGTTGGTGGAATTCAGTCATGCCTTTCTTTTGATGAGGAAAGCAAATGTTTCAATACAACATTCAAGAAGACTTCCGGTTATGCCTGATCAGCCTCATTGGGTCATATGGCTATTTTTGGATGCAAGAGAGACTGGAAAACAAACACTGAGCTTTCCCTGCATCCGATATAGCATGCTGTGGAGATCCACAGGGCTGGTGGACCGCACTGTCCACGGGAGCCAAACCCTTTTCCTTGGGAAGTGGGGCAAGCAGAGTAAGAGCCTCAAACCACCCAGCTTTTGCCTGCTGCCCTCGGGGCATGTGCTGCCATGGGCCATCCTCACACCAAGATGAAGCCACTCCCAGGAGTCCACTTTACAGATGAGACCTGGACAACCTAAAAACAGCTAGAGAGCCTGGCCAACGTCCCCTGCTCCGTGTCAGAGCCGGATGCAATCCCTCCCAGCCAAGGTTCCACAAACTCTTTCTGGGAGGGACCAGATAATAAACATCTCCGTCACTCTACTCTGCCACTGTGGAGCAAAGCAGCCGGAGCCAGCATGGACACGTGAGCTAAGTCCCAATAAAACTTTATTTGTGAGCACTAAAATCTGAATTTCATGTCATTTTCACCTGTCACAAAATATTATTCTTCTTTTGATTTTTTTCCAACTATCTAAAAATGGAAAAACCGTGCTGAGTTCAAGGGCCATATAAAAGCAGGTCCCCATTCAATTTTAGCCTGTGGGCCATGGTTGCCAGCCCGGCTGTAACGTGTCTGACGAGGCCGATGTCGGTTGTGATATACGCTCCTCCCTCACCCTCCACTTGCCATGAGCATCTGCTTCAGCTTGGACCTTCCATGTTCCTGTCCTTGGCTCCTGTTCCCATGTGCCTGCCTCAGGTCCTTGAGAGAGGGCTCCCCCATCTCGGCCCACCTAGGCCAAGCAAATATAATGGCAGCTCTGGCCAGTGCTGGGGTGATGGGCTTATCACAGGAAAGAGTTGGCACAGCCAGAAACCCCAGTCACCAGCTGAGCATGAGAGCAGACACGGACGGCCCGCCCTTAACAGCAGGCACCCCACAAGCTGTCAGGGAGGGGGAATAACAAGGACAAGAGGCCTGGTTGCTTTCTTAGTAATATTAGATCCTTTTTTAACTGGATGCTCAAGGATGTGCAGAGGGAGTGAAGAGAAGAGGGAGCATCCTTTGCTGCCTTTCCTCTCCCTCCAAGCTATGGACGCCTTCTGTGCTCAGCATGTGCTCAGCATGGCCTTCATCACCTGCACAAAAAGCACCTGGGAATTTCCTCCAGCTTTGTCACTATCCCTTCATGGAAGGCACATTTGTCTACAAAAGCTGCTGCTGCCTGGAACTGCTTTGCTTTCCTCCTCTTTGGGGCTCCTCCACTGACGGCAAAGAGAGACCTTCTCACTGAAGATTTCCAGAAGGTTCTACTGGCCAACATCAGAAAGGCTGGGAAAGGTTTCCCTGGCTCTAGGTGCTTCCTCTTCTCCTTGTGCTTGCCCTTAATTCCCTTGGGGTGATTCTCAAAATAGTGGTGCTGGTTTGTTTTAATGTCGGTCTGGCCTCTGCAGACAGTGAAAATTCTAACGCTCCCCAGAGTGATTCTGGTAGTGTGGTTAGCCTCTGGGTCCTCAGTTTAGTTCTCTGTAAAAATGACGGTAATAAGATCTACTTGAAGGATTATTACGAGAAATACATGAGGCTACTCTGTGATAATACCTAATGCAAACCTAGCACACAGCAGATACTCAAATCTGTGGGGTGTTCCTTCCTGCTGTTTAACCTGAAACTACATAATTGAGGTGACTCTTAAAGACTCCATGCTCAATACTCCAGTGAACACTTTAAACAGTCTCCGGTCCATAGTCCTCTGCCATCCAGCTATGAAAGGAACAGGACTAGTGCAGGGGAATCAGCACCACCAGCTTCTTCACAAGATAAATAGTTCAATGAGTACAGACAGCCTAGTGATAGAAATGTGGGCTTTGTACAGGGAATATGGCAGCTTTAGCCAATGACTCTAGGGAATATATTACTGTAATATTACTATAACAAAATACCTGAGGCTAGGTACTTTCAAAGAAAAGAGGTTCACTTAGCTCACAGTTCTGTAGCTTTAAGGGTAGGGCAATGGCATTTGGTGAGGACCTCATGACAGATGGCATCACAAAGGTGGAAGCACATGTAAGAGGGAGAGACTTTGTGGCAGAACAGGAAGCCAAAGGCTGACACAGGAGTTAGATTCTCTTTAATAAAACCTTCTCAAAGGAATTAACTGAGGTCCCACAGAGGCTACTTAATGCTCCCCAAGGACAATGCCCTCAAGATCTCCCACTAGACTCTGCCACCTCTTAATATCACACAGGGACCAAGCTCTGATACATGAACCCATGGGGGACAAACCAATCTAAACCACAGTAGAATCTTTTTTTTTTTTTTTTTTTTTTTTTTTTTTTTTTGCAGTGCTGGGGATTGAACCCAGGGCCTTGGCACTCTACCAACTGAGCTGTATCCCCAGCGTCTTAAACCACGGTAGAAATGGTTGGTTCACTGACACTGAAGCTCCTACTTGACTCCTCCTCCTACCAGAGAGACAGGTTTCCTCCAAAAGGAACAGAGAAGACATAAGGCTACTTTTCTGTGACTCTCTTTGACAAAGCTCCAGTCTCAGGCCTGAAGGCCATTCTAGGTCCTAGTTTATTGACAGCAAAGTTATGAATGGAGAGAAATGAAAATAGAAACAGAGGAACTGAAGGGGCAAACCGAGAAATCTATCACATCCTCTGGGCAGGCAGAGTCTGCGGCCGAGGAAGAGCATTAACCACAAAGAGCATTTCTTGGATGATCACTCTTCCCTTGCTAATCTCTCACCACATGGCTCAGCCTCTGAAGTGCCCTGACTCCTTGAAGTGGACCCTGGACCGTCTCAGTGGCTCTGAAAAGCAGCTCTAGAAAGGAATCTAGAAGGAAATCTAGAAGGGGATCCCTGAGAAGGGATTGTGTCCTCTTGGCCTCAGACAAAACTGATCAGGGACAGACTTGCCTTGAAACATAGACAGCTTTGGTTTCATACTATTCCTTCTGAAAGAGTGAGGACTGGACTTTGTGCATGGCCAAGGTGCCCAGTTCCCATTTCCCTGTGGTCTCTGGTGTGGTCTCTAGAGAGACGGTCAGACCTAGAGTGATCACATCCCTTCACTCAGAGGACTGAGCCTTGCAACAAACCAGGGCAGAGATAAATAGGACAAAAGCACTTGTCTCCATTCTCCCCAAAGACCTCTGGCTGTGAATACTGGTCTTTGAAAAGAGTTTCCAACTCGCCAGGCATCTAACTCCTCGGTCCCCAGAGGGGGTCTCCCATATACTTTCCAGCAGATTTCTGCCTGTCATGTGCCCTGCTGTCTGGGGCCCTTGCTTCCCACTGCTATCATTAGACCCTGTCCTGTTACCAGGAGATGTACCTGAGCTCCCACTGTGCCTCAGCCCTCCAGCACACAGCACAGGTTTCTGCTCTTAGGTTACTTTCTCAGCAAGACCCAGCTCTCAACCTGGAAGACATTGGGGGATACATCATTCCCATTTGGAAATGAGGAAACTGATCTGAGAAAAGGAAAAGCAACCCAAGTGAAATCCTAAGGTCAGGCACAAATTGACAGAGCTATAAGATGACCTCCAAAATGTCTGTTTTAAAAAATTGTATTTACTGAAGAAAGAAGTTGAAGATGAACTTAGAAGATGGAAAGACTTCCCATGTTCTAATTAATATTGTCAAGATGGACATATTACAAAAAGTGATCTATAGATTCAATGCAATCTCCATTAAAATATTAATGGCATTATTCACAGAACTAGATAAAAACAGTCCTAAAATTCATATGGAAGAATAAAAGACCCAGGATAACTAAGCCAATCCTGAGCAATAGGAACAATGCTGGAGACATCACAATACCTGACTTCAAATTATACTAAAGAACTATAGAAACAAAGACAGTATGGTACTGGCATAAAACCAGACATGAAGACCAGTGTAACAGAATATATGACACAGAGAAAAACCCACATAGATACAGTCATCTGATTCTTGACAAAGGCATCAAAAATACATGTTAGAGGGGCTGGGGAGATAGCTCAGTCGGTAGAGTGCTTGCCTTGTAAGCATAAGGCCCTGGGTTCGATCCCCAGCACCCCCCCAAAAAAATACATGCTACAGAAAAGATAGCCATTTTAACAAATGATGCTGGGAAAACTGGTTATCCATATGTAGAAGAATGAAAACACATCCCTGGCTCACCTTGCACAAATGTCAACTCAAAGTGGACCCAAAACCTAGGAATTAGACCAGAAACTTTGTAACTGCTAGAAGAAAGCTTAGTGTCAACACTTTAACATAAAAGTACAGGTAACAACTTCCTGAATTGGACCCCTACAGCTCAGGAAATGATACCAAGAATTAATAAATGGATGGCATCAAGTTAAAAAGCCTCTACACAGCAAAGGAAAGAGCACGAAGAAAAAGCCACAGAATGGGAGAAAATCTTTGCCAGCTACTCCTCCAACAAGGGATTAATAGCCAGAATACATAAAGAACTCGAAAAAACTTAACACCAGAAAAACAAACAACCCAATCAAAAAATTGGCAAATGAACTAAACAGACATTTCTCAAAAGAAAAAAAAAATGGCCAAACAAATATATGAAAAAGTGTTCACTATCTCTAGCAATTAGGGAAATGCAAATCAAAACTACACTTAGATTTTATCTCGCTTCGATCTTCTGGTAGAATGGTATTTTCCAAGAACAGAATAATAATAAATGTTGACAATAATGTGGGGAAACAATCAAAATAGAAGAAAGATAAGTGGACTAGAGGAAGGAGATTGAGGGGGGAGGTGGGATGGGATACAGAAAGAACCGCGGAATGAATCTGACCTAACTTTCCTGTGTTCATACATAAACATACCACAGTGAATCTCACCATGAGGTATAGCCACAGGACACTAATTTTTTAAAAACATATGTAAGTGAATAGCAGAAAGATCAGCAGAGAGAAGAGAACAGAGGGAGGGAAGAAGAGAGGGAAAGGGGAAGTACTGGGGACTGAATGGGAGCAAATTATGTTCCGTGCTTTCATAAATATGACAAAATGAATCCTAAGGTTCTATATAACTAAAAAGAATGAATGAAAATGAAAGCAGGAACACCTACACACTGTTGACGGGATTATAAATCAGAATAACTATTATGGAAATCAGCATGGAGTGTCCTCAAAAGACTAGGAACGGAACCACCACCTGACCCAGCTCTAGCCCTCCTTGGTCTTTATCCTAAAGAGTTAGTCAGCAAACTATAACAATGCATGCACACCCACGTTTATAGCAGCACAATGCACAAGAACCAAACTGTGGGACCAGCCTAGGTGTCTATGAATGGATGAATGGTTAAAGAAAATATGGTATTTTTAAGATGAGGTCATACTGGAGTAGATGGACCCTAATCCAATAGGTGTCCCTGTAGGAAATGACGCCATGTGAGGAGCCAGACTCACAAAGGGAGGTGATACAAAAGACACAGGGAGAAAACACCCATCCACAAGCCAAGGAGCACCTGAGACTACCAGAGGCCTGAAGGCTGGAAGAGACCCTTTCCCAGTGTTTTCAGAGTACAGACTTGCTGATCCTTGATGCTGGACTTCCAGCTTTCAGAACTAAGAGCCAATAAATTTCTGTTATGCAAAGTCACCTAGTTTGTGGGACTTAGTTATAGAAGCCCTAAGAAACAAATACAGTTGTCAATCAACAAAAATGACTGTGCACAATATGAAGGATGGGGATGTTGCCTCTGGTGAAGATGAGGACAGGCAATGTTGCCTCTCAGGCTCTGGCTCGGTGTTGAAGTCATTTCCATGATATAGGCCCAGGAGGCCTTGGCATCCGAGGCTGTAGCATTCATAGTTTTAACTATTTGTGAATGACCCCATTACTTAAGGCACATGACGTGCAGTTGTTTGTCATTTTGCCAAGGCACAAACTTGAATCATGCACTCTGAGCCTGGTGCATGGACAGGGCACTTGCTGGTGGCTTTGCTCCTCTCCAGCTGTCATGGAACACACAGCACGTGATAAAGCCTGCATTCTCTGGAGGAAGCTGGGTCTGCAAAAGTAATGTAGCTGCTGGCAAGGGAGGAGAAAGAAGGCATCTAGTCATTAGAAGGCACAGGACAGGAAGCAGCTGTAGGAATCACCTGAGTCCCATACTTCAAGAACTATTATGACTTGGAAAGAGGCACCAGATTTTTCAATTATACTTTATCATCTTGTGGAGGTAGGAATGGTATGACAAATGTAATTTCCCAAATGTGATAATTCACTAAGGTCTGAGGCCATATCCTTTAAGAATGTCAAGGGTCTACTGTATAGCAACAAGATTTCACTGCATTTTCTAAACCTTCTTTGGCCTTTTGGTACTAGATTCTAATCGCTGCTGTATTCTTAAACTACCAGCTGAATAAGAGGCCACTTGCATGGTGTCATTTGGAGAGATTCTGAGAAGAACCTTGCACTCAATCACCCATTCCTCAGCACATTTTTCATGCCGCAGCATATACCTGAGGTCCAAAATTGTGTCATTATAGACCCATTTCTTTGGGTGAAGACATGGCCCCAACTTACAGAGCACCCACAGTGGAAGAGTTACAGTACTAAACACCACTTACTCAGTGGGAGTGAAATTAGCAGAGTCTTTAAAACTAGTCTGACCATGGCATTAAGAGCAGAAGCAGAAAGAACACATCACTCTGCTGTCTGGCCGGAGTTGATGCCAGAGTTTCCTAGACTCTGCCAAGACTGACCTTGGCAGCAGCCTCCTGCATGAGGATGGACGGGGTGGCTGAGGTGCAAACCAGGAGTGTCTGCTCCCCTCTCACGGAAACTGATGAGGTGCAAAGAGCATCTCAAGTGGGAATTCTTCCAGAAACAGACAATTATTAGAGCTGTGATAATAGCTTATTGTTTTCGTTGCTGTTTTTTCAAATAAACTCATAACCACACAAATTAGTTGCAGTATAATTATTCATCTTAGAGAAAAAACACATATTATCAATATCTGGAAAGACTTGACTTTCAAGATAATATTCATGTATAAAAAAATATCGGGAGCCCTTATTTTGGCATCTCTCAATGCCCCTTTAGTTCCTTTTCTTCTTTTATAGTTCATCCTTCCCTCCTATCCCCAGGAACTTTTGAAGATAATTCCAAATTCAAAGCCATGTCAGTATGGGCCATTGTATGGTTGGTTTGTCAGATAACCACATTGCTCTTTTCCAAAATGGCCCCAAGACCATTTTTTAAACATTCTTGGGTTTGTGAAAATAAGATGGATTAAGTTCAACATGAACTAGACAACCAGCCTGTACAGTGTTAGCAATGTCGTTGAGCCTGTTGATACAGCACAACACCTCAGGGCATGACGACACCCTCAACCTTCAGCTGCTTTTGTCTGTCTGTATATTCAAAGAGGTTTCCTTTCTCACTGCATTATACAGCGATTGACACCCTTTCCAGACTCATGGCTACACTCTTCAGACTTGTCCTACAACATGGAACTCTTCAGCCAACTGATATTACAATTGTGATAATGATGGTGACCATTTATGTACACAGGTATGATAGCAGCTGATGTTGATCAGGCACTTAACTGCAGGCCTGGTGTGAAGCCAAGAAAGGAAGTAGTACCTCCACCTTATAGAAAATGGAACTGAGCCTGAGAGAGGACAAGGGGACTGCTGGCAAGTAGTGGAGCTGGGGTAGAAGGCAGTTCTGTCTTACTTCTGAGTTGAGTCCAACACAGATGGAAACCACGAAGGGGATTTCTGAAAGGGCACAGAGCTGGAGTTTGAAGGGAATAGCAAGATAAGAATTATCATTTGGTTAAGAAGCCAAAATATGGTTTCTGCAATGAGAGTGATAGGACAATTCTATTGAGGGAGGTAGATTTGGTAGTAACTTACGGACAGAGAACTAGAAAAGTTCTCTGTGCTATCTAAGGTTCTCTTTTCTTAGCTGGAGCTCATAATCACTTTGAAAAGCAGATATACTCTGGGACAAATCCTTCACCATCACATCTTTATATAGATTCCTCTTAGCTGGGCCTGATGTGACCTTTCCTAGAGGAAGCCATGGCAATATAGTGGTACTCAACATAGTGGTTGGGGACTCATGGTCATCTGCCCCTCCTCCTGGATTTCTTCTGAGGCAGGGTCCTGAAGGAACAGGGCCATGTGGACCTGACAGCAGCTTAAGTCTTACAGGGTTGGACTAACCTAAACTAGGCACCAGAAGTAGAGCTTTATCTAAACTTATATTGGTATGGTTCCTCCCCCACTAAATTTTATCACCAAAGTATAAATTTGAATACAAGAATCGTTAGTGAGAATGCAGGAGAGGAGGAGCCCCAAAAGTCTCCAGAAGGGCTTTGTCACCTTAGGCTGTACCCACATTCATTGAGCCCAAGGTTCTCCAAGAGAATAACCAGTTCTCATAGCTTCACTTGGGAATCACTTCACTTGGAATCTTTGGGTATGAAGCATCCAAAATGGCCCAAATCCAAAACTCTAAAAATATTATGAGTCCCTATGTGGAGTTCAAAATAAAAATGGCACTAAACTATAAGAGTGAGAAAGACTCACCTGGTTCAGACTTTTTATTTTTTTAACCAGGTGATCATATAATACTGTCAATTATCACATGATACTGTCCATTATCTAAAGCCCTTATAAGAGAGAGAGTTTGAGTACCTGAATATGCACCTACTTTGTCTGCCCTTTGGGTTACAAGCTCTAAAGACTATTCAAAGTTTGGTTACATGTTTGTGTTCTCTACTCTAAAGCTCATACATATGCCAAGGTTTCATGGCAGACTGCTACCATGATGCTTTGGGAAACAATCCATTTAGTCATGAGAGAAAAACTTCCCAGGTGCAGCTGTTCCCTCAGATTCACTGAAGTCAGAGGGGTCCTTGTTATGGTTTAGGTATGTGGTATCCACCAAAGCCCATGTGTGAGACAATGTAAGAATATTTAGAGGTGAAATGATTGAGATTATGAGAGTTGTAACCTATCAGTAGATTAATCCACAGATAAGGATTGACTGGGTGGTAACTATAGGCAAATGATGTGTGGCTGGAAGAGATAGGTCACTGGGGGCCTACCTCTGGGACGTATATTTTGACCCTGGTGAGCAGAGCTCTCTGCTTCCTAGTTGCCATGCTCTTCTGGGGCGTCACCCTGGGCCCAGAGCTATGGAGTTGTCTGGCCATGGACTGAACCTCTTAAATTGTGAGTCAAAATAAATTTTTCCTCCTCTAAGTTGTTCTTTCCAGGTATTTTCATCACAGTGATGAAAAGCTAACTAAAAAGCCCTCTATTGCTATCCTCAGCTCTCCGGGACCAAGAGAAGTAACTGAGGACTCAACATTATCTTTAAGGGTGAGGTAGTTAAAGCTAGTTCAGCTTTGGGGTCACACTCACAGCTGCACCATCTACCCTATCCCAGCTCCCTGTCACCAAAAAGGGGCATAGTTCCAAATATCAAACTTGACTCAAGGACATTAACACACCAATAACTTGCCTCTGGAAAAGAAAGTTTCTCATGACTCTGGACCTGCCCCCAAATTGCTATAAATCATGCTTTGAGAGAGTCTGAGGATCTGCCCTCAACTACCCATTCCTAGCTCCATTGCCCAGCCATTGTATGTACCAGACTTCTGAAATTCTTCAGTGTGGGTTCTCCCTCTCTCAGCCAGTCTTTTAGACGACACACTGATGCTAACAAATGCCCCTTAGTCTCCCTCCTTTCCACACTGTTCCCTGAGAGCATCTAATTTCAACTGCCACCCCTCTGGGGAGAGTCACAGTTAGAAATGCTTGGTTTTGTATGTGAGAGCTGGAGCTCAGTCAACTAACATGAATGAAACCCCTCGTCTTTCCCTATCAGTGATCTTTACACACGTGGACGCCGAGCACGTGCACATCTCTATCCCCCTTCCTCAGGGAGCGCTCCTTTTCCCTGTAAGGCTCTCCCATCGTGAGTGGTGATAGGCAATAGAGATGATGTACTAATAATTTTATTGGATCAATATGTCATTTAGAAAATGAAAGCACTCCCCTTCATCGGGTGGTGACCAAGAGGGGAAATGCCTGCGTCTGGTCAGTAATTTACGTCTGTCAAGTAGAACGAATGGGACCTCACTTGATGCACTTGTGTCTCTGTGTTTTGCTGTATCCCTGTGTTTTCAGCAGTGCCCATAAAACATTCCTCTGAAGGGCTCTGCTCCAAGCAGGAAGCAGCTCCTTCCCCCTCAGATTTAGATCAGTCTAAAGAGGAGCTGCCCCGGCTGTGGCTGTTCATTTTCTGTTACAGTGGAAGATGAGGTCAGGTTTATCAGGCTGGGTTTGAGATGGCCTTTCTGTGTCTTCTTCAGCAAGCTCCATTTTACAGCTACAGAAAATGAAAGACCAAGAGTAAATTTTTTCCTGCAGCCCTTAAGGGCAAAACACCACCACCACCACCACCCAAAATAACACCCGCCAAGTCCTCAATTTCAACAGCAATAACACGCTCCCTGTGCCTCTGTACAGTTGTGGTGGACTCCAAGCCGGAGAACATGCTCAGGGAATGTGTGAAGCTGTGAGTGGCAACCACATCCTAGTCAGTGGCACAGAGCAGCCTGGCACTTTCTGCCTTCCCAGGTTCCTTGCCAGTCCTGCAGTCTCCTCCCGACCCATGGCCGTCCCCCTCTTCTCTATGACAACACAGGCCCAGATCCCATCAGTGGCAGATCCTTTGGAGCTGGTTGACTTCTAAATATGTGCCTCTCTGCTTTGGTTCAAGCCAGGGCCCTGCACAATGAAATTAGAACACCGCGGTGGGGGGCAGGGGGTCACAAAATAAAGGTCAGGATGCAGTGAATCATTAGTTCAATCAGTAGCTTTCAAAAAACAGAGAAAAATGAGAGAAGGAAGGAAACCCTTATTTAGTATGTGTTGGGCACTACCTTAGAACATTAGAATACAGAAACAAAAAACCCAAAGAAATTCATTTTGTTGAAGTGGTATTGACAATAAAATAGATACTGTCCTTTTATATTTATAAAAGTATAAAGTATATTTTTCTACCATATACAAAAACTAAAAAGCTTATTTTATGTAGTATAAAAGCCAAGGCAGCCTCACAACCAATTTTCATTTGTGAATAAGAGCATCTATTTATCTACCCATTCTTTCACTCTGCTTTCTGGGTGAGGAGAGAGATTGATCATGTGTTTTATGTATTCAGGACTAAATCTTATAACTTAGAAACAAACTTATTAGTTAATTTTTTTGTCGGCACCTGTGATTTTGGTATGTAGTACAACTTGTTTTTTATTCAACAATTTTTTGAGCACTTACATGTTCCAGCTCTCTCCTGAGCACGTGGGGTTCAAAGATAAATAAGATCGAGTCCTTGCCCCCCAGAGTCATGACTAATAGCCAGGACACAAGCAGGGATTGAAGTCATCACTTTGACCTCATTGCCCCCAACTAAACCAGCTGTTTTGGAAGGAAAATGGTTCGTTTTTTATTTGCTGGTTTTTATTTTTGAAAAGAGAATTCAAACTTAGAAGGACAGGATGCTCATCAGTGACAAAAGGCAAATCCCAATCCTGTCTTCTCATCAGTTTGCACATGGCTCCTTCAACACTAACTCCAAACCCAGCAACATGGCATTGATCCAAACTCTGGTCCATTTAGTAAAAATCTCCAGTCATCTTCAGGACTTTCTCAAGGTTGGTCAAAGAGGTCAACAAATGGAAAGTCTGGTCATGCTAGAAGCCCTTGACCCTGGGACCATGAACAAAAAGTTCCCTCCTCAGGAAGGCCAAGGGCACTTGATGGGGACAATGGGCAGATGCTTACATGGATTCACAGATAGTCTTTCCTAAGTGTCATGGAATCTGTGAAACACAGCTCTTAGATCTTCATTCACAAAGTACCTTAGCTCCTATTATTTACAGTCCCATCCTTAGCACTCAGAACCAAGCCTGCCACACAGGACATATTTAAGAAATGCTTTTGTACATTTCAATTTTCTGAAAATTACATGCATACAGTAGCAAATCAAATCTTACAGAAGTGCTCTTTAGTGCCAAGGGGGCATGGAGACATAAATGGCTAGTGCCAGGTGGTAAAACTTTATAACAGGGATTACTGAGAGAACACTTACAAGTAGAGAAGCAGTAAAGCATTGGATCCAGGGAGCCTCTGAGCCTCGGAGGGCAAGAGCAGGAGCTAAAGGGCCACCTGGGAAAGGCTGGGACTTAACCTCCATCTCAGCCAGTATTTGTTCCAATCATTTTCTTTTCTTAGCTTGTTGAGTTTTCTGGTTGACAGAGCGGCCGCATGACTTTCTTGAACATTTTCTCAAAGAAGATGATCTCTTCTTGATGAAAGGAAATGTTTCTCTCCAATTCTTTGTCCACACCTTCCGCCATCTTCCTGGAGAACTTGTACTTTGGACATGTATGTATAGCTCATGTTTCTTTTCACTGGGGGATGTTTTCTCTCTATTTCTAGGCAGGATATTTCCTCCTCAATAGATTTTCCCCTGATGGTGCTTTACATGTTCTTGATGCATTTCAAGTTTCAGCAGAAACATCTCAATATCACTGTCAAGCTGTGAATTTCAGATGGCAAAGATGTTTGCTCAGTTTGGAAACTTGTTATGTGTCCTGGAAACTCTTAATTCATTTGATTTTCTTTGTAATTTGGTTGGGGGGGTATTGTTTGGATTCCTCCTTCAAGTCTTAAAGCATACACTTAAGTTAACGTTAGGCATCCACAAGTCCAGATCCACTCTGAATGCTAAACTGGATTCTCTCCATTCATTCCTGCTTCTCTCCTTTTCTCCAATTCCAAATTGCCATCATCCAGGTGATCTCTAGAGAGATCAGGCAAACCTACAAACTTCAGCGCATTTTCCACCAGGGATTTCAACTGACTCTCTTTACCACTCAGAACCCATTTCATTCATGCATGTGCACCCTCAAACCTACTTTTCTGGGATCAGTCTCCACACTCTTTACTTCCATCAAGCAAGCTTTTGAACAAGGAGTTCTAGACTTTTCTGAAGATGAATGTTTCCATTCAAACCATCCGTCTATTCTTCTTACCTTGTTCCTCATCATTCTAAGATGCAGCTGTTCCTTGGGACTGGAGGGATTTTGATGCATCTTCAAGAGACCATGTCTGTCCTTGAAAAGAAGTCATCTCCAGTTCATTAAGTGAAAATCTAGGATGCCGTCTCTTCTGTCCTCTTTTAAGAAGTATAGTACATCCTCAAGTGAAGGCCTGTTTTGATTTTTTGTTATGTGCTGCCAAACACAGCATGTGTAACTGCAAAGGACTGGCCTCCACAGTGACTTGAGGGTGGCACAGACGTGTGCCACCAGCCCAACCTTCCCACTGATGGCACACGTCAGCCAGGCAGAATACCCCTTCCTTTGCTCGTCTTCCTTCCTTAAAGTATGTTGACTATTGACTCAAAAAGCCCCTGTAACAAGGAATACAGACCAGAATCTCCGGGGAAATCCAGAGACCTCAGACTTGTCTCTAGCATTCAGATATCAGGAGCAAAACATGCCGAACAGCTGCTCCCCGACCAGTTGGAAAGCTGCTCTGGTGGCAGGCAACAGGTCTCCCTGGGTCTGAAGGGCTCCCCAGCTCTGCTTCTGATTTCCAGTGCCCCGTAGGTCACCGCTGGCCACACAGGACCCTGCGAAGTATTCTGCCTCCAACATAAATAAGGACCTGGCAACAGGACAGCAAGGCCATTGGCTCAGATGGGAGAGAGGGCCAGCCAGGCTCAATCAAATGTTGCCCCCAAACTTTGCTTTGCTCTGTGGACAAATAGAAAGTTCACTAGAGGAAATGGAAAGGGCTAATTGCAGCCTGAGACCAGCCTGGAGCTCTGGCCACTCCTGGCCTCACCTTGCCCCACAACAATCAGAGACGATCAAAACTGTGCCTGTGGATGTATTGGCTTAAAACCTAAATGGCTTTTACAATCCTACTTCTTGTTAAAATGGTAAACAACATCCACTCACTCACCTCCATAAAATATCAGAATTTAAACTCACTTAAGCTGCCCTCCTTCTAGTCTGGCTCCATGTTTATGGTTTCGTATTATCTTTTGCAGATCTATCTGGCCACGTTCTGACCTTAAATAACATACATAAATAAATAACACACCTAGAGTATCTCCATTTCCTATCCCATCAACTTTCGTCAGTGTTTCCATTCTCCTTCGTTTGAGGGGAGAGTATTTATGCCCTACCTTCCAGCTCCCGTCTTCAACCTGCTCTCAGATCATGTTCACATTAAATTGACAAGGTCAACATTGACATTTTGCAACTGCCACCCCATTCTCTGAGGTTTTCTGCATAGCATTACTCTAAATATTTTTGGATTTCTTAACATGCTTATGTTATTGCCATATGCATATTTCTTGTTGATCAAACCAGCAGGGTTAGAGGATCAATTCCCTTTCTACAAATCTGAGAGTATAATATCTGGGTCACTCAAAGAGGAATGGCTCCAATATGAAGTTCAATGAATTCCCTTTCAGATATTCCAGCAATTGCCTAAAATCATGAAATAATTTATCTGCTGTTTGGATGACTTCCTGATAAGCTTTTTGTTTTTCTAGTAGTTTCCAAATATGTGTTTCCTTGACTCCTAAGAAGAGTTTACATCTCTAGTATTTCCCATCCTCTCAAGCATATTACTTGCTCTAAGAAAAAGTTCCTCTTTTTCTTAGACATTTTCCCTTGCAGAGCGACTCATTCATCTGCACCGATCTGGGCTGGTTGTCCTCCGGAATTGCCTTCCTCCAGATCTGCCGCCCACTTGAGATCTTAACTGTTCTCCTGTCTCCTGGATTCTATCTCTTCCTCACCTTTATTTCCCCATTCCCAATCTTCCTAAGAAAGGGTGTATGGAAATTAAATGTCCTTATTTTGCCTGAATAATTGATTGACAATTGGCCTGGGTTAAAAACAAAAAAAGTTTAGAGTTAGATCACATCCTCAGATCTCAGTGTTGAGCACTGAGGGTTACAAATGAAAAGTCGATTGCCAGTTTGAGTTTAATTCCTTTGAGGTGATTTGTCTTACCTCTCTAGGAAATCTTCGGATCCACCAATTATCCTTGGTGCCTTAGAATTTTTCAGAGAAGTATCTAGTGTTGATTGATTTGTTTTCATTTACTGTATTGGATACTCTAGACTCTTTAGAATTAAGGCCCTTGAGCACTGAAATTTTTTTTCTTCTACTTTTTCTTTACTAATTTCTATTTGCCCCATTTTTTCCCCCCAGGATTCTTTTTCACTTTATGTTTGACCTCAAGGATGTGTTCTCATGTCTCTTACCTTCTAATATTTTCTTCTCTTTATTTCCTTGACTGTTTATCACAAGCTTATTTTGATTTTTTATTTTGGTAATCAATATTATTTATTAATCTCTGAAAACTCTCTATTACTTTTTTATTATATCTTATTTTTATTTTATGAATATATACTTTTGAATTTGAGTATATAAATTATATGAGATTTATGTTTTCTGAATGAAGTTGACTTCCAGTGGGGTCAAACTGTTTATCTTGGTCTGTCTCTTTCATGCTTCTGGTTTTTCTTTAATTCTTGAGATCCCTGGTTGTCCTTCCTACATAGAAAGGACAAGGCAGTGAGGTGGGCTTTTTCTGCATTACAGTGGAACCCAGGAGATTTATTTTTTCACTAGGTCTCTCCCTAGCTCTCTGGAGTGTGAAATGTTGCCTGCTTACATGACAGCAGTGTTGGCCTTAAAGAGCATGTGTAAGGAACTGACTTGTTTTAGCTAGCTTTGCATTGCTGTGACCAAAAGGCCTGACAAGAACTTAAAGGAGGAAAAGTTTACTTTGGCTCACAGTTTCAGAGGTCTCAGTCCAGAGATAGATGACTCCATTGCTGTAAGCCCAAGATGAGGCAGAATATCATGTCAGATGGGCATGGCAAAGGAAAGTAGCTCAGGACATGGCAATTAGTAAGTGGGGGGAGGGAGGAAGGGAGAGAGAGAGACAGAGAGAGAGGGAGGGAGAGAGAGAGAGAGAGAGAAGAGCTGAGCTCTGGTCACCAGGGACAAAATATATACCCCAAAGGCAGATTCCCAACGACCTCTCTTTCAGCCAGGCCTCATTCACCTGCAGTTACTCCCTCCAGTTAATCCATATCAGTGGACTAATCTACGATAGTTTATGACTCTCATAATCTAATCTTTTCACCTCTGAAAATGTTTGCATTGTCTCACACCTGAATTTTGGGGGGACACCACATATCTAAACCATAACAAGTCTTGATAGTCGAGTGAAGGACACTCCAAATACCAGGCTGAGGGGAGCTGTGTCCTGTCACAGCAAAACATGAGCTAGATCGTCCCCTCTGGGAAGGCTAATTCTAAATTTACAGATACACTTTTTATATTTTGTCTCAATGCAGAGACTAGATTATCTGTACCTAAGTGTGCCATATAGGCTGTACCCACTCTTCACCATTCCTTCTCCCCATGTTTCACTCCTGTCTTTCACTGTACCTGCCAACTCTGGGCCCAGAATCCTTTTTGCTTTCAAATAGGTCTCTTGGTTCCCATGTCCATTGCAGCTCCACTTTTATTCCAGGTTTACTTTTTTCTAACTATTGCACACATCAAAAATCCCATTCATTTCATCATCCAGAAAGGCACTGAGCTTTCCTGCATTGTGGCGATCTTCCTCCCCAGTCTCTTTGCCATGATAGACATCTCAGAAGTGACATGGATAAAGGCATGTGTTCCATCTACCATCTTGAACCAGAAGTTCTCATTGAAATTTTGTTTGAATTCTCCTACGAGTTTAAACTACTAATGCAATTCCACTATGTGCCAAACATGATGTTTGACTTTAATAGGTTGCTGGTATCAGTGTTAGACTAGAGATTATACTGAGTCTATTTTTATTAAAAAGTTACTAAATTCAAGGTGGACTTGAGACAATTTTTTCAAAAGGTCCAAGGGCTGGAAGGCCAGGGTTGGCAGCCCCTGGCATTTCCCCTGACTGCCGCTGCTGGAGCGCACCAGGGTTGAAGGCCACTTCAGCTCCTGCAGGGAGGATGCGGTGGCTGTCAGTCAAGAGCAAGAGGACATGCCCTGGGGCTCTTATCCTGTGCTCCTCACCAACGACTCTTTCTCTGCATCAGCTCAGCTGCCACCTTTGCACACACACCTGCTTCCCCTGG
This sequence comes from Sciurus vulgaris, assembly GCF_902686455.1. Taxonomy (NCBI): domain Eukaryota; kingdom Metazoa; phylum Chordata; class Mammalia; order Rodentia; family Sciuridae; genus Sciurus; species Sciurus vulgaris. Next base: position 21,984,010 of record NC_136468.1, on the reverse strand, counting down.
TGATGCCAGGAGACTCGCCAGCTCAGAAGAAAAGAGGGAAGTCTGAATTCCCAGTGTAGCTTTGATGTGCTGATCCACCACTGCTCTGTGAGACAGGGAGGTGGAGAGTATCTAGGGTATTACTTGGGACTCTAGCTGCCAAAACAGAAACTGATTTGTCATAAGGACCTGGCCGTAGCTAATGAAACCCAGCGGTCTTAGGAAGGGTATAGAACTGAGGCATCCAGGGCTATGGGAATTTGTCTTCAGGCCCTCACCTTCCATCTCCAGGCCTCTGATTCTTATTTTTCCCACCTGCAGACTGGCTGTATCTTCAGCCTACATGGCAGAATGTGGCTACCCCTCAGATTAGGCGTTCACCTACTCAGGCCTCACCAGAGAGATTGATTTTCCCTTAAACCAAGGGCGAAATCCAACAAAGGCCAGATATAAAATATTTTCAGCTATGTAGGCCATGTAGTTCCCATGTAACTACTCAACTCTACCATGGTCAATATGTTAGTGAATAGTCCTGTGGTTGTGTTCCAATAAAACTTTATTCACAAAAACAGGCAGACAGCAGAGTTTTGGGCTAATTGGCTATTCAGCTAAACCCTGCCTTAGATACAGCTCTCAATCTCTAGAAGAATTTGTTCAATGTGGGTCAATGATTGATTAATTAATCCTTTAGTAAGAGAGAAAGACAGCTGATTGCCAAAGTCTGGGAAGGGGCATGCAGTCCCCAGAGAGAAAAGTCCAAGATGATACCTCTGTAAGGGTCTCCCATATCAACACCTCATTATGGAAGCTACACATTAGTAAATTAGGTCTTCTGACTTCATGGTCTTATAGAGCAGGGTGGCCAACACTCCTTGCAACATCTTGAGATCCTCAGAGATAAAGTCCTTTCAAAATGAGACACCTTGAAATATCCCATTATAAAAAAAAGGAAACAAAAAGGCAATTAGCCATATATGCAACCTATAGCTCAGAAAGTTTGATTAAAATTTTTATTGTTTCCTAACTTGACATTTAGGTGAGATTTTTACCTTTAAACCCAAGGTTCTGAACTTGAACAAAAGTAATTTTGAGCTATAGTTGGCTAAGAGGTTCCACCACCCACCAGGGCTCGAAAGTGTGTGCAGGGAGATGGTTGAGGGCTGAATTATGTGGCCAGTGTGGCCATAACTCTATCTTCATCTTTGCCTCCAGGGTAGCCCTGTAAGTTACAGGCATGTCATGAAAAGTTTGTCATGGTGGTTTTAAAATGGTACAACCTCCATGGAAAACAGAACAGTGTTTCCTCAAAAATTTGAAAATAGAATTAGCACATAATCTAGCAATTCCAAAAATTGAAAGCAGGGTCTCAAACAGATAGTTCTATATCCTGTTCATTAGTCAAAATATGGAAGCAATCCAAGTGTCCTTTTTTAAACAAATGCGCAAAAAAAAATGTGGTTTATACATCCAATGGAATATTATTCAGCTTTAAAAAAGAAGGAAATTTTGACACATGCTACAATATGGGTGAACCTTGGGGACATTATGCTAATTGAAATAAGCCAGACAATAGGATAAATATTGTATGATCCCATAGGTACATAGAAATGGGAAGTCAAAGGTGGTTGTCAGATACAGGGACAGTGGGATATGAGGAATTGTTTTGTTTTATGGGCATGAAGGTAGATGGCGGTGCAGTTGCACAGTAACTGGAATGTTCTTAACACTGCTGAACTCACACTTAAACACAGCTAAGATGGCAAATTTGATGTTATGCATTTTTGCCACCACAATTTTTACAAGTCTGTGGTGGGACCAGCCTCAGCCTCCAAGAGCCCCACTAAGTGATGGTAGTGCACAAATATGGCTTCCTGGGAGCCAAGTGAAATGGGATTCCTTGGGGCAGAGCCACTCCCCACAGAGGCTTTCCTGGGATGAGCCTCTATGTGTCTATGAAAATAAAAGGTTTTTTTTTTTCTTTCTATCCACAGAACCAGGTGTTTAGAAAGGCATGGCTGCACGCTCTTCTCTGGACCCTGCTGGGGGCTTCTCCCTGCAGGGAGCCTGAATTCTCACTCTAGGGAGCTGGACTTCCCAGAAGCCCTGACTAGCCAAGCCTCTGCCTAAACCCCTCTCCCACCCACATCCTGCCCTTCTCTAAGATCTGGGGCTCTGATGGAGAGGACGATCCCAGGCAACCCCAGAGACTCTCTCTAGTCCCACAGAAGAATTACGAGTTTTCCCTTTGGGTATGGGCAGATACAGACCTAGCCTCCTGAGACCTTCCTTGACTTACTCTTGTCCCCTCTGAGCCTTTCTCCAAACAACCATCTGCTGACCTCCAATCTCATCTACCTAGGCCACCGCCATGCATTGACCTTCACCGCTCCCTACGGCTCTCAGGAACAAACTCTAGAAGCAGTGTGAGCTGGTTTACCTGTCTCCCCAGCCACACATTCCCAGCAGTTCTGCATCTTTGAGTCCCTGATCCCCATCTACTCTTGCATTTTTCCAAATGTACCATTTTGAATCCCAATGCATCAATCAATCAAGTCCCCTTTCCACAGAATTCAGACTGTAGGACTGTTCTCAACATAGCGTGATGGTCCATCCATTCTAGGTTCTACTCACTCCTCTGTGGGCTTCCACTGGGCTCACATCCTCCATACTGTGGACACCCAGGACTGACCATGTTCTTCAGGGGTGATTCAAATAGCATAGAAAACAGTCCAAAGGTTCAGGAAATGACTTCATGGATCTAGGCCATCAAAACATGACACAGACAAATTTAAGATGAACTGTCAAAAGGGGTTTGAAAAGCATGAGGGTAAGCTCCAAAAGACCATCTCTTTACCTCCATAAAACTACTCAGGGATAAGCCAGAAGCATATCTGGTTGGGACAGGGTAGATGCAGCCTAGGGGAAGAAAGGAGAGGTGTGACCTAGGAGATCTTTTGCCCTGTGGGTTATATGGCCCCTTTACTGAGATCGCCAATTACTTTTCTCTTGTCATGGTTGGAACTATAATTTCCTTTACTTTTTAGTCACAGAAGGAAACCCTTTTAAAAGGTACCATCTTCTACTCAGCCCAAATTCTCAACCTACTGAGGTAGAAGGACTAATGCCCAGGCCTGCCCATAATACTGCCACTGGCTAGTGCCACAGATGAGGTCAGAAATTACAACGAAAGGGAAGAACGGAGTTTCTAACCCTTCCCTGGAGTCCTTAGAAGCTGGGATAAGGAGAGACCTTGCCAGAAGCCAGCTTATATCAACAAAAAATTTAGAAATGCCACAGGACTACAGTTGGCCCTTCACATCCAGGGGTTCCCCAACCACATGTTGAAAATATTCAGGGAAACAAATGCATCTGTACTGAACATGTGCAAACTTTTATCAATATTCTCTAAATAATACAGCATTACAACTATTTACATAGCTTTTCCATTGTAGTAAACATTTTAAGTAATCTGGAGATGATTTAATGTATACAAGAAGATGGCATAGGGCATATGCAAACGCTGCACCATTTGAGGGACTTGAGCATTATGGCTTTGGATAGCTGTGGGGGGTGCTCAGTATTTGGATGCTGGAAAAACAGCCATACAATTCTAATTCCTACCAAAAAGAAGTAGGGAACACGGAAAGAAGGCACCTGTAGATCTTCTTATATAGCCCTAGAGATGGTTAAGACCAGGAATTCTTCCCCATTCCCACTTCAAGTCATATTGGGATCTGAGCTCAAGAGGGAGGTGCTGAATGAAGCAGTTTCCAGAGATGGAACATTCTGTCCCAGGGCCTTGGGGACTCAGGCAATCACCAAACTCCATGGCCCCCACTTTCCCTTAAGTGTGATAGATGGGCTGGGTTTTCCTGGCAGTTTAAACACTTTGCATTGATTTGTGTATTAGTTTGTATATTGTTTTGAGAGACCAATTTCAAGAGAAGTTTTGCCCATCGTCCATCAAAGCTCAATGGTGCTTTATCTTCATTCTGAGTTGGCTGCTCATCAGACTCCAGGCAGGCTGGTGCCAAAAGATCTTGTTTCAGGGACCTCCATCCATCACAGCTTGGGGGGCACTCTGTCTGAGGTTTGATAAAATCCAGGTAGAGGAATGACTCTCTACACTCCCCTCATTGCTCCTTGGAGAAGGGCTGAGCATTGGCTTTTGCGATTCTTTCTGGAGATGAGAACTTTATAGAAACTCTCACCACCATTCTACAGATGTGGAAACTGAGTCAAGCATCATGGAATGGAAATAGAGACAGCATAGCTGCATCTTCACAGCATTGTGAAACAGACAGATGGGGCACTCACTGAGACCAGGACACTTCCCTACTTCCCAGGCATCTATGTTGAGGGCTGTGACAGGGTACAGTCTTGAAGGAGGAACATGGGATCATGAGGCCAAAAGAAGCACCTGCCTCACGAGTCTCGCCTCCCCATCCTGTCCCAGCCCTTCACCCCGGGGAAAGGGATGCTGTCACATGTGCAGACAATGTTGCAAAGGGACCACAGGAATTCCCCAAGTAACTGCCACAGTTTGGATGTGGACTGTCCTCCAAGGGTTGATGTGTTGGAGGTTTGGTCCACAGTGTGGCAATATTGGAAGATGGTGGAGCCTTCATGAGATGGGGTCAGTGCAAGATCATAGATCATAGGGGGTACTGCCCTTGGAAGGGGTTAACATAGTTCTCAAGTGTTCCCAAGCGAGTTGGGTTGTTATCAAAGAGTAAGCCTGACCCCCTCCCACTCTCCAGTTTCCTGTCTTGCTGTGTTTTTGCCCCCCACCCCCCACCACACACAGGTTCCCACCATGATGCTATCTGCTCTGATAGGTTGCGGCCATGGGGACGTTTGCCAAAACTGACACCATGCTGTTTGAACTTTCAGCCTCCAAAAGCATGTGGTTAATAAACCTCTTTTCTTTACAAGTTATTCAGCATCAGATATTTTGTTATAACAATAGAAAACAAACTAAAAATCTTACCCAAAGGGAGGCTTCCCTAGTCTTAGTATATCTCAACAGTCTCTTCACCCCATCTGCAAAGCGACAACTCCTTCAGGCCACCTTCCATTTGTACCTCTTGGGTTCATATTGAGAACAGAAATGTTCTTACTACATCCACTTCTAAGAGGCATATGCTGAAGGAATGAAGAAAGGAAGACCAGGGCCACCACTGGAGGCAAACCCAAAAGAGCTACAGAGAGACCGCTAGGGTTATGGAGCCCCTTGAGTCAAAAGCGGCAGGAGCCGCGAGAACCGTGTGAAAGGAGACAGGAGAAATGAGGTTGTACATGTGCCAGGAGAACAAAAATGGCTTCAATCGGTTTTCTCAAACTGTAAATGTCATATTTCTGCCTCCCCTGCTTCACAGGAAATACTGTTTTGGGACACCCTTTCAGGCAGCAGGAACATCCAACACTCCCAGCATATGCCACACCTTCATACAACACTTCTGGGTTCACCCAGCATCACCAATATATTACATCATTGATGCTCATGAAAGGGTGTCAGTTAAGGATACACTCCTCACCATAAGAAGGAATGCCAACACCTTGTAACTTAGCTCACATAACAGTCTGATGTCAGTGTTGGCAGACAGTAGGTGACTTCTCCTCCCAGAACTGGCATCAAGCAAGTTCTCAGGTGACATGCAAAGGAGCTCAGACACATATACTACAAGTGCCATGAGGTACAAATGAAAGGTTATTGGGACATTTACAGGTGAAGAGTAGGGGGCTTTCCTCCTGGGGATTCAGAGACCCAGATCCTTCAGTCCTGCGGCCTCACAATTCTCGGCCACTGCATCATCCAACATGGCAGACGGTGGGGCTCTTTAAGTTTTCACGTAACTTAGTTAAAGTACATGGAATTTAAAATTCAGTTTCTCAGTTGCACTAATTGCATCTCAAGTGCTCAGTGACTGCAGGTAGACTGCTACCTGTCATGTTTTGGATCTGGAATGTCCCCCAAAGGCTCATGTCTGAGGCTTGTCTCCAATGCAGCAGTGTTCAGAGGTAGAATCTGGGGAAGGAAGGTGATTGGTTCAGGGCTCTGACCTCATCCATGGGTTAATCTGCTGATGGATTCATTATCTGATGGCATAATTGAATGGTAGTGGAAATTGTATGATATCAGGTGTCAGGGTCTAGTTGGAGGAAGTAGATCACTGTGGGCATGCCCCAGAAGAAGGGGTCTTGTCCCAGCCCCTTCTTTACTTTCTCTTTTCTTCCCAGCTGCCATGAAGTCAACCTCCTCTGTCACACACTCCCACTGCCATGATATTCTGCCTCACCTTAGACCCAAAGCAATGGAGCCAGCCAATCTTGGACTGAAACCTCTGTAACCAAATAAATCTTTCCTCCCTTATGTTGTTTATCTCAGGTATTTTTTCACAGTGAAGAAAAGCTAAAATACTGCCATATTTGACAGTGTAGAAATGGATATTTCCTTCATCTCAGAAAGTGACAAAGGACATGGTTGTCCCAGGGCCTAGTCCCCTGCCTCCAAACAACAAAAGGTCAAAGAGAGAATGCAGAAAGGACTTTTACTTCTTCACTGCCATGACTTGGAAGTGACGTTGTCCCTTTAGTTCACAGTCCATCAGCACATACTACTCACACTTTCCCACGTAGGGGGAGGGTGCTGAGTGAGGACTGTGTCCCTGGAGGGCAGCTGCATTTTGGCTGCTATATCACAAACAGAGGAGGGTGAGTCTTGGTGATTAGTCAGCCATCTCCGCCATGGGTCTGCCTCTGCCCTTTCCAGATCAGAGAAGTGAAGTGGCTTAGCAGACAGTTGTAGGAAGTGGGGAGTCACAGCTGGAACCCAGGCCATGGGATTCCCCTGAAGATGGTCTTTCCAGGGTACAGCTAATGCAGACATGGGAAGCGGCCCCCATGAGGTGATAGATGTTCCTCAGCCTCACCCCTCATTGACCAGGACTGGTCAATGGAGTTTAAAAAAGAACATTTACACCCGAGTGAAAGAGCCAAGTCACGCTACATGCAAAACAGATACTTTCAATAAAGTTCCTTTCTTAACCAAAACAACTCTGTGCTTGCCCTGGCAATTCCTCCAGGGAGAGGTTGTCCACTGCTGGAACCTTAACATCCAATTCAAACTCAAATAAGATATGAAAGAAAATGGATGGTAATATACTGATTGTACAGGCATCCCAGGTCAATGCAAAATAAGATCTGGTCAAAATGCCTGAATTCCCTGACCATCTCCCCAGCATTTCTCTAGGACAGTCAGACATCTGCAGAATCTGAAACTAAGGAGAAGAAAGAGGATACAGAACACCAAGAGGGGGCAGCCATGGTGAGAAGTCAGTGCAAGATCATTCAGTAAAGGGTGCCCTTTGTCTCTGTGGTATTGATGCTGTTGTGTGGTATAAACTCTCCTTATTGTGCCAGGATTTTCTGTGGCTGGAGGAGGCAGAGGTGGCTGCCTAGATTTCTGCCCCTTAACATGATGTTGCCCAAGCGTCTTGTAGCAGGACCCCCTAGGTCCCTGAGGTGACGTGGTGGGAAGAACACCCATGGGAGTTCTGGTCCTCATGCTGATACTATCTAGTGGGGTGACTCCAGGCTGTCAGTGCACATCTCTGGGCCTCAGTTTCTCTACCTAAACAATGGCAAGTCCCCTCCAGATCTGATGCCTGTGATAACAAAAACCTGAGATGCACAGTTGCTTAACAGAGTCCCCTGCCCCTAATTCTGTTGGATCAATGACATTCTCTGAGCTGGGGACACAGGGAGAACCTCTGCACACAGTGGACACTTGATAAAAACTGGTGACTGAGCATTAAGATTGCTTTAGTCAGCTTTTTCACTACTTTGACCAAAAGACTTGACAAGAACAATTAGAGGAGGAGAAGTTTATTTGGGGGTCACAGTTTCAAAGGTCTCAGTCCATGGAAGGCCGGCTCCATTCCTCAAGGCTTGAGATGAAGCAGAACAGCATGGCAGAAAAGTGTAGTGGAGGAAAGCATCTCAGGACATTACCAGGAAGCAGAGAGAGCTCTGCTCAACAAAGACAAAATATATACCCCAATGGCACACCTCCAGGGACCCACCTCCTCCAGCCACACCCTACCTGCCTATAGTTAGCACTCCGTTAATCCCTGAGGGAATTAACACATAGATTAGGTTAAGGCTCTCATAACTCAATCATTTCATCTCTAAACCCTCTTGCATTATCTTATACATGAGCTTTGGGGGGACATACATCTAAACCATACAAAGATATACTCAGATATAATTATGGGGGAGTAGCTGGCTCAGCATGGGGACTGGTTCCTGCTCCCTTATCCATGCCCAGATGGAGTCAGTTCCTTGTTCTCCAGGAGCAGATCTATGACACCTTGAATGATAATAGGGGTCCTCGCCCAGGGACAGCTCACCCTCTTAGTTTGGCTATCAGGACCACTTCCTACGTTCTGCCCAGAAGAGACAAAACTTTCACACCCACCCCATGTGTTTCTCCTGAGGCGAGTTGGCAGCACACTCATCCTGGATTGCACACATATCCCCAGACGTAAATCCATCCACACAGGTGGAGACCAACAGAAAATCATTCCCCAGGGAGCCAGCACCACCTCTCTATCCTACTGTTTTGAGGACAGGCGGATCTTGCGGATTCCTCTCCTGTCTTAGATACACACAACACCTCACTCTACGATAGCTCCATGCTGCAGGAGGAGGCAGGCACTGCACAGGGGACATAGGTGCCACAGGAGCCCCAAGCTCACCTCATTCTGGGATTTAAATTCTCCAAAAGGCATAGAATGCAGTGATCAGCCACATGCAGCAACCTGGCTCTCAGTTGGACCTTCTTCAAAGTCATCTCAGCTCACCTGAAGGATCTTCTGGCAGCCTGAGAACCCTACTAATGGGACTGTGACTCACTCACCAGAAAGGATCACTGTGGGACTTGGGGGTAGGCAAGAGATGAGGCCAATGGGATTGACTCGAATAAAATTATGTAAGAAAATAAAACCAGTGGCCTCGTGTCCACAGGGATGCTTGCATGCCCTCTTTGCAGGACAATATCCCTCCTCCCACTTTCCCTAGGAACCCCAAGTTCTGGACCTTTCCAATCTCTTCCTTCAAGACCTACCTTTTCCAAATACAGTTTTCCAGTACACAAAAAAGAACTGTATTCAGAACAAAAGAAATACAAATTGAAACTACTGTGAGATTCCATTTAGCACCATCAAGTTAGCAAAAGGCCAAGAGTGTGATCGCCCACGGTGCCGGCAACACTGTGGGGAAACAGGTGCCTCATTCGCTAATGGTAGAAGTGAAGAGTAAACAATGTATGAGGATATACTGACTGTATTTTTCTTTGTCCCTAGTTCCTGACAGAGCTCCTAAAGTCCTTGGCATTTTCTGACTGATTGAAAAATGTGTTATTTAAAAAAGAAACCCCCAGCCCCAGGTTGGAAGATTTGCCAGAATGGCTCACAGGAAAGTGCTACAGTTTTATTATAAGGAATCTGACTTGGGAAGAGCCAAATGGAAGGGCAAGGGATAGGGGGTTGGCAGGGGTGGCAACACAGAGCTTCTGTGCCCTCCAGGTGCCGGGTGCCCAGCACATCGAAGTCTACATTATTAGAGAAAAAAGAAAAACCTATGTCCCCTCAGCAGTCACATCTGGAAGGAACTTTGGAGAGCACACTCCACCCTCTCCCCACTTTAAAGATGTGGAAATGGTGACCCAAAGAGTTTCCTGGTCAGGCAGTTCTCAGATCTGATACAGGATTGTCACCAGAATCCAAAGCCCTCAGTCCCCAGGTGGGTCTCTTTTGGAGATACCAGCATACTGTGTGCCCCTCATAGACGATGTCTTTGAATCAGTAGTCCCTAACAGAGCACCTGGCATTTGACACTATTAAGAGAAAACTGGCTTTATATCTGATTCTAGAAATAGTTCAGGATGCTCTGCCCCACTCCATGGGCAGGTTTTATCTGTAGCCAGAGAAAAGTAAGTGATATGCAGAAAGAATCAAGGTGCAGATAGCTCAATTGGTTAAAGCTTAGCATTTGCCTTATTTGAACCTGGTTTGAATAGTTGGCTGCCTACAATTGACTAAAGTTCAGATGCTGTGATTGGCTGAGACTCAGCTACTTGTTATAAGAGTAAGTGGAAGGCTGTTTATACATCAAGTTAGGTTACTGTTCATTACTGAGAAACAGTTAAGCCAAATGCTATGGAGGCAGCTTTAGGCCAAACTTAGTTCAAACTTAGGTTTTCTGAATGAACATTGCACTGTACTTCCTATGAGCCCTGAATCTCGGCCTAAACGAATGAATTAACCATTATCCTGAGAATGAGGGTAATTTATATTCTCCAACTTGATAAAGTCACATTTTCCCAGATGCCAGGCACGGTGGGGTCTTGGGTACCTTGGCAGAGGAAACAGGCTAGCAGGGGTCAGGGCTTAACACCCATCAAGTGAAATGCTCTAAGCAACTGCCAGTATTTTGCTTTCAAGAAGAATCAGCCTATGTATGGTACAAAAAAGGGGAGAGAACAATTAAGTAAATACAACCAAGGTTTAATATACTTAATGAAGCATGCAGGAGAAAAGAAATTACTTATTTGCACACAGACTGTCCAACAAAACTGGTTGTGTAGGCTGCAGTGCAGTGGTAATTTACTGAGTTTTACCATGCCCACCCTGCTTCTAGGCCAAACTTTTTTAAACTGCAAACACTGTTGTGAGGTGATTGACAGATGTCCCATTCAGAAACTTGGGAGGCGAGGCTTGTTAGCGTCCCCCTCTGATGGACTACTACCCAGCCCAGATAGACATGACACCCTTGCCAAGCAGGGGCCAAGCTCAGAACCAGCAGAATATGACTGTTCATCATCTATCATGTATGACAAACTAAGTCGTTGTATCTCAACAGACTGGGAAAGTTCCAAGGGAGATCAGCTAAGTAACACAATAAACATCTCAGGAAACTCACAGATTGACTAAGGCCATCAATGATGGATGGGTGTTAAGTAAATCAAAAAGATCTGGGGCTTATGAGGAGAGCCGTGTTGGAGAGCTTTTGGTCACAAATTAAAGGCATGTTTGGGTCCTTAGACACGGCTGGGTTGACTGCCGCAAAGAGAGCAAGGGCTATCAGAGCCGCCAGAGGGAGAACGGGTAAGTGAGATGAATGGAGATCTAATCCCATTATAACCAATTCCATTACGAAGAAATTTTCACCTTAACAAAAATATATCCAAGCCCCAGGCATGGGCCCGTAATAATCATATATTGTTCAAATAACCCAGTGTGAAGCATGCTGTTCTTCGTCCCTCTAGGTAATAGTCCCTAGCACATCCCCATTCACCACAAGATAAAGTACTTGTGGTACATTACAAAACCTGCACTCCTCTCCAGTCTTCTGACTGTGGGAAGTGACTTCAAGATGCTCTGTGGCAGGGTGACACTAAGGAATCAGTCTTATTAAAAAGCTTTGTTTCCTCTCATCATTTTCCATCAGACTAGCCCAGCTCTAGTATCAGTAAGAAGATCATTAAAAATGTTAGATGATCACTTCCAAATATGCAGAATGGAAATTTTTTGAGGTTTATAAAAATATTGCCTTCTTATCTGCTATAAAGTTGAACCTAACCTTTCATTTACCTTCTACTTTCTATAACTTTCTCACATGCAAGAGTTATTTGTTTTTTATTTAAACACAGGATTATTTCCTCTTTCCTTTTTCTATTTTTAAAATTGTATAGTTTAAGGTCTGGTATTGTGATACCTCCTGCTTCACTTTTCCTGCTCAGGATTATTTTGGCTATTCGAGGTCTCTTATTCTTCCAGATAAAGTTCATGATTACTTTCTCTATTTCTATGAGGAATGTCATTGGGATTTTAAATGAAATTGCATTGAATCTGTATAGCACCTTTGGTACAATGGCCATTTTGACAATATTAATTCTGCCTCTCCAAGAACATAGGAGATCTTTCCATCTTCTAAGGTTTTCTTCAATTTCTTTTTTTACTGTTCTGTAGTTTTCAATAGCTAAATTGTGGAACCAACCTAGAGGCCGTTCAACAGATGGATGGATAAAGAAGTTGTGGTATATATACACAATGGAATATTTTTCAGCCATAAAGAAGAATAATATTATGGCATTTGGAGAGAAATGGATGGAATTGGAGAATATCATGCTAAGTGAAATAAGCCAATCCCAAAAAACCAAAGACCAAATGTTTTCCCTGATAAGTGGATGCTGATATATAATGGGGGGGGGGGGCGGGTAGGGAGTGAAAGAAGAATGGAGGAACTTTAGATTATGTAGAAGGAAATGAGAGGGAAGGGGGTATGAAAAATCATGGAATGAAACAGACATCATTACCCTAGGTACATGTATGATTACACAAATGGTATGATTCTACAAAATATACAACCATAGAAATGAAATGATGTACCCCATTTGTTTACAACAATTCAAAATGCAGTCTGTAAAAACACAAATTTTTTAAAAATTTTAAAAATTAAATTGTATTGTATGTATTTGAAATATATGACATTCTCAATGAGTATTCAGAAATAAATATTTAAAAGGTATTTTCATGATGCTAAAGTAATGCTATTATTATATAGAATTTCGAAAACGTGTTAAGAACATCAAAACCACCTCTGATATCATCATCCAGAGGCATTAACACCATGTATGTATACATTATAATCCCAGTGAGACATGTAATTCATGTAATTACATTGATTTCACTTGGTAAGTTTTCTTTAACAACATAATTTTATTGGCAGCCTAATATTTCATCTCATGGATGATCCAGTATTCTTCTAACATCTTCATATTTTTGAACAGCAAAGGTTCAATTTTTTTTCCCTACAAAGTGTATTTGACATAGCATTCAGAGTTAAAAAAAAAAAAAAACCTTTATACTTATATTTCAAAGATTCACATAGTTGATCAGTGCTGAGGTCATGGCTCAGTGGTAGAGTGCTTGCCTGGCATGTATGAGGCTCTGGGTTTGATTCTTAGCACCACATTAAATAAATAAACAAATAATATTGTGTTCAACTACAACTAAAAATATTTTTTTTCAAATATTATAAGATTAGCAAGTACAACAGATATACTACAGTGTATTAGTCATATTTTTATCACTGTGACTAAAATTTCCAACAAGAACAATTCAAAGGAGGAAAATTTTATTTTGGTTCATGGTTTTAGAGGTATCAGTCTATGGTCTGTTGACTCCTTTGCTCTGGACCTCAAGGGAGGTAGGACATTATGCAGAAGGATGTGACAGAGGAAGGATGCTCACCTCATAACACCCAGGAAACAGAATTGGAAGCACCAGGGACAAAATATAAATACCAAAGACACATGCCCAGTGACCTACTTCCTCCAGTTATACCCACCTGCCTATAGTTACCATGCAATTAGTCCATTAAATTATTAATCCATCAAATGAAATCCAATCCTAATCCATCTATTAGGTTATTGTTCTAATAATCTAATCATTTCACCTCTGGACATTCCTGCATTAACTTAGGAGCTTTGGGGGAACACCACATATTCAGATCATAACATTCTACCAATATCCCCTGAAAGTTTATGTCTATCTCACAATGCAAAATGTATTTAGACCAATTCCAAGAGTCCCCATGGTCTTAATATTTCCATGATGGCCTGAAAGTTCAAGTTCAAAGTCTCCTGAGACTTCAGGAAAATTCTTGAATATAAGCCCCTATAAAGATCAAAAGTAATTTACATATATCCAATTCATAATGGCACAGAGTAAACATTCCCATTCTAAAAGGGAAGGAATTGGACTAACACAAGATCAACATCCAGCTTGGCAAATGTTAGGTCATGTAACTCCATGTCTGGCATATCAGGGACGAGGCAATGAGATGTCATCTCCAGAGGGCTTAGGCAGCCCCGCCCCTAGAGCCTTGCTGGTTGCAGCCCACATGGCCTCTGTCTTCGGCTGGTTGTCTGCAGCCAGCAGCTTTCCTCAGCAGATTTTCCACACTATCAGCATCTCTTAATCTAGGGGTTCTCCAATGCAACTTTGACTTCCTTCTCACATGCATCGCCCTCTCACAGGCTGCCCACAGGAATTCTGACCCTGCGACACTTTGCCTGGCCTCCCAGTCCTCTTTCTGAAATCTTGGTAGAAGCCTCCATGGTCCCCTAACTCTAGAAAGCTGCTTTCCTGCAGATGATGCCAAGACCGGCAGTAGCCGGGTCTCAGGAGACTGCTGCAGCAGCTTGTGAGTGCCTGGGTGACTGAGCACAGTGAAACAAATCCTAGGGAAATAGCTTTTTAGATACCCCTGTTCAAGCAGGTTGCCCCCAAATTCTCTTAAATGAGTTTTCATCTCTACACCCTTGAGCCTGCAGTGGGTGTGGTCTTGCTGATTTCCTGAGATGCTCTCAAGGCACCCTTCCTGCTGTCTCTGTGCCAAGTTTCTCTTTAGTGGTGGTAATCTTTTCAACCACAACTTCCTTGACTCCAATATTGTGTGTTCTTCTTCTTTGGTCAAACTGCAAGTTTCAAATTTTTCCTGTTTCCTCCTCCTGATTCTCACAATAAACCTGGCTACAAGTTTCCAGCAGTTTCCATGCCTGTCTAAATGCTGTGCTGCTTTGAAATTTCCTTCACCAGATTAATTCATCCATCACCTTTAAATGCAGCCTCACAGAAAGTCTCAGGACATGGGCAAAATGTAGGCAACTTTTTTTTGCCAGAATGTAACATAAAAAGGCATCTAGTCCAACTTTAAGAGAGGCCTTTTTCCTTCTGCAACCTCATGAGCACAGTCTTTACTTGTGCATTCTTATTGGCATTCTGATAAGAGTTCCCACCACAATTGTTCATTAAACTCTGCTTACAACATTCTAAGTTTTCTCTATCCTACATCTCCAAATTTTTCTAAACTCCTCCTGGATACTAGTTCTAGAAGCTTCTGAACTACATGTCAGATTAGTCCCAGCAATGACCCACACTGTTGGTACCCATTTCTGTTAGTTAGTTTTTCAATGCCACTAAAATACCTGACAAGAACAACTCCGAGGAGGAAAAGTCTACTTTGGGTCACAGTTTCAGAGATATCAATTCATGGTCTGTGGATTCCATTGCTCTGGGTCTCAGGTGAGACAGGACATCATAGCAGAAGTGTGTGGCAGAGGAAAGATGCTCACTTCATGACAGCCAGGAAACATAGGAAGAGAGAGGCACCAGGGACAAAATATACATTTAAAGGGCACACCCCCCAATGACCTACTTCCTCTAGTTATGCCCACCTGCCTACAGTTACTACCCAGTTAATCCATTGAAATTATTAATCCACTTAATGGATTAAACCACCGATTATTTTATAGCCCTCATGATCTAATCATTTTTCCTCTGAACATTCCTGTATTAACACATAATCTTTTGGGGGACACCTCATATCCAAACCATAGTGCCGGGGTCCAGCCCCAGCAGGGGTCCATGGGTTCCACACTGGTAAGGGGGCACGGGGAGACAGCGTCGGCGATGGATGGAGAATGAAAGACACGGACTCTAGTTCTGGTGCAATCATTCCCACTTTATTCTGGGGAAGGCTGGGTTTATATACATTTTTCTTCAGGCTATGGTGACAGGCTTGTGACTAACAAAATCAAAGAAGTTTCCAAAGCATAGGCAGAAATTGTTTTTACTGAAAGATTATGAGAAAACAGTAACCTTACAGATTATCCTTACTTAATCACCAGGGCTTGCCATTGATAAAATAAGCTGGTCCATATCTAGTAGCTACTGTGGGAGGTGCTTTGTGCTTAGAACTTGGGGAAACATTGTTATCTATAAGTTTCTGTGCCCCAACAGGTTCTGGCTGTGCCAGTAAATGCAGTGTTTGGTTTTTAACATAATAAAAACATTCTGCTGTTGTGAGGTTAATCATCACAGGGTTTCAACATGTGTTTTGTCTCCATGATGTTTTTCTGGAAATTTGTAGAATTATTCCCATCACCTCTAGCAAGATCCCCAGACTGAAGTGAGTAATATATTATTAGGAAAACTCCAAGCTAGGGAGGCATACATCTGGCATGCCATCCTTTTAGGATGAGTCTTTGCAATCATCCTTCAGTGGAACTCTGTCAAGCACTGTAAGGAGAACCAGGTGCCCCCGCACCATAGCATACAGATTTGGAAAAAAAAAAAATTGAGTGACCTCTTAGAAAGAATGTAAGTCATGAGGTAGGGATGTTTCAGTGCACCTGTTGGTATTCCGTGTATTGTTACCCATCAGTGTGTACTTCTGAAGAAACAAGTATTGATAGCAAGGTGGTTAATTGGAGCTCAATTAGGAAAGCAGAACTACTAGATCAAAAAGCATATTATATGTGATTGATAGATATTGCCATTTTCCTTCAGAAGTTTGTAACTGAATTATCTTCAAAATAACCATCTATGAAAAGGACAATTTCTCCATTTCCTCTCTGTGCAGAATATTGCATTTTTATCAGACAGACAAAAACAAAAAATGATATTGCATTATTGTTTTAATTTGCATTGAATTGTGAGGAAAGTTGGGGCATATCTTCATGTATTTCCTGTTTGTATTTCTTTTTATGTTACTTGCCTATTCACTAATAGACCTTGTATGTTTCAGAAATTCTTGACTCTTCGGATTCTTAGTGGTAACCTCTCCTTATTTTTCTATCCTTTTTAATTTAAAAAAAAATCTTTTGTCATTTCCATGGATTTGGGGAAAGAGGAAAGATAAATTTTTATATCTAGTCTGACATCAATTTCCCCCAGACTTCTGGAATTCATAGACATAAAATTGTAAAATCCAAGGTACCAACTCCTTGCTGAGCTAGAATACTTAGGGGGAAAATCCACTACCATCAACTTTTACCATCAATTCACTTAAAAAAGAGAGAAGGTAGGGATGGGAGGCAGAGTGGAGGGGGGAAGTACTGCTTTTACTGTCCAGGAAAATTTATACCTTTCACATTTTATTATTTAGCAAACATTTACACAGCATTTAGTATATGCCCAACACTGGAAAACCACTTTTCAAATGTTGATTTTTCTCCTTTGGGCAACAGACCCCAGACATGAGAGCAGGATCCCAGCATGCTCATTCATGCTCTCTCTCCTGGGAACCTGCATGTTGCTTAAAGATATGCAGAAACAGGACGGCCACCAGTGGGGCCTGGAAGAGGAAGCCCATGAGAAGCTGCTGCTGGGAGTCCCCAGCACTACCCTGTCCTAGCAGAGATCCTTGTATCTTGTATCTGCAGCTTGACCTGGAAACTGGTAGTATGGATGGAAACACAAGAAAATCCTCTTTTCTTCTGGTCTTTCCTGGTCTGGTTTCTGATATCCTCTTACCATATCTGTTAAACATTCACAAACTTACCCCAGGACCCCTTCTCTCCACCACCTCTCCAGATAAGCAAAAACATTAGAAGACCAAGACCAAATTGCAAAGTCCTGTTGATCAGGTCAGTATTACAGCTTTCCAAAGAACCTTGGAACTCTGTGTAAATTATCTTTAAGATGACCCAGTTTAATCCGCTTCCTCTCTGAAGCTCAGAGTCCTAATGTGGCTTGCCCAAGATCACACTACTATTTAGTTGAAGAGCAAGCCTACAACTCAGGTCTCCTGTCTCCAGGAACAGTGCTATTTCTACCATGCCACAGAAGTCTATGATGCATCTACATTATGCAAAACCCCAAAGCATCAGCTGGAGTCCTCTAGTCCCTGTGGGGGTTCCAAAAATATCAGAACATGATTTACACCACTTTTAAGCCCATGGGGAATCATTTTCAGGATCCCCTCCCCTGTGAGGTCAGAGCCATGCTCACCATCACAGACTGGGATGGCACCCAAGCACGCACAGTGGTGCCTAAAGAATGACAGCTTCCACATTTAGACAGTGACTCATCCTTTTTAATGTCACCAGGCTAGGAACAATGTGAAAGAGAAGGAAGAAAGGATAGGAATGTTGAAATCTCAGCAGAGTGTTCCAAAGGAGACATCTTCCTGCAAAAAGCAAAATGAATGCTTCCATTCCCTCCTCGCTGGCTGATACACAATGATCAATACACTCTGGAAGCCAGGGATTGTTTTAACAAGAGAAGGACTGAGCTGTACAAGTAGGAAATAGATACGAACATTCCAAGCTTGATTGCTTTTGGGGTGAAGCTGATTTGTGCAGATCAGTGAGAAATATATAAAAGATATGAAAAGTTACTGGTCCACATTGATGGATAGCACTTTTGTATTGAACCATGCAGTACAACTGGACGAAAAACTGCAGTGCATATCCTCCAAAAGCTCATAATCTCATGCAGATTCAAAATGAGGACTTGGGCCATCTCTGCACAGAATCATTCATCCTTAAAAAAGAGTGTCAGATTCAAATTTGCTTAGCTTTTATCTATGGACAAACATGCAGGGAAATGGTACTTAATTTTAAAATAATAAAATATTCTCCTGGCACTAGGTCTAGATGAGATGGGTTAATCAAGCAGGACTTACTGCTTGTGCCAGGAGATTTAGAACAAAGTCCTGATGGTGAGAAAGGAAAGAAGCAAATGGCCAAGGCATGTGATTGGCTCCATATATGCCCAGGGCATATGATGATGGTAGCAAGTTTTACATCAGCAAGATCAAGCTGTCTATAGTCACATATTGTTCTATAGTCTTCAAAGCAAATGATCCCATCCAAGGCAGATGAACTCAGGAAAAAGGCAGCAATCATCTCCATTTTACACAGATAGCCTTAGCAAAACCAAGTAGCTTGCCCAACAGCTCATGTACAACAGATTACAGAACCAAATCTTGAATCCAGATCTTTGGATTCCAAATACAGAGAATTTTCTTTGGTCCCTTTAATGATCTTAATAGTCAGAAATAGAAACACAGTGAGAGCTTTTAAAATAACGCAGGCAGTGCAGACATGGGGTGAGGGAATATGCTATATATTTCCATGTTTATGAATTTACTCAGTTTGATTTGTTTGTTAAGTAATGGAAAATGAATTAATAGGACCAGTATTTCAATGTCTCAGGAAACATAGTTGTTATGGTGTAAACCACTGATCTCTTAGCTTAGCAGGTACATCAGTCTGCAAAAGTTTGGGGTGAGAGGAATAATAGAGACTTTGATATTAGAAAATATATCTCTCAATTCACAAGTCCCCACATAAGGAAAAAGAATTTCCAAACACCTACTTAACATTGGATTGCCCGAGATCTTTTTGCATAGAAAGAATGGCATTTTATTGCTCATGTAGAGTTAAACTGGGCTGGACACTTCTCTTTCTCCTCTTGCAGCCTGTTTTCAGGGACTTCCAGCTGGAACCCAGCCACATCTCTGCACAAAATCATCCAGTCTTGAAGAGTGTCAGATTCAAATTGCATAACTTTTATCCCTAATTAAAAAGACCAGAGGAATACTTGGTAAATACTTTGGGTCTAATTAAGTCTGATTGCATTATGAAATAGAATCAGTGTATTTGACTTCTTACGTTTTGAAATTCCAAGGTGATTCTATACTCTCCATGGCCACAGATGATAGCCTCTGCATTTGGAATGTACAAAATGTTCTCTCCAGCTGATCCACAGCTCAGTTACACACAAACCACCAGATCAACTGATTCTTTGGGGTCTGCAAAGAAACTACCTTATGCCATCACTTTTTCTCTCTGGAACACTGTGCTGTTCCCTACCTTCACACACAGGAAGGGTTCCTGGGCTCCCTTCCCTTCTCATGGGCATCTTTTCCCTTTCTAGTTCTCAATTTGAATGTGAATTGGAACAGTAGAGCTTTAATGTCCCCAATGGCAGAGTACCATCCCCAGAGATACTGATGTAATCAATATGGAGAATTGCCTGTGTCTGAATTTTTTAAAGCTTCTCAGGTGATTCCACTGGGCAGTTAAGGTTGAGTGATAACAACTGGGTGATCTTATCTAGTTCCTAAGGTCTCAGTTCCATCCATGGGCTATGATTCCCAAATCTAATCTCCTGTCTAAGCTCTCTTGAGTTCTAGAACCATTCAGTTTAACTGCTTATTTGACATATCCACCTGGACATCTAAATGGCTTCTCAAACTTCAGAAGCTGAAAATAGAACTCTTGATTTCTCCCCACCTTCAAAATGTTCTCTTCCAATGGTTCCCATGGTAGATAAAACCAAAAACCTAGATGCTGTCCTTGCTTGCTCCCTTTTCCTCACATAGCAATTCAGATTCATTAGCAAAGTCTAGTTTATTCTGCAACCAAAGTGGATCTCATGCCCATTGTGGTTGGTAGCTTCCAAGACAACCACCAATAATCCCACTTTGGGTAGTTAAACTTTTGTGTAGTCTCCTCCAACATGGTACCAATGTTGGTTTGTATGACCAATAACACATGGCAGAATTGATGGTATGTCACTTCGGAGATTAGATTATAAAAAATTAACTTCTGTCTTGTATGCTTCATCTTTCCTCTTTCTCAATAGACACAGAGATAGAGACATATTTCTCTCACTCTGAAGGAAGCAACCTGTTAGAATAGCCCTTGGAGAGGACCCGTGTTAGGGAACAGAGGCCTCTGGCCAACACCTTCAGGAACTGAACTTCAATGATCATATGAATGAGCTTGGAAGCAGATTTTTCAGTTCCATTTAGCCTTAGATGACTATAGCCCCAGCCAATAGGTTGACTATAACCTCACAAGATACCCTTCTAGAAACATCCAGTAAAATTGCTGTAGACACATCAAAAGCTGTGTGATATGAGTGTTTAATGTTTTAAATTGCTAAATTTTGAGGTAGATAGTTATACGACAATAGATGATAAATTTTTGTTGCCCATAGCTACCATGCAACTCCAAACTGCCTGTATTTCTTATCTGTTCTACAGCAATAGCCTCTTAACTGGTCTCTCTTTTCCCACTTCTTCTCTCAAAACAATATGTCATCCATTTGTGTATTTTAAAAATAAAATTAGTTCACATCCCCCTGTTTAATACCCTCATATGACTTCCCATTTGACTTATAATGGGAACTAGCTGCTCACAATATTCTATCTTTCTTCCTGTTCCTTATTGTGTTTCAGCCACGTTGAACCTTCATTTTATAGCAAGGTCCTTACGTTTCCTGACAGTTAAAGAGACTGAAGGAAAAAGGAAAATTTCTAACATCAGGGGAACAGTCTTAGTAACACTTCTGAAAACAGAAATGACTTTTTGCTAAGTCTCTGCCAAGTGTTCATCAAGCTTAAAGGCAAAGTTATATAGTGTGAGGAAAATAGGTGTTTTTGCTTCTGGAAATATGTTGGACCAAATGAGTAGAGAACATATTCCCAAAACATCTAGAAATTCTGGAGAAAACATAAGACACATTTTTAGATCATGGTTGAACTAGAAAGAGAATAAGGAAAACAAGCAAAGAAAATAAAAATAAGAAAAAATTCAAGGGGATAAGTAAGCCATCGAGGCATTTTTCCTTAGGAAATTAATGGATTTCCAGGTGACTTAAAGTCACACCCACAAAAGACTGGAGGAAACAAAAAATACTAGGGTCCAAGTAAAATGAGCTGGAACTCCTATCATGTGATGCTTCGGTGGCTTCACAAGAGGAGGTATGTTTGACTTAGGTTTGGCCTTTACAGTAGGAAGTTAAGAGAGAGAGAAATTCTTCCCTATCATTCCTTAACACAAGCTAATGTTTATCAGCATTCAGTACTGGAATTCACACCACATGTGAAGCCAGAGGAAAAAAATAAAGAAAAATTCCAAATTTAGCTTAAAGCGGTCCCAGATTGACAGTGCTTCAAACACCTGGCAGAATCAACACAAATTCTCCCTGAAGAAATCAACCCTCAACCCAGGCTGTTATACTTTTAATTTGAAAGCCAATATCACTGCACATTTGGGAATACAAGCCAACATGAGCAAGAGTCAGCAGAAATGATAGCAGAACCAGTAAACCTGAATTATCAGGTAAAATTTTTAAATAAATAGGTTTAATAATAGTTAAAGAAGTAAAAGGGAATTTAGCATATTATGAAGAAGCAAGACATGATCAATGTTGAATCTTCCTGTAATGAAAATTAAAATAAATTAAATGTAAAACTTAACGGAAGGGTTAAAAATCATGTTAGACACAGCAGAAATGTACCAACTAAACTGGAGGGGAGGACTGACAAATTTCTCAGAATGCACTAGGGAGAAAAAGGTAAAAAATATAAATAAGAAAATTTATTTATATAAATAAATATAGGGAACAGAGGAAAAAATGAGAAGATGCAACATAAGTATAATTGAGATCACAGAAGATTCAAATAGAGACTAAGAGGAAGAAGGAATATTTGAACAGAAAATAACTTAGGAATTTTCCAGATTGATACCACTTCTTAGTTTCAGAGAATCCAACCAATCCCAAGCAACATACATCTTAATAAAATTAAGGGAAACCAAAATCAAAAAGAAGATCCTAGGAGCTGTCAGAGTTTTTTTGTTTTTTTTTTTTTTTTTTTTAATTTAAAAAGCAATACTCACAGAATAGTGATCACAATGACTAGTTGCTCTCTCAGTGAAAATGAAAGCCAGAAGGTAGTAGGAGGACATCTTTCAAATACTGAAAGAAAATCACTGTCAACTCAGAATTTTATTACATAAATGCATGGAAACTATATTTCAGGGACTAGGAAAAATAAAGTTATTTTTAGACAAGCAAAACAGAGCTTAGTTTCACAGACCTTCACTTAGGTATTGTCTGAATTAAAGGATACCCTTTAGGAAGAAGAAAAATGATACCAGAAAAAAAAATAATAAAAAGCAAGAAGGACTCTTAAGCAATAAAAATAGCAAAACTATATGTAAATAAAAATAAATGTGACTATGTAAAGCATAATATATGTGTCTGATTTGTGGGATTAAGGCAAAATCAACTTGAGCAAAAAGTTGATTTTGCTCAAAGATATCTCATATTCATGGAGCTTAGCATCTAGTAGGGGAAACTGACAATCAACAATTAAGAAAATTAAAAATAACCCACATCATGACAACAAGCAGATCATACAAACAGTGGTAAATGCTACAGAAAAAAGGGGTAAAGACTTCAGGGTCACTTAATGATCAGGGAACACTTTTCTGAGCAGGTCACATTCTAGGTATCTGAATGACAAGTCATGTGATGTCATGCAAACATTACAGGCAGAGAGAAGAGCTAAAGCAAAAGTCCCTTCTATGTCTGACTCAATCTCTCTGAGCCTCAGTTCCTTCATCTATATTAGGAGGATAATATTTCCCTCATGTTTGTCAGCTTGAATGAGTTTTTATATATGTAAAGTCCTTTAAAATGTTTGAATTATAACATACATGATAATTTTATGGACACAGCCTAGCTTCCTATGAAGGACACAGACTTTGGACCAGTCAGAGCAAGATTTAAGTTATAGGCTTAACAACTTTTGTGTGGATACTTTGGGATCCAGTGATCTCATTTGTAAACTCAGAATGATGCAGTTGCCATAAAGATTAGAGAATGAGGGCTGGGTTGTGGCTCAGTGGTGGAGTACTTGCCTAGCCCACAGGAGGCACTGGGGTCCATCCTCAGCACCATATTTTTAAAAATAAATAGATAAAAGTATTTTTAAAAGTCTTAGTCTTTGTTATTAAAAAAAAAAAAAGTTTAGCAGATGAAATATTTACATAGAGCATAGTCCTGTGCCCAGTACAGATTAGAGCTTATTAAGTATTACTTTATTCCCCAGACCCCGGCTAAAATGTTATCTTTTCTGTAAGGGTCCTCATGGCTTCTCTGTCCTCCATGCTCTGTCACTCTGCTCTTCAGTTACATTACGTGCTTCTCCCAATGTTTTTTTTTTTTTTCATTTCCCCCAACTTATCAGTAAAAGTCATATGTTCACAGACTTTGTTCTTCAATCCTCACAGTCTGTAACCCAGTTTCTTGCACAGCATAGGTATTTAATAAAGTGCTGGAGGGAGTGGAAGAAGGAGCACATGAGTTAGAGGTGTAATATCCCCACCTCCAGGGAGCCAGCTATTTCACAGGGCAGTTGATTGCCTGGCTAGCATTGTCTAAGAGTTCTCTCTCATATGAAGTCAAAATCAGGATAGTTTACCCTAATGGTCCCAGTGAATCATGTCTCTGGTATCCATACCCTCCCACTTTGACCCTGGGGTTGGCCATACAGCTCACTGTAGCCAATGGGACACACTTGGTACCAGTCCTGTGCCTTGGGCCTTGCCCACTAGTACCACCATTCTCAGCATGCCAGGGAGCCCAATTTTGCCTCGAGGATAAAAGGTCACGAGATCCAAGGTGCTGACTTGAGCCCAGAGCCCTGCCAATCCCCTTAGAGCAGAGTCATACCAGCCCAGTTAAAACCAGCAGAAGGACCACCTAGCCATGCGATGCAATGGAGAGAAAGAAAAAGTCATTGTTTTAAACCACCAACTTTTGGGGGGTGGGGTGGTTTTTCACACAAATAGATCACTGAAACACTTCTTTTTAAACTTCTGTCTTCAGTCTGTAAAAGCAAGTCTTTTCCCTCTTCCATAGGACAAATCCTTCAGACGATTGCAGACACATCTCAATCTCCTGGGTCTTCTCAGAGCAGAACACCTTCCATTCTGCAACAAATTTTTATTGTTTAAAAATGTCTCCAAAGTACTTCTGATTTATCTCTCCTTTTCACATGTATGGGGCTCAGGAAAGAAATATATTCATCCTATTCCAGCAGGTTCCACTCAGGGAGACTCTAATACCTTAGTCCAGATGCTCTGCTTCTGCAAAGTCGGTGTGCATGTGGCTTCTTTTTTCCTTTTGGTTCATCCTAGTTATACATGACAATGGAATCCATTTTGATATACAAGAATGGAATAGATCTTATTCTAATTAGGACCCCATTCTTGTGTGTGGGCACAATGGTGGGATTCACTTAGGTAATTCATATTTGTACATAAGAAAATTATGTTAGATTTATTCTGCTGTCTTTCCTATTCTTACCCCCTCCCTTCCTTTCATTTCCCCTTTGTCTAATCTACTGAACTTCTCTTCTTCCCCTCCCCATCTTTACTGTTTTAATTTACACATATCTGTGAAAACATTCAACCTTTGGTTTTTGGGGACAGGCTTATTTCACTTGACATGATAGTCTCCAAATATATCCATTTACTGGCAAATGTCATAAAGTCATTCTACTTTATGACTAAGTAATATTCCACTGTGTATATATGCCACATTTTCTTTATCCATTCATCTATTGATGAGTATCTAAGTTGGTTCCATAGCTTCACTATTGTGAATTTGCTGCTAAAAACATTGATGTGGCTGCTTCACTGTAGGATGCTGATTTTAAACCCTTTGGATATATGCCAAGGAGTGGGATAACTAGGTCAAATGGTGGCTCCAATCCTAGTTTTTTGAGGAATCCCCATACTGTTTTCCAGAAGGGTTGCACCAATTTACAGTCCCACCAGCAATGTAGGAGCCTTTCCTTTTCCCCACATTTTCGCCAACATTTTTTGTTACTTGTATTCTTCATAATTGTCATTCTGACTGGAGTGAGGTGGAATTTTAGTGTAGTTTTAATTTCTCTAATTGCTAGAGATGTTGAATATTTTTTCATGTATTTGTTGATCGTTCATGTTTGTTCTTTTGAGAATTTTCGTTCAGTTCCTTGCCCATTGATTGGGTTATTTTTTGTTTTTGTTTTTGTTTTGGTGTTAAGCTTTTTGAGTTCTTTGTGTATCCTGGAAATTAACACCCTATCTGAGGTATAGGTGGCAAAGATTTTCTCCCATTCTCTAGGATCTTTCTTCATGCTCTTAATTGTTTCTTGTGCTGTGAAGAAGTTTTTTAGTTTGATGCCATCCCATTTATTGATTTTTAATTTTATTTCTCATGCTTTGGGAGTCTTGTTCAGGACGTTGGTTCCCATGCCAATATGTCGAAGTGTTGGGCCTACATTTTCTTCTTGTAAGTGCAGGGTTTCTGGTCTGATTCCTAGGTCTCTGACCTATTAGAGTTGATTTTTGTGCAGGGTGAGAGGTAGGGGTGAACTTTCATTCTATTACATACAGATTTCCAGTTTTCCCAGCACCATTTGTTGAAGAGGCTATTTTTTCTCCAGTGTGTGCTTTTGGCACCTGTCTAATATGTGATAACTGTATTTATATAGGTTTGTCTCTCTGTCTTCTATTCTGTCCCATTGGTCTTCTTCCTATTTTGGTGCCAATATTCCCATCATAAGGTGGTTCACACGACACCCACAGGTACAAACCCTCTGCCTTTCCCTCATGGGAAGACCCATGAACTACTGTGAAAACAAATCTTCTAGTCCTTAC
The DNA here is from genome assembly GCF_902686455.1 of Sciurus vulgaris. Classification (NCBI taxonomy): domain Eukaryota; kingdom Metazoa; phylum Chordata; class Mammalia; order Rodentia; family Sciuridae; genus Sciurus; species Sciurus vulgaris. The sequence continues at coordinate 21,957,669 of NC_136468.1, read as the reverse complement.
ATGAAAACAACCATTTGACCGTCGACGTGGGTTCCTACTAAATGAATCACAATAGTTTGGGCCAGCCGGGAACTTTCTAAACCTAGATTCTATGTGGTGATGTTTTTCTCCTATTTTCCTTGCTCCCTCTTCTAGCATAACATGCCCATTCTAGTTGTTGCCACTTTTCCACCCTCTCTTTTGCCCATTGCTATTTGTTTGCTCAGGCTGCCATAACTGAACACCACAGACTGAGGGTTTTAAACAATGTAAATGGATTTTCTTGCAGCTCTGGGGGCTGGAAGTCCCAGGTCAAGGTGCTGGCACACCCATCTCGGGAGAGACTCCTCTTCCTGGCGTGTAGAGCCACCCTCTCTCAGTGTCTGTACACAGCCTTTCATCTGTGCATGTGGTTGGGAGAGGAGGGTAAGGTCCCATCTCATCTCCAGATATCACACTGGGCGTTAGGGCTTCAACATATGAATTTGGAAATGGATACAATTTTCAATTCATAATGTTCATTCTAATCAAGCTTTTAACTATAACACTCCATGGAAATTGCTCTCATCAATACCACCAGGAGCCTCTGTTTTTCAATTCAGTGGTCAATTCCCAATTTTCATCTTGAATGTCAGCAACATGTGACACACTTAATCATTCCTCCTCTTGAGGATACTGTGTCAGAACCCCTGCCCCTGTCAGTCTTCCTTCTATCCTGTTAGTCAGTTTTTTGTTGGTGTGACAAAATATCTCAGAAAATGTATGGGGGGAAAGGTTTATTTTGACTCATGGCTTCAGAAGTTTCAATCCACGGCCATTTGACTCCGTTGTTTCTTGGCCTGTGGTGAGGCAGAACATCATGGCAGGAAGCATGGGGTGGCTGCCCTCAGGACAGCCAGGAAACAGAGAGAAGGGGACAGAAACATGCTATGCTGTTCCAGGGCCCTTCCTCCAGCTGGGCCCCATTCCTGCAGTTTCCACCACCTCCCCAAAATGTCATCAAATTATGAGGTCATCCTGGGATTAATCCACCCATGAGGTCAGGGCTACCATGACCAGTCACTTTCCCTGCCTCTGAACCCTGCTGCCCTGGGGATTGGGCCAACACAAGACCTTGGGTGGCATTCTAAATCCAAACCATAACATGTCGCTCGAGTTTCCCCTCTCAGTCCTCGCAGGGCCCCTGCACTCCCTCCCCTTCTTTACCCGCCCTCACTCTCTAATGTCATCTGAACAACTTCCAAGTCCCTAATTTCTCTCCTGAAATTCTCTCCTGAAATTTCATACTTACATATCCATTTTTTTACTAAATAGCTTAACAATACAACAATGATCTTAAATTTAACCTATCCAAAAGGAAACCATTGGTTTTCCATGCCTACCCCATCCCCAAACCTCTCCCCTTCTCAGTAAACAGCAACTGTATTCTCCATTTTCCTGATTGCACAGTCCAAAATCATGAACTCCCTCCTCACATTCCACATCTGATCTACCAGCAGATCTTAAAGTCCAACTGCAGCCTATCTAAAGAGCTGGACCCTGTCCACCACCTCCATCACTCACACCATTGTCCCACCTACGCTATCAGAACAGCCATCTGACTGGTGTCTCAGCTTCCACCCTGAAACCTCATGGTAGCCTGTTCTGCATATGGTAGCCACATTTAAGACACAAGTCAGTCACATCTCTCAGTTGCTTCCAGTGACTTCCTGTGTCACTGGAGTACAATCCAAAGTTGTCACCACCACCAGCATGCTCTGCATGATTTGGCCTGTGCTCCCTCCCTGACCCCACCTCCTACCCTTCTCCCAACCACAATGGCCTTTCTTGCTGTTGCACACACTCTCCAACATATTCCTGCCTCAGAAACTTTGCATTTGCTGTTCCACTGCCTAAAAACACCTTTCTCCAGAGTGGGTGCTCCCCTTCACTGCTTACTGGTCTTCACTCAAAGGCCACCTTACAACAATCCTATGAGCAGCTCAGTATCTCTCCTCGGCACTCACCCACGTGTGGCACATGGGTCTGTCTCCCCCCCAAGAATGCACACTCTCCATGTGAGTAGGACTCTGTTTTCTTTCCTGCTCTATCCTCAGGGCTGGAGCCAAGGCCAGCTCATCCTAAATGTTCAATAGTAGTTGAATAAATAAATGCATTAACACTCCCAGCTTCAGACCATCTACAAACCAGTTGTGCAGGTCAATTATATTTGTCCAATAAATTGATTTTTCCATGTGGTCAAAAAAGATACAACCAAAAATAAGTTCTGTGGTATGAGCTACCAAAGACACAGTTGTAAAGATGGATAACTCTCAGTCCAGGCCATGAAACACCTTGAACGACCAGCCAAATCTGGATTCTTTCCCCCACATGCATTGTGATATCATTAAAGATATTTTTTGTGTAAAATGATAGAAGCTGTTTCATAAATAACTTTTGCTGGGTACATTTTTTTTTTTTTAAATCCTAGTTTGATTGATTTGGAAGCAACTTGACATTTTCTTTTTTTATTAACTGGCTTTTAGAACATGTTGACAAGCATGCCTCATTTTGAATGGTCCTAAGGAATTCTCTGGATTAGGGCCGGGACCACCAGGTCATTTGCAAACAGATGCACATGACTGTGAATAAATAGATTTCTGCATCTGGGTCTTCTGACTACATTTTACACTCATAACACATGTATTTCTTATGTAACACCTGTGCGCAACTATATATAGTGTGCACAGAATCTTGTTTTCATATCATACATATAGGCTCTTGCCAGAACTTTCTTCCAAGCCAGGGAGTCTGAGAAAAAAGCAGAGGGAACAGAGTGGAAGAGGATGAAGCCCAATCTGGCATCAGCTCTGCCATGCATACCAAACTCCGATGAGCTCACATATGTAAACATATCCATCCCCACAGCTACCTGCAGGGACACTTCAGTGACAGTGGAATAGCCGAGAGAATACTCGCCTTCTTGGCCTGGGAAGGTTTGGGATTGAGAAGTAAGGGAGTCGTTGAGGCCATTCTTAGCATTTGTTCATAAACTTCCTCAAAGTCAAGTGGAAGAAAGCAACTGTTGGAGCAAAGAATCTGGCACCCTGTCAACAGTCCCTCCAGCCATTGGGGACAATTGGTGGGGGCTGGTGGGGCCGTAAGAAGGCAGAAGGGTTGTCCCCACACAGGACAGAAGGCCCTCTGCAGCCACCCACTCCAGAGACCCAAGGCTCAGGAACAAAATCAAAACTACTTTCCTACTGGAACTAGGAAGTGCTGTATACACCTAGCTCTTCCCTAATGGAGCTCTACCTGACCTCACCTTTAATTTTCTTCCTTGGCTTCCAGATTAGTATTCCCAGATTCCACCTCTCCCCTCCCCCCGTCCTTCCTCCCCTTTCTTTCCTTTCCCTTCCCCGTCCTCCTCTTCCCTCCTTTCCCCTGCAGCTTCTGGGCTCCTCTGGGCGACTCCCCTTTGCCCTGCCCTTTTCTTGTTCCGTCACAGCTTACACCTGAGCACAGCGCTCTGCCCACGCCAGCAATGTCTTCCCACGCCACGGGTGCACAGTAGCACAGGTGATTTCTTATATAAACAGCTTCTACCTAGGCAAGCTCTTCTGTTGATTGCCGGCTTCAACAGCTGAGAAATCTTACAAACGCTTGCGTAACACACATCAACACCAGCATGCACGCTGAGGGGACTCGGAGGAAGCAGGCAGGTGGGTTGAGGGGGTCTTGCAGACAGGCTGAGAGGCACAGCGACAGTCTCTTCAGGATACAGCGTGTGTGCCTGTGCTGTCTGCTGTCTTGGCACTGGACCCCTCGGGAAGCACAGTCGGACTAGGGGCTGCAGGATAATTTGTGGGAACACCCTCCTATCCCCAAGCAACTCCCAATGTTTGTTCTCCTCCCACTGAAAAAGACCCCTAGGAGCAAGGGGAGGCCAGAGGGGAGCAGTCCTGGGGTCTGGAGCGCACGCATTCCAGGGTTGCCATGGCAACCCCCTTGCACACCCCCTGCCTCCTCACCAAATGCTGGTCTCAGAGGCACTTCCGAGAGATGGAAGTCAACCCTCAGATCTTGTCTGGCCCCAGAAGCCGCCTGTCCTCCCTCCCCACCCCATTCCAGGCATAGGCAGGACCACCAAGATGAGGGACGACCCAAAGTTTCATCTCACGCAAGCTTGAGATGAAATGAGCACCGATTTCCTGAGCTTCTCCCACCTAAGCACCTACATGGTGTTGCGCATATAGCGTGAGTGGTCTGTGATTTCAGAAGACTGGAGGATAGGGAGAGACTAAACTACACCCTTTCAAACCTGTGCATTTTACAGATTTGAAAAACAGCCTCAAAAAGTGCAGGAGGTTGTGGGGCAGGGGTAGGACATGAATGAAATGCCTAGTGTCCATAGCTTATTTGGGTTCTTAACTATTAAATACTTTTGTTTAAAGAAAAAAACTTGATTACAGACATTTAGTAACTAGAAAGTAGTAGACTTACCTAGCTTTTTGGCTAGTACCAGGACTGCGAACACTGAAATAGTTACTAAAAAACACCTAAAAGGCCGGGCATGGTGGCACACACCTGTAATCCCACTGGCTCAGGAGGCTGAGGCCGGAGGATTGTGAGTTCAAAGCCAGCCTCAGCAACAGCAATGTGCTAGGCAACTCAGTGAGACCCTGTGTCTAAACAAAATACAAAAAAAGGGCTGGGGATGTGGCTCAGTGGTTAAGTGCCTCTGGGTTCAATCCCTGGTACCAAAAAAAGCCAAAAAAACTAAAGAGATTGTCCTTGATATTTATATGCCACCTTTAGTCTTCTGGGCACGCATGTGATTTCAGTGCCTACAACTATTTATAAAACTGATTTTTCTTTCCATCAATGTTTCTTTACAATCTCTGGTCAAGGAATGGTAGGCTTTGCATTGGTGAAATACATATTTCATTTATTCATACATTTCACACAGAAATACTAGTCTTGTAGTTCTGACGTTTGGAGTCAAATATAGTTGTCTTAAGAACAAGTCAGTCATGACGTCATCTTCCTCAGAATAAGGCCTCTTCCCAGGTGGTGAGCAGGCCATCAAGGTGTGAGAAGTCGTGGATTTCAGTGACATCACGCTTCCTGTGCTGTGTTCTTCCCCACTGGTAAAGGCCCGATTGTTAGCATCTGGCACTGTGCAGACTCACTGCTGTCTAGTGACACTCCTCGTTCCCATTCTTTCCTTCCTATAGAGAAACTCATTGTTGAGTTTCAGTTCAGATTTTTCATTGACATTTCTTCCAAGTTGCCCCAGCTTTTACAAGGGACTAAGCAATTCATATACTTCTTAAAACAGCAAGCAAATAAATGCTCAGAATGCATGCAAAGCATAGTCCCTTCCACGTCGACAATGAAATCACCTGTCATTTTTGTGCCATCACCCGAAGTAAGAGTATTCAGTGAGCACGTAGACTCAGCTCGTGCATTTTGCCACATAAAGGCACTTTCCAAACATTTGCTGAAGATTTTTCATAATCTTCTTGAGACTGGCTGCGCTGAGCAACACGAACAGGTCTGTGTCTTTGCTGTTACCTCCCCAACCCTATCCTACTGCCTGGCCTCACGGATATCCATCAGACTTGGTTAAAGGAACGACTGATTTCCTTGGACCATTCAGCAGAGACAACAGCTCAGAGCAGCTGGAAAGTGTCAGAGTATGAAACAAGGCCAAGGCAATAGTCTGAAAATAAGTTTACTAAGGAGCTTTCTGGGCTCCTGGCAGATCATTACCTCCTTCAGAAAAGGGTGAAGGCAATAGAATAAAATAGAACCTGTGGTTGCTTGGTTCACAAAGAATGCAAATGCCCCAGTTGAAAGATCTTAGGGACCATATGCAAGGTACTGCCTGGCATCATGAGAGGTGGAGTTAGGAAGTCTCAGACCCAGTCTCCAAGCTGTTCCTCACTAAAGATGCTTACTTTGTGTTGTTGTTGTGAGCATTACCTGAGAAAGTGGGATGGTTACTTTTATGTGGCAACTTGCTCAGGCTATGATGCCCAGTTATTTAATCAAACACCAGCTTAGATGTTGCTGAATTTCTATTACCTTATTTAAGATGTGATTGATATGTTACTCAATAGACTTGGAATAAAACAGATTATGCTCCACAGTGTGGGTGGGCCTCATTCAATCAATTGAAGAGCTTAAGAGCAAAGACTGAGGTTTCCTGAAGAAGGAATTTTTCCTCAGGACTTCAACAAAAGTAGATTTGCTTTGCTGGAAAAACTAGAATATTACAGAAAGTTAAACCCCTAATATGGCCTTAGATGGAGATAGTGCACAAATGTTCACTCTCTTCCATTGTCCGTCCTGAATCCAGCTCCATCACCCTGTTCAATATATGAATGCCTGCCTGTAATGGACCCAGCAAGGAAAAGGCCCAGTTACATCAGTAACCCGCCCAAGGTCATCACCTGTCTGTGATTTTAGGATCCAGACCTGTCTTCTGCCTCATCATCTATTTCTTCCATTTCTTATCACCATCCCACCTTTCCACCCCTTAACCCCCCAGATGCTGTACCCAGTTAACCCCAGAAATCATAGTGGCCCTCAAGCAAGTACATACTGCAGTCATTTGGGCCATAATTGCTCTTTAAACTTGCATATCTCATCCTGAAACTCCAGTGTTTCAATGCAAACCCCACTTGCTCAGTCTCCATGCTTGAAGCCCATGTGGCCCATCCTGTGGGGAACTGCTATGAAGTCTGCCTCTAAGACCCTGTGTCCCTAGCACTGGTTTCCTGATTTCTGAGGCATTCTGATGGTGAAATTCTACCCACCTGCATAGTTCTGCTCATGCTCTAAGAGTAGCCACCCTATACCAACGGCCAGAGGGGTTCCCAGGACTACTCTCAGGTTGATAATTTGCTAGAAGGACTCACAGAACTCACTGAACACTATTACATTCACCCTTATGGTTCATTTATGCTATAGGATATAGATTACAATGAGACAGGGGAAGGGGCCTGTTAGTCAACTTTTTGTTACTATGACCAAAATACCTGACAAGGTCATTTAGAGGAGAAAAAGATTATTTTGGCTCACAGTTTAAGAGGTTCAGTCCATGGCCTGCTGACTCCATTGCTCTGGGCCCGAGGTGAGGCAGAACATCATGGAGGAAGGGCATGGCAGAAGAAAGCTGCTCAGCTCATGAAAGCAACCACATTTCTCATGTCCAATTTACAAAATATACAGATTTCCAACATTCAGATTCCTCGTTAGCTCATATATCACAGCAAGGTCTTAGGACATGGGCTGATAAAAAAGATCTATGGGGGTTGGGAGTGGCAGTCTCCAGGGGGCCAATCTTCTGTCCCTCACAGGATGTAAGTACCATTTCCACAAGCCATTTGATTTTTTTTTTAAGATGAGACAGTGTCTTGCTATCTTTTCCAGGCTAGTCTTGAACTCCAGGGTTCAAACGACCCTCCCACTTCAGCCTCCCATGTAGCTGGGACCTCAGACTGACACTACTAATGTCCAACTTTCTGATTTTTTTTTTTTTTTTCTGGAGGGGAGAGGCAGAGAGGAATCAGTGAGCATCTGCAGCCACACTGCAGTAACCATAGAGGGTGGAACTGTCTGTTACACAAATGAAGACCCCAGAGGTCCTTGGCAGCTCAAGCCACATGCCTTCTTTTCCAGTGGAGTGAGGTGGAGAGTCCAGAGTTAAGAGCAGCAGAGGCAGGAGGGGAGGACCTCAGTCACATGAGAAAAGCCAGCACAGACTCTGAGACCCAGGCAGCCAGAAAGGAAGCAGTGGAAGCAGGGGTGACAAATGTGTGTTTCTGTCTAGCAGGCCCAGGTACAGCAGCCTGTCCAATGCCAAATGAACTTTGGGCATTACATCAAGTGTGTGGATTCTCCCAACCACAGCAAAGCATCAGCCTAGGTCCTCAAGCAAATATCCTTCCTACAGAAGGAACAGGGCATATGGCCAGGTAGGTCACCTTCCTGGTTTCCCTCCCTGCATCCCACACCTAATGAAAACAGCACCTGTCTTAAGGTCTGCCCTCCCAGGGCCCAGGCAGGGAAGCTGTGAATCTGCTTTGCTCCATGAAACGAAGGTGTTACAACTAATAACATCACCAGATAACATTCCCCCTTTAACAAGGCTCCAGTACCCTAACTGGAAAAAGACCAGCCGCAGATGTTTCTGCATTCTAAGGTAGTTACTTGTCCTAGCCCTGCCCACAGAAAGAGACTCAAATGAATCGGCCAGCTCAATATCTTAAAACCCTCTAACAATCCTGCAAGACTGATATAGGTGTAAAATAAGCTTCAAAGATTCTGTACATAACCCAGGGTTTGTCATGTTCCAAGAGTTATAGATTCTTGGAGAGACCCATTTACCTCTGTGTGGCCCCAGCTATGCCCCTCTACAGAAAAGAGGTCCCTCCCCTGTTCCCAGAAGCCTGCGTGAACAGACCCAGTCCACATGCCTCCTTGCCTGGTAGCACTACGTGAAGTTGGTTGGGGAGGCAGGAACCTCGCATTTTTATTTCTGAGTCCCACAGTGAGTCAAAATGGAATTGCCAGCACCCCCAGTGGCACCACGCAGGGCTCTGCTTACCAAGCTTCAGGAAAGAGGAAAAAGGCAGCCTGGCTGTCACTCCCTTCCCAATGATTAGGTCAGGTCGCCTCCACACTCCTGCAGAGTGGCGAGAGCTGGTTAGGTGACCCGGGAAAGGGTCAGATGCAGAGCCCCAGAAATAAAGCCTACCCCATGCCTCCCATCCAAGGCCGGGTCTTCAGGAGTGACATCTCCTCTTCCCAAATGCCGAAGGGGTCCAGTGGGTCAGGGATGCCTGCCCCCCAGGGCATCCTGGCTGCTGAGATCAGCTCTGTCTCTCCCACCTGTTAGCCACAAAGGCAGAGACACTAACGTCCAAGGGCCAGGAAGACCTAGCATAGAGTTGGCATGCTCTTGACATAGATGACTTCTTTCAAGTGCCCCTGACCTATCATCAGAACAAAGACAAGGCCAGTGACCTGACCGCTTGCTGTTTTCTTTATTCCAGGGCCATGAACTTAGTTCTTCTTCTTCTTGGCCCTGCCTTTGGGATCCAAGACCCAGGGCTATAACCTGGTCATGGTGAGGACATGCCATCTGGGTTTAATTTCAACTTTATCACCAATTCTCTGTAACCTTGGGTCATCTAAACTCTCCTCCTCCAATTAATTCCTCTCTGAAATGGGAATAAACTAATTCCCAGAGAAGTCCTGTGGAGGAGTGATGTGACACGTGCCAAGAAGAGCCAGGAACACCTGGAGACGCAGCAAGCACTATTTTTATTTCATACCTGGAAGCAACAGCCTCTCCACGAGTGGGCTGTGTTGGCTTTTCTGCCCATAATGTTTGTGGTCGGATCATGTCTGTATTTAAACCAAACACAATATTTAAGCCACCAGAATTAAGAAAACAAAGAGGGGGAAATTCTATCACATAGGGTTTTTTTCCCTTCAGTCTCTTCATCCAGATGGTGATAATTAGTGGAATCGCCTGTCTGCACCTGTTATTGTTTATGCATGCATTCCACCTATAGGAATGTGTAAGAAACTTTCTGGAAGAGTCTACCAAATACAGCCATGGGATCAGGTACAGCCCATAGCTTCTAGGATGCACCCTTTGGTTCTTCGATGGAGTCAAGAATAGAGTTGATGCTAGAGGGACCTGCAAAGGCAGAGAAAAAAGAACTTGGCCCGCCAAGTTCAAGACTCCTCTCCCTATCTCTTAGTCTTGCAGTTGATTACATCACTGTGCCCCCTGAACTGCATGTCTGCTTACAGCAACAGCAGCTCTACCAGGCACCAATGATAAAAATCCCCACTCCAGGGCCACAGAAGACCCCTTGAACTGAATACTTTGGGTGCTGCATGAAAAAAAATTTACCTTTAACACTGGGAAACCAAGTGGTCCAACACTTCATTGAGTGTGGGATCTTCTGAACTCAAAGGAACTGGAGGTTTTGAGTGGAGAGCTTGGATGTGTTCCAGGCTTTTCTGGTAATTTCCTGTGTTTTCTGTGTGACTCTGGGCAAACCACTTTCCTCTGGACCTGTCCCTGAAGACTAGAATAAGTGAATTCTCACTTGTGTCCCAGGAGTCCTTGGGTTTTCCTTGGAGGCTTCAGAAGTTTCTAAGGGGAAATTGGTATGAAGAGAGTAGTTTTAGCTCTGCATTCCTGGCTCAAGAGTCAGTTAAAGGGCCAGGTGCCCCTGCACATCTGTAATCCCAGTGGCTCAGGAGACAGACAGGAGGACCAGAAGTTCAAAGCCAGCCTCAGAAACTTAGTGAGGTCCTAAGCAATTCAGCAAAACCCTATCTCTAAATAAAATATTAAACCTTTATCCTCTCACCCTCCAGGAAACTCAAAGTGGATCAAAGACTTAGGCACTAGAACAGAGACCCTGTGCCTATTAGAAGAAAAAGTAGGCCCAAATCTTCACCATGTCAGCCTAGGATCTGACTTCCTTAACAAGACCCCTAAAGTGCAAGAATAGACAACTGGAATGGATTCAAACTAATAAGCTGCTTCTCAGCAAAAGAAACAATCAATAATGTGAAGAGAGAGCCTACAGAATGGGAGAAAATCTTCTCTAGGATATATAAAGAACTCAAAAAACTTAACACCAAGAAAACAAATAACCCAACCAATAAATGGGCTAAGGAACTGAACCAGACACTTCACAGAAGAAGATATACAATCAATCAACAAATATATTGCAAGAATGTTCAACCTTCTAGCAATTAGACAAATGCAAATCAAAACGAAGATTTCATCTCACTCTAATCAGAATGGCAATTATCAAGAAAACAAGCAACAATAAATGTTGGTGAGGATGTGGGGAAAAAGGTACACTCATACATTGCTAGTAGGATTGCAAATTGGTACAGCCACTTTGGAAAGCAGTATGGAGATTCCTGAGAAAACTTGGAATGGAACAAACATTTGACCCAGTTATCCCACTCCTCGGTTTATACCCCAAGGACTTAAAATCAGCATACTACAGGGACACAGCTGCATCATGTTTATGTCAGCTCAACTCACAATAGCTAAACTATGGAACCAACCTAGGTGCCCTTCAACAGATGTATGGATAAATAAAATGTGCATACACACAGACACACACACACATGATGGAATATTACTCAGCTTTAAAGAGGAATGAAATTATGCATTTGCTGGTAAATGACTGGAGTTGGAGAATATTGTGCTAAGTGAAATAAGCCAAACCCCAAAAAACCAAAGGCTGAATGTTTTCTCTGATATGCAGAAGCTTATTCACAATAAGGTGGGGGAGGATAGGAAAAAATAGAGTTACTTTCAATTAGGTAGAGGATAGGGAAGGGAGGGAAGGGGCTTGGGGGTAGGAATAATGGTAGAGTGAAACAGACATTATCACCTCATGTACACATATGACTGCATGATCAATGTGATCCTACTATATATACAATCAGAAAAATATGAGAAATTGTTCCATTTATGTATGATTTATCAAAATGTATAAATGCATTCTATCATCATGTACAACTAATTAGAACAAATTTAAAACTTTTTTAAAAAGGGCTGGGGATGTGGCTCAGTGGTTATGTGCCCCTGGGTTTAAACCCCTGTACCAAGAAAAAAAAGAAGTCACAGGGGCTGCTAAGAATCTGTTTCCAATTGCTGCTCCCACCAATCCAGTTAAACACCTGGAAGGTGGGCTATACACAGCCCTGGAACCAGTTCAAATTGGCATTCATGGGTCTGGTTATTCTAGAAATCACATTCTTAAATGCCAGCCCTGGCGGAGTCAAAGACTAGGACTGTGGCATCTAGAGGGTATTACATTATTTCTGTGTGTCATGATTTTCTCATTCTTGAGTGCAAGAAGTAATCTAGACCCTGCCTAGGGGTCTAACAGACTGCCATTCAGATGGTCTGCATTTATCACACCTCCCTGACCTTGAGAGACCTGGGGGCAGTTCTCTGTGCTTGAGTCAGGGTGGGAAGCTGAACCCCAGGAACACAATGGTGCACAGCCTTGGCCTTGCTGTCATCTGCTGTGGAGTGAATTGTGTCCCCCAAATTCATGTGTTGAAGTCTAACCCCAATGTGACATATTTGGAGGTAGGGTCTTTACAGAGGGAAGGATGAAGGGAATTGGAAGGACAAAGATGGAGGGAGAGAGAGAAAGAGAGAGGGAGGGAGGGAGAGGAGGGGGAGAGAGGGAAAGAGAAAAGAGAGAGATACTGTCCCTCAAACATGTGCAGGAAAGGCCATGTGAAGACATAACCTGGAAAGGAGCCCCCCCAGAGCCCAATCATGCCGGCACCTACATCCTGGTCTTCTGGGTAGACTTGAAACCTAACTCACTGTAGTCCAGGCGCCCAGTCTATGGTACATCCTTATGGCAGTCTGAGTCATCACACTGTAACCAGTTAGACAGCCCTGGCCAGCAGGGACAGCCACACGGCTGGTGGCGATGTCACACCCTGTGTCATGCTGGCTTTTCCTTAAGAATAGCTCTGCTGTTATTTAGACTGGGTGTCTTGTCTCCCAAATTCAAACACAAGCCCCTTGAGGCAGGGAGGTTGACGACCTTTTCCTGACTTGTCTGCCACTCTCTTGAGGTTGTTTGCCAGACATTTTACTCGATGAAGAAATGGAGACTGAAGTTGGCAGTTCATACCCAGCCCCATGGCATAGAGAGGAGGACCCCATAAGAAGCAGTGCTTGGGGCACTTGCTCTTTTCCTTTGGGGCCTCGGCTTTGACAGCACTCAGTGAAGACCTCTTGATAGGGGTCAGGTGGGGAAGGAAGCACGGTGCCTCTGGCTGCTGCTAACGTTCTGGGGCCAAGGAGGGTGAGGTGGCAATTCCCATGGCCTGGTGGTTGGGTGTCCTTGTGCAGTAGGACCCCCAACATGATTGAGAGTGTGTCCTATGGTGGGATGGGGCTGGGCTGGGCACTGTGGAACAGATAACTCCATACTCTTCCCCAGGTGGTCCTACAGAGTGTAGACGGGTAGTCAGGTCAGAAAGGCATGTGGATTCTGGAACCCCAGGGCTGAGCCATGTTGGTAAAATGCAATGTTAACAAGGTGACAGTGTTTGAGTTTGCTGCTATACTAATAAACACCTTTAAATTACTTGTCTAGAGCATTTATATTTAACTAAGTACTTTCATAAATGGTACGAGTCCTTCACAAGCACCCAGGGAACGAGGACTTGGGGGAAAGGTCCTGAGTGATAATGGCCATAGAGCTTCTTTCTGGGGTGATGAAAATGTTCTAAAGCTAGATTATGGTCATGGCTGCACCATCCTAATTATGTTCAAGGACACCGAGATGTCCACTTCAATGGTACAAATTGCACCAAATGTACAATCCAAACTATATGGTAGGTGAATTGTATTTCAATAAAGTTGTTTAAAGAAAAACAAGTAATGCAATGGACATAACCCCATCATTAAACTGAACAGGCCAACTTCAGCGCAAGTTTTGCTTTTACCTAGAATCCCTCAGTTCTGAAATACTGAAGGTGTCATATTGACCCCATTTTGATCAGTAGGACTAGACACTTTCCAAACATTTGAATATTCTTATTTTCACATTCTGCCAAACTTTGTGTTTGTGTAATCAGTGAAATACAGTGATCAAGGAATCCACTCTTGTGCAAGTGGTTGTCAGATAATATCAAAAAAGCTCCCAGGGCCAGGGTGAAGCCATTGGGGTGGAATAGCTCTTATCTGGCAGAACCCTCTGGGGCCGGGGGACACCTGGCTTCTCACCTCATTGACAGGAGTCGGAAGATGTTATGATGCATCTGGGGCCCCAGTCCAGGCCTGGAGAGAGCTGCTCAGCCCAAGAGGAGGGGCCAAGCCACCTGGAGGGACAAGGAGACACTCATTCCCTGCTGGTGATTCTGTGAGCTCCCAAACAGCTTTTGGAGAGCTTCGAGATTTTCTTCTACAGCAGGCGCCATCTCCTTCTCAGCCAAGGCCTACAGCTCTTGGCACTGGCTGAAGCTCCCCTGGGAGCTCATGGCAGCCTGGTCCCCTCCCTTGCCATGATAGAGAGCGTCTTACACTTCCATCCCTGTTAATGAGCCAGGGGAAATGGGGTAAACAGCCAGCGATGAACTTCACAGATGATACCAATTTGGGAGGTGCAGGAACCCACTCTAAGAGGGAAAGCAAACACTCTGAGAGGGAGGGTCAGCCACCCAGGCAAGGGCAGCTGAGCAAGGTGGCTTGGGGCGCAGTGCATGTCCATCTACACTGCTGGCAGCAGAAAGGAGCAGAAGCCAGGTCCCTCAGGCCTGGGAGGCACAAGCCTTGACTTAGGTCATGACAATAACCCTCAGCAAATTGGATGGGGATGTACTGTTGGGAAGGGCCATTTGCCCAGCCAGTCAAGCACAGCCAGAATGCTGTTCTAGCAAAGGCCTTGGTGGGGCCGTGGTGGGAGCAAAGTCCTCCTTTTTCAAAGCTATTTCTATGTCTGCTGCTGGCAATCGCCTGGGTGGCATTTACAGAACTTCTGAGAACATAAAGATTAGCAGGGACATGAGGCTCCACACATGTTGTGCACTGCAGGTTTCGATGGAGTAATCCTGCTCACCGAGCGGGCACAGTACAGATGATCAACATCAACAGATCTCATAATACGAAGTAAGCTGACCAGGGCTGGAGCGGCGGGTGGAGTGGAGACACCCCAAGGTGCTCAGGAGGACAGAAGCAGAAAGCAGCACATTGAGCTGGGGCTCTAGGATGCAGGCCGGAACTGCATCCCCTTGAAATTCACACGCCAAAGCCCTAACTCTGAAGCGATGATGATAAATAAACTCCGTACCCTCCAGCAGTCAGTCGCTCCCCATTTCCCCTGGCAACCACTGATCCACTCTGTTTCTGTGGATTTGTCTATTCTGACATTTCATATAAAAGGAATCACACAATGCTGCGTGTGACCTTCAGTGACTGGCTTCTTTCACTTAGCATAATGTTGTCAGGGCTCATCCACGTTGTCCCTTGCATCAGAATTGCTTTCCCTTTTACTAAATAATATTCCATTGTGTGGAAATACCACATTTTATGCACTCATCAGCAGATCGGGATCTGTACTTTGTGGATATCATGTTTTTGGTTTGTTGTTGTGCTGGGGATTGAACCCAGGCCTCACACGTGTTAGGCAAGTGATCTCTCACTGAGCTACATTCCAGCCCATGGCTATTAATACAATTTCTGTGAACATCTGTGTACACGTTTTTATATGAACCCACATTTTTATTTCTCCTGTGTATATTCCTGAGGAGGACTGCCAGGTCGTATGGTAACTCCATATTTAACCAGTTGAAGAGTTTCCAGTCTGTTTTCCAAAGTAGTCCCGTCATTTAACTTTCCCCCCAGCGATCTATGGGAGTTCTGCTGGCTCCACTTTCTCACCTGTTCTTGACCCTGTTCAGAACCACAGCCATCTTGATGAAGGTTAGCTCACCGTGGTTTAGTGTCCATGCTTTACCCATCTTCCATGTGGTTCTGATGCGCCTGATTGGGGGTTTTATTCAACACTGTTCTATTCCACGACTAGAGATTAAAAATCCAATCTTGACCAAGCATTTAATGAGAAAGACATTCAGGTGGAGATCATGATGCTATCGGTAAAAACCCAAACCCATGTTAGGGACAAAGCCTGAAGTTGGCGTCCTGATAATGGAAAGGGAACTGGGAGAGCACGACTTCATCTTTGTCAAAGGCAGCTCATAGGTTTTCAACCACAAGGATTTCAGCTAACAGTCACAGTAAACCCAATCCAACCCACAAAGCAAATTCAGCTGCCTCTTGTAACAGAAGGCCAAGGGTACATGCTTTAGCTGATTAATTCAGTGGCACGACAATACCAACAAACAATGGGTTTTTCCCATCTTTTACCTCTGCTGTCTTCTGTGCCTTAGTTTCGGTCTTCAGGCCCATCACTCCATGATCAAAAGGTGACCAGCAAAGTTCCAGGTCTCATAGATTCACACAGTGACATCCAAGGCCATCAGAGGACCTAGGATCCAGCCTTACTAGTGCCCCATTTAAAGTTTCCCGGAAGCGACCCACAGACTTCCCTCCTACCTCATTGGCCAGAATTATGTGACACGCACATTCCTAAACCAATCACTGGCAAGGAAAGTGGCATTATATGATTGACTTAGGTTAACCAAGGGATGGTTTCCCCTTGCTTGCAGGAGCTCAAGTTCTGTCAGAAAGGGAGGTATAGCTCTGGGCAGGCCACAGTGAGCACTGCTTATTACACTCTGGAGTGAGAGATTATGAAAAGGAGAACTGGAAGAGACTCGACCCTTTCTACCACTCTCTGCAGACTTATATTTTCCTGAAGGCTGTTATGGACCACCTATAACCTTTTTAGGGCCTAGTAATCCTCGTTCTAAGGACATTATTTATGTGGCTTCGAATTGTCTATAAAACCAAGGATTGACTCAAGTTCTCCTGGCTCTAAGAGGCTGCCAGAGCCAAGTGGACGGTACTTGAAGCCTGGGGTTAGGTGGTGGAGGAAGGAGTCCATGGCTCCTAGACTCAGGCCCAGTGATGGGGCCACAGAGTGGTGGGCGGGTGTCATGAAGTCAAGAGGGCAAGGAGTTGGTTTGAGGGAAGTGAGGGATAGGTAGGAGAATTGTAAATAGTGAGTGGTTTTGGACAATTGGAGATTGTGGTCCAAATTAACTAGGAAAATGTGTGTCAAGTTTTGCAACTTGATTTCCTCTTTTTTGTGGTTGCTGCTTATATTCAATCTACCAACAAGAAAAGGGCACGTGGTCAAGCAGGTGGCAAGGACTGAGCTGGTGTCATTTCACGGAGCCCCACTTAGCTGCTCTGGGTCGGCATTGCAGAGTAACCCCAGCGTCTAAGCCAATCGTGCTACAGAGTACAGCCCAAAAGTTCCAGACCAACTGTCACTTTCCTTCCGGTCTTTGTGCCTCAGAAGACCTTGGGAACCCAGCAGCCACGTGCGCCCTGAAGGCCCACCTGGGGCCTGCTGAGGGGTTGCACCTGGGACCCCCTCAAGAGGCAGAAGCAGTGGGCACACATTCAGCCTGGCTGGGTCCCTCCATTTCCTGCTTCCTGGGTGGCAGGCAGAGGGAGGGAAAGCGATGTAGTCAGGCAGATGTCTTGGAGCTCAGGGGAAGTAAAAAAAGGAAGTAGGGAATTTGTCTGACAGACCCCAGTGAGCAAAATTAGCATCAGCCACAGGCAGAAGGCTCTCCAGTTACTTTTCCTCTGCTTGGAACTTCAGTAACTTTGCAAAGAAAAGATATTTTGTGTGACTGCACCCAATCCATGAGGGGAAGTCAATGAAAGAATGGGGGCTTTTATCCATTATTTATGCAGCTCAACATTATTGAAGGGTTATGCTGTACAAATAAATGCACTGCGCTCTGCACTAGGGGAATTGTTGGGGGTGTTGGAGGTTAGACAGGAGTGCCCTAAAAATCGAGGGTGGGGCTTGCGCAGAGAGGAGCCCATGCAGCAGGTAAGAGGGAGACTCCTGGGGAGGCTAGGACTGGGTTGCTACTCACTAGCTGTTGGACCCTTGGTGAGTTATTAACTTCTAAGCTTCCATTTCCTGATCTGAAAAATTGGGATAATAAAGGAACCTAATTCATAGGATCATTGCAATAGAAAGTAATGTATACGAAAGGTTCAGTGCATTGCCTGGCTCGGAACACCCCTCAATTAATGTCATTTACTGGCAGCTATCATCAAGGGAGGGGAAATGACTTTGTCATAGGGATGACTGAACCTGTTTACATTTATTGTTAACCCTTTTTTATTGTGAAGTATAAGCTATACAGTGAAGTTCACACAAATGTACAGCTCAATTATCAAAAGTTAAATACACCAGCTGGCTGTGGTGGCATATACCTGTAGTCCCATTTACTCTGGAGGCTGAGGCAAGAGGTTCACTTGAGCCCATGAGTTTGAGGCCAGCCTGGGAAACATAGTGAGACCCTGTCTCAAAACAAACAAAAAAATACACCCATTAACCACTCAGGCAAAGAAGCAGACCATTAGCAGGACCCTAGTCCCACTTGTGTTTCCTCCCAGTTGGGAAATTGATGTCCATTTTTGATAACACTTCCTGACATTTCTTAATAGTTTTCTGACATAAGTATCCATTCTGGAACTCCATTTTAATAAATTTATATGAATAGAAGTATACAATATGCAATCTTTAGTATTTAGCCTATTTTACTCAACATTGTAAGAATCCTCCATGTTTATATGTATAGCCATAATTCATTAATTTGAATTATTATATAATATTCCAGATGCATCCATCTATTTGGCCTTTTAACTGTGATACATATTTGACTATTTCTACTTTGTAGCTACTGTGAATAATGTTACTTGACATTGTCCAGGTACATACCTAGGACTGGTATCACTGGGTCACAATGTATATGCATGTATGTGTTCAGCTTTTAATAAAGAATGCCAAATCATTTCCCAAATTGATTGTACCAATTTATATGCTCACCAGCAATGTATAGAGATTTGCTGCTTCACATCCTTGTCAACACTCAATATTTTCCATCTTTTTAATTTTTGCCATGCTGGAGGATAACTGGTAACTGCTTTTGAGTTTAATTTGCAATTCCCTAATTAGCAATACTGTTGAGTACATTTCATATGCTTATTGGTCACTTATTTACATTTTGTAAAGTGCCTGTTTCAGTCTCTTGACCATTTTTCTGTTTAGTAGTCTTTTTCTCAATGCTTTATAAGAGTTCCTTATATATTCAGGATATGAGCTGACTAACCCTGTGTCATCAAAACACCAAACAAGAACAACTTAAAGGAGGAATAGTTTATCTGGGGCTCACACTTTCAAGGTTCAGTTCAAGGTCAGCAGGCTCCATTGCTCTAGGCCTGAAGGGAGGCAGAACATGCAGAAGGGCGTGGTGGAGGAAAGCTGCTCAGCTCAGGGTGGTCCCGAGCAGAGAATGAGGAAGTGCTCTCAGGGAAGATGCACCCTTGCAGGGCAAGCCCCCAGTGACTCACCTCCTCTAGCCATGCCCCACCTGCCCAGTTACCACCCAATCCATCCGTTCAAACTAGGATGGACTGATGAAGTTACAGCTCTCATAATCGAATCGTGCCCCTCTGAATGTTCCCGAATTAACACAGGAGCTGCTGGGAGCACCTCATATCCAAACCACCGCAGAGCCCTGTGTTGGCTGTTCCTCAAGCATCTTCGCTTTTGATGCTTGTTTTTTCATGCTCTTCAGATATCTCAATGGGCAGGAATTTTAGATTTTAAAGTAATTCAATTTATTAAACTTTCCCCTCATGGTTAGTGTTTCTTTTTAAAGAAACATTTCTTTATACTGAGGTATTGGAACTATGCTTTCATTGTATATTCTAGAAGCTCTGGTATTTTACTTATTCATTTAAATGATGCTCCAATTGAGATTGACTTTGGACTATGGAGTGAGGTAGGGGCCAGCTGACCCAGCATCTTTTTTTTTTTTTTTTTTTTTTTTTTTTTTTACAGATTATTCTTCCTCATGCAGCATTAAGTTGATCATAAAATACCCTAAACAAGAGCAGCCTCCTCTCTGACCACCATGCCATCACAAAAATAAGAAAAAATAACATCGTCATACTATCTCTAACCGCAGACCCTGTTCAAGTTCTCAAATTGTCCTGATGACATCTTTCATAGCCAGAGGATCCAGTCTAGGGTCATATACTGTATTTAGTTTTTATGTCTTTTTTGTTTTCTTCAGCTTGGACCAATTCTTCAGGATGTTTTGTAGTGTTTTCCTCCCAACTTTTGTGATTTCAACAATTCAGAAGGTTTCAGGCCAGCCATTTGGCAGACAGTCCCTCGCATGGATGTGCCTTTGTGATTAGATTAAGGCTAGACTTTTTGGGGTGTGGGGTAGGAATATCACAGAAGCAAAGCTCTTGGATTCTTCTCACTGCACCTGATCAGATTTTAATGTGCCCCATGGCTGGTAATTTTTATGTCCATCACTTGATTTACATGGTGCCTGGCAGCTTTCTTCTCTGTAGAGTTACTGTTACAGACTTCTGTAGATCATACATTGGGAGGTTCTGTGGTCAAGTGTGTTCCCCAGGGGCTCACGTTTGGAACATGGCCCCTAATGTGGCCATGTTGAGAGGTGGTGGGGCCTTTAAGAGGTGGGGCCAAGTGGAAGGTCATTAGGTCATAGGGGACCCTGTCCTCAGAAGGGATTAAGGCAGTTCTCATGGGATCCCGGTTAGTTCTTGTGAGAGGATGGATAGCAAAAAGCAAGACTGGCCCCTTATTGCTCCCTCTGGCTTCCTATCTTGCCATGTGATGGCTCTCATATGAGCTCCCATTGTGATGCCATCTGCCACAAGACTCTCATCAGAGCTGGCAACACGCTGTTTGGATTTTTAGCCTCCAAAACTGTGAGCTAAATAAGCCTCTTTGTTTTATAAATGATTTAGCCTTGGGTAGTTTGTTGTAGCAACTTAAAATCAACTGATACAGGAGGTGATTTGAGAAACATCCTGTTTCTCAAAAGCTAACCCTCCTGGTATTAACATTCACTGAAGTTCTTGCCTGAATTATTACTATGGTGGTGGCCAAATAATGATTTCATAATTGTCATTCCTTTTATGTCTATTAGTTTGCATTGTTTCTATGCTAATGAAAAGCTTTCTCCTTTCTCCAGTCATTTATTTATCTGTTAGGATGAACCCACAGTATCAGTATGGGACCTGTTTATGTTACTCACTAGATTGTTATCATTATTAATTTTTAATTTAATTAATTTAATTTTAAGTGGTCTCAGATTTGGCCAGTGATAACCCATTCAAGTTGGCACTACTCTTTTGATATTTTGTTTTCATGTGTTTTTTCCCTGCTCCAGTCCTGGGGGTAGCCATTTCCTCAAGAAGTCATAGTTCCTTTCAGGGAGTGGTATGGGTTGAGTATAAGGAATCCCCACAAAAGCTCATGTGTCAAAAAAATGCAGGAGTGCTCAGAGGTGAAATTATTAGATTATGAGAACTATAACCTATTCAGTGAATTAATCCATTTGATGGATTAATAATGTGGATGGATTACTGGGTGGTAACTGTAGGCAGGTGGGGAATGGCAAGGGAGTAGAAGACTGGGGGCTTCTCTCTCTCTCTCTCTCTCTCCTTCCTGGCTGCCAAGAGCTGAGCAGCTGTCCTCTGCCATGTCCTTCCACCATGATGTTCTGCCTCACCTCAAGCCCAAAGCAATGGAATCAGTTGACCATGGATTAAGACTTCTGAAACCATGAGCTCAAAATAAACTTTTCCTCCTCTAAATTGTTTTTATTCCGTATTTTGGTCACAGTGGTGAAAAGTGGACGAGCACAGGGAGAATGGTGTTTAGAAACCAGGAACTGGGCCATCGGTGTGCTCAGATACATGTGAGTGTAAATACGTCTATAAACGTGCATGTACATTTATACCTATGTTTCAGTCTCTCTCTGTATTTAAAGTCACAATTTCTTATAGCTAACTCCAATTTCAAACAAATGCTTGAGTTCATTTTAATTCCTTCCCTTTCCATCTTTGTAGCTTGCTTATCTGACAGCAGGAAACCTGGCTCCCATGACCCACTATATGCTTATTTTTGGATCAGTGTCCTCTGTAGGTAACCACCTTCCCATTGGTACTGCCAAGCTCTTTCCCCACTGATGCAGCCCTCCTGTCACTCAGGAGGCCCTCCTCACCCTGCTGAGGCACCTCACTCTGGGCTGCCACCACCCCTGAACCTCTGCACACGGGCCTACTTGCTTGGCTCTGCCTAATGGCTCTTGAACTGAGTTATTTAGGAAGGAAGAAAGGCAGAGAAAAAGGAGGGTACTCAGACATTTTTAGTTATTACTAGTGAACCTTTACTTGGGACATTGCTCATGGCTGATCAGAAAGTAGAAGCCATTAGAAGAGAATGGCCTTCCTGCATCTGGATTCACACACTCATCCTTCCTCTACTACTATGGATGAACTGTCCCTATTCTTTCTAGGGCTGGAACCCAGTCTTTTGGCCTTCTCAAGGACTTTCCACTGAATTTATCCTCTTTCTGGTTATCTCCCTACAAAATGACTCTAATATCTTGTATCTTAAAAATAAATCTAGAACCCCACCTCTCTCTACTCTTTTTCCTTGTAGTAAAAGCCCCTCCCACCCACAGTACTGGGGATTAAACCTGGGACACTCTTACCACTGAGCTACAGTCTCCCTAGTTAGCCCAGGCTGACCTCAAACTTACGATCCTCCTACCTCAGCCTCCCGAGTAGCTGGGGCTACTGCACCCAGCTTCTTTTAGTAAATCTTCTTAAAACCTTCCTTATTCTCCACTTCCCTAACCCATTCTTTCCCCAACTCCACTGTGAGCAGGCTTTCATTCTCACTAGTCACCAAAACCACTTATGAAGTAACCTTCATATTGCAGAAGTCACCAGCTAACTGGATCCTCCTCTTATTCAATCCACAGTAGCATTTAACATGGCAGGTCTTCCCCTCTTTCTGGAAAGACTTTTTTCCCTTCCTGTTTGCCTCCCACCTCAGTGGTCTCTCATTGCCCCTGGCCAGCTCCTCTCCTCTTACCAAGCCTGTCACGCTGAAAAGCCACAGGCTGCTCTCCACCCTCCTCCCCTTCCACGTTTACCCCCAGGCCAGCATGCACCGTGCGGGTGCCAAGGATTAGATCTTGCCTCTAGTCCAGCACACATCTGATGGCCTATGCAGCTGTCTCAACTAGGAATTGTAACTTACGTTAAACTTCACACAGTCTGAGCTGGCCCCTGCTTCTTGTCCATACCACCCCCAGTTCTTTATGTGGTGTTAAGTGTCTCCATCACTGTAGATAGCGTCCCGTTTGGGTACTTGCTCACCCAATCTAGGGTGGTTGTCCACTGATTCGATGCCTCTCTTTCCCTCACAACGTCCCTCTGAAATCTGACTTCTCATCTTCTCCACTGCTTATTTCTTCCTTGGATCATTAATGTGATGGCCTCCTATTCTCTCTGCATCCTCTTAACCCACACCATGGGTAACTCTTCATCTTGCAGCCAGAGGGACCTTCTATAAACTTAAGTCAGATCAACAGATGCCTCACTACAAACCCTCCAGTGGGGTTTCATCATGCTCAGAATAAAACTCAATTCTTCACCATGGACACAACGGTCCTCCCTGTTCAGGTTCCTGGCTACCTTTTTGAACTCATCTGCCTTTTGCACTCTAGTCAAGTCATGATGACCTCCTTGCCATTCCCCAAATATAACAAACTCACTCCTGTCTCAGAATCTTTGTTTCCTGTTCCCGACCTGGAATGCACTTCCTCTAGATCTTCCCACAGATGGCTCTCTCACATTCAGGAATCTGCTTAGAGTTCTCCTCCTCATAGCTGGTGTTCTTCACCACCCAGTCCAAATCAACAGTGCTCTCAAAATTCCTATTCTCCCCTCTGGACTCTTCCTTCTTGGTAGCACTCGTGGCTACCTGACATTATTATGCCCATGGCGCATGCCCCACCTGTAGGTGTTGTTCATCTGATGCCCACAACAGTGGCCAGTGCACACAGGCTGTGTGATTGGGTGAATTAATGTAGGAATGATTCAGGCAGTGGCATGTGACACGGCCATTGTGACTAGCAACTACTCCCGGTGTGAAGAATGGTGAGGAAAACTCCACACAGGAACTTCACATGCTCCTGAAGCACCATGGCCCCAGCAAAACTCACACGTTCCCTCAGCTTCTCCACAGTAACATCCTTCCCTGCCTCACTGCTATGCTCATTTCCAGTGCAGGAAACTCTGTCTCGGTCACTGATATTTCCAAGTTCCACGCGAAGCACCTAAGCCTGAGGAGTAGGTGGGTGCTCTTTTATTTTGCCTTTGCATTTCACATGTGGGTGCTGCCAAGTTATTTAAAGAACACAGAGGCAACTCAAATAGTCCTCCTATGGCAGCATCCTGTTCACCCTCTTGCCAAAGTGGAGCTCCCACTTACTCTCTGGCTTGCTTTCTATGCTTAACAAAAAATGATGATGCCAGTCAAGTCTGTGTTGATTCTGTTTCCTGTGACTTTAAGGTCATGCTCCCAAGACTGGGGTGTGTGCTACCTTGGGGAGAGGCAAAACCAAACAAAAATGTGCAGGCTGGATGGATCTTTGCTGGTTTGAAACACAGCTCATGGCTATGAAATGAATATGGCTTCACCTCATCTCTTAGACTGCACAGGCAGCAGATAATAGGCAGTTGGCCCCAGTCATCTGGCTCTTGAACCTGCTTTTATATATCTGCAAGTGGGGCAGAGAGTGAGCACAGGCTCTCAACCTGGGCTATGGGCACTGACAGGGGCCAGCAGCAGCCTGGCCAAAGGGCCGACCTGGCAGGGAGGAGCACTCTGCAGGAGACTCCCCAAATGTGGGCCACTGAGGATGGAGTGGTGCCCTGCGACCCGCCACTGATCTCTGGCTTCCACATCTGCATTTAAAAGCCATTATGGAAATGCAATTTACTTTGAAGGCAGGGTTATATTCAAAGCACACTGCCCTCTCAGAAAACTGACAATGACCACAGTCCAGTATGGGTCTTCCCAGGAGAGGTAGAGAGGAGACCATGTGGTGGGTGGCAGAGAGGTGAGGGAAGGGAAGCTTTATGGCATGGAAAGTGAAGTGTATGGAGGATTCACCTCAGACTCACTGCAAGAGCTCCGAAGCACTGTGTTAACTTGAGCTACAGTTGTTTCCCACTCCAACTTGACTTGGTTTGAGGGAGTTTCAGGGACTGAGCTAGATAATTTCCAACTTCCTTAACTGGAAAGCATAAAGATGGTGACCAGATTTCTGAATCCAAAGTGCATTTAACACTGGATTGTGTCTAAAATACAAGGGCATATGACATGGTCTAGAGACAAGCATGGAGCCTCCTGGAAGGGTAGGAAGAGCAGACACCTTTGACGTGGACGATGTTGGCTTCCTCCCCTGCAGTAAAGGGACTCACTCCAGCAACAGAGACTGGAGGCCCCAGAGCACAACATGGACTATGAACTGTCACCATCTCCACCCAAACATCAGCTGGAGGTAGGTGATTGAGTTGGGTGGTTGGCTGTTTTGCTCCCAAACCCCGTATCCAGTGACTCTGAGCCCTGGGACATCATAGAATACAAATTGGCTGAAACATGTCGGGGACTCGTCAGAAAAGCAGGGTGACTCTCACTCTGGGTCAGGGGGAACAAATCTTTTTCTCCACTGAGCCTGATTCATATGGTTGGAGAGCAGTCTGAGTTGGAATCTCAAGGGAGAAAGGCCAAGAGGCAGCCTCTCCTACACAAGGAGGCCTCGAAGGTTCCCACCTCACGGAGCCACGGAAGTCACTACTACTCCCGTCTCCCCAGGTTATGCCCTGGCAGGGATGATAGTAAGCTGGCTCATTTAAATTAGAATAATTTAAAAATGCTTCTCTTCCTATGAGCTCTCCATGCACAACCTTGATCACAAGCCTCTGCTGCCTCTGATGCTAAATGGGTCCCTGTCCCCCTCCTGCACTACCCTTAATGTTGTTTCATTGTTGGCACCTCTGAAACAAGGGGGGCAGGGAAGGAGAGTAGACACTTAAACCTGCTGTATTTTGAACTCTTCCAAAGCCAGAGGGAGAAGACGGGGAAATGAATGTCTGTAATAGAATGTGTTAAAATTAACTGTGGACTTCTCGCCACAGTGTTCTCCACTGGCTGGTGCAGGTGACAAAGCACTCGTGCTGTGGTCTGTTCCAGACATGGCTTAGACTGTGGGTCTCATCTGCACAGACCCTTTATGTATCCTAGCCTGGAATCAGCCTGGTCACTGAGCAAAACCCCTGGGGGAGTGATGGGCTTCCCCCCCATCTAATCCAGATCACAAATTATAGGAAAAGTACAATCAAGGGCACAGGAAACCAAATACAAATACATGCCCCCACCCCCCAGGGAATTAAAAAGCTCCATTTGCCTGGCTTATAAATTAAGAACTGCAAACAATCACTAGATGATAAGAAGTATTACATTTATGACCAAAGACTGGGGAGGCTGGGAGGAAAAGTCTCAAAAATAATGGAAAGGAACCGGAGCGGTCGCTGCACGGTGGGAGCCCTGGGGGAAGGGATTCCGTCCAAGCTGCAGCAGCAGCACCAGGTGCGAGCCCAGAGGGGATGAGATGGCAGGGACGGAGAGGAGGAGAGCTAGGATAACCCGGGAGGAAGAGGAAGGAAGCAGTGCGGAATCAGAATGAGCATGAACTCCAAACAGACTCCAAGTCTTCAGTCACTTGGTTTGAATCCCAGTAAGCTGCTGTAGTCCTATCAGTTGCCAACTGCCCTAATTCTTAACTTTTCAAGGATACAATATATTATTAACTACAGTCACCATGTTGTACAATAGGGCTCTTGAACTTACCCCTATCAAACGGAAATTCTGTTGCTCTAACTCCTAAATACTGTCAGTTCCTATGGCTCATGGAAATGTGGATTTTGGGCAGAGGCAATTAGATCCGTGGAAGATTATCAAGCAAAGAGCCATGTGCCTCCTAGGGCTAAGCCAGAGAAGCTGAGGACCTGGGGCGACTTGCACAGTTCTAAGCAATAATGCTTAACGCTCTGTTAGGGTCTCACTGGTCGACCGGTAGGCCACCAGCATACGACTTTAAGAAGTCTACATTTGGTATTGAAAAGGATGTCAATTTTTTTTTTTTTTTTTAGCAATTTAACTCTTTATTAAGAAAATATAACTATAACTTACAGCTATAATTAACTACGAAGAGAATATAAAAGAACATCAATAAAAATGTATGCTTAACTAAGCTAACATTTTTCTTATGTTTACTTAATTTTTTACTCGAGTCTAATCAAATGTGGGTTCCTTTTTTTTTTTTAACTTCTTGGTAATTTTTTTTTAATCATTCATGTTGACAAGTTTTCTATAATAAGTTACTAACTTCTCAAAAGGAGGACTTTGTTCCACTCGGTTGTCCCCTGCAAGTTCATCAGACACTTGATGAGTGTGAGACCATCTGACCAGCTTTCAGGAGACTTTAGTGTGCTTGGTTTCATACTGTGGTTCAAGGTGTGTTCTACTTAATGGACAAACTGACTGACAAGGACCTATCACTTCAAAAGCTTCATATAAATCCTATTGTCCTACCCAAGCAGTTGTCCTCAGAGCTCACGGTGAATGGGACAGAGCTGAGAAGCTGTCAATAGGGAGGTCTGCACAGTTGTACTAAAAGGCATCACCTTATCCTTTTATTGCCCCCAAAGTTCTGTCTATCCTCCCCACACCCATCATGTGTATATAAATGATAAATTAATAGCAGGTGCTGCGAGAAAGATGGCCTGATGAACCTCTACCTTCCCCCTGGTTCAGCCACCTCCAAATGCCTGACTTTGCAGTGCTGTGTTTCTCTGCCAGCGACAGGACTGGCAGCCTGGGATGTGCCAAGTTCTTGGCTCTAAATTGCAAAACAAAACAGTATAGGAGGGAATTTGTGAGTTAGCTGATTTGCAAATACTATAGCAAGTCACCGTGTAAACATTTGTTTCTGTGTACCTATTACTTCTCTCACGCGGTTACCTGCGTGCCATCCTGACAGTGCCAAAATGTGCAGCTCCTCCAGTTACCAAGTGACTCCTTCATTCACACTGAAATGAGCTCAGCTTATTGTGCACCATTAAAAAAACAAAAATCCAAAGCCAAACAAACAAAAGCACCTTCATTAAACAGTAATCACAGAGTAGCCTGGTAATTACAGGAGGAGGGTGTCCAATGTCACTCAGAATCAACATCGGGCTTACAGGTGTGTTCTCAAGTGCACACAAGGATGTCATTCAGATGGCACCAACTCAGGGACTTGGCTGAAGAAGCCAGTTCCATTCACGTGGGATGGGTGAAACCATCTCCTCTCAAGTTCATCCTCTCTCTCTAAATAGTTAGCTGGACATGTCTACATTCCTTCCATGCCCCCACCCCAAATACCAGTTTACAGAACAATCACACAAACTTTTACATTTACTGGATCTGACCAAAGGTATGTGATCAACATTCTGACTCTTAACCATAAGTCTAAACACTAAGTCCTTCCACTGGCCCTCTCCAACTTGGTGATAAGGTAGGAGAATTGCAAGTTCAAGGCCAGACTCAGCAACTTACTGAGATCCTGTCTCAAAATTAAAAATAAAAGGGCAGGGGGTGTAGCTCAGTGGCAGAGCACCTGGGTTCAGTTCCCAGTACCACAAGAAAGAAATGGAGGTGTCATTGGGTAGGTGACTTGGTTGGGCCTCACAGTTGAAAGGTAGCAGAGCCAGAATCTCAACACAAAAATGCCTTATTCCAAAGCATGTATTCTAAATTGTGCTAAATTCTCCCCCTAACAAAACAAAAATGAAATAAAAATTCTACAGGACAAAAGACATTAAGGATAGATATCACAGAGCCTCAGAATTTTCTCCTCCTCCCATTTCCTGGAAGGCCGGAGCTTCCAACACACTCTAATCTAGGGCCAAAGCTCTGATACTCATAGAAAAGGTAGAGTCATAACCACAAGTTCCAATGAAACTGGAAAGAGGGAAACTCTAAAGGTTAACTTTTTAAAATGCGAGTTCATACCTTCGCAGGGTCAGAAGGCCCTAACCAAGGTCATCTAATCAGTCTCGTGCCCCAGGCACCATGACTTCAGTCATCCCCCCAAAAGGAAGGCGCATGCAGTTTGTATAGATCCTTACTGGAGTCTACCTACCCAGAGGCAAGCTGTTAGTTATCGCTTGCCTGTCTGTGGTCCGGTAATGTGCTTTAGTGCTTTTATACAGAAAAGGTACAGCACAAATGCAAATTAGTAACAATATAAATCAACTCAGTTCCCATAGCACACCCATCCGCCTCTGCCAAAGGATGCGGGAGGCCCCGAGCTACCATGCCAGTCTTTGTCAGAAAATATATTTATTATTGATAGTGAGCAAAGTAAAGTTGTCAGTATTCATGACAGAGGTTGCAGAAGCCAGGTGGCCTTTATATTGATAAAAATGCCTTATTTCACTTGTAATCATAAACATTATTCCAGTAAAAGGGGACATTTTCTCTCCATTCTGTCTTCTTATTTGCATGATCACCATAATAAGTTAAAATGAAATAACTACTACATAATCAAAGAAGAAAAGGAAGAGAGTGGAAAGCAACAAGCCTCGGCCTAGACAGTTCCAGACAATTCCACCCAGCACCACTGCTTTGAGCTCTGGCTCAGATTAGCTGCGCCTCCCCACACCCTCCCGGCTTTGTTAGAGTGGAAGTTCACTAAACGGTGGAGTTCGGTGGCTGGAGAAGCATTTTATGGTCAGTGGAAGTTAATTAGAAAGTACAAAAAGGTGGAGAGGGCTGCCTGGTCTTTTATTCATCCTCAGTGGGGTTTAGTAACACTAAGAGCGTCCTCTGACGACTGATCGTGAGCCAGGCCTTGGTCTTTCAAACTGTTGCTGATCAAAACATGACATGATTCTGTTGAGTTCATTTTCCGGTCCTTCTCTTTGGTGGTCTTCTCTTTAATTGGGTTATTTTCTTACTAGGAAAAAAAAAAATGTTCCACCTCTGGAATTAATGTTGAAGGAGTTTGCATGTTTTAAAAGTTGGTTTATCCTCCCTTCTCCAGCATGCTCTGCAAAAAAAAAAAAAAAAAAAAAAAAGAAAATAAATAAAGAAAGAAAGCTTAAGTTTTAAGTTGGGCTGAAAATACAAAAAGGCAGTGAACTATTTAAGATGATTTACATTGCTTTCCAAATATCTACTTCAAAAAGAAAACAAGGCATATGTGAACAAATACAAAACTCATAACCCCTCCAACCACATTTACAACATCCCTGGCTATGTGTCCTGAAATCCTCATGCTCAATGACAGCACAGTGGTTCAGTGGATTCATGTGGACTCCCTTAGAGACTCGTGGGCCCACAGGAAAGCTCCAGGGCTGGTCTATAAACCTGCTGTCAAACTGCACTTAGTTGCCACCAAAGGGTGGCAGAGGTGGTACAAAGCTGCCTGGCTGCTGTCAGAGACATTAACTAATACAATGTCAAGTTGAATTTTTTTAAAAAGATGAATAAATCGATAAAACATTCTGTGTTATTACTATATCACGGCTTTGTAATAAAACCTGCCTAACCCCACATGGGAGGGCCTTCAGCTAGAGGGTTCCTCAGGCCTGGCAGGGTCTAGGTTTGCACCACACAGGTTCTCTGGCAGTATCTGTATGGGTTCTGTAAGGAGATGCTGTTGGGCTGAATTTCAACACTGCATAAATTTAACACTGCATAAATTAACATAGGAAATTCCCTGAAGAATGGGGGAAAAGCTTTGCAAGTTATAAAAAATTGCTTCCTTCATTTAAGGAACTGCTAACACTTAATCTTAATGTGGAGAGAGAAATTCTTTGCTTCTGCTCATCATTCACATATTTGGACCCACAGAAACTCCTTTGTAAACAGCTGGGTAAATTATCAAAAGGAGAGAATGGTTCACGAATTAACACTGCTCTTTCCCCGAATCGCTCTCTGATTCCAGTCACTGAAGAACAACTGGCAGCTTCCACTGTCAAACAAGAACAGCGCCCCTGGAGACCTGAAATTGTGTGTCAATTCCACTTATTAAAATGATCCTAACCACTTTTCTCAAAATGTTTTGGTTACACAGTAATCTTGTCAACTGATTTCACTTTACAGTTTTCTTGCAGGGGTTAACTATCCCAGCAGCATGTGGTTCCAAGGAAATATGGCAACCTTGAATTATTAAGTAATTATAAGAATAGTCTTTTTTTTTTAAAGATACCACTCAGAATGCTTGTCTCTGGATAAGCTTACCCAGCCAGCATCACCCCAAGATTTCAGACCTAATTAAGCTGGGAATAGACATAGGAAGGTTGACATAAGTAGGGGAAAGTAACATGGGAATGTGTCCTGGGTTAGACATAGCTTCAGCACCTGAGTTGTCACTAAGGAGGGACAGGAAGTCAGAGTGGGAGAGAAAGGAGCTGTGAGGAGGAACAAGACAGAATGGGAGACTGAGAGATGGGAAGAAAAGTCATCTATAAAATAATTCCAAAGCACAAAGCTGGCTTCGCCTGCAGGCCCTGCACTGTTCCTCCCCTGCTGAACACTGGTCCACTCACTTCCTGTTTTCAATGTCTGTCTCTTCCCCCAGCCAGGGCTGCTCTTTGTTCTTCCCGCTTTGGAGGAAACACAAGTAAACTTTCCTTTGTCTGGATCTGGTTTTAGATCTTCTATGACAAATGCTCTGTGTAATATTCAAATTAAGTTACAAGTAATTAACTGTTTATACAACTTGCTGCAATAACAGACAAAACACAAACATGCTGCAGTTCTAACTCCTGAAGGTTGAGCGCTGGAAAAGAAATACCTATTAAGAAAAATGAAAATCTATTACCATGGTAATATTTCTTCTATTAAACTCAGATTAAAAAAAGAGAACATGTCATAAAGCAAACCATTACTTTCAGAAAGCAGTTTAGAAAAGGATTTCTGTGCTGGAAGAGGCTGGGGTAACAAATTTAAAGTTTGCAATTTAGTTTGCTTTGATGTGTCTCCAGATTTGGAGGGCTGCCCCACAGAAGGGTGGCAGATCTATTATGAAATGCCCGTGTGTCATCCTGTGAACAGCAGCCCAGCCAGGAGATTAATAAATGTCATTAGGCGATGATGATAAACAAGGCCCTGGACACAACAGATGCAGGTTCCCATGGGCCTCCCCACCAAGTTCACCTTCTGCATTTCTCTTTGTGCTCTCTGAAGGTGGGTGTTGTGTGCCTTAGAAGGCCCCCGTCCCCCAATGCGGAGCAGGTCCCTGGAGACAGCAGAGATGAACGAGGGAGGGTGTGGCCACACTGTGACTGTGTCACCTTGGCTCAGTGCTCATCCCTTGCTCCTGCCCAGGAATACCAGGAGTAGCTCCTCACGCAGGACCACCTACATTTTCAGTGGAACCAAGAGGGGAGAAGAAAACTTCTTCTAGTTTGTTCCTGAGGCCAAGGATGTATTCTAGGATTAGACTACTGCCAGATGGCTTGAAAAGGTAGGTAATGACAGTCCTCATCTCTGAAAGAGGGAAAACACCAACCAGCAAGATCTCTGAAAGGCTGAAGACCTTCAGTGCAGTCCAGGCCAATGGACCTGGAGCTACACTTCTCAGGTCTTGTGAGTAGTCTCCTGAGGGTCTGGGGAAAGTTGAGGACCCAGGCCTTATGGCTGACCTTCCAAATCAGAATCTCCAGGGAGGTTGGGCATGTGCACCTGAAACAAACTTCCCAGATCATTGTGAAGTCTACCCACACTGCCGGTCTGATACGACAGGGAAAAGGTCTCTGGGTTTGGAACCAAGAGCAAACTTTGGGTCTGGGCTCTGCTATACCTACAGATCACTTATACTGTGACTGTGAATTGTGCAAGTGAAAAGAAGAGGCCGGGTGACATGATCTTCAAGTCCTTCTAGCTCCAACAGCCTGGTCTACTAAAACATTAGCAGGTCACACAGGCTCCATCTGAAAACAATCACAAAATACAGCCTGCTCTGGAGCCAGGGTTTCAAGAACCGTGATTTCTAAGCAATGGTTACTATTGTGTTTTTAGGTCTTCATACTCAAACTAAAAAAGGAAATATCTGAACCTTCAGAATAAATTGGCTGGGATAAA
This sequence comes from Sciurus vulgaris, assembly GCF_902686455.1. Classification (NCBI taxonomy): domain Eukaryota; kingdom Metazoa; phylum Chordata; class Mammalia; order Rodentia; family Sciuridae; genus Sciurus; species Sciurus vulgaris. The sequence continues at coordinate 21,924,922 of NC_136468.1, read as the reverse complement.
ATCTTTCACAGCACTGACCTTGAGTTCTTCCGTTTTGGAGATGCCATTTACATTTCAGATAGGAAGGCCTACGTGGCACGAGCCTTGGGGTGGAGTAACGTCACGTTGAGATGCAGCCTTACGTATCAGGGTTTCGACCCCACACTTCTCCCTGTAGTTAGGTTCCTTTCTGACCTCCCCAAAGAGGAAGGGGCCTTGCCTCAGTTACAAGATGTCCCATTTGGTGCTTCCTTGAGCTGAGCTGACTGCGATTGATCCACTCCTGCTCACCAGCTTAAACCTCTACTGTGGTTTCTGGACTCAGGACTACCGCATTTCTGACTGCAAACACCACACTTCTCTCTGATCATCTCCAGGGGTCTGTACTTACTTCTGGTCCTAGTACGACCTTGGTTCTTCTGATCCTGGCTTCTCACTCCATTTCCAAACTCTCTTGCCTCCCATGGATCCTACCTCATAAGGTAAGAAGCACCACAGTGCAAGCCAGGCCTGGGCTGGCTGGAGGTTGCCCACATTTTCTAATGGAGCTCATCAGCGGGCAGGCTGCGTCTTCTAGCAGCATGCAGATGGCTGTTTTTCACTTGGCTGACATTGGAGGAACTGGGAAACTATTTCTACCCACTCCCCATTTGTTCTGCCACCTAGGTTTCTTAAGGGAGCATGAACTCAAGGAAAGAGTAGGTAGTCACGAGAGGACAGGCAGCTAGCAGACCAGTCACAAGTGCAACTGTTCTTCCTGGGTGAAAGTTAAAGGCTGACAGCAAAATCTAAGAGGCCCAGGCAAAAAACTGAAGGTCTTGAAAGTACGGGTGCTGCTTGTACACATGCCGCCTGAGTGTGTCTGTGAACATGCGTGCTTACGTCCTGCCTCTTGGTCTCATTCATGAAAGGAGACCCGGTCCTAAAATAATGGAGCTGGAAGACCCTCAAGGATCACCTACTTCAAATCCACAATTCACCCCAGAAGAAGCTGAAGCTCCAGACACCATAACTAGTTTAGGATGGTAGCAACAACATTTTCTAATAACTCTACCCTCTGGTGAACGGAGAATGTTTCACGAGAATCCACAAAGCTTTGGTACCTTCCCATCAATAGCAATCAATAGGGTTGGGGAAAAACTGAAATACTTAAAGACTCCCATCCCTCAAAGTGGGCCCATTCTGGAAGTAAGTATCAGGCAGTGGGTGTTGCAGGGAGCAGAGCAATGCAGGTTTGGAAGCCAATCTTTTCTACACTCTTCCAGCCTTTTAAAATAGAACTTGGGCCTATTTAGGTCCACTAGTAGATAGATACTATTAACTCCTCCACCCCATAGTCCCATGGAAGGCAGGAGTAGAAAGAGTGAATGGGAACCTGATTTTAAAGGTAAAACAAGATAATTCAATCTTGGGGAGCTTAAGAGAGTTACAGGGCTAAGCAGACACAAGAAATAAAAGACACAGAAGTCTGTGTCAATCGATGTTCTTCCCCATAAATGGCATATCTTAGCTAACCGGTAGCTTTTAAGTCTTAGAATTAATAATTAGAGCAATTTAAAATCTCTTTACCCTTATGAAGAACACATAACTTAATATACTGGAAATAACAGTCTAAATGTCTCATGTCAACCCATGAGGAATTGTTTAAGAACAGCTGAAGATTGATGTGAATAAGTAGATGAATAAGAAGAAAGGAAAAGTAAGGCTAAGGAACATCCGGAAATTTTCCTACCAGTAAAATCTATTAGTCTCTAAGACATGCCCCAGGGAAGCTGTGAAAGCCCAATCTTGTGAGTCATCCAGAAGTGCAGGGGATTTGGCGCTGGATTATTCCATGGGGGAAACCCTTGCACTATGTCGGAAATGGACAACACTCCTAATGGGCTGCTGTCGTGTTCACATGTCCACACTGGTCTCTGGATCGAACAGGAAACATGAGAAGGGGAGTTGGCCACCAGGAACTGTCACAACAGGCAGTGACGACCACACGCACTGCCACGGTCTCTTCCAACCAAGAAGCAGAGTAGGGACCATGAAGTGAGACCAACTTCACTAAGAGCAAAAGGACAACCTGGGATCAGACGGAAAGTAACTCCTCGTGAAATTCCGATGTGAGCTCCTCCTGCCATCTTGTGTGATCTTCCAAGGGGGCAGTGCATGCTGCCCTGTGACCAGGGCACTACCATCTCGCTCCCCTGTTTTGACCCTCAGACTCTTACTACCTCACCAGGTTATCCGTGCTCCTGTCCCTTGCTTTATCGTTACGCTCTCATCTTCCCTCGTTGTCTTATTTCTGTATTAGCGGATGATGGATGTCCCTTCGTACACTTTTCTGCTCAAAAACCAAACACTACTTAATTTATTTTGAAATTTGTTTTTATGGCAAGGTACCTCTCAGTCTAGTTGTTAAATTTACCATCATGACTTCCCTGGGTTTCAATGCTCTCAACTGTAAAATGGTGACAATAAAACCATCTATTTACATTTCAGGTTGTCATAAAAAACAAGTCATAGGATGGATGTGAAATGACCTCGAAATCCTAAGTACTGCAGAAATATAATGTAGTAAGTTTCTTGGTTCTTGCTCATTTCAGTGTTGCTGGTGTTAGGATAAAGGTTTTGTGGATTTTATCTTTTTAATATTACCTTATGTTATAAACTTCCTATTAATTGAATATAAGAGCCATGAAAACAATAGGCGCTTCAAATATCTGACCACCAATAATACTAAATGATAGGCAGACTGGGCAGGAACGGGGAGGAAGGTCTCTCTGGGAGTCACTAGTAATGATGTAATGCTTTTTGACTGATCTATTTCATTTCAGCTTGAAAGTCTACAACTGAGGAAAGAAGGGGAAAAGAAGATTTATTGAAAACGTTGTATCAATGTAATCATCACATTACCCCAATTCACAGATGAGAAAATGAAGGCTCAAGGTCACAGCACCTGTCAAATGCTGGGCATGGATATGATACCAACTCAGTTCTCCCAGATTCTAACTTTATTGCATTGTGTGGTATTTTTGACTTTATCATGTTAATTTTGCTTTATTCTAAAAGGTGTCCCACTGATCCCATGGAACCACACGTGGAGGATTCCACAAAAGTGAGGCAGGCGGAAGGGAGTTGCCCTCACAAGTCACCACCATCGGTAAAGTTACAAATCACGCTGTGGAAACAGGTGTGTGCCTCAGACGCGCAGCTGAAACATGCATTTTGTCATGGCCATTCTTTCTTGATTCCCCAGCTGCTTCTCAATAAGGCACTATTATCAAGTTTGAAAAATCCATGAGTCAACCAACCAGTCTCAAGTGCTTCCAGTACTATTAATATTGAAGGTTGGAGTTCATTGAGAGCAAATCGGAGCTGGTTTTTTTTTTTTCTATTTGTTTCTTTTTTTTTTATTTTTTATTTTTACAGACTGCATTTTGATTCACTGTACACAAATGGAGTACGACTTTTCGTTTCTATGGTTGTGCACAATGTAGAGTCATACCATTCGTGTAATCATGCATAAGTGTAATAATGTCTGTCTCATTCCACCATCTTTCATATCCCTGACCCCTCCTCCCTCTCATTTCTCTCTATGTAATTTGACAAATAAAATGTACTAACTTAACGTTAGTGACATCACCTCTACCAAAGACTCTTAAAGACAAGAATCCCTGGCATATATTAAGAGGTACACAAGTTGCTAGAAGCAAGAAGCAAAAGCCACAAACCCCAGGCTCTGAAAGACAACATAGGCTTTTAATCTTGATTATATTTTTTCCACTAGTGTGACTGTTATTTTCCAGTCACCCAGACAATACCAACCCTCCCACCAGATATTTATAGAGTGTGAGAAATTTACACTAAATGTTATTATTATAACTACAACAAATTGGACTGCAGAAAGGCATGCTGTGTAACTCAAACACTAGATTTAGTTGGGTTAGAAGGTCAACTCTAGGGAGCTTGTCAGCAAAAAGAACCAAAGTTTCCAATAATTTCTGTCTCTCAGAACCACCTACATCCAACTGTTAAAGCAGTTAAATGACAGGCAATTACATGACCTGTTGGCATTGTTAATTTGCTTTAGGGTTATCATTAACTTTCTAAAGTACATAAATTAGAGCAACTACACGTTCTGTGCACATCATGTTATTCTGAGATGAGGGGTCAAAAGAAGAATATGGTATATGAAAGCAAGGAAATTCTTTCTTAAATCCCATCTCCAGTCTCCCTTTCCTTTCTTGAGTGGACTCAAACAACCAGTGGAAGGATCAACTAGTGATTGAACGGCAGGTTTCTTTGATTGTGCTGTTGTTTTCTTTAAACAAGGTTCTCTGCAAGACTATCTGGCCCCTAATTTATAAAGCCTTCCTCTTTGCTGGCTTTGAATAGTGACCTTGGAATGTGAGACAATGACCTTGAGCATATAATTATTAAAAGCAAAAGGTTTTCAGGGCAAATGAAAGAAGTATATAGCGTTTCCCCCACTGCATGTAAATAAGTTGAACATAGGGAGAATCTGGACTCTTCCTAGGATGATCTGGGTGGATGATCTCGCAGTAATTCCTGATGAGGAGGGCTTGAGTTTATAACGTGTTTCTTATATAGTGAATCCTTAACGCTGCCCAAGGACAGTGGGCTTTCTGTTCTCCTGGTACCCCACCTGGCCTGGCTTCCACACTCACCTGTTTGGCATGATTGACACAGTGCATGTACTGGTTGGCCAGAGCAGAGCAGCTGAGGGTCTGGTGGCTATTCTGGCGGTAACACTGGAGGATTCTGGCCTGCAGGTCAGCACAGACTGGATGATACTCATACCGCCTGGAAACAAAAACAGGGACTAAGTGAGACAAATGGTCTTCATTCACAATAATGACAGAGGTTAAAGAATATATAATTATTAAATAAGATGTAAATACAGAAAAATGTTTAATGAAATAATTCTCTTAAAATTTTAAAGAAGCACAATGAAATTATTCCCATGAAAAAATGCACATAGACTTAATGAATATTAGGAATTTAGTTTCATTGATTAATACCATTCCAAGGGGCTCTGGATACCATAATCTTCTCTCCTAAATCTAAACCCCAAATTCCTGTGAATGGTGTGGGTACTCTGTAGCCCTGCCTGCCAAGTCAGAAACCTGTGAGCCTTCACGTCTCTCTCCCATCCCCACATCCAGCAGGTCACGAAGTAGGACCAGCAGTCTGGCCCTTCTTCTCCATGCTCACTGCCATTACTGCAGTTCCAAATTATTTATGTCCTGTATTCAAGCAATGACCTCCAAACTGATCTCTCAGTTTTTTCCTCTCTACTCCTGCCTCCACATGACTTCCAGAGTGTTCTTCCTAATATATAAATCTGAGTCAGTGTCTTTCCTTACTACTTCTTAAATAAAATACAAGGCCAACAGGCTTAGTCCTTCTTGATTAGATTTCTGCCTCCTCCTTTGTCTCCATCCCCACCTGCACACCACTGCAGCCTGGACAAACCACATTTGGGTTTGGTGCATATACTTCTGATGTCTTTGCTCATGCTCTTGAGCTGGAAATGCTCTGCGCCCAAATCACCCACGCACACCTATGAATCTGCACAATATCTCCCCATCTTCCAGCTGCTCCAGTGCAGCCTTCTGTGTGCAGCTTTCACTAGCTCTCCCCTCCCTGGAGTCCACACTCCCTTATGGTGACCCACTGATCCCCATCACTTCTCTCACTATACAGTGACTGACTAGTATGATCCAGTGCCACGTGCTAGCCTACATTAACTAGAATGCAAATTCCAAGCAGGACTGTGCCTTTTTGTGTGTGTAACCTCACCTCTTAGATATAGATACCTTTTAAGGAAGTATGGCAATTAATCTGTTGAATGAGTACAAACAAGTGGAAGGAAAACACTTGAAAATTCCCTGGGTTAAAAGTTTGCAACTCACATATCTCAGATTTTAGTTAATTATTCTCAGGGAATATGCTTTCCAAAATGTAAATGTTTCCAAAAAGTTTATAATATGCACTTGAAAAATAATAACAAAACAAGCCAAATGAATTACACAAACAAAAATAAAATATTCTTATTAATAATGGTAGGGGTACTTGGATTATAAGAACTAAATGTACATGGAGAAAATACATTAAATTATCACTTTTAATCTAGGAATTCATTTTTTAAAATTAGTTTTGTTTAACACAAAATGCTTCCAGTCTTTCTTATCAGTTCTGTCTTTGAAATTTAAATTTTTTATTTCCATATAATCTTGAAATCACATTATTTCAAATTTAATGGGTTCTAAAAAACCCCTAGAGGACACAGGGAATATTTCCCATCAATAAGGAAACCCCTGGGTGATGATTTGTCTCCTCATTACTTTTATCCAACACACTAAGCTAATATATATTTTGCCAGAATAGAAATGCAAACTATGCTACTGGTACCTAAGGGAATTTACTTCCCACTACTCTCCAAAGAGCAGACGTACAGGGGAAAAAATAATCTTACAAATTTTATATAAATTGCTTTTACTTTTTCATTCATTACTTTACTGTTTGGTCAAATAGCAAGAAGAGAAGTTAAGCCCAATCCCAGGAGTTTCAATTCTTTCTAAGATTTCAAAGTTCAGATGTCTGTGGATTTTTCTGGACACAGACCTCCCTAATCTTCTACCGGGAACACCAGCATTTAAAAGAGTTAGCTGTGCTTCCAAGAGCACAGGTGCAGATACCACTGACTGTTCATAGCAAGACCTGCATCTGGATGAATAAAATATGATTAGCATCAGGTCAGCTGAATCTAGTAAACACAGGGCTAATGATAACTACTCTAGTAGTTCACAGCAGAACTTCATTCTACCTGAGTGCTCACAACTTGATGTGTCTCCAATGTACCTTAGATTTAAAGTCAGTGGGAAGAAGGGTGGAGAGGGAAGACTTAGGAAAAACCTGATCAGATACATGGCCCTTCCCCAGTATGGAGAGGAAAAGGCCAGAAGAGTGAGCATCCACACACTGCACACCAGAAAGAAGACACTGTGTATGTATTTTTTACCTTAAAAAAGGCTGTTTGCAATGGGATAATTCATCTAAACTGTGGGCTCCTTAGAAAGAGGTAATATAAATTGTATATAAGCATTTACCCTGAGCTGAGCTATTATTCATGCAAGTTGAAGTCCATGAGTTATTTATGATTTGAAATGCGTCAAAATATACTTTTATCACCACAAATCAATACTACTGCTTGCTTCCAGGGCCCCTGACTTCCTGCCTGGTAGTCTGTTTGGATGAGTGTGAGTGCAGCGATCATCTGAAATCCTCTCTGTATGTTTCAACCTGTATTGACGATTAGATAGTAGACGGGGGGAAAGTGGTGGAAATCAGCATAATTGTCCCCCAGTTCCTGGGGTAGACTCTGGTACATTCTCCTTGGATTAATCTGTAAGGGTAAAGCTCTGCCTCTGTATTGATCTGCCATGCTTGTTAGGCTGCCCTAATGCACTGTTTTCACTTTGGGAAAATGCTAAATGAGATTACCGTCTAGCATTAGAAGGCCATAAAAGCACAAGCCATGGCACCCTCCATTCAGGAAAAGGGTTTCAAAGACATTTCCAATATGCATTATGGTAAACCCTCTGTGTAATCATAGAGTCGGCAATGGACTTTTATTGACTGCTTTCATTCCTGCTGATGGAAAAAGCCATTATTAAGCAAAAATAACAAAAGGCAGAATTTCAAGATATCTAAGAAGGAAAATTAAATCTTAGTTGCAAAGGACATTAAAACAATTCGATTTCCTTGCATGTAAGGAAGATTCAACAAAGCAATGGAGAGGCTGTAGAGAGGAAGATGAAATACAGTTTTAGAGAGCTCAGAATAATAAGACATAATAGCTATCAAAACAAACAAACGAACAAACGAGTTTAGCAAAAAGGAATTACTGGTAGAATAAAGTCAATCTTTAAGAAATATACATCAACAACGCCAAAAACAATCCTGTTTCCTAGTTTGCTGACATTTTGGGGGGCTTCCAGTGGAACCCACCCTATGCATGGCTCTTTTGTTTCTTCCTGCCCTTTCACTCCCAGATGCTTTTCTCCTCCTCATTCCCACTAGAAGCCTGTCTTCAGCTTGACCTTCCCCGTTCCCAGGGGGCAGCTGTGGCCGAACCAGTTCATCACATGAAGGCAACACTGGAGAACCAAGGTCTGCCCAAAAAACGAATCCAAAGAAGCATTCCTGGTGGGAGTCTGTAGCCAGCAAAACTGTTTCGCCCCTTTGGTTAACGTTCAATGGTAATATTCACGTAAAAGGCATTGAAGAAAACACACCCAAGAATTTTTCTCATTATAGTTGACAGGTCCTTTATAGAAACTTTGGAAAAAGAGAGAAAAGAAAAAGAATATCGATTTAGGCTATTTCTAATTTTTCAGTATTTCACATAACCTGATGGATTATTACTACCATTTCTGATTCTTTCCTTAGGAGATTTCTTATAAGTTGAATTAATTGGTCAAAGAAAAATGAAGCTGAGTTAAACAGTATTCAGAAGTCTCCTCTTACGACCCTCCGATACAGTTCTACTTAGGTATCTGTTTTACAGCCATCGCTGGTTTCACTGATGTCTCTCCTACTTTCATGTCTTAGACTCTTCTTTGATGTGGGTCTGAGCTTTAAATTTCAAGGAAACTACTTACCATCTTTTTAGTTCTGCTAATATAAATGGCAAGTATAATAAGGTAACTTCAGAGAAGGAAAAAAATATGGAGATAGCTCTTCTCATACCACACTTCACTCAGAAGGTGAAAGAAGTCACGTAATGACAATCAGTTAGCAGCCACAATTTCTAAAGCTCGCAGGAACACAGAAATCGTTCCTTATGAGTGCAGGCACATGCAAAAAAGATCCTTTCCATGTATTTGGACCAGTAAGTATCTGAGAGAGTTCTCTAGATACCATAATGAACTACTAGGAGAAAGAGAAGGAGGTAAGGAGGGAGGGAGGGAGAATTAATGAAAATGGTTGGTGCTGAAAGGAAAATTCTCATTTTTAAACAGGGCCCAATGATGCATCCTTCAGGAGGTCAGGCAGTCTCCTAAAACCACATCTAACACGTGAAGAGCAGGCATACAACACAGCTCTGGAGTCAGATCTTTTAAATCTAATTCCTACAGCACAATGCAGAATCTCTTATTTTATTTTGTACTAAACTCTTCATTACATGTTAAGCCCAGTGGCCAGGATTTCTGCTTTTCTTTCAAAACATAAAACTAAAGCTGCTAAGCACGTTGCTCATATTATAATAAAACCACTATAAGGTAATAAAAAGGAAGAAAAATATCTAAAATGTATTTATTATCTCCTATTAATTTTTTCATTTTTATTTTACTTTATATTTCAGTATTCTATATACAAATGTTCAGAATAAAATGTAAGCAGCCTTTTTCTAAAAATGCAAGATTGAAAAACAATTTCAAGCATTTCTCACATTCCTAATAACTGCTAACCATTTCATTAATGATGTTTCTATCTGGGATGTAATCAAATTTTCATAATTATGCTTTCAAGGGCAAATTTCTTCCAAAGGTGCCTGCTTTTTTTGTTTCCATTTGTTTGCACGTACGTTTTGTGAACTAATTTCCTAAAAAATAAAATAAAAATGGATGAGATTTTCCCTCATAAACAACTATTACTAAAAATAATGAATGTTAACTATGTCATTATCATCACAACACAACAAAAGCCAAGGACTTCCACTGTCATCAAAGATGGGAACACTGGCCTTGAGTACAGCTGGACCAGTGCTTAACTCAATAAACCAGTCAAGCTGACAGCAGATCATCAACCATAAGGAACACTGGTCACACAACCAACAGACTCATCTTGGGTGATTACAAGAGTATGGCCAGTCCTCCATATCTGTGTATTGCCAATTTCAGAAAATATTTGAAAAAGAAATTGAGTCTGTATTGAACACATTCAGTTTTTTTTTTTGTCATTATTCCCTAAGTGATACAGTATGACAACTACTTACACAGCATTTGCATTGTATTTGGCATTATAAATCATCTTGAGATGATCTGAAGTATAAAAGGAGGACATGTGCAGATTACATACAAATACTAAGCCATTTCACATAAGGGACTTAAGCATCTGTGAGTATTAGTGTCCTTGGAAGTTTTGGAACCATCCCCTGGATACAGAGGGAGGCCTACAGAGAGAGTTCCTCCTGAAACCCCAAGGCTTCAGAGCAGTATCTATCCGAAGATACTTCACCATTTTAAACTGTAAGTTGAAGAACAAGATGTCAGAATCACAACTTGGTAATCTGGACCTATAAAAGGTAACCTGAAAGGAGGGAGAGGAAAGCACAGTGTTCCCCTGGATTTTAGGATCCTGAGTAAAAGTCCTCAATCCAGAAAAATCCCAGCCAGGATCTCTGCTCACCTATCCCAGCTCTTATGAGGATGCAACCCTCTCTAAACACAGACACACTGTTCTTATGCCAATAGGTTTCACTTCCCCTAAGTAATCACCAACACACCAAAATGAAAGGTAAGCAAAACACTTCCAACTTTGCAGTATGTTTTCATTCTCCTTCAATCATACCAGGTACTTGGGAAAATGAGGCAGTGTGGGGATTTCGTAGCATGTGACCACACACTAGCTGGTGGGTGGCTGTCAGTAGAGGACAGTGCACTCTAACACTTGGGGACTTAGGACACACAGTTTCTTTGCCTGGGTCTGAGGAGGCAGCTCTTGCTCCTTCCTTCACAGAGAACCCCTCTTGGCATCTCACCAGTCACACCAAACCCAAATGGGATCAGGCTACCTGGGTTCACCCAGCACAAATAAAGTGCTGGAGAGCTCCTGCCCCTCATTAGGATTTTGCACTTAGAAAAATGGGACCATTTTCTGCGAGTCTCCAATGAATGAAAGCCCCTACTGTTTTGTTTTATAAATAATCTCTTAAAATCACAGGACACAAGGCTAAAGGCAATTTAATGTTAGTAAAAAATTTTTTTTCCAGAAAAATTCTCCAAGAAATAATACCTTTGACAAGAAATATGTTATTCAGGTGAAAAGATCTGTGAAGTCAGGCATCTGGTGTGAGGCAAAAAAAAAAAAAAAAAAAAAAAAATTAGTTGGCTGATTTTTATTTTCCACCACATCATGGTATTCCAGACTCATATGTGGGTTATGTAAACCACGATATTTACCTTTCAATGGGAGAAAATAATTCTACTTTACCTAAAAGATATCTGGACTGTGGGGCAAAAATTATGTAGAGTTTAGGGACACAGAAGAGTCAGTGTCAATGTTAACTCAATCTGGAAGGATCTCAAATTGACTTCCAGATCACACCACGTTCAGGACAAACTAGGGATGCTGTCTTCTTAAGCTCCCAAGGTCTTCCCATTGGACAAAAATTCTACAGCTACCATACTGCACTGTGGTCTCAGTGGGGAGACTTTATTTAGACATTAAGCCCCCCTGCTTCTTACCAATGCTTGGAATATCATTACTGCTTAGTAAATGTCAGGCAACAATGCTGCAGTAAAAACAGACACTACTGAGTTCACAATTGACAGTGCCTGAGACACAGCAGCAGCTCTATATGGTCCTGTGGCAGTAGCAGGATCTCCTGCCATGCATACGGTGGAAGCAGATAAAATCACAATTCACATATCAGAGAAAAAAATTTGGCTTTTGGTTTTTTGGGACTGGTTTAAGCGGAATGTTTTCTCTGATATGCAGATGCTAATTCCCAATATGGGGTGGAGCAGCTAGGGAAGAAGAGAGTCAATTTAGCTTAGGGGGGATTGAAGGGAGGGGAGGGGGCATGGAGATAGGAAGGATAGTAGAATGAGTCAGACATTATTACCCTATGTACATATATAACGTTACAACTGGTGGGATTCTACATCATGGATAACCAGAAGAATGAGAAATTATACTCCATTATGTACAATGTATCAAAGTGCATTCCACTGTCATGTATAACTAATTAAAACAAAAAATATTTTAAAAAATCACAGTTCACAGAAGCAGCCCTTGGTTATAAGAATTTCAACATTTGGAGAAGTATTTTCTTTGTCTTTTTCATAGGCAAGCCATGGAACTGGAGAAATTTCAGGGCTACAAGTTACATTCGAATCCCCTTGGGATTTAACAATGTGTGAATGAGACCAAGTAATCCTATGCAACAAATTGGTCCTATTTGAATATATCAGTAATAGAATATCATGGATTCAGGGCCAAGAGGATTATTATTATTATTGAAAAGTATGGCATTTACTCTCACCTGACTATAAATAGTTTAGACAACTTAGAACATGATAATCATAAGCATATACAATGCATCAACTTTAGATTTCTTTTTCTTTAAATATGTGTCTCTGTATAATACATTGGACTTATGTTGATATTGATTCAGTTATTTTAGCCCTTTGGCTTTGTGAGTTATTTCCATTCCCCCACACTGCTACTTTGGAATGTTCCTAAGTGTTCCAAGGATGGAAAAGAGGAGCTGGCTGGTTCATTCACACTTTCATTCACTCAGTCACTCTCACAACAAATATGATTAAGCCAAGACAATTATTAAGCATTCATTACATGCCATCCACTGTGACAGAGGATGAATGAAATGTGATCCTTGCTGACAGCCAGTTCCTAGTCTAGCAGGGTGAGACAGAAGTGTACACGGGGTCTTATAACCCGATCAAGAGGGAACAACATCAACAACACGCTGCAGAGCAAACACAGAAGTCTAGTCTTAGAAATGACCCCAGCCAAATACACCAGATTCCAGATGAAAAGAAATCCATCACAGTGAACGCAGTGAGGACGGGCCTCAAGATCCTCATAAGCCAACTTTCAAGCCAGCAGGAGCAGGTGTCCAGTGTATCTGGATGTCAGAGACTTTGAACTTGAATTATGAATACCTCCATGACCATAAACTTTCTAAACTCTTCTGCTTTCCCTTGTGTTTGCTCATGCACATGCTAACACAGGCTTGGTATGGAGAGGTGGGAGGAGCTGTTTGTAGTAGGAGCTTAAAATTCTAAGTCAACTAGAGACTCCACAAAGAAGCAGAAGCCAGAAATCAACTTTACTACTTACCAACAAGAAGGCTGAGGCTAAGTTTGTCAGGAGGGCTCTAGGGGTGACTTCCAGTTGGTGCCACTATGCTCTTTAGCCTCCTTGCTTCCTTGGTAGGAGTGCCTTTTGTCAGCACTTGACTGGCTGGCTTGTGACTGATGTTGCCAAGGAGAAAATGGGATAATTTGTCTCTGGATCAATGCCCAGATTTGGAGGATAAGGGAGATAGGAGGAACTGGGATAAGTTGGGGAAAGTAGAAGAAACCTGAGAAGCAGGGAATTACAGGGAAATCCTGGAGGGAAAAAAGACATCAGGGGCCATATTGGATCAGCTGGAGAATAAAAAGAGAGGGGTGACGGAGAACAGCAACCCACTCACTAGGAAGGACACGGGAAAGAGGAGACTGCATGGTCCAGAGCAGGGAACTAAAGGAAACTGGGCACGTGTTCTCAAAGATAACTTTAATTTCAAATTCTTGAAAGGGCCTTATTCCCTTCATCACTTGTCCTTCCTGAAGACAGTGCTTGAGTTTGGAGGAGAGAACTGGAAAGCCCGCAGTGGGTAGCCTTGGTAGAGCCCAGGTGTGGAGCGCCAGTCCTGGTAATCTATCAGGTTTTCTTGAAAGAGGACACTTGCAGTAAACCCAAGACCTTCTGAGAAAATTTAATGAAATCACACCTAACCTCCTAGACACAACTCTTCCACATTTGGAGAAATATTTACCTCTATAGGCCTTACTGTGTCATTGTTGTCAATGAAATTTAACTGCTGTCATAATAGAGAATCCCAGAACCTTCTTGTGAATTGAGGGGTAGGGAAGCAGTGCCCTGTGCAGGTACACAGTCATGCCAAGCTTCTATTTCTAGGTGTTTAATAATTTTTCAAAAAGAATTACCCTTTGGGATGATTTTTTTTATGCTCCTTCTTGGCTGAGAGGAGACTTGAGGGTTGAGTTTGGTGAAATTCCATTTGAGTCACCCAGGCATAAAAAGACATAGCAGTACCCCTACCTCTTTCCTGCTAGGATCAAATTTAAGAGAGGGCTTTTAATACCAAGATAAGCTAAGAACAGCCTAATTTGAAAAATTTAAAAACTGTCACATATCTCAATGAGGGCTGTGACACATCCTAAAAAACTAGGTTAAGACCAAAATTTAAGTCTGTAGTAAGAGTGTATTACACTCCTTTAGGTGTTACTCTTTCTTCCACTACATTTAAAAAGCAAGAGCTAAATACCAGATACACACTGGAAGGAATGTGCCCTTAACAGAAAGAGCTGCAAATGTATTTATTTTAGTGACAAGTGAAGGAAAAAATTACCCACACTGACTGGTCCTTTAAGTGTCAAACATGAGGAAAGGAAGGAAGCAGTTATTGGGAAGGGGTCAGAGTTAAGCCTTTTGTCTATTTTCCACCCCTTTTGATTATTGGAAGGGGAGGATACTGAGACATGCCACAGAAAAAGGAAATTCCCCACGGGTGCAGGGTTGCCAGGCGTAGAATTCCATATGGGTTGAGGTCACTGTGTCCACGCCATAAAGGATGTGTAGGAAGAAAATGGGGAGGAGAACATTAAATTCACCCCCAAAAGCTTATTATGAAAGATATACACTCCTTGAGGTCACAGGTGTCACAGGGAATCTAAGTGTTCAGGAAATAGGGAAGGAAGTAGGTGGTACTTCAGGTCTGAGGAGGGAGGCAGGGACTGCTTCTATTTGGGGATAGAATCGGGGGTTCCTGGAAGAAAGGAGACCCCTAGGTGAAGGGAAGGATGGTAAGAGGTACAGAGGACATCTGTGAGGGCCAATGTGAGCAAAGATCCTGGCTCAGGCACATCCAGTACGCTCAGGGAACTTGGCTGAAGTGGAGGGTTGGAGGTGGGGAGAGGCAGACCTGAGAAGGGAGGGGTTGGGACACAGTCTTCCGATAAGAGATGGCCCACTCAGGTTCTTCTGCACAGGTGATGGCAGGCCACCAGCCTTTCTGAACAAGAGTGAAGTTATACAGGTACCATCTTAGAAAGTGGATCTGATGTGAACGAATCAGATGGATGAAGTAGAGATCCACTGGCCACTGAGTACTTGGCTAAAGTTGAAATATGTTGATGAGGGGATTGGCCAGGCAAGATGGAGGCACTAGCAAGCAAAAATGGAAGGACATAGTAACTGACAGGACATGAAGGGAAAGAAGAGGAAGGGCTGGAGAATCACACCATGACTTAGGCTTTGGGGATTTGAAGAATGAGAGTGCTCAAGCACTGTCAGGAAGCCACGGTGGAAATGAGTCCCCACTGCCCCAGGATCTTAAGTGCAGCTGGAGCTCAGCCTGTGGGAAAGTCTATAATCACACAGTACAAATCCCCCACAGGACACGTGGGGGAAAGGCAGAGAACAAATCTGGGCCTTGGAGAATGGCCTGTGTCAGAAAACGACAGGGAAGGAAGATGGAGAGGGAGGACAACTGAGCATGGAGAGAAGCAGCAACATAATGCTGTATCGCTAGGCTGGACAGACCAGGGTTTGGTGACAGAGAAGATGGTCAAAAGGAATGAAGACTGATAAAAGGCCATGGAATGTGATTCCCAGCAATCTGGAGAAGGAATTGCAGCATAATGCACAAGGCAGAAGCCAGATGGCAGGAAACTGATAAAGAAGAAAATGGGCAGCAAAGAAATGGAGGCAGTGGGTTAGGTGGGTCCAACAGCCTTCACGTGCCCGGGCACTGCGGGAGATGAGAGCATGAGAGCTGCCTTATTGGGGCCCATCTGGCAATGGCGAAATATATATGGCGGGGATTGAATCTGGCTGGAGATGACTGGAAAGCCTGAGATAAGATGATGGAATTTCAGGAAGGAAGGGGAAGGGCTTAGGCAGTGCGTGGTGGTGCAGGCAGATATATTCCAGAGATGAAGGAAGGGAAGGAGGGTAGGCAGTGAAAGAAGATGGGAGAAAGCAGAGCCAGAGGCAATGGCGCCACTAATGGACTCCTTTTTAATATACAGGCTAAAGAGCCAAAAGACTTTCAGCAAGGGCACATTCTGCAAGCACATTTCCATAAAACAGAGTTAAGAGTAAGAAGAAGGGTATGCTCAGAAGTTGGTCAGTTGAGGCAGATTGTGTAAAAAAGAAGAATTTTCAAGAATTTTAAAGAAAGAAAGATGTGCAGAGAGGAAGATGTGGTTCATGCAGAGAGGGTGCGGTTGAGGAGTAGCACACAGATTTCTTGGCTCAAGCAAGAAGTCCACAGTGAAGAATATTCTAAAATGAGGCTGGTAAGGTGGGGGAAGAGTGGAAGGAAATGGTTTGCTGGGTGGGAAACCTCAAAGGTTGGCTGAATCACCCAACAGCAGGAGGAACCCAGAGAGCAAGCCCGTTCCTGAGAAAGGGAGGGTTTTCCTGTGGAAGCTGGGCACAGGGCAGCAGAGTGCAAGCTGGAGGGAGACCAAGCTACCGTGCAAAACCCTGGGACCTGGCAGGCACAGAGGACATCATGGAGACGCTCAGTACCGGTGAGTGGCATGCCAGGCTCCCTCCTGTATCTCCCAAGTTGTACTCCTCACTATGATACACCTGCTTCTATATAAAATTAACATAGCTAAGGCAGGGATCCTTTGTGCACTTGCTGATGGCTTTTAGGTCACACTTGTACCCAGTCTCCACTACTTTCAGCTCAAGTCCCCTTCTTGCTCTCTAAGACAGATGTACTCTCAAATTGATGGTTGGTTAATGGTTAATGGAAAATGGAGAAAGCCTGGCATAAAATACACTTAAAAAATAGCAGTTTATGGATTTTGATCAACTATGATTACTTATTCTACATAAGCTCATGACATATACAAGTTCAATTTAAAATCATATAACATCTATGCGTCAATATATGCAGGAAATAAACCTGAAAAAAATATACAACTGGAAATAGCAGTTGCTTCCAAGGAAGAGAGCTGGATAGGTAGTCCAGAGTTAAGAAGGAGATTTACTTCTGCATATGAAATTTATTTGAATTTTCTATTATGTACATGTACTGCTTATCAAGAAATAATTTCTAAAATGCAATGGTATATCTCATATATACATACATGATGTATGCTCCTGCAAAATTGTTATGAGAAAGTTTGTTTCCCTCCAGATGCCTAGGTCCCACAATTTCTAATGGTAATGCCATTTCCATGGGTTTTGTGGTACTAAATAGAAGACTGATTGAAAACTTAATCCCAAGACTCCCCACATGCAAAAACTACACAAAGACAAAAATGTAAATTGGGAAATAACTCAATGCCTCCCTACACATCAGCCTTCAGCACAAGTTTGGCACAAGTCCTGATTTAACATCTCAGTAACCTTGTGAGAAAAAGGATAGAGAAACTGCCAAATAGTGAAGTCAGGGGTCAAAGCATTGGGAGTAAAGTGTAACAGGACATTCTAGTTGAAAGCTTTCTCCATGCATGGAATTCTTCCAAGTTAGTTCCTTCTCTGTCTTTTTAGTCACACCTGCCCCACCTCTTTCTCTCTCTTGACTATAAGAGAATTACAATTAATTCTCTTACAATTATTAATTACAATGACTCCCAAAGCTCAGGCCTTGGCCCCTGCTGTTCTTCCACAGTTCCTGATGAAGTCAATCTTCCCTCTTTGGTGTTTCTCCTACTGCTCCTGTTTGCATGAACTGGATTTCTAGACTCTCTTCACCAGTCAGCAGCTCTGAGTTTAGATTTCACTGGACTTCAGTTCTTCTGTAAAATACCCAGATAGTAATCCTACCTGTCTGGAGCCAGGGCTAGATCTGATGGCTCACTCAGAGTCCTTCTACCATTGAGAACTCTACACTAAGCATCAGCTGGATATGTTCAATTCTGTTATTTCCATTTTCTTATCCCGACAAGATTTGTCTACCATTTTTCGTCAACAGCAATACTGTTAGCTCATCATTTTGCATTCAATTTCAGTTCTTTTGCTATTATAATATTATATGTAAGAAGTCATTGAGACAGTTGGTTCTTGCTTTGAAATGCTTTTGCCTTCAACTCTTCTTCGTTTTCCCCTATCACCACTCTGGGCTAAGCTATGGCTTCATGCATACACCATTACTACAGTCTCCAGCCTCCCTGCCCTCACTGTCGCCTGTTGATGCTTATCAACACAAATTCTTCTCAATGAATAGCCTGCAAAATGCCAGGCTTGCCTAGCAGCCAGCCAGAACCTCCCACCTCTTCCACCTCCCGAAGCTAATTTTGCTTTCAAAATATTTCTCATATACCTTGCCTTCTCACAAGCTACTACTTGTTGCATTGGGAGAAAAAAATACCCATTGAAACTTCTACTAAATCTCTATTTACCTATTCTGGCCTCCAAGTGGAGCACAGATGGTGACATTTGCAAGGTTGTTTTCGAACACAATCCAATATGAACCAGTAAAACAGCCAAGGCGCACAACTACACATATTCCTAATGTCCATTTCCCAAGCCACGTTATAAAATTATAAAATCATTCTCTGAATTGATTTTATTTTTCACTTGTGGATAAGGGCACTATCTATAGCAGCAATAAGTTTCCATAGGAACTAAATTCATTTCAAAAGGTTGAACCTAGAGACTTAAAAAAAAAGGGCTCAAATAACATAACAAATTTGTATATAGTGCTTTATATTCTTGAAGCTCAGAGCATTATAAATATTAACCTTTCATTCCCTGGAAATGAAAGATGGTCTCTTTGTAATGGAGAAATGGATGTGTTTAAGGGAACTGGTAAGGGGAAGAATTTAAAAGGTAAGTTGCTAATTACTAGTGTTTCATTTCTAGCATTAGGCACAACTAATTTTACATGATATGGTAACATTATTTACACATTTTGGGGACTACACTATGGATTCAAAGGATTGCTAAAATTTTCCTACTTAATACTCTATAAATTAAATATAAATATTAGAAGAAATATATATTCAAGGCATTTTGTAGCATAAAAGTGAAACATTTATCTGGGTATATAAATATATCCAAAGTACATGTCCCTCTACAGAACATCCACACAATAACTTTAAAACTTTAAAAATCTAATGCGCTTTTTTTCTTCTGATGAACTGAAGTATTCAGTACTGATGTCATAAGAAGGCATTAAATTCTAACACATCATATAATCTCATCCTCTTGTGTTACATAAATGGATTTAAGTATTTTTCAGAGGACAGGGAAGATTTAGCAAATTGGCTTAACATTCTGGGCTGCTGCTGAGACTTAAAATGAACAAGACGAAATATGAAGTACAGAAAACAACAATCTGCTACACAAATTCTCCAAATGATTATGATCAGCCTCATACTCGAGTATTTCAGAGGTAAAATCTCAGTGATTCCCACATAAAGGCATAATGATGTATTACTGCAGGACCAAATAATGCATTTCTCAATTCAAGTCTGGATTGGATTCACCATGCTGAGCTCCATTAGTTTTACATCTCCCTAAGGGTTCCAATTCAGCAATATTAATCTATGCCATTACACACAGCCCCCATCTACAAATGTCTGCCTTATGAACGTCCCTTACAGCTTTCCAGTTGAGTGTTTCTTGAGAAAAATCACAAAAGTAGGAAAACTGGAATCACGGTAGATTCCCAAGTAGGCCGTAAGCCCTGCCTACAAAGTCATCACATTTCGGTGCTAACTTCACTCTCCTCTTCATTATTATGGATATTCATGATGCACCCAACTTCCTATGGGATCTCAGCCCTTTCCATCCCCTTTTGCTCTTTGCTAATGACCTGGTCTTTTATTTCATGGAGAAAAATAAAAACCAAAGGGCAACTCTCTCCTCTTACCATCATAAAACCTAGATCTGCATCCATCCTCCCCTTTTCCGTTTTTTTTTTTTTAAAGAGGGAAAATTTGTCATAAAAGAAAGGCTAAGCTCTGCAATAAAATGAGATGTAATGAAATTATAATAAAATGAAATATAATAAAACAAACAAAAAAAACAGTCCCTACCCATGGATCCAATTCTTACCTGCCCTTTACCCTGCCTTGTAGTGGGGTTGTATCCTCAATCTCTCCCTCTACTAGGTCATTTTCACCAGCATTCAAGCATTCTCTAGAACAGTGTTACCCAGAAAAACTTTCTGGAGTGATGGAGATGTCCTTAATCTATGCTGTCCAACGTGGTGGCCATAGCCATGTGCCTGTTGAGTACCTTAAATATGTCCAGTGCAACAAAGGAAATGTATTTTAAATTTTACTTAACTTTAATGAATTTAAATTTAAACAGACAGGCATGGCTAGAGGATACCATATTGTTGAAGGCCAAGCTCTAACAAACACTACCTTTGTCATTGCCTCCTCCATTTCCTTACCTTCTACCCACTCTTCTATCCACACTAATGTGGTTTCCACTCCAGCATTCAATGAAATAGCTCCTGCTAAAACCAGAGACTTTGGCCAAATATGTGTGTGTGTGTGTGTGTGTGTGTGTGTGTGTGTGTGTGTGTGTGTATACACACTTTTTTTTTTTTTTGTAGTGTTGGGGTGGAGATCAGTGCTGGGCATAGAACCCAAGGGCTAACACATGTAAGGCAAATGCTCTCCCACTTGAGCTAAATCTTTAGGTTCCAGTGATTTTTTTCATAGACATTTTATAGGACTGACCAGAGCAGACATGTTCCAGTAAATTATCCCCCTTTCTTGGAAAAGAGTTTCTTGGCTTCCATAACATAGGACTCTTCGGCTCTCCCTCCTAGCTCTCACTGGTTTACCTTCTAACTGATCTCTAAATGTTGGAGTCCTCAGGGCCATGGGCCTGCAGCTCTTTGCTCTTTTCTCTCTGTACTCTCTCCACAGATATCTCAACCATTCTCACGGCTCTAAATGCAATCTGTGTGCTGGAAGCTATCAAATTCTGTATCTGTCACCCAGTTCTCTTATGGGGGGCTACCTCCTGCCATTTATACTGAAGGGTTTCACAGGCACTGCATGCTTAATTCCCTCCTCCACCCCTGACAATCTGTTCTGTCATCCTCATTTCAGTAAATGAGCCTCCAAAATCAGGAGGTCCTCTTTGCCTCTTCTCTCTCTGCATTCCCAATATCCAAGTCTTGTCAACTAAACATCAAAGAGAGCTGCAATCAACCCATTTTTCTCCATTTGCATTGTCATTAGCCTAGTCAAGTCATCATAACCACCTTCCTGAAATATTTCAAGTCTCCAAAGTAGTTTCCTGCTTTCCATTCTCAGTCCACCACCCTTGTCTTTGTTGCGATTCATGAATGAGGTTGAGCTCTTAAGACAGATCTGAGGGCTAAAATAGTGGGCGTTAGGAGACGCACAAAGGAAGGCCTGCTGCAGGCCAGCATGTGTAACAGCCTGTGGAAAGAACTTAACTCCTTTCAAGGTCTGAAGGGAAGCAGAGTGTGGGAAGCACAGTGGAGAGAGATGGGTCAGTGGCAGCATCTGGTAGGACTACCAGCCAGAATCATTATTTGGGGTTTTAGTCCAAGAGAGGTGGGCAGTCTTGGAAGGGTCAGAAGATAGATCAGATTTGTCACTTAAAAGAGACATTCTGGTTATCCTTTTGTCAATTCCAGGGGTACACACTCTACAGACCTTGATAGCACTTTTCACAGGTACCATTTTCAAGTTATATAGGTGATCAGTCCTTTCTTCCATTAGACTATAAGCTCTGAGACCACAGGGACCACATCTCTTTAGTTTACTGCAGAATTCTCATGCTTGGCACAACATCTGCTAAACGCCACAGACTGCTCAGACCTTTTGTCACCTATAGCCATTGGGGCCCCTCTGCACTCTGCTCTGCTTTAGCCAGAGTGTATGTGTGGCGACAAGGTGGACCTGCGAGGAAGAGTGGCCACATTATGCCAGGGACACAAATGTTGTTAACATCCAAACTGGAATTGGGAGAATGAATTTCCCAGGAGAGTAGTATGACCAAAGTTGGCCAGGTTCTAGAATAGTTACTACTTATACTTTAGCCATTTATGGTGATGGTTAAAAATGCAGAATTCGACATCTAAAATATACAGGTCCAAATCTGGGCTCTAGCTCTGACTTGATAAATAAGCCTGAGCAAGCTGCTAAATCTCTCTAAGGTGCAACTTTCCCATCAGCTGCCACCACTTAAGACTGTTGTGAACATTAGTAAGATAAGGTTTAAGCTCTCAACACAATGCCTATCACGGAGTAAGCTAAACACTATCATTATTATTTCAACTAATACATTTGGACAGGTTATTCTGGGATCCTATTCATTTTTCTTTATTTCCCAAGAAAATTAAGTTTCTACTTTCAAACAGCCAACTTGAAAATCAAGTTTTAAAATGCAGTTCACCTGAGTGTTGGTGACTCTTCATGTAACTTGTTGGTGCCCACAAGGTGCTCCAGTGGGGTCCAAGATGGCTGCTGCACATGTTTTTGATAAAGGGATTAAAAAGCTGTACCCCTGTTAAAATCAAACCTCCAGCATGGGGCATGTAATTAACATAAACCTATATACCTTTTCTTTCCTCAACTAAGTACTCATGGGGTGCAACAGTCCTCCCTATGAATAAATGGAATTGTATTTGAAGTAATTACACTTGGCACAGATTTGCCCACTGCTGGTGGCACGGCTGCTACTTGTGACTAGGCAGTGAGGGGAACTTAACAGAATTGATGGCAAACTGCTTTAATTTGCTTTCATACTAGCACAATCCTGTGTAAAATAAGTTGGACATTTTAAGAATAATAAACACCACATGGTTAAAGTTCTATTACCATTAAACCAGTATTCAAACAGGCCAGAAACTGGTTTTCAGGCTCTTTTAGCAAGTTTCTGTATCTTTAGGGTCATAAATGTCAT
Source organism: Sciurus vulgaris (assembly GCF_902686455.1). Taxonomy (NCBI): domain Eukaryota; kingdom Metazoa; phylum Chordata; class Mammalia; order Rodentia; family Sciuridae; genus Sciurus; species Sciurus vulgaris. The sequence goes on along the minus strand of NC_136468.1, from coordinate 21,902,026 downwards.
TCTGTAAAGTCAAGCTGGCAGTTCTCAGCAGGAAGCCTAGAAGTGCCAGTGTTAATTAAAAATGTCGGATACCATTTTGGTTTGTTCATGCGGCGAGTTCTGCTCCTTCCCCTCCTCCATCCTGAGAAGCTGCAACCACCAAAGGACATTCAGAAACAACAGGGAGAAGCAGGAAAGTACTGATGATGATTCATTTCCAAAGGGCTTCTAATGCCAGGTAACAACAGCACTGATGGTCACGCCCTATAGCCAGTCCACAAGCAGGAAGGGGAAGAGGAGGGCTGGAAGGATTCTCCTTTCTGTAACACACACACCATGGCCGGATGCCAGGAAAACCCAAGTAAAAGTTAAAGATGGGCTTCCCTGGGCCTTAGCAAATGGCTTTTGTGAAGGATGAATGAGAACCTGGAGTCAAACACATAAAACTACAGTATTTGTGGATTGATTACTATTCAGAAGTTAATTGTACATTACTAAATGATTATGTGAAAAGCCTGTAAAATTTGGAAATTTGCTATATCGTATCATACGGTAAGAGGTATATAATGGCTGTGGCTAGACAGCAGAACATGAAATAGACATTTTAGACTTATCTGCCTAATTGGATTACTATAAACTGTCAAACTGGCTGATGAAGGCCAGCAACTCCAGCTTGAGTTTGGATTGAAGAACCCTGAAAGAGGATCTCAAGTGCTGCCTAGGATAATAATTTTAGTTGAAGGTATGAATAATGGTTTGGCTACTAAATTGAATAGATTGAGATAATTTTTATCACAATCACATAGAATAAAACAAAGCAATGAGGGCTTTTACCAAAGCTTTTCAAGACAATGATAAATCAAATACAACATTAATTTCTACCAAATACTATCGAATTCTACCATGTTCACTATTAGCTATAAATACCAATATTTAGACTGAAGGAAGAATTGTTTAACAAATGAAGTTTTCCTACTCTCGGTATTGAGGAGCAAGGTCACTTGCCTGAACTTATTTCCTTACTTGTGAACTAAAAGGCTTTTGCCTAGGAGACTTCATTTCAGAAATGCACTGAAGGTTAATATCTTTGCATGTATTACAAATGCTAAGCACAATGGAATGTTAATCTCTTATTACAAAGAAATGGCAGGTCTGACTGCACTTGAAGGACATTTGACCAACAGTTGTTTTTATCCTGACTACTTCTAAAGTCCCCACAAATGCCAGCGAGTTTCATGGGTGCTCAGGTTGCACAAAATGAGTGAGAAGTAATGGGCTATCCTACTCGGAGAAGTGTTGGGACAAGAGGTAACAAACTAGAGTTCTGTTTTGAGGCATTTCATTTTACCAAGCCTGGTGACAGGAAAAAAGGTGACAAGAGGACTGAGAATAGATATTAATACTGAATTACGTGGCTCTCAGCGGTCTCCTCTTTCCTTCCCTTCTTTCTTTTCCCCCTCTCCCATACTTCCTATTTCTGGTTTAGGTACAGTTAATTAAAGGGTAAACAGATATTTACATAGGCTTCTAAAGTACAAATGGCAAATATAGGTAAAAATGCCAACTCTCTCAATGCTTATGTCAGTGACAGACATCACTAATCAATCCTGACACTCTTTCAGGTGGAGCCCATCAACTCTCAGACTCCTTCTCAACAAAATGATGCAAGGACCATAACAATCAATTGAATTTGGTGCCTGAAACAAAATTTATTTGACTTCCCTTGCAAGTCAACTTTCCCCCTGTGTTTGAGCTTTGGCACTGCGTCAGAACCTCTTGATTTTGCACTTTCCTATGATCCTGCAGTTAAGCTGAGCATTCTGTGATGCTGAAATTCACAAGAGGCCTGGTTCTCTTCCAGTAAGTACTTTGCCACACAAAATCCGAGGTTTCTGAAAGTAAGAAAGGGACCAGATAATGTCCCTTTTTGACTCATTCCACAGCCCTCTCAAAGGGAAGCAAAGCCATGAAAAATCTAGGCTTCGCAGTGTATTTCTTCACTTTCTGGGGAAAAAAGAATGAGCCTCGATTAATGTCTAAGCCCCTTTTAAAGCTGGTTGGAGGTTTAGACTCCGTATCTGCCCTTTTTAAAAGTATGTTTTTAAAAGAAAGTTTCATGACATTAATAGATTTCCTTCATGAACATTTTAGGCGCACCCTCCCCATATATTAACACACTTGCTCATTTGGCTTCATGTTTAATTGCACTCTCTCTCCAGAAAGCCCTTAATGACACCATCTCACATCCAGTCTTCATAATTTGGCTCCTCCAAATCAGAGAGCAGGGCTTCCCAGGCACCATCTTCCTGCCGTTGCGGGCCAAATGCGACTCTCCCCAGCTGCTGCTGGGCTTCCTCCTTTATGGCGGGGGCTTGTCTGCTCACTCCAAGCCACTTCACAAATGGAAGCCTTCCAGGAAAGGAGGGGCTGTTAGATGCAACCTGCTCAGGCCAGGGCCACATTCTTCTCAGTAATAACTGATGCATGCTTCTGCCCATTTATTTCATTCCACTGCTTGAGAAAGTACTGTCTCCCAAACCTTCACAAAGCATTTCCCCAGATAAAGATGCTGTCAGAATTTAATTCACTAGATGACAGGTAAAAGCTTCCCTAAATTTTGGAATATTAAGATGGACATAGGTTCTGATGGAGGCTTAGTCATTTTATGACTAAAAGACAGCTGCCCTAAAAACAGGCACAAGCTAGAGACACAAAGGGCACCTCTGTCCGTACCTGGCAGCTAAAATTAAGGGGGTGGTTTCTGTGCACACATGTGCTCCTCCCTAGCTGTGCCTCCTTGGCCCCCACAGCTGCCAGCTCTAAAGAAAACTGGAGGAGGCAGCCTCGTGAGGGCAGCTTTCCTCGGCTTCAGAAAGAGTTGAAAAGATGCACATAATTTTCCTGGGGTCATTGGTTTTTAACAATTTTTTTTTGGTATTTTTCGAAACGTATGTGTCCATGGGATAAACAGAGAGTCTTCCCTCACGATTACCTTTGCTTAAAGGAAAACACAGCTGCCGTTCTCGCATATTAAGATGCAAGTGGAACTAGTGAGACCAAAGATTTCAAAAGGAAGAAAAGTTTTTACCGCATGAAAGACACTTCACTACACCAAAGTGTATTGAAACCAAAAAACGGAGGCAAAGTGACTATTCTCCTTGGGGACAAAAGTCCTATTGAGCAAGAAGCTATAGGTGCCATTTTCCAGAAGAGCCACCTGCTACTACTTGGAGCTTCTGCAGATATTCAGGAGCCAGAATTTCAGACTCCTTCCACCTTCAGGGTTTGCAAAGCAGAATGAGCATGCACACGTGCCCGGAGGCAAAACCAAAAGGTGATTACTCAACCACTGTCACCTTGGGATAACTGAACTGCCAAGTCCACTATCTCCTGATTCTCCCTTAGATGATGAGCAGCACACGGCTGGCTTCTGTTACGAAAAACCCTGTGGAGAAACATGCTAACCCGAGTGAAAGCAAGCGAGGTCCCCATTCATTTGGGAGAATATTGTGTTGCTCAGAGGCGCCAGTCCATCCAAAGCATGGGATGTAACAAGAGAGGTGCACTGACTTAATTAGAGTTCGTTATCATTTGCTATAGTTACAATGGCATCTAATAACACTGCTGCCAGAGTGTTGCTTTATGAGATATCTTCTTCATGTGGCAACCTTTTCATAAATCAAAGCAAACGCCAATACCAGACAGTTTCTTGTACAGCCTGCCTGACAATAAAAGTTAACACTGAACCTTAGCTGTTATCAATCTTCATAAATGTGTCCACAAAGTGGCAAGACCGTGCCACGTTACAGTGGTGCTGCTGCTAATGCATGCACAGTAGTGACCCACTAGGTTAATGGGACTTGACAGTCGGTACACTTTTAATTGAGCCAGAGAAAGGAATGGCCTGGCCCTCTTACCCTTTCCTTAAAGTATACAAGGGTTTCCTCCTCTGTACCTTGGTCCCATCAGTACCTCCATCAGGAAATGCCTATGATCCAGTTTAATAGAGACTCACATGGCAGATAAGAGACCTCATGGGGAAGTAGGTAGGCAGGCTTTTCTAAGAAGAAATCTTCTTGTACAGTATTTAATTGGTGTTCTTGGTAGAGAGACACCTGACTTGAAGATATCAAGTTTTCAGCTCAATTAGAAAATGTTAATGACACATACCTTGGTTTCAGAAAATATTGAAATCCATCTACATTAACAGAAGCACAATATAATATTGTCCTCAAAACCAGAAAAAGTCAAGAAGTTTTCAAGTAGCAATAATCTTATTTTGACAACAACTTACAACATACCAGAAACCTGAACTGAAGGAATATCCAATTAATGACAAACCTTAATCTAATAAACATTCTATCATGGTTTGAATTTTGCTACAGTCCTAACTACCCTATTGATACTGTGAAGAGGAAGGCCCAGCTTCTATTGAACACGTGTCGGAGATGAACACTGGAAATTAGAATATCCAACAAAAATCGAGCTCATATTAACAGCCTATAATGGAGACCATCCACAGCCAGATAAATCAAGTCATTAGACTGGACACAGATATGTCAACATAGCCACAGGCTCCTAATTTTCTGAATGAATTTATTTCAATGTGTATTTCCCAAGCGCTGTATATGTGCTAGTTTCTGGGGGAGATCTATAAAGAGAATAAAACCCCTGCCTTCAATAAGGTTTCCATTCAACCAGAAATAAGATGTACATGCTATAACTGGATATAAGACCTTGTCAGCAAGCCCTTGAAGCTCCCAAGAGTCTGTAATCCTCATGTAGCTTTTTGATAAGCCTCTCTACTATAAAATCCCAGCCATTTTAGGGCTCCTTCTAGAGTGAGAACATTCTGAGAGACCAGGTTGAAAAGCTTGAATATCTTATAAATACCTTATAAGTCACAGTCCTGTTCTTGGAGGGCTGCTGCTGTGCCTTGGGTGCAGCTCCACCTTACAGGGCCTGCACTGGAGAAGGGAGATGGGCACAGGCTACTCCGGCATGAGCTAGGCTGCAAGAGGGACTTGAGTCACACAGACAGAGAGTAGTTAAATTGTGGTACTTTAGTGGGAAGGGAGGTGCTGAAGACTTCACAGAGAAATTAACATATGAGGCAGGCAAGGCCTGATACATGGATGAGTTCACCAGGAGGAAAATGAGAAAGGTGTGCTGAGCTGTGTGTGCAGGTGACAGGAGCGAAGCTGCTGAAGTCCGAAGGGAAGGCATGCTTCGTGAACGAACTCCAGGTACAGAAAGGAGGATGTTTGCGGGGAAGGTTATTTTCATATGTGGCTTAATATTTTACGTTGATGGTGTTTGTCCTGACTTCTATACTATGATTTATTACATACTGTCAATTATTCAGCTTTGAAGCAGAAACTTATTTTGCTTTTAATCATATAGATCAGACTGATGGATGAGTATCTTGTGATTGCAAGACAAGCTGTTTTTTAAAAAAACAAAACCATTATCATTTGCCACTACTTATCACCATAATCCAGGATTATCACAACACTGCAACCAAATAAATAAATTTGAGTTCTGAAGCTGAAATAAGACTGTAGCTGTCTCCCATTGCCTCCAACTATTAAATGCTGTATTCACAAAAATAAGTTTCACTATCCTCTTTATAGTAATTGTTCCCTTTTAAATAAGCTTATAAACTATAGTAATAAAATAGCTTATTGTCAGCTGTAGATGTTAGGACTCCACATAAGATTTCATTTGAAAACAGGATCCCACCAACTGCTAAATAAAAATGTCTAAAAGTTCTAGAGGAACTGGAAGATGGGCAACGAGCTACTCCTTCCAAGGTGGGGGTGGGGTGGGGATGAAGCTACTCTCCCTGAAGCTTCTTCATTCCCTTTTCATAGAAATATGACTATACTAGTGATTAAAGAAAGACTTTTAAATTCAGAATGTGGCTTAAACATCATGTACACTCCCATGTCCTCAAACGCACTATATTTTTTTCTTTTTGCTTTTTCACTGTCCCCAACCTCCAGTCTTTTGTTCTTAATCATAAATAAACAGGGAAGCAAGCTTTTAAAGACCAACTTAGACACTCATCCACAAGTGTCATTATTTCTGTGAAAAATTATGGTCTAAGTGGCAGCAACTGACTTCAGAACGAATTTTAGGATGAATCTTGTTTGTTCATTATAGACCACCAACGTATAATTGCCCATAGTTGCAAATAAATATAAATATTCTAAAGGCATGACAAGGTATGAGATGAGAATTATACCATGAACTAATAATGGTGGCATTTATCTGAGCACAGCATTTCACACACATTTCTAACCAAATTAGGTAGTTCTTCTCATTCAGCATAATAAAATATAATTATTATTTTGAGCAGTGTTGCTAACTGTTGGTTAGTGATTCGACAGAAACATTTGTCTTTAAACACATGCTTTTAGAGACATGGTATTTTTTCAAATGAAAATTTATTATGCCCATGGATTATCCCTTAGGGCAATATATATTGGATTATAAGATGGTCATCAATTTAAAAAAAAAAAAACACAAAATTCACTCAGTAGAAACTGATCTATTTATTTGATTCTTATATAACATCTCTGTCACTAACATCATTTTACAGATGTAGAAAACCACATCTTAGAGTAGGGTGAGAAACAGGAGGAGTAATTAGCTAGAGTAGGTTTACTGCATTCAGGGAAAGACACCTACATACATTATGTCCAATAAAATTTTTGCACATATTATTTTATTATAGCTGTTTTGACCTTATGGAATGGAAAATTAACAGAATTCCTTTGAAGTTTTTACAGGAAAACCAAGAACCACAATCATGAGCAAATGAACATATTTTCTGGTAGCTGCTACAGCAGAACCTATAGCACATAAAACATCCCCCTTTTCTTAAATCTACTTCCTAGATACTCTGTCATATGAAAGGGGAATTTTATGGCATGAAGTGCAAATAGATGTATCATTAGTAAGAATGGATCGGGCTTTCTCCAAAAGTTTAGCACTCAAATCTTTTAAAGATTCAACCTTAATGCACTCTCTGGAGCAACAATCTTATTTTCTCTGCATCATCAAGTTCTGAGAATGCATTTTTCATTTGTCTTGTCGTCAGTTGGAAAAGGTGAAGATGTGTATACATTTTGGTTTTCAATTCTCCTATTAAATCAGCTTCTCAGCACTTCAGTTTCCAAATGTTCCAAAAGAGGTATGGATTGACATTTCTGCCAAAGGACAATTTTTTGCTCTGTAGTTTTTCCCAGAGTTAATGGAAAAACTTCTACCACTAATCTTTTCAATTCACCTCTAGGGAATTACAAACTAGTGGCAAAAACTGCAAAGGTTGTGCCAAAATGCAGTACTTTTAAATTACACAAGTCAAAAAAAGCCTAAAATTTTCACAAAACAAGTTTTCCATTTTCTTTCTTTCTTTCTTCCTTTTTTTCTTTCTTTCTTCTACTTCTTTTTTTTTTGTTTGATAAATAAAAAAAATAAATAAAGGCTTAGAAGTCCAAATTTAGATTCCCACCATGATAAAACTTATAAGATTAAATTACCTGGGCCCTGACAACTCTAACCCTACTAGATCCTTAAAAAATTGACATATATAGGGTTGGGTACCAACTAAATGCCTGGAATTTCACCTTTTTACTTCACTAACCCTTATAACCACCCTATAAGGAATTCCATAGGCTTTTTCTGGATCATCAAACAGCAACTCAAGAGGTTAAGCAGCCTAATGCTACACAGTTGAAGGGACTGGTCATAATTCCAACACTATCCATGTTGTAGAAATAAAATGCATACCAGTTTTTAAGGGTTTAGGTACAAGTATGTTTCATTGTAGCTTTTTCTGTTTGTTTTCTGTTCCATCAGGAAAAGAAAAATCATTTGAAATAACCCAAGTACCTGTCAGGATGGGAAGAGTACAATAAATTATGGTAGAACATAGAATAGTTTGTAGCTATTTAAAAGAATGGTTGGATTTGTAAGTATTGACCAGGGGAGATAGTTCTATGATAAACATATGCAAAAATACATACAGCATAACCTCATGGTCATATAAAAATAAAACCTATGTTTAATAACATTTCTATTCATAGTGGTAAATATGGAAGGATGAATATCAAACAGCAATTTCATATGCTCTACTTTTAAGAAGTTGACTTGGAAAAGAGGAGAAAATTATATTTTCCTTATTGTAGGAAGAAAAAATACTACCTTAATAATTTAAGCAAAAATCCAATAGTACTGACTAATTTTGTAGTCTTTTCACTTCTGGGACTAAACCTCCAGGAAGGCTATCAAACGGCAAAAGTTGATCATAAAATTCAATGGGAAGGAGAGAGAATACTTAAAAAAGGTTTGTTTAATAATACATTAGCAACTTCAAGTGGACTAGGAATAGAAAATTAGCTAGAATAGGAGCTAATTTTACATGTGATTATATTTAGTCAGAGTTACAGACAAAAGACTGGACACACCCAAAGAAATGATATCTGTAAGCACTATAAATTTGCCTCTAACATATTGAATCAGTTTTTTTGCTGCTATGACTAAAAGAACCCAACCAGAACAACTGTAGGGGAGGAAAAGTTTACTTGAGGGCTCACAGTTTCAGAGTTCTCAATTCATAGACAGCTGGCTTTATTCCTCAGGTCTCCAGGTGAGAAATAACAACATGGCAGAAGAATGTGGTGGAGGGAAGCAGCTCACATGATAGAAAACAGAAAGATCGCCACTTGCCAGATACAAATACATATCCCAAGCCTCCACATCTCCTCCAGTCACACCCCACCTGACTTCAGTTTCCACTCAAATAACCCCATCAGGTAAATAATTCGCTGATTTGAATTAAGGCTCTCAAAACCCAATCATTTCTTCTCTGAAGTTCCTGCACTGTCTCACACATGAGCTTTTGGGGGACACCTCATATTCAAACCAGAACACATATTCTTTGCAACAGGAGAATTTGGTTCTATTTGAATACTTAGGGCACCATTCAGAGAGACTGTGGGAATATTCAAAAAGTTCACATATACCATTTCGACGGCGCAAGAAGATGGAACTCCTTCTCTTCTAAGGTCCAGGATCTAGACAGCATCCTATGAACCAAATTTTTACTGAACTCTCTTCTCCCCAGACTTTCAATCTAAACTACTCTTTCCTGGGTTTCATTCTCTTGAAGTCCTAAACCTTGCTAGGAGACAGTTAATGCAGCAAGTGACAGTGCTTATTTTGAATGGATATTAATATACTAATATAATGTAATTAATATAGTCAATTATAATTATTATAATAATCATAATTAACATATAGATAACATGTGCACCTTATGTTATACTTTTAGATTTGACAGAAAACTTCTAGAAACAATGAGCAACTCAAAGATGATCATGATTTTTTTACCCAACCAACTGAGGTATTTTTATTTTTCCCTAAAAATTTTATGTATATATTTATAAACATATTTTTTATATGCATATATGTGTATATATATGAAGTACATACAGATTACATGCATTTGGGTTTACACTTTCACTCCAAAATGAGACTTTAATGAATAAGAAATAGAAGATTCAGTTGTATGATTAATCAAGCTGGGTGCTGGCAGATTTTTGTTACTTATGGGCAGAATAGATCACCTGCCTTCTAAAATGATCTTATGGTCATCAAATTGAAATTTGAACAAAAAAAAAAAAATGGTGAGAATTATGGGCATGAGAGATAGGTGAAAGAAAAAATATTCCCAAGTAGGCAAAACGTGGGGCTCAATCCATACACCCTATCAATACTGCCTTTCAAAACTGCATTCAAGCTCCTTCGAAGTCTAGGAGTCCAGTCTTCCTCCATGGCCTCATTTTCCATTTTACCTCTCCTTACATTTCTTCTGACCACTCCTAGCATCTGAATTCCTCTTCATGGAGAGCCATTGTCCTCCGTACCCAGCTTATGCCAGTCACTTCTAAGTGCAACTCAGAGTCCCTGGGGACTCCCCTCCTCCCTATGGCACTTTGTACCTTCATGAGCATTTGCCAAAGTTAAGTCACTTTTTGAATTCTCAATGTAAAAAAAAAAAATTGGGAGGTATGAGATATGGCACTAAATTTTTTCCTGGATAAATGTAAAAGTTATAGTTCTTGTGTATGATTTTGACACCTCTATGGGAGAGCTAATGGTCTCAACGAGTATAGGATCTGTGAGGGGAGGGACTCAGACTTGTATTCCTGCATTTTCAATTCTGACAGAATTTGAAGAATGATGACTAAGTTCTTCTAAGAAAAGTTATCACATTAATGCCTTTAAAAAATAAATATATGCCATTGAGCTCTTTACTGGCCAAGAAGTCAAACAAACAAGGACAGATTCTTAAATTCAATGACTGACAAGAACTCCTGAGAGAAGTGATGAAATCATCTCCTGGCAAAATGCAACTTCTCAAACTCAATTCTTTCAAAATTACCTCTAAACCAATGCTACACTCTCAAACCCAAACCAGGAATGAGTGCAAGGCAGCAAAACATTTGCTTCCTGCTTCTTGTCCACTAATACAAAGATGAACTGCACACTCAGGCTTGTCATTTCCCCTTCAAAGTCTTTTGTATTGGACAAACACGATCATGAAAAGAACAGAACTGGTGAATAATGAGTAGCACCCAATGAGCTGTAATGGAGGTGTTAGGAATGCAAATCAGCAAGGCCTGACGCAGAAAACAGCAGCATCTGGGCGTGCAGCTTGCAAGGTAATGAGACTGTGACGATGCACTGGCACCCGTCTTTGATCACTTCATCTTGTTCAAGAGCTCTGCTGGGGAAACAAAGGGAGAGGCGCTGACCCCCTGCCCACGGCCTGCACAGGGTGAACAATGGGAAAGGATCAGAGACTGGTCCCCTTCTCACTTCTCCTCCTTGCCAACACACCCCTTTTCCAGAACTAATGGCTTCCTAGTTGGGGGCCCAGCAGAAAGCAGGCTGAGCAGGCTTCTACCATATGAAGTGTCGTGTCTGAACATGTCGACAGTAATTGGCAATTCATTTCTCATCCTGAAAGCAGAAACAGGTGTACGCTACCTCCGAAATCCCAATCAGAAACCACACTGAATGCATCTCTCCCACAGGCAGCTCTGCTGAGCTTTATGCCAGTGGCAGGCTGGTGGACATCTGAGTCTCCATAGATGGATCTGTCTCACAAACAGGTATTTGTATTTGGGTAGTTGCAGAAACACAAGGGGGAGGGGAGACTAGGAGCAAATGGCATGCTTAAAACAAAGAATCTCACCACACAACAGCAGACCTCGGTCTTTCTTCTATAAATACTGTAATTAGCAAATAGCCGACTTCTTTGTGCTTGTGAGATCTCTACAATGCATGTTTAACATACTGAATAAAGAGGTGTTAGTCCTTGAAAAGGAGTATAAAGCAGATGTATCACTGCACAGTATTTCTTGCCAGCTTCATCCAGAAACGCTAGCTGAGGTGACTGGTGAAACAAGGCCAAGAGCAAGAACTTTCCTTAATGAGCACATCTATCAATTTTCGAGGGACGCAGTTGATTACAGCATTTAGACTTACATACGCACACAAGGAACAAGGCAATTTAACTGTTGGCCACTGAATGAGAACGCACATAAAATAACTTAAGGCAGCCATGTGAGCAAGTTGGGGATGGTTGAGGATGCTTGGCGACACTTTAACATGCGAACATGTGTGCTTTCATTTCAACATGTAGGGAAGGGCCAAGATGCAGCTCTTACAAGTTTTCAAGCATTCTGCCAGGACTCAATAAAGAGTATGAACAAATGGCTGCCTAAGATTATTATATTAAAAACCTACCAGAACTACTTACTTACAAACACTGCTCTCAAAATCTCCTTATTAAAAACAACTTACTAAACTTAACCAGGCCTACCTACAAAGCTCTAGGCTAAACAGCAGGAGAATACAACAGGCAAATGTAATTTAATAAAGGGGAAAAAGACTAATTCTTAACAAATAAAAGCAAAATGTATTCCTATTTCTACAGTAATGAAACATACTGAATGAAGAGCCTGGACTTTGAGATAAGGGATTCAAATTCTAATGAAAAAAAAATGACTATGAATAGAATTAGAAATCATATGTTTAAGACTATGATAAACTTGAAATACTTTATCTCAGGCAAAATACTGTTAGATATTGGAAATTCCCAATATTTTCACTAACTAAAATCAATTAATAATTAAGGGTGTTTAGAGTGTAATTAGCATATAACAAAATACACTGATCTTCGGTCTTCATATTGTATTAAAAGTCATATAAACTTGTGTTAACTCTCACCCAGAATGCCAGAGACTACTTCCAATGACCAAAAATTCATTTATGTCCCATTCCAATCAAGTTTCCCTCTATGCTCTTCAATCACTTTCAGATTTCTATATAAATGGAGTCACACAATAGTGCTGATAATTATCTTGTTGAATGTGGGGAAGAAATGATAACATTTGAAATGGGATCACCAAACTCTGAAGTGCTAACACATAAGTAGAGGTCAATATAGATGTTCTTACACAATATCCCAGAGATTATTCTGAGAGCTACCATTTTTATGGGTAGATGACTTCTTTGATACAGTTTTTAACCACATTCAAGTCTTAAGATGGTTACCTCTGTAAATGTGACACAAGGACAGAATTTAAAATCAATCTTCTACGAGTCTTCCTGGATGTTTTATAATGTGGCAGGTCAGTCAGACAATAATTAACTCTAATGGGCCCTCCTGCAAGCTTCACTGCTTTCTACCTGTAGCTGAATGGCACTCAAAAAGCAAAATAATGTTTCCTTATCTTTTAAAGCATCAAAGAAAAAATGATAGAAATTATTTCCAAGTGAAGTCTTGAAAAAGTAAATGAAATCTAGTTGGAATCAGCGAGAGGAAAATTCGGTAGCTCCAGTTAGAAATAACTTTTGAGAACTATGAGCCATGCAGTTAATTACTCAAATAAGGATCGATAAATGAATTCCAAAATACCATGTACCCTAGAACTCAAAATGTTCTCATTTAATATATTATGATACAAGGAAAGAAACAAGTTATCATTTTGGCAGAATCTTCATTTATCTAACTAACAGGGTACAATTAATATTTCATATAACATGTAGGGCATGCTAGATTCTTAATGGATTGTATTGATTAAGAAAGAAAGTTCAATGCTAATGTTCCTGTAAGAGAAAACAGAATAATTTGTTATCTCACAAAGAAGGAATCGTGAATTCAGGAGCTTAGGGCCATGAACCTTAGGACAGCAAGACAGTTTTGATCCTTTACATGTAACATATAAAGAGATTACATTAAAGGGAAGAAGACACCCAGAGCCACCCCAACAAATTCCAAATGCCACAGTTGGGACAGAGAAGAGCATTCCAGGTCACAGATCTGTGACAGGATGCAAATAAGTTGTCTGGACGTTCACAGCACATTTGACACTTGAGATTTCTACACATATTATCTTGAAGGAATCAGAATGTTTCTACAGTGATCTTCCCCACCTTGTGACCAAGTACAGATGTTCACAAGATGGCAGTAGTTTGTATTGTCCTTTTGCAGAAACAGACAGTATTGTGTGGACCTAGTTTACAGTTCTGCTTCTGCCCTTTTTTAGCCCTATATTGTAATCAGCTTTGCCATACTGCCCCCATTCTGCAGGATACCACTGAACTGGTGGAATGCTGTGGGGGAAGTAGTTGGAAAGTAAGAGAAATAATGCAGATGGAAGTTAAACTCCCAAGAGTTGATGACATTTCTTAGCATTTACTTCTATTACCTTAGAAAAGAGTATGTAGATTAAGTATAGACATCCAACTTAAGGAATAAAACGAAACTAAATATTCAACCAGACAGATCATATTAGAAGAGTTGCAATCTTAGAAAGGGGGGAAGAAGCATCAGTCACCCAAGGTTTCATTACAAATGTAAGCAATTCTAAATGTTTAACATAGAAAACACTGTCAAATATTAGTGTGTTCCAAAGCAGGCCCCATTTTCCTTGGAGCTAATTTGGTGCTGGGGGTACTTCAACCACCCAAAAACTACCCAACCAACCAACCAATCAACAACCATCCAACCAGGTGACCAATCAAAAACCACCCACCCACCCAACCAATCAACAATCATCTAACCAATCAACCAATCAATCAACAACCAACCAAACAACTAACCAAATTCATAGCTTGAGAATTAAATTTACTCTAGAGTTGAATAAAACAACTTATGACCACATTTTTAGGTAAGGGTCAATGACAACTTTCTGTTGATAACTTTTAAACCTTTGGGTGTTCTAAATAACCAAGTCTATGTTTCAGTCTCATGTACATTTGTCATTATTAGTTACATATAAAATATCTTTCTTCAACTTCAGAACTGACATCCTCCTCCATGCTCCAGAGGGTGTGAAATATTATGGAGGTCAACAGGTAAGCTGATGTTTAAAAAAGAACAACCAACAAACAACCTGGACTTCTAAAAAGGCAATTGCAACCAAGGAGCTCATGCACAAAGGTACAGGTCTATTTACTTTATCTAGAATTTTGCCCCTTCACTTATTCTCTTACTGAATAATCAAGATGTTACTTGGCTCCAAGGACCATAGGGAATAAAATGTCACCACTGCAGCTGCTGTATTTCCTGCTCACAGCCCTTCAAATTAAAAAAGGGAGAAGAAAGGCCCAATACAAATGCAGAATTTAATTAGTTAGTAAAAGCCCAAATCCTTGCCCGAAGGCCTGTTCTTCCCGTAATGTCGCATTCTTTTCTTCTTGTGTAAACTTTTCATTATGAAGGAGACATCTTTATAATACAATAACTCTAGTTATAATGTAACTGCTGGTAACATAACTCCTGCATTAGAAAAGGCAGCATGTTCAAGTAATGTTGTTTTAATATAATTTGTGTTCAGCAGAAACCAAGTCAACTTGGTCATTTAGAATTTGATCAATGTGAATTAGTGTCTTACTGAGATAAACCATTTGATCATTTCAAAATTGATCAATGAGAATCAGAGATAAAACATTTATCATGTATATTTGGTATATTAGATCCATTCACGCCACACTACAGTAGGTTATAAGTAGATATCAATAAGTGTTAGAGACAATGTGCAGGATACCTGTCAGCTGCAGATATAAATACATGTACAACAGTATATAATATTAATCCTTTTGATAAGGCAAGTTATTCAATAAGGCAGCTGGCGTCACTGAAAAACTGCAAAAGTTCAACTTCAGAGAAACTACACAGAGCAGAACAGAGCAACTGACTAGGCTCAAACTTCTGAAATAACTTTTAATTAAAAGTTTAGACAGAAAGGTAAGTAACATAAATTTACCTGACTAAACTTCTAGAAGAGACTTAAGACTATTAATCAGAGTAAACTTTGTACCTGCAGTCCAATTAGTTCTATTAATCTAATATTTCCAAACTGAAGTCACATTGACATTTGGGCACGCTGGCTTATGCAGCTAACAGAATTATAAATTTGCTAGTCAAAACCTTATTTAATTATTTTACAGCCAATTAAGCAGGATCTTTAAGCACTGTTGCTTACAACTGTCCAAGATCCACACTGTAATTATAGTGAACAGGAGAAACACCTGCTGATACTCTTGGTATGTCATCCTCAGGTTCACAAAACCTATTAAAATCCAACACCAAACAGGAAATTAAACAGTACTACAAAGTGAAGCACCCCCCCGCAAAGGACATTTGAAAGTTAAAGGGTTTTACGTGGCAAAAGTGAAAAAAAAAAAAAAAAAACTTTGAATACACAGCAATACTTAAAAAGTCCATTTCATCCGTACAAGTTGTGCACAGCATTCCCCAAGTCCTCCCTCGTCACCTATTCCACTCCTACAAGGTAACTAATCTTTAAATACTTTCTAAGGATAACCCAAGTATCTTCTCATGAGCCTAAGTATATGTCAGGTTCCTACAACTTCTGTCAAAGATAAAAGTGAAAATTCCTTCTAAACTTTGACACACTGAGGACATTTGCCTGCATTCATGTATGGTTTCATAAAATCATACTTCTTTACAAGTACTTCATCTTTCAAAGAAACTGAAGCCAAGATGGAAAGTTATATAACCAATGAAACCATCTCAAAAATATTTTCAGGGATCTATGTCAGTTTTATACATTTTTTTTTTCTTTTACAGAAGGTAGAAATCCATCACTTTATTACCTAAATGACAGTGTGGGAATGAAATATCAACTGTCTTTAAAATGCTCTCCATATGTTTGATATTATATTGTCTTTACAATGTTTATATTGCCTTTAAAGTAGTTTGTTTCTTTAATATTTGCTTTCCACTTGCTTGATATTTGCTTTCATATTTTAAAAACAATCAGCGTGTGTGTGAACGCTGGTAACATTTCCTTTCTATAAACATGGTGTACCAACTCCAGTCCTCCCAGACAGAGCCAATTGTGATGCTGACAGGAAACAGGGCCCCACAGCACTCTGACGACTTTGCTGCCACACACCTCTTATGAGCAATACTGTCACGAATGCTTTATGTACTCGTAATCCTGGCTGCAGCGAGGACTCCCTAAGGGTCCAGACTTCTTCTAATGTTCTATTTGAAGGTTTAATAGCATCTAGATTTTGTATGGAAACATACAGAAATTTCTCCTATGGCACATAGTTTTATAACTTGAGTTGACATAATAATAAAACCTAACATTTACTTTGTGCTAGATCTGTGCTAAGACCTCCATATAGCTTCCCTTTTTCCCTTTGTGGTGCTGGGGATTGAACCCAGGGCTGAAGCAGGCTAGCCAAGTACTCTACCACTAAGCTACATCCCCAGTCCCAGGTAACATTATTTAGTGTAATATTTTAATTAATTACCTATAAGGTAGAATAGAAACATTAATGAAGAACATAATTGTCATCATCTGAACTACAACATGGTATGATACCATGTAAACTAGGAACAAACATGGCAAGTAGCTCTATTTAGCAATAATGACAAAGGGTGATAAATGTGATACAAAGTGCTGATAATGATTGTTTTAGTTAGATTGGAAAAAGAATAAGTATTTCTTCAGATTGAAAACTGGATGTAAAAATGTGCTGAACTGGTCAGTGCTTTGCCTTTTACAGCAAAAATCTTAAAGCTATTGTGGGAAAAAGTTCCTGTAGGAAAATAAACAGTACAAATTCTCTAATTGCAAGTCCTTTCGTTCTTACTGAAATAATGATAAATGATATTTTAATAATTTAATATTAATTAGGAATATAACTACCCCATCAAAGTACAACTCTGGGTTTTTAAAATTTTTTTCACTCAAAAAGTCTGTCTTCCTCTTGTTTTTCTGTGATAAACTATACGCTCTCGCTATTAAGACCCTGCTTGCCATCTCCATAGATGAATATTCAGAATACAGCAGGGGACATGTCTCATAGGAGCTTCTATCGATAAATGATGTGTGGATAAAGTAGGGAAAAAAACCATTAATTTTAAAGTGCTTAAATGGTTTACTACCAAAACTATAAACTGAGGAACTGAAGTGTGAGTAAATATTTTAAGCACCCTGTTAGCTATCCTGGTAACCAATGTGACTGGTGTTAGTCCTGTGTAGTCGCAAATGTTCTTCGTTTTTTTTCCCTTTATGGTGATTTTGGGTGACCCCCCTATAGCTGTATAACAGTGCCCTTGACATTGCAATTTAAAAAGCTTCCACCTCCTGTAGCCAAGATGCACCCCAATAAATCCTATTTCCATCAGATAAAATTAACTAAATCCTCCTCAAAATGCCTCAGAACTTGCTGCCTAAGAGGGACAGTGAGTGAGGTTCAAGGTGGTTAGAGGTCTTCAAGGTGAAGCTGCAGGTACTAAGCTGGTTATACAGAGAGGAGACAGGGAAAATAAGTTGGCCAGGCAAGAAGTTCTGTTATGCAATGGAAAGACTACAGTATCCTGTCTTACGTAAAACTGAAGGGTCATGAGTATCAGAGATGGCCAAATTTCTAAGGAGAAATGAAGTCCTGCCAAGTGAACTCCGCCTTCATAGTTGGTAAGCATCTCTTACAGCCAGTGTGCCTTCACTTCCCAGGTGTGAAGCTAATGCGTTCTCTGCAAATCAAAATTCGACCTTCTATGAAGGTCTAGCAGGCAGAAGTTGGGGGTTGGGGAAGGATACTGGTATAAAGAAAGTTGCTTTCTAAAACACTGGTTCTTTCTTTTTTTGAGTGCTATGGATGGAACCCAGGATCTGCTGCAAGGGCTAAGCAAGTGCTCCACCAAGAGCTATGGCCCCGGGCCAAAACATTAGCTCTCCACAGTCCTTCCGTGTGTGAACACTGGGTTGCTATTTGTATGGGCATTAGCCAGACAGCAGACTGAAAGTACAGTCCTCAAGACTGACCTCACTTTAGACATCTGCAGCAAGTTTAGAGGGGTTCACAGATCACCCTAAGACGCAATAATTCACTAAAATTCATGTCTCATAGAAAACTATTAACTCACAGTTATGGATTCAGAGGAATGATATAGAAAATTAGTATAGAAAGTCTGGAGGGTTCTATATGCAAAATTTCTATTGTCTCCAGAAATCAATGTTGTGACAATACATATGGAATACTGTCAACCAGGGTAGCTCAACTTATACAGAATTGTACTGGGGCCTCATTACATAATCTGGGTGATGAATTGGCCACATGATTCAATCAGTTTTCAGCAGCCCCACTCTGCCAACACATGGGCTAAGGGGCCCACCATGAGGAACAATTTCTATCACTAGGGAAATTCCAAAGGTCACCTTTTGGGAGCTTGGCAGAAAGCCCAGACTTCTCTTTGGTAAAGTCAAATCCCTACTACACAGTTTAGCCAGATTAAAACAGGACCTTGTAAAGAATATTATCTGGGGCTGGAATTGAAGCTCAGTGTAGGGTGCTTGCCTAGCATGTGTGAGCACTTGGTTCAATCCTTAGCACTGCCTAAAAATAAATAAATAAAATAAAAGTGTAAAAAATACAATAACATTAAAAAGAATATTATTTTAAAAAGATAAGGAAGAATGATGCTATTAAGGTTTTACTTAAGATCATGTCTAACCTATAGGTCTAACATTGTCTAGTAGAAGATAAGCCTTCAGAATGTGTGCTTGCGTGTTCCATGTGACCTCTCATTCTCCAACAGTCTAGCCCAGGCTGATGACATGGAAGTGGTACAGAGCCTCAAGAGAGACTTTTCTCATTTAAAACCAGATTATTTCTCTCTGTAAAATCCAGCTTCCACCAAATTTTCCAACCAGTTAAGCTTTTATTTGTGGTTCTTTTGGGTTCTTATTTTGGTTATTTTTGGTTCTTCTATGCAGACACTATGGATTGAACTGTCTTTCCCTCCAATTCATATGCTGACGTCCAGTACCTCAAAATGTGATTGTATTTGGAGAACCTTTAAAGAGTTAATGCAAGTAAAAATGAGATCATTTTGGGACATATTGGGATGTAGTCCAATATGACGATTATGCTTCTTAAAAAAAAAAAAGAGTAGGACACAGACATGCATGGAGGGAAAATACACAAGGAAAAGACAGCCACCTACAAGTTCTGGAGAGAGGCCTCAGAAAAAAATTCAACCTTGCCAACACTTAGATTCCAGACCTCTAGCCTCCAGAATTGTGAGAAGACCCATGTGTTAAGTTACTTAGTTGGTGGCAATCTGCAGCTCTGGCAAGCTAATACCAATTAATGACTAATTTACATCCATGTTAGTTAACTTTTTATTGCTGTGATCAAAATGCCTGACATAAAACTTCTTGAAAGGAGGAAGGATTTATTTTGGCTCATGGTTTTTGAGGTTTCAGTGAATGGTCAGATGGCTGCATGCTTTGGGCCATAGGTGAGGCAGAACATCATGGAGGAAGGACAAAGTGGAAGAAAGTTGCTCAATTCATGGCAGCTTGGAAGCAGAGGAAGAGGAGGGGAACAGGGAAGAATACAGTTCCCAAGCGCACAGCCCCAAAGGCCTACTTCCTCCAGCCACGCCTGACCTCTCTATGGTTTTCACCAGCTCCCAGTAGTCCCTTTAAATTATTAATCCATCAGATGGATTAATCCACCAGAAGGGTCAAAGCCCTGGAGATCCAATCACTTTCTAAAAGCCCCATCTCTAAACACTGGAGCACTGCGATCAAGTCTTTAACACATGAGCCTTTGGGGGATGTTTGAGATCCAAACCATAATGATGTCCAATCTCTCAACGACTGCTGCACCAGACTCTTCTCTTTCACTGGTAGAGCCCTCCCACGTGGCACTCCTGGCTCTTGTTTCTCAGACCTCCACCCAAACTCACATCCACTGCCAGACTCCCCTCCTACAGGAACACAAAAATCAGGGCACTAACCAGCTCAAACGCCTTCCAGCGTTTCCTGCTAAAAGAAGACCAAATCCCTAGCCCAGCAACTAATGAATGACCCTACTGACCTCACCAGCTGTATCCTGACTGATCTCTCACACTTGCACCATTGATCTTCACTAAAGTTGTCACCCACCAACTATAGAGCGTGATTTTCCTCCTGAATATCTTTCCCTTCCACCCACTCAATACATTTTTAAAGCTTCACCAAATACCATCTTCTTTATGAAGACTTCATAGATCATTCTAGTCAGAATCGATCTTTGATCTATCTCAAATTTTAGTTATTTTCATAGTTATCATCTTATAATGAAGAAATACCCAGAGTGTCAAGTCAAAGGTTCCCATAGTACACAGACAAACCGGTAAAAAGATATTACTTTATCTTTAGGGGAAATAAATACAAAACTTAAAAAATGTAAGTATATCAAATACATTTTCTTTCTTTCTTTCTTTTCTTTCTTTCTGTGCTGGGAATTAAACCTAGAGCTTCACTCATGTTAGGCAAGTGATCTACCACTGAGCTACACCCCCTTCTCTACAGTCCCTTTTAATATCAAATCTATATCTAATTCTTCATCCAAATTCTTAAGATCTCATATTAACCTTTAAGAGTGATATTTGTGACCCATTCTTCTCCCCACTACTGCTAAAAGAGAGAATTTACTAAGGAAGATTGAAGATTTTTGCTTGTTTAAATATACCTCAAAGCACCTTTTAAAAGCAAATATAGTTTTAATCAACATTAAAGTAACACTAATATCTATTACCACAGAAATTGTACGGTTGCAGAAACTAATAACTCCACCTTAGGGTTTAATCATTTTATCAAATACTTATAAACATGTACACAGAAGGAGGTCAGAGACCAATGCAATCTTTCAACTAAACCTGTCACAACACCTTTTTTGCTTCACTAATTTGCACATGTGTTACTAGCGGGTTTATACAATGGAGTCATTTATACACTCAGGACTGTCTGAATGATGTCTTCTTACCTACTGTGAGAACTGGCAGTAAAGAGAACATATAAGGCTATGGGTCATGGACACTTTGATCCATCAATTACAGAACATTCATTTAAACATCCCAAGTATTAATAGAGGTAGCAATTTAACATCACCTTCATAATCAAGGGCAAAGTAAAGTCTATGATTTAAATGCTTTCAAGATACATGTAAAGAAATAAAAATAGTTTAAATATGAGAAAGGCATGTATCCAAATTTGGACATGCCCATCATTTTACTACATAAAAGTGAACGGCTTCCATTAACAGAGGTAGCAATTTAACATCAATTTAAGGCATTCTACCTCAAATATTATTCCAAATGAAAATTGTATTACCATTGCTTTTGATTTCCCCTTAGTTCATAAAAAGGACTGAGTTGTAACAAGCTTTCATCAAGTGCCCTTTTGTTATACCTGAATTCCACAACAGATAACAGGACCCATTTCGCACACCCCCAAATACTTCCAAGTATTCCAGAGTGCTACCTAACATACTGTCTTCTGTTCAACCAGCAATGAAACTGTTCTTTCATCTGGTTAAGAATAGTAAACAATTATGACAGTATTAAAAACTTACTTGAACTTTGCTTCTACCTCTTCAGCAGCTTTCTGATATTGCTCAGTGGTGACTTTGTAGAACTCTGAGCTCTGTGGACAAAGATTGATAATAGAGTGTTCACAACGCAAGGAGATAAAATATGTGGAAGACATATAATTTTCAAAAACAAAAACAAATCATAAAACCTTGTTTCTTGTATTAAGTTGCATGGATACTTACAGAAATACACATAAGGCTATTTGTTTAAATAACAGTTGTTGATACATAAGGCTGCAATTACAGAGAAAACTTTCCAGTTATAACTGGTCATTATTTAATCTTCATGAGAAAATTCCTAGCATATGTTTAAAAGATTATTTAGGTCTACCATATTTGGAATCTACTATGGCACAATCACAGGATGTTTGGGATCAAATTTGTCTATTATTCCATCAGAGTTCCAACTAGGATGTTAGAGGATTATTTCTTTTACATAATATTTTGGCCTCAAAGTGAATTCTTTATGGAATAGAAATTTTTCTGTCACCTCCACATGACCAAAGAGCATCCACATTAATGACCATCAGTAGGAATGAGAGGTCAGACTTAGGTAACTTCAATTAAAAAAATGTTTCCTCTATTATATGAACACGTAAGCAACATACACCAAATTGCAATGGTAAAATAATGCCTTTCCTAGAGCAGCTGACTAGCTACTTTGAAACCAATCTGACTATAGAGGGTGGCTGAAATGACCCCACCAGCCTTCAGACTCAATGAAATATCCTGCAAAACACATGGCAGTGCTCAAGAACACAGCACATTACAGTGGTCTATTGTGTGCCTTCAGGTTTCACATGCATGACTTGGGGTAGATTATTTTTTAATAAATCATTGTTGGTTGGTGAGAAAATGAAAATGAAATCCACTTCACACCAGCGACCCCTTTGCATTTAACAATCTGGGTTGTCCAATGACAGTCACATCCAGGTTTCTAGGATGTAGATAAAATCAATAGGTATGTGATTAGACAGCAGATGCAGGGTGGCTGGAGCCATAGACAGGTCACCATTTGAGATGATGAATGGCTTTCTATCAACCCATAGTCCCCTACGATGCTAACATTTACTATAATCTTATTTGGGCTACGATTTATCTTTCTTGCACCTGATCAATAAAGATGAACAGAACAGTTGTAAGGATCGATTGTAATTTTTTATCATTTTCAAGCACAAAGGTGCATTTCTGACATGAAGACAATATTCCAAGTATACTGCTTCTGCATTTTTAAAAATTGCAATTTGAGTGATCAACTGCACCAGTCTATATGCTGAGAGGTTTTAATTCATCTGTTGGTCTAAAGCTATCAAAAAGCCATTTGTCTTCTCAGATATTTTAACTTCGGGTTATGTCACATTTTCCTATCTTTTTCACTTATTTTCTTCCCTTTAAAATACACGCCAGTCATGACATGTTCTTTTGCAATGTTTGGTTTAAGCTTTTTTTTGAACCTTTTTAACAACGAGGGCAGCAAAAAAGGCAGTTACTAATCTATCACTAACAATGACAAGAAACTCCCAAATTACTATGATTAACTGTCAAGTGGGCATTATGTTACTGAATTATCTATTAAAATGCTGGCAAAGCAATAACATCTTGATTAATACTTTCATTTATTTTAAGAAACTGCAACATCTGGACAGGATGGGGTTGAAAGATCTGGTTTCTGGTTCTTTTCTGTGACCTTGAGAAGGTCTTTCACCCCCAACCCCCAATCCACTTCCTTTCCAGTGTTCTTAACCTGTAAAATAGGGAAGGTAATATTAGCCCTGCTTTTCTCTATCTAGGCTGTTGCTGTTGCAGAAATCAAACAGGATACACAAGAGAGCTGTGAAACCTGTTAAGTGTTTTTGCAGAATAAGATCAACATCCAAATAAAATAATTTTGCAAGAAAATAATTTGGGTAATTCCACTCTGGGTACAAATTCTAACTGATCGAAAAGTAATAGTTTAAGTATGAAGTTTTCTAACAAGAATAATGCACAAGAGCGAGGGTTCTGCCATAATAGTGAGCTCTCCTCTCCTTCCTCATGCCAAACGCAGTGACATTATTTCAGATTGTGTCAAAATTCCCCCTAGGTGTGAAAACACAAAAGACCAGTACACTGCAAACTCAGCATATAATCTCAAATTAAAGTTTGAGACTTTATTTAGATTCCATTCTTCTACCTCAGTGACCAGTTTCCCATGCTGCACAAATTTTCCTCACAATGAGAATTACTCAGGAGGCAGCGCCATATACATAAAATACTAAGGGATTAAACAAAAACATACTCAAGATGTGTAGGTAGACAGTGTCTAATCCACTTAGATATTTTCCTATTCATTCAATATTAGGTTCTTATTATCCCAATAATATCCATTTTGGGAAATCAAACCCTGAACAAATTTTTCATCTTATATGAGAGAAAAGAAAAAACAATCATAATGAAAGCCCACAAGGGCCAAGTTAAAAATTACAGATGGTTTTATCCAAGTTCAGAAAGAACAGAGATCTTTGGTCCCAGAAAACACTTTAAAAAATAAACACCACCGATTCAAAATAAAAAGACCCTAACATAACTGCCAGTTGGGAGAATGGATAAATATGGGGTGTTTGCACAGTGGAAATCAGTAGAGAAAAGTACTTGTGTATATGTATGTGTGTGTGTGTGTGTGTGTGTGTGTACATATATATATATATATATATTAGTGTGTATTTTACACATATACACATAGGCATACACACACGTACACACACACAGAGGGCAAGTTGAAAAAAATATGATAGGATGCAATCTATTCAAGTTCAGAAAAGTGCGAAGTAACGCACGGGGATACTAATGACAAATTTCAATGACATCTCCAAGTGGCAGCAGTTTTATGTAGTGGTAGAAGGGGACCAGATGGGCAGACTGCTGCTATGAAGGAAACACAGGGGAGGTCTCACCACAGCACTGTGACATCCCCTAAAATGAGGTATGGGTACAGTGAGGTGTTATGCTGGTTTTAAATATTTCACAATACATGAAGAAAATTATCTCCCCTCACCACCACTCACAAAGGAGCTAATAACAGCAGCAAATGATTAGCTGGACTAGAATATAAAGTAAGCTTGGGGAAGACACATGTTAAGACGTTGGCAGTGCAGAGATGGTATGTTTTTGAATACTAAGCCACTGTGTGCACATTACTAAGCAAATTTTTTTTTTTCAGCTCTTTATTGTGAAATAATTTTAGACTTACAGAAAAGGGGCAGAAAATAGTAGCGTGCCTACATATCACTAAGCTTTCCCTCGTGCCAACATCTCAGTCATACTACAATTATCTGAAGTAATAACAATGATACATACTCCTAACCAGTAGTTGTAGTAACTGGTATTAACTAAACCATAGACTTTGGAGCTCTCCACTAGTGCTCCTTTCTGTTCTAGGACCCAGTGCTGGAACCCGGTCGGTTAGCATCCAGTTGTCTTGGCTTCTTAGTCTCCTCTAACCTGTGGCAGTTCCTCAGTCTTTTCTCGTCTTTTTGACCTTGGCACTTCCAAAGAATACTGGTCAGGTTATTTTGTAAAATGTTTTGCAATCTAGGCTTCTCCGAGGTTTTCTCGTGGTTTGGCTGAGTTCATACATGCTAGGGAAGAACACCACAGAAGCAAGGTGCCCTTTCAGGGGCTCTGTCCCGTCCACAGATCTTTTTACTGATCGTTTTGACCTTAATCATTTGATTAACATGGTGTCAGCAGGGTTTCTCCACAGCAAAGTTTCAATTCAATATCTCGCTGGAGATATTTTGAGACTAAGCAAATATCCTGTGGCTCCTCAAAGTCTTGTCCATCACTTTTTTGTATCCATCAGTAAGTCTTGCCTGCAGCCATGATGATACTGTAATGTTCTGATGGTGCACTTATTTTGTGATGCCAGGGGTGGAACTCAGGGCCTTACACATGCTAGACAAGCACTAGACCAAAGAGCCACATCCCCAGTCTGTGCACTTATTTTTTAAGTGACATCACTACATACCTTATTGATATGATAATCTTTTTTTCGCACCAGAATTGAACCCAGAGGCACTTAACCACTGAGCCACATCCCCAGTCCTTTTTTATATTTTATTTACTGACAGGGTCTCATTGACCTGTTCAGGGCCTCGCTACGTTGCTGAGGCTGGCTTTGAACTTGCTATCTTAAAGACACAGCCTCCCAAGCTGCTGGGATTACAGGTGTGCACCCCCACACCTGGCTTGATATGACAATCTTCACTTACCCTTACTTGATGATAAAAGTGATGTAGCTGCACGAGAAGTCTTTAACAATGAAAATCTTCAAAGAGTGGGTAGCCTCTTGTAAGGACTGGGAAAAGTGGAACAGGGTGAATGGTTTTAGATACTCCTTTGCGGGCTGCATGAGCTGCAGAACTGGGATTGTAAGAAGGGGGTCCAACTCTTGCCCTACTGTATTGTGAGGCTTTGGGTAAAGGCTTGTGAACCAGCTGCTTCAGAGGCACTTTTGGACCTTATCAAACTGCAGTCCTGGGTCACACTCTCAATCTCTGGGGCCAAGAAGTTACATTTTAAAATATTTCAGGTGATTCTGAACTAAGTCTGAAAACTACTGGGCTTTTAGAACAATAAAAGAATAATATACTATTCAGCTTGCCATCCATAGTGAAAAATAATCAGTATTTCTGAAGAATGATGGCTAACACTACTTTCCATAATTAAAAATAGCTATAATCTTTACAAAGTTGTTCCAAATTAGTGATTCTGCCAGTATTGTCTACAAATCACTGGTGGACCCCAAACTGCTCTAGCAGCTCTGGCTTCAACATTGCCTAGCAACGCTGCAACGTTTCTACCCTGAATGGAGAGGAAGGAGAAGAACAATAATTTTCAGGAAGGTGCCTTTGTTATTTGTGTTGTCTTCAGGTGGTAAGAGGTTGTAACGCTGCTATGTTGTTTATTAATTACAGATTACTGTTACTTTAAAGTCATCACTGTAACTTAGTTTGTTACTTGGTTAACCCCACAATCTGTAGTTGTATACAATTACATCAATTATATTTTATCTGATCCTTTTATAATAGCTAAGTATGGCTCAAGTAAGTCACATCTTCACTCCCATTTCTAAATAAGGTGTGTGCATGTTCCCTTCAAAATTGGCTGATACACAAAGTCCTCTTATTGTCTGGGCAGGGGAGAAATCATGTCCTTAAAAAAAGAACCAAAAAGAACAGGTGGAGAAAGATATTCATGACCTTGCAAGGTGGTCTTCCAATGAATGATTATTGCTTTGCATAAAGGCTTACACTTCTGCCTGTAAGGATCTAGACAGCCTAAAATTTAAAATATCTCCACTCATATTTGTTCTGTGTAGTCTCCTGCCCCATCAACCACAGGAAAAATTCTTGACATAATTTGCCTGGTGGTAGTATAAATTTGTGGCAGGTAAATGTGATTTAAATCAAATACTAAAGGTCTGATTTATTAATTTCTTCCTTTAAGACAGAAACTTTTATTGATAAAAGCATAAAACGTGTTTCCCACTAAGACCATCTTTGAGAGGTAGATCTCATAGATTCAAAGTAGATGATAGTATCTTTTAGCATTATCAAAAATCTGATAAAGTCTATCTTTATCAAGCGTAATGAGCTCCTGGAAGGTGAATGATCCAAAAAATAATAATATTATTCTCCATATTTGGGAGATGTTTCTGTCACCTATGTTAGAGGGCGAGGCATTACTAGAAACAATGGGCATTTTTATTTTCTATGTAAAACATCTTCTAACCTAAGGCATCGGCAATCAATTACTGAAAACACTAGCAGCAAACTGAGTGGGGACATTGTTCCATTGTTCAAAATTTGTAATGTTTCATTTAAAACATGAATATGTTGCCCTCTGCATTGTGCACTTAGCAGTACAGCATCATGGTTAAGAACACGGGACTTCTGGGGTCACAATGCCAAACTATGGTTCCACCCTTATGGAACTGAATGAATTAGCTCAACAAATTGCCTCACATCTATAAAATGGGGCCAGTAAGAACAGTTGCCTGATAGGATTCTTTGGATGTTAAATAAGATATTACATGAAACTGTATGACGTTTTTCAAAGGACATTTTAAAAATTAATTTTTTTAATTTAGATTTTTAATTTTTACAGACTCCATTTTTATTCATTGTACACAAATGGAGTGCAACTTTTCATTTCTATTGTTGTACACAATGTAGATTCACACCATTCATGTAATCATACATATACATAGGGTAATATTGTCTATTTCATTCTACTATCTTTTCTTCCCCCACCCTCTCTGCCCCATTTTCCTCTACACCATTCAAAGTTCCTTCATTGTTCTGTCCCCCCTAGCCCCCACCACCCCTGCTTTGTTATGTATCATTATCCACTTATCAGAGAAAATATTCAGTCCTTGGTTTTTTGGGCTTGGCCTAGTTCACTTAGCATGATATTTTCCAACTTCATCCATTTACCAGCAAATGCCATAATTTTATTCTTCTTCATGGCTGAGTAATATTCTGTTATGTATGTATACTACAGTTTCTTTATCCATTCATCAATTGAAGGGCATCTAGGTTGGTTCCACAATTTGGCTATTGTGAATTGAGCTGCTATGAATATAGATGTGGCTGCATCACTGTAGTATGCTGATTTTAAGTCCTTTGGGTATAAACTGAGAAATGGGATAGCTGGGTCAAATGGTGGGTCCACTCCAAGTTTTCTGAGGAATCTCCATACTGCTTTCCAGAGTGGCTGCACCAATTTGCAACTCCACCAGCAATGTGTGAGTGTGCCTTTTCCCACTTCCAGGTCAACAGTTATTATTGCTTGTGTTCTTGATAATAGCCATTCTAAACGGATTTGATGAAATCTTAGAGTGATTTTAATTTGTATTTCTAGTTACTAGGGATGATGAGCACTTTTGCATATATTTGTTGATCACCTGTATATCTTCTGTAAAGTGTCCGCCCAGTTCCTTAGCCCATTTATTGATTGGGTTCTTTGTATTTTGGGTGTAACGTTTTTTTAAGTTCTTTATAAACTTTGGAGATGAGTGCTCTGTCTGAAGTGTATGTGGAAAAGATTTTCTCCTACTCTGTAGGCTCTCTCTTCACATTATTGATTGTTTCCTTTGCCAAGAAAAAGCTTTTTAGTTTAATACTGGTTATACTGGTTGTCTGCTGGTTATACTGATTATCTTTTCTGGTCCTTAAGGTGAATGGAAATGTGAGATGAAGGCTAGTCACTGTGGGAGTGTTAATGGCTACAGGGTTAACCAACTAGCCCACATCAATCAAACCAGTAATTTTTGACTGTATCACCAATGAAATCCAAAGAACTGAATTAAATAGTAAAAGTGCTTTAGTGCCAGGACTTCCCACAGCTTTAATTCCTGCTGTGCATTGTAAAACTCTAAGAAGTATTGTTCACGAGGATTTCCAAACTGACTGCTCATGGAACCCTTTGACTATGGCGCATCTTGAGGGACAGGATCCCCTGAAATTGTCCATGAGAAATGCTGAATTAAACAAAGTGCAAATACTATTTCAATCCTGCACTTTTTGACATGCAACTCTTCCTTTATCAAACCAACATTTTCTTATGGATTATTTTAAAATGAATGTTAAGAAATGAGAAACAAATAAGAAAGGAGAAGAAATGGACAATACTAAAAAATGATCCAAAACTGATGACTGATGTTATCACCTTTTATTATGAGTTAATAACACAGAGCATGCTATTGCCATGAGTTCGTAAAATGTGAGGTGAAATCCTTTCAAGAAAAATTGTTGCTAGACCTGCCCCCTGTTCCCGAGTCCTGTGGTAGAATACAAAAATGGCCACGATTCTTTATTCTTTTCTGTATTCGTGTCCCTTGGCTCTTGGCATGGAAAGGTAAGGTCCGTTTCCCCACCCCTTCAATCTGGGCTGTTCAGTGATTTGCGCTGACCAACCGGCTAGAACGGAAGTAGCAACGAGCCGGTTAAGAACCTAGGCTTGTGTCTTGGAGCCCTGCCTAGGTGCCACTCGATAAGCCTAGGCTGGCTTTCTGCAAGCATGAGGCCATCCTAACAGCCAGACCTCCACAAGTCAGCAGGAGAGAGCCCGCTGAGACCAGGCTGCCCGATGACACGAGCTAAACTGGTGACCTGCAGAGTCAGGAGGAAAATACATGGCGGCTGTTTTAAGCCATTAGTTTTGGGGCAGTTTGTCGTACAGAAAAAGTCACTGATACATGCCCTTTCTCTGTGTTCTCATAAAGAACACAGACTTTTACTGAAACATTTACCACACTGTGCCAAAAAATGTGTTCCCATGTGGCCTCTAACTATCCACGAGAAACACAAGGCAGTTATCTCGTCCTGTTCACCTTAACGTGTAGAGCACTTAGCAAAACACATGGCACACAAACTCACTGAAATAATGTTAGAGTGACACCAGTAATTCTGAATTGTACTTCAACTTTGGCTCTTATTTAAAACAGGATGGGACAGGGAGACAAGTCTAACGTAAATGTAAAGATGAAATACTCTGTTTACTGGGTCTCCGAGATTGACAGCCCTTCAACCTACAATGCCACACACTCACTCACACACACACTCTCATGCACACAAAGGGCAAGGATGTTGCTTACGACTGTACAATTACAGCAACAGTATAGTTAGAGCTGCAAAAAGTACCTCTGGATGAACCAGGAGGCAATTATTTTTTTCATATAATAAGAAGTTTGGGTGTTGGAAACAGGACCGGTGTAGCTGCCCAGATGCACGCCATATTTCACTAGGTGCTTTTTTCTATTCCTTTCTAGTATCCCTTAGCATTTAGCTTTGTCCCATGGTCTCAAGATAGCCACTGCCCCTCCAGTTATTATGTCCATGCTCTAAGGGAGGAAGAAAAGGAAGGGAGAGGTGGGGAACAGAAGACCGCTCCAGAAATTTCCACTTAATATCTCTTTGGCCAGAATTATAAAGCACGCACAATGCTGGGAAATTCAGTGGTTTTGCTTTCCTACTTTAAGGGTAAAGAAAGAAAAGAAGGAATTTGCAATGAGTTTTATTGAGCCAATTTATCATACCTGCCACAGAGAGTTGAGGCAAAGCACCAAATCATGTAGAGAACACTACGGGTAATTTTAGATGTAGGATTTCCAATGTCCCTTCAATTCCTAATCTGCGGTATGTGTGGGGACTCACCCATCTGATACCAAAGAACAAAGTCTTCGTGTAGGAGGAAAATGGGAATCAAGAACAGCAGGCATCATTCCCAAGTTTCCTTGGGCTGGCTGCAGCCCAAGTTTGTGAATGCGTGATTCGCTGCCATTTTCCATTTTCGCAATGTCTCTCTTTTAAAAGTATATATTAAAATGCACACGCACAGATACACATTATTGCTAGATTTGAAAGTGTCTGTTTTCAAGTTCTAAATTAGATCAAAAGAAAACATGCACACATGCAGTGTTCTTTCGATCTTTTCTCAGATTCTTAATCTGATTTCTGCTCTCTTGTAGCTACTATGATCGCACCTATATCATGTAAGAAAAGAACAAATCGAAAAAGTCGTAGGAAAAATTTGTTAATTAGTTCTTGGCAGTTCTTTTTAGAAAATGCTTCATGAGATTAGGGCATAAGTAGATAACACACAGAGCCGAGGTACAATTTAAATTCTGGTGGCCTGAAACCATTTCCTAGAGGAGAACAGCATTCCTCCTCCCTGTCCACTCAAGTACGACTCCCCTGTCATTTAGCCCACAATGAACAACAGAAGGAACAAATCTTCCTGAATGTGATCAGCCTGGCCATGCACGTGGCTTTCCTCTTTCTAAGCAGATCTATAACTTCAGCTAACCACTACAGGTCTCCACGTCCCACAACACACTCAATACACATTTCACTTGATGTGACTGGCTGATTCAAACAGAGGTCCAGGGGTTCAAATACCAATGCCAACAAGAGCATTCCTAGGTCCAAACCAGTCTTATTTATAATTTCCTAAGGACACTCCCCTCAGAGGTGGGCAATAATACATGTTACAGATACATTTTTCCCCCAAGGTGAAAGCAAGCATTTAGGAACCCAAGTTAATACGCCATCAACTGCAGTTCAGACAGAATTCCAGTCATGGAAGCCATTTATTCAATGGCACCAGGTGGCCAAAAAGAGTTCCTGCCTTATCAACAATTCTGTGCAAATTACACAGAATCAAGAGACTGACTTGGCAATGTAACTACAGTTATAGTACAACAATTTTAAGAGCTATTGATTTTAAAAAAAAAATCACTAATGGTCCAAATTTAGTTTATCTAGTGGTTTCAGTATTTCTCCTGAAAAACCTTTTATCAGAAAACTAAATGGCTGGTGTGAGTTTCGCCTTTCTCTGTTTCCCTGTTGTACTCTGAAGTCTGTTACAGTTGGGCAAGAGAAGAGTGGAATCTGAAATTCTTAGTAAGAGAAGGGTCCCTTGAATAGAGTAGCTGGCGTCTTAAAGAACCTTTTATTAGTGAAACTTTTAAAAGCCAGTGCCCTTGTTGCATTGTCTCTTTCTTGATTTTCTTCTTTTATGTAAAATTCTTCCCTTCTACCAACTATCTAAAGAAAAGGAAAAACAAAGTAATATTTAAAAAGCTTGCAAACTGCCAACACTGGCTCAGATTCATGGTATATCAGATCTAGTATTCTGTATCTAAAAGGTACACCAAGCAGGAATGGTTTGGGTTATTTAAACCGAGTCTCACTTTTTAACATCTAGAATGAGGTGTGATTCTATCAAGAGGACGACAGAAGTTTAGTAGTTGGCAAATAGCCTGATGTCTCCTTGCAGAGGTTCTCAGTCAGAACACCAGTCCTGCCAACAGTTCCTGGATCCCTAGGCATTCCAAAGAGCCTGAGTTTCCACTAATTTACCTGCACGACTATGCATGAACCCGAAACATGATCATTGAGTACATGGATTCAAATTGAGCCTCTAACACCCAGCATTGCTGTTTGTTTTATGTCAATATTAAACTCAAAAGGTTAGGTATTTCTCCTTAGGACTGCTACATTTCTGCTAATAACCATAAGTATGCCAGTTTTCCTCAGTCCTGTTTTTCAAGTTCTTATTACTTAGCAATCAATACCAAAGACAAAGGAAGATTCCAAGTAGGAAAAAAGAACATCTCATCCCAACATATCTCCTTCCTTCTTAGATAATCCTGGCTTTCAGCTGGATACAGCCAAACAAAGTAAAATACCAAGCTTGCTTCCAGTTAGGCTGAGCTATGAGCAGAACTGTTCTGAGACTTCCAGGTAGGCTGCATAAGAGCAGCTGACTTACGCTGGCAGGGAACCTTCTAGCTTTCGAGTGACCTCCTTCCCCGCCTCCCCAGGCTGCAATGCAGACGGATGGCCAGAGCTCCCGGAGCATCTTGGAACATCAGAGAGATTCAAGAGGGGGATTCTGTTAGGGCACACGAGTGGAACAATAAGGGGGTTCTGGTGACACCAAAGCCACCATGTCAGTCCTGAGTTGCTCACCTTTAGACTCTTATTAAATAAGAGAAAAATAAACTTCTTTTTAAATTAAGCCACTCTATTTTTTATGATATATAGAGTCAAACTAATCAGGGACAGTCCCTCTTGAAGCCCTGAGATGTTTGCTTTTCATACACCTCATGAATAACTTCAATAAAGTCAAATGCAATGACACACCAAGAACACCTCTCTCCTCTGCAAAAGTACTTTGCTTCTGCTTGTCAGAAATTTCCGTTTCCTTCTGCCTCTGTCCTTTTCCAACAAAGAACAAGGAGTATTAGAAAAAAATTTTACAGTCATGTTTAACTCTGGCATCAAATCTTATCATCTCTAAAAAGCCACATTTTGTGAAAAACCCATTGTCTCCTGGGTACCTTGGCAAAAATTAATAAACTGCTTTTGTAATTACTCTTTCATTCCATCTTTACCATTTCTCATCAAAGAAAGAGCTATTCAGAGCTGCTTCTGGCATTTCCAGCTTTACTCCAGGAGCTTTAGAAACTTCACTAATTAGAGTCTCAGGTTTCTTTTCCTTGACTTAGTTTTCTAATTAAAACAGGAATCCTAGACTCAATGGCAGCCTTGCCACTATGCAGGGACAACCTTAGCTAACGTAGCCCATCCTCAGTGTCTTTATCTGGAAAATTTAAAAAACAGCTGCACCCAAAACTCACAGGGCATCCTAGGTTTTCTTTTGTCTGTTCATCTCTTCATTCCCCAAGTGCTGAAGGTCCGTGCCAGTTACTAGGCCAGGAACATGGAATACAACGGTGAGCAAACAGGGCCCTGCTTTTACGGAGTTTATGGCGTAACAGCAGAGACAGGCATACATTTTAAAATCATCAATAAATGTATAAAGTATCACAGTGCCCTAGGATCGCTATGTGGAAGTTTTTATTTCTAGGAAGGGGTTTTTCTAATGAGTCTCTAAAGTCCTATATTTCTCTAAAGTACCTGACTGCCTTTCATATTCAGCTCTTGAATTAGCTCAGATTTCCTTTCCTCTTTGTTTCTCTGGTTATTTCTGTGAGACACCAGAAGCTATATCTCGGAGGTCTCTCTATCTTAAAAGTTATTCTGACCTCTTTAAGAATAGAGATCTAGTGATGCACACCTGTAATTCCAGCGACTTGAGAGGCTGAGGCAGGACGATTGCAAATTCAAAGCCAGTCTAGGCAACTTAGCAAGATCCTGCTTCAAAATAAAATGAATTTAAAAAGAAAAGGAAAAGGTCTGGGGATGCATCTCAGTGGCAGAGCACTGGCTGAGCATGTTTAAGGCCCTGGGTTCAACTGCTGGTACTAGAAAAAAGAAAAGAAAGAGAGAAAAGGGGATGGGAAAATGAGATCTAACTGTCTCAACATGGAAAGTATGTAAACAAAGTTGCAAAACACTTTGAATAGTGCACTTGAAGGTGACCAGCCTATATATAGCACACCTATACCCAGAAATGTCCTGCAAGGAACGCTTTGTGTGGAGGAGATACATTTCTTTCTCATTTAATAGCCTTCTATAACAACTTAAGGTTTTAGCATGGCCTTATCTAATTTTTATAAGAAAACTAATTATATCTTAACTTCCAGGAGCATTACTCCACAGTCCTTATGCAAGGAAGTTAACTTGTCTAGATAGTACTGGGAAAGTGACTGGTCCTTTTCCACCCCAGTTTCCATTTTTCCATGCTTGGAGTGTAATTCTTCTCATTGTTATCCTTTTGTATTATTGCCAACAAAAGGTCTTAAAGGCTTACTCTAGTTCTTCTCCCTGTGACAAAATAGCATCACTCTCCTCCACTCACCTTTTGGACTTCTGCACCACACGCACGGGCCTTTCTGCTGGCACCGTGGTTGGGGTCTCACTGTTTCTTCCACAGGAAGAGACAAAGCAATTTTAGTTACATCAGAAGGATTACCAAGAGAATCTGCCAGGATGTCTTGCAAGACCTGTAGGGTGACTCTTAAATTACTGCTTGTTACCACTGCAGAAAACTGATTCTCTTGAGGGCTGTGTGATGCAACACAGTCACTCTCAAGGTCACAAGTCTTCCTTGGGAAGTGATGGAGGAGGCGAAACTGCATGCACAATTAACAGCAACTGCTGGGCTGCTTCATGCGGAAGCTGAACTACCCACAGGGCCATCACCTCCCAGGCTTGCCTCCACTGTACCGAGCAGGTCTCCTCCCATCTCCTGTGGACAGGTCCTCTAAAGGTCTAAGAAACTTTCCTGTGCTTTCTCAACACAAGCACTGCTAGAATTTCGACAATAGAACCCTCTTGAAAACCATGGGCTAAGAAGAAAGCCAAGAGCCACCACCCTCACTGTAGATGAAGCAGGCAACATTAGCTCATTTACCAGCAACTACTTAGCCCTTGGGCCAATCCCCGTTTTATACTGATCATCTGAAGAATTTACAGCACAAGCTCACTTGGATGACCTTGGCTTACTCATTTCACCTGGCTTCCAGCCACGCACCAGGACAACCTCAGATTCACTCATTCAAAAGCACGCTTGTCAATGAGCTAACATGGCCAGGTGCAGGGCAAGACTCCCAAGAGGCCTTGAGAGGCTAGTGGAGAGAGATGCACATAACTAACGAGGCACAGCACACAAACATACTTGGTTTCAGTTTTGTAGTGCCGTTAGTCTTCAAGAGCTCCTATTTGCGAATGCCACAGAAGCAGTAAGCTCTGTCATTCGACCTAGCGTTCCGGGACAGGAAAGTCCATCCTACTGACAGAAAATATGATTCTATTCATCACATAAGAAAAGAGATTGAAGGATTACAGGAAGACCTCTGAGGTAATTTTCTCGGAACCCAGGTTAAGAAGCTCAGAGTGAACATATCTGTCACCCTTGAGCTTATTTAAAGTTAATTTTCTAAAAGAGACCCATAAGCAACTAGTGGGAGAAGAATGCTTCCCAAAGCTAAAGAAAACCAGGTCGAGTGAAAAAGGAATCTCTGTGCTAGGGAAGAAATGGGTGCTTAGAGAGGAGAGCGGAGAGAAAGACAGAGCTTGCCTTCTGCCCACTTCTGCCTAAAACCTGATTTTTATACTTTTATTTTTTAAATTTATTTTATTTTATTTGTCCTAATTGTATATGACAGTAGAATGCATTTATATGTTTTGATAGATCATACATAGAGTGTGATCTCTCATTTTTCTGACTGCACATATTGCAGGATCACATGGTCATGCAGTCATACATGGACATGAGGTAATGATGTCTGTTTCACTCTACTATCATTCCTTCCCCCATGCCCTTTCCCTCCCTTCACTCCCCTCTACCTAATATAAAGTAACTCTGTTCCTCCCTACCCCCACCCCTTATTGTGAATTAGCTTCCGCATATCAGAGAAAACATTCCTAAAAACTGAGCAAGCCTTGGCCTTGTCCTTAGACACTACACAGCTGGCTGCTCTGCTCCTCAGCACCGCTTGAGCAGTAACTCCCAACTGCACCGCGTCTCTCTGCTCAGAAGTAATACTTCGCCAACACAAATAAAGTGGTTCTCAAGAAGGGTGAGTGTCACAGACAGCTCAGATCCCAGACACTTCACATCTCCCTAAGGAAATAAGATGATGAGAAAATTCTGACTGACCTCAGTGGACGTTGGAGCTGTAGGTTTAATGAGGAGCGTCTCCGATGCTGAGGATAAGGTGAAGCATTCTTGAGCTTCCAGAGATAATGTCATCACTATTCTTAGAGAGTTATTTGTGTCACCTTCTAAGTAAATAACATTACTTGATGAATAAAATAGATTTGCTCATTAAGAACTCAAGTGCTCACCCTTTTAATGCATACATTTAACACCTATGTTCAACAGTCTTGGGACCTGTATTTAACACCTTTATTTAATAAAGTCATGGGATTGGTGCAGGGAATGACCATCTGTGTCAGTTTCTCCTCTTTGTGAATCTCTGGCATTGTGCACTATCAGAGGTCTAACTAAGAGAAAACTCTAAAACCTAACCAAAAGGAAAAAAAAATTAAAGACTTTTAGTATTTTCTAAGTAGAAATTTTACCTAACAGAAAATGCCATTCTTGAAATCTCCTGATTGGGGGCTGGAGGTGGGAAAGGTCTAGAATACAGGTATTTGGACACATGCCTCCTTGATAGCAGTATTTGAAAAAAATTGTGAGACAAAGATTGATAAAATTATTTTATTTTACACCTATCAAACTGGTTTTCGTTGGCTTTAAGAGAATAGATTAAGTATCAATGAGCACATGAGGAAGTAGGTTTTCTCAGAATTTACTAGTTAGAGTATAAATTGGTTCAATTTATGGCAACATGTTTCCAAAACCTTTCAATAATGTATATGCAAACTCAAAAGTTCCATTTCTACAAAAACAACTGAAATAATCATATGTATAAAATTTAACTAAAAATTGTTCATCACAGATTTTATCATATTGCAAAATGGAAACCAAACATTCAATGACAGAGGATAGCTAAAATACTTGATAGATCATCAAGATGATAGAAAGATAGGGTTGTTTAGCATTATTATTTTTTCTTCTCCTGAAGGAAAGGAGACAAAAAATGTTTAAATTCCTTTAAGTTTTAGCCTTTGGTGAACAGATCTAAGAAGGACAGTCACTTAACAATCTCTTACGATGTTACAAACTATACTAGCTCTTCTTCAAAACAAAAAATAAAAGCAAAATTCTAACATTTCCACATGCTACATGTGAATCCAACCATAAGCCAATATAGACAACAATAGGGATTAATTTTTTAAAAGTGGGTATGGGGCATATTTATTTTAAATTATGGAGGTTGATGCTCTCGTTATTCTTGGTGTCTCTGAAATTTAGGTGCCACTTGTTAAGTGGGTCAATATTCATTCTTTTTTCACTCCAATGCTTTCTGACATTCAACTCCTACAGAGTAAGGTAGTAGTGGTAGCTGAGGGGATATTAAAAATATTAGTAATACGATTCCAGTGCTTATGATCTATCAGATACGGTCCCTAGAAAGGAGGAGGCTCTGAGATTCCTCCTTGCCAAGTGAACACAATTCCATCAGAGCAAAAGTTGAGGCCATTAGGAGACCGGTGGAGACTTGAGCTTCCCAACAGCAAATATTGGCAGTAAGCAATCATTTCTCATATTTATCTCTTTTGATTTTATGATTAAAACCAGCTGAGGAGGGAACAAGGTTAGCTGCTACTGTCTTCAGGTCTCCTGCCAGGAATGGTGTTTGTAACGAGGCTGCACATTTCCTTGGTCTCCTGCAGGTATTAAATGCTAGAACCAAACCAGGCCAGGTCCTATACTCTAAGTCCAGGCACAGAAGGCCTTATAAGGTCTTAGAGATTTAGAAATATTTTAGCAATAGACGGTGCCCTATTGAGTACTTGATAAAATTCATGCTTTTCTTTAACTATGAGGTCTTTCAGTTTTCTTAAGTCACATAAGAATGAACTGCAATACCCAAGCAAAAAGATCCAACACAGATGATATACCTCTCTCAAGTTTTAATTTCCATTCCTGGATTTGAGCATAAACTCAGGTCTTAATAGTTGTGACATGGTTTTCCCTAGTGCTTGCAAAGTGTATGAAACTACACAGGTGAATAGAAAAATCAGTCTTAATTCAAGGGTTAAAAATTTCAGATATAAAATGGAGAAAGATTTTGAAAGTGGCAAGGAGATCACCTATCCATTTCAAAGATGTGTTTATCTTTTTGTATTTCAAAGGAAAGGCCTTTTGAAAGATTTGGCATAGAAATATGCATGTGAATAGAGGCACATTGAAAAGTCCTAGCTTTCAGATATAATGGCTCTCGGCTAGAAAGCACTGTGCAGGATTCTTGACTCTCTGAGGTGCATTTCATATGCTGCCAAGTACACCAAGGGCCCTGCAGTATCGCCTCTGTCCAGCATCCATCTGACTGCTCATTAGCATTTTCCTGTATTATGACCCTAAACCTTGCTACTGCCTAAAAGTGTCACCCCTGCACTGCAGAAGTGCACTCATTCATATGACACTGAATATAACAGAATGTGTCACACTTCTTTTTTCTTTTTTTAAAGGAGGGTAGGGTAGGATGGGTGGGATGGGGAGGAAAAGATAATTATGGAGGACACAATAAGCAAGTTTGATAGTCTTCTAGAAATATTCATGAAAATCTGTCCCTGAAAACGGCTAGTATTTGGTAGCCAATCTTTTCCACGTGACACTTCTGAGAAATGTTCTTAGAAAGATCCCACAAAAGGGTGATAACAAAATGCATCTCAGCAAATGATCTTTCATTCTGGCACAGTGTCGCTCTCTCACATTTTCCATGTGGGTTGCAACTCTCCTCCTTCCAAGGCCTAGCTCATTTACTCCATCTTAATTACACTGTGCATTCTGCCGAGTAGAGTCTGAGGCCTTTCAAGCAAGACCTGTAACAGGAAGCATCCATCCACGAGGGACAAAGCATGCTGCATTCCACAAGCTCCCACAACGGCAGACACTGGGGGTGTGTTTACAGAACAGCCACTCACCTCACAGGAGAAAGGTTCTTGTGCAACTCTGGTCAGAACACATTCCAAGCAACTGGATCTTTACTTTTGAAAAAGGTCTTCATTAAAAATATAAATAGAAAATATAAATGGAATCTGGAGTAAGCAATGTGAATTAGGCCCTGAAATAATTCCTTTTCCGAGCATACATCCACAGAAATTACAAAGCAAAGAAAGTCTGCAATAACCAGGAGTGGTTTGGATCAGCTTATTGCTCAGTGTGACCCAAATGTAACCAGACCAAATCCATCAGCAGCTAGATGTAAATGGCCTTGTGCTGGGCTTAGTTTCAACAGGCATCCTCTCTGCCTGGTGAAAGCCCTTTCTCCAACAAGAGGCAAAGTTATTAAGAAATTGTTTGTCATCTTAGATTGGATTGATCATTTGTTTCCCTGAATTCTTTTTCTCATCATTTACTCATTACACGCCTCCTCCTGATGGAAGTAGACATTTATTAGCTTCTGCATTTATTGCATTGGCAAACAGAAACATTCTGCTGCATTTCCTGGGGGTTCATTCATTTATCTATTGGATAAGAGACTGAAGTTTTCTACAGGGCAGAAAAATTAAAATATCAGTCAGGTTGACAGCTGGGAAAATGAGGGTCTCTCAGCGACAAGAAGCTTGCTCAAGCTTTTGGGTTAGTGAGGAGCTGTGATGTTATTTCACCAAATTACCACTTCATATATAACCAAAATGGTGGCTATTAGCTGGTGAACAGGCATTTCAGATAAATAGTATACATGGTACACTGTAAAGAATCTGCAATGCAAAGCTAATTGCTATTTTAAATGGAAGATACAACAAAATGTTTTTAAAGATCCATTTGTACAAGGAGCTATGGAGAGTATTGGCTTATTAAATCCACGAAGCTGAAGCTAGAGCCACCGAATTTCAAGCTGTGAAAGACCTTACAGGTCACGGTATCCTCTTGCAAGAATCTTCTCTGCAGTGTCCCTCACAAGTGATCACTCTTATTTTGCCTGAAACACTTGTGGCAATGAGAAGACTGGCAGATCTCACAGTGCAGTCTATTTTCCAGCAGAAGACCTCTGGTCGGCAGGAGGCACTTCCAAAGGTGGGCTGACTGGTGTTACTTTGGGTAAGTCATGCAACCCCTCTGGGCCTCAGGATCTCTGTTTTTAGATATTTAAAACCCATATGTTGAAAGAATAAGAGCTGAAGGAGAGGGAAGTCAGAGGCCCAACTGCAGACTGTGTGGCCCAGGAGTCAGTCACCATGGGTGATTCACATCTTCTGAGACTGCGCCTCCTCATAAGGCGTGATTCTCTATGCTGAGATGCAAGGCACATCTGAACTCACTCAAAGCTCAGCTTTCTTTAGGTTTCTCTCTATTTTTTCTTTTTTATTTCTTTCTATAGTTCTTTTCCCTTCTTTCCCTCTGGCTTCGCTTCCCTCAAGCCAGCTCTTATCATATCGTACCTCTTTCCTTCTTGACAAAAAGCAGGAGCAGTAATGCAATGGCAAGCTCTGCAGAGCTGTCAGCTACTAACACGACTCCTCCAGCGCCTGCCCCTGCCAGCCCTGCCCTGGGATCCAGATTCTCTGATACCAACTTTCTGGAGTTTATCTGTCAGTTCAAGGAAGCATAAAAAGCCTTGTGTTGGGCCAGATAGTGGTTATACAAAGAAAAATTAATTTCTAGTCTTTTGTCCTGTGAGTATGTATATTAGAAAACCCCAGTCTTCATGCTATAACATTGCTTAAAACAGTACTCATTTTGATGAGGAATGGATCAGAAGAAATGAAGAAGAAATCAAGAAATTCCTAGAAGTCAATGAGAACAGAGATACATCATATGAAATCCTCTAGGATAGTGTGAAGACAGTACTAAGAGCAAAGTTGATAACATTGGGTGTCTACATGAAGAAAACCAAAACAAAAACAACCCCAGAAAGATCCCTAACAAATAATGTCAGAGAAAAAAGCCTTTTTCACAAATGGTGCTGGGAACACTGGATATCTATATGTAGATGAATGAAACTAGATCCCTACCTCTTACTCTGTACAAAAGTCCAATCAGAGTGGGTCAAAAACCTAGGAATTAGACCAGAAACTTTGCAACTGCTAGAAAAAAAAATAGGGTTAACAATCCAAAATCTTGGTACAGGCATCAACTTCCTTAACAAGACCCCTAAAGATCAAGAAATAAAACCAAGAACCATTAAGTGGGATGACATCAAATTAAAAAGCTTCTGCACAGCAAAGGAAATGAATAAGGACATGAAGAGAGAACCTACAGAATGGGAGAAAAGCTTTGCCAACTACTCCTCCAACAGGGTATTAATATCTAGAATGTATAAAGAATTCAAAAACCTTAACACCAAAACAACAAATAAGCCAATCAATAAATGGGCAAAAGAACCAGACACTTCTCAAAAGAAGAAATACAAAAGGCCAACAAATATATGAAAAAATATTCAATATTGCTGGCAATCAGGGAAATGCAAATCAAATTACAATAAGATTCCATTTTACCCCAGTTAGAATGGCAATCATTAAGAATACAAATAATAATAGTTGGGTGCAGTGGTGCACACCAGTAATCCCAGCAGCTCAGGAGGCTGAGGCAGGAGGTTCGAAAGTTCAAAGTCAGCCCCAGCAATTTAGTGAGGCCCTAAGCAACTTAATAAGGCCCTGTCTCAAATAAAAAATAAAAAGAGCTGGAATGTGGCACAGTAGTTAACTGCCTCTGGGTTCAATTCCCAGTACACCAAAAAACCAAACCAAAACAAAACAAAACATGAATACAAATAATAAATGCTGGAGAGGATGTGGAAAAAAGGTACACTCATACATTGATAGTGGACTGCAAATTAGTACAACCACTTTGGAAAGCAGTGTGGAAATTCCTCAAAAGACTAGGAATAAAACCACTGTACAGCCCAGCTAACCCACTCCTCAGTATTTATCCAAAAGCACTAAGATCAGCATTCTACAGTGTTACATGTACATCAATGTTTATAGCAGCACAATTCACAATAGCTAAGTTATAAAACCAGTTCAGGTGCACACGAACAGATGAATGGATAATGAAAATGTGGCATATATACACAAAGGAGTTTTACTCAGCCATAAAGAAAAATGAAATTATGGAATTTGCCAGTAAATGGATGGAACTGAAGAACATCATGCTAAGTGAAATAAGCCAGACTCAAATTCCAGGGTTAAATGTTTTCATTCATATATGGAAGCTAGAGCTTAGGGAAGAGGAGGGGGAGATCCCATGGAAGCAGAGGGGAGATCAGTGGAGTAAAGGAAGCAGGGGAGGGAGGAATAATGGAAAAAGGGAAGAAATGCAAATGAATTTGACAACATTATGCTACGTACATACATAAATATTCCACAGTGAATTCCACCTTCATGTATATCTATAAAGCTCCTATTAAAAAAACAATAAATAGAGGACCAGTAAAGGAAAGAAAAGGGAAGAGGGAGGAGGAGAGCAAGCACTGGGGATCGGAGCAAATTAAATTCCATGCATGTATGATTACGTCAAAGTGAACTCCACTATTATACATAACTATAACACACTAATAAAAGCATTTAAAATATTGCTCATTTGGGGACTAAGAAAGAGTATAAATGCTAATAATAATAGTACCTTTACAAATCAGTGACATCTTTTAGCTAAATGCTTAGACTTTTTTTTCTAAATACCTCTTAACTCTTATCTGAGAGCACCTGGGCAGTCAAACTGTCCTATGTACAGATATTCAGACCATATCACTGGTCAGTTTAATTT
Source organism: Sciurus vulgaris (assembly GCF_902686455.1). NCBI lineage: Eukaryota > Metazoa > Chordata > Mammalia > Rodentia > Sciuridae > Sciurus > Sciurus vulgaris. The sequence goes on along the minus strand of NC_136468.1, from coordinate 21,858,262 downwards.
GTATCCTGGAGCCTCAGTTTACCACCTGTACAAGATTCTCAATCACTACTATGAAAGTTTAAGTTACTGTCAGTGAGCTCAATGGAAGAACTGATGCAGAAGTATACCTGATAATTTTTAGCAGTCTATGAAATACAACAAAACCTTCAAAGATTAATTCATTAATTCAATAGCTATGTCAACATAAATTCAGAGGACACTTCATAAAAAAAAAATTCTCCCTCTTCCATAATGACCAAGATGCTAGAGTTTCTCTTAGTTGTGTTATATTTTATTTAGCCCAGCTTACATACAAAGCAATATGGGTTCTTCTGGGGTGGTTCACAGGTTAACAACTCCTATAGATGCCAATGCACAACAGCATGGTAAGAAAGATTTTTCATTTCAGTTTCGTCACTTATTTTATTCAAGTTAAAGTGTTTCTGAAAATGTCCTTATTTCTTAAAAGATAATGTAACTTCTTTCAAACACTTCACTATACATAGGGCACTTTAGGACAGGAACACCAAGATCCATGCCATACAACCTGTCCTTAACTAATGTGCATGATCTGCTGGGGGGTGGGTAGCTGTGTTAATAGTAATATTTCACATTGATACAAACTCATGTGCCAGGTACCATACTATGCTTTATATGAACTGTCTCACTTAAACCCTAATAACACTATCAGGCTGCTACTATTATCCTCAGTCTCCAGATGAGGAAACAGGCCCAGAGAAGCAGAATAATTTACCAGATTGTTAGAGCTTGTCAGTAGTATTGTCAGGACTGAATCCAAGCAGCCTAGTTCCAGAGTTAATATTTTTAGTAGCTAAAGCACAGTGAATTCCAAATAGCTATGTAAATTTGAATGCCTTATGAAATGAGATGCCGTCTAAAGAGAACAATCAGAAGGCTTCATGTAGGAGGTGACATTCAGACTCTATTCCTACTAATTTGCCTCAATATACTATGAGACAGTTAAGGCATTATATTCAAAATTTCTAAATACATATTTTACTTGAGGAAAAAGATGGGGACTTAAGTCAACTGTCATTCTAAATGAAAGCAGGAACAGGTACTAAAAGGCTGTGATGTCTGTGGATATTTTGAAATCTCTATATCACATATTAAAGTCAAAGAAAAGAAGAACAATCATAGATGAAAAATTGGTAAACAAGTTATTAAATGTGACTTTTGTGGCAACAGCAAAAATAAAGGTCAAAAAGTACTTCCACCCTATACGATTAAATTTAAATGAATTCCTAAGATGTGTATTACAAGAATCAGATTAAATTTAGTCAAGTCAAAGTCATCGCTGCTTATAGAAGATGCTATTAACAATCTTCTGTATTTTTCTAGCTTAAATTCCCATTTCCTCCATGATGATGGAGATCTGATTCCTTGTATGAATTAGCACAGGTCCTGTATTACTTACTATCCAATTCTAGTAGAAGAATCCTCTGCCAAACGTGTGTTTCCCAAAAAAGTAGCCGTCAGTTCAGACCCCAGGGCTTGTTCAGAGTCCACTTTTCCTCTGGACCTACACTTGGTCTCTTAGGGATGTTTTTCTAGTCTTACAGCTTTAGGTTCTCCCCATGGGCTAACAACTCCCAAATTTATATACCTAAGTTAGACTTTGCCTTTTAATCCATAATTCAGTGGTCCAAATGTTTCATTGACATCACTGATTGTCTATCACAAAGCACTTCAAATTTAAATTGACAAAAATAGAATTTGTGATTTATACACCCAATAGTTATGACCTTGCTTCAACAAGAAAACTGATGCTCTTGTTCTTCCTAGACTCCTTACCTGGCTCTACCTTTCACCCATTGGTTGGATCCAGAAACACAAGAATCAACCTTCTTCCTTCCTGTTCTCTTTTTTCATGTTACATCCTGCCCATCACATCCAAGGCTCCTTACTCCCTACATTCAGGCCATACCAGTTTCTTTTTTCTTCTATAACAAGCAGGTAATAGGTGTGAATTTTATTGTAAAGGTATTGAGGAAGCAAAGAAGGTTTCTAAGCAAAGAAATTATATAATCCATCTCAAGTTCTTAACAGTGGTGATGGAAGCAGAGGGTTAAGGTAGGGAGACAAGTAAGGAAGCAACTAAGAGTTCAGATGCACGATGGCAGAGGCTTGGTCTATGCTGGTATAAAATTAGGGAGTGGAAAAAAAAATCGAGCTGTTTTGGAAGCAGAGTCAATCAAAATTTTGTTTTCTTTATTGTCTTCTACTCACTAGACTCTACAATCTATGACGTCAAGGGACATGTCCTTCATGCTTGCTGCTGCTTCCTGTGTGCCTAGAATTGGAAATCAAGAAATGTCTGTGCAATCAAGTATCCTCAGCAATTTGGGGGAAACATAAAACGACGTCTAAAGTAGAAGCTGACAAACTTCCATGAAGGCCTTGACAGTACATGTCTTAAGCTGTATGGGTCAGATGATGTCTGTTGCAACTGCTCAACTCTTTTGTAGTATGAAAGTAGCCAGAGACAATATACAAACAAAGGAGCATGGCCCTGTTCCAACAGAACTATTTATGAATGCTGCAATTTGACTTTCATTGAATTTTGTCATGAAATTATTCTTTTGATTATTTTAAACATTTAAAACTGAAAAACAATTCTCAGCATGCAAGTCATTTGTTTGCTGATGGCCTCATCTACCCGATTCAAACCTCAGGTGTCAAGAAGTAGGAAGGTGAAGAAATGTTAAATCAAGTGATTAGTGTAACTTTTACTAAGTAACTTATCATACTGTAAAGTAATTTCTATATTTATCAGCTAATCTCCCATTGGCCTGCTGTCTCTTGAGAAACCATGTCCATGAATCTCCATGCCTAGCACTTAATGTTTGTGGACAGGAAGGGAAGGAGGAAAGGGGGAGGAAATACTTTGATTTTGTGATGATCATAATACCAGAATAGGAGAACTAAATCCTATTATTTGTCCACCTGGTTCCCCTCAGAAAAATTAATAGAAATGTATCAAGTCTCAAACAAAAGCAAAAGCTTATTTTCCCTTGATTCTATCAGGCCATGTTCAGAAATATATCAATTTCAAAAAAAAAATTGAGTTGGCAATATGATGAACTTAAGTCTCAAATTAAAACAATGATTCACACATTGCAAAGACTCTACAGATGATATAAAAAGTTCTGAGCACTTTTGTATTATCCTGAGAACAAACACTTTTTGAATATAATGTCAACAATATCTCTATTAATCACAACAAGCATGACTTCCATCCACATACCTTGCTCATTAAAACTTCATTTTCTATAGTCAAAGGGATAAGAGAGAACATTAAAATGAATTTTAATTTGTCAGATAAGAAGGCTATGGCACAAAGATGCTTTAAATACTGAATAAATTATGTCAAACATATTAGAAAGCAATATCACAGAAATGGGTGTTTTAACTTGAGAAAAATTATTGAGAAAAGAAGTTGATAACCCATGCTGAGAGCAAGGAAGGAGCATGTACCCAGAGCTCCAGAAGAGACACTTAACTTTTTCAGCAGTCCTCAGCAACCTGGCCACAGCAGAAGAACCTTCAGGAAGTCCCATTGCTTTGGTTTTAATGATAGGGAAAAGGTTAGAAGGCAGTGGGGGCAGTAGCAACCTAAAAGCAGGAAGGAGAATTCCCCAAAAGGTGAGAGGAAAAAAGCAAATACAAAACCAAAGACAACACAGAGAAGACAGGCGCAAATAATAGCCATCAGGCCTTTTCTGTTTTGACACGGGACTCCATCTCTGAATTCGAGGAGGGAAGGGAACAGGAAGCTGTGAACAGATCTATCTCGCAAACCTGTAGACAGGCGAACCGTTTCCAATCTACAGACACTAGCAGATGAGGAAATGCTACCCAAGGAACATTAAAGTACATCTGAAGCTAATCCACACATTGTCCAGCTTTGGTAGGAACACTAAATCAGAGGCCTCCTTAGCTTCTTTGTGTCTAATGCAATCCTGTCCCTACTCTAACCTCCCCTTGAGTCTGTGCAGTGTAGAAGTCGAGAATGTGGCTCGGACAGTTAGGTTTCAGATCTTCATGACCTTGGATAAAGTACGTACCATTACTGTGCTTCACCCTACTCGTCTATAAAATGAGGACACCAGCTCTGGACAGTTGGAAAGGTTAAGTGAAATAACACAGTACTGCAGTACTGGCAAACGGTAAGCTCACAATAAATGTTATTCTTCATTTTAAATAGCTAGGTAGGATTATTAATGTTGACTTGCATTCGTAGGAGGCTTGAAGAAAGTCACAGGGAAAATCATGGGTGCATTTTCATTTGATAAGGACTGCCAAAATACACTTCAATATTCGCTTACCAGATTCCTAGTCCTTGTTTACTATTCCTCTAGAAGAAAAAGGATTAGAGTCTGGAAGTCAGAGTGCCATTTGAACTCAACATAGAAATGACCCACGAACAAAGTGCAGACCAAAATAAGCTCCATCTGCTTATTTTGGTCTGGGCTTGGTAAGACAGATACCGTATTTGCAAAGCAAACCTGGCACTTTCTGAAGAGTGTGAAGAATGCCCTAGAGCAGTAAGTGACATGGAGTCCAGGCAAGAGAACTGACAAGGCTTCCCCCGAGGTGGATGATATGCATGGCTCCCTCGTGCAGGACCTGGGACCTGATCAGGGACCACCCCATGCATAAGTCCACCTCCCACATTCACAATGTCAGTCTTATCATCAGTTAGTTTTCTTCATGGAACCCATCGCCATCAACACAAAGCAAGTGAGGTTGATCATCCTGCATTAACATTGTTTACAGGAAAGGGGGTTTCTGTCTGTTTTGCTCTCGGCTATATCTCCAGAGCCTAAAAACGAGCCTGCCACATAGAAGGCTCAAATAAATATTTGTGAGATGAATGAGCCCAGTGAACAGCTGACAAATAAAGCAGAGAGAACAAATACCAAAAAAAAGACAAAAATCCTGAATTGTTAGTAACAAGGGAACTGAAGGATAATTAGAAATAAAAACATTTTAAAGGTAATGATTCTCTTATAGAGTTAACAAAAATCTGAGCAAATGATTTAAAAGTTGCCTAAATCTCAGATGAAAATATGAAACTGGAGAATAGTTATTCCTGAATTCAACAAAACATAGGAAGAAACATATAAGGTAGGTTTATGAGCATACATATTTTAGATATTTTATTTCACTCGTTAACTGAAATCAGTAAACATTTCTCTCTCCCTTAAGATGCCTACGAATAAATAAAGGCACTACTAGAAATATTTTTAAAAAGTCAATATGACAGTTATTTAAAATACTTACCATGAACTTATAGTATTTTATTGCCATTACCGATTTTAGGATAAATAAATGATAAGTGTAAGAAGGAAAGAATATCTACCAATATCCTGTTCTGCTGCATGGATAAACTTGAAAAGAAGTAATTTTCTCAAAAGAAAAATGATTTTCTTTGGATAATGGGAGGATCCAGAAAGTACGTTATATAAAATAGGCTATGAGAATTTAACTGCAGGGTGGTTTCCAAGGTAAAGCGTTAGCAGGTATTTTATCACATTTTGAACCACAGAGAAATGAGAAAAAAAATAATTTATACAGTTGCTTATGCCCTTATCTTGACACTACAACATATTCAAATAAAAATAATAAATATCACAGTTGAAAAATGGACTTCAATACTTAATTTGTATTATAACAATTGCATGCTTCAGTCATTAAAATATATTTTGATTTGAGGAATTAAAAGTATAAGACCTACATCTATGAAAGATAACTTAAGGGGTCTAACCAATAACCAATATTAGTTGTTTTTTGTTTTTGTTTTTTCACAGGTAGACTCAGTAAAGTCAACAAGAAATTGTGGAATAAATATAAAAATGAGTTTAAATTGCATGAGAAAGATACTACAGGTTTGTACAGAAAGATCTTTTTAGATGGTTATTGCTTGGCAAGTTAGTCATTTAATTTTAATGAAAATTTTCTAATCTCAGAATGCCTTCTGAAGAATTTAGTCAAAACAAGTACATTCTTAAGAATGGTAACAGAGCCTACTGTGAATTTTTTTCTGAGCTGGACACCAATATGCTGACATTCTTAGTTTTATATTTAAAAAGACTTTGGTGATTTTACTCTTTGGTGAGTATTTATTTATATAGACTCTTGTATAAACTGCACAAAATGATGAGACATGCCAGAATTACACCTGACCTAGATATTGTTCGTAGAAATGAAAATTTGTAATATCGATATCAATGTCCTGCTGTCATTTTTCTGAAAACATGATTCCAGAAATGTTTTCTGCCTCCCAGGAATATAATCCAAAATAAAAGCCTCATTTTTCAAGAGAAGACCTTGAGCCAGGATCACTCTTATTCACACACAGCATCATCAGAAGGACAGAGTTCTCAAGAAATAACTTCCCTGGGTCCTTCCTGAAAGTCCCTTGCTCTTTTGCCCAACCAGCACTGGGGACCTCACCCACACTTACACGCTCCTCCACGTCATCCATTCTATTGGAGTGGATAACAGTGGACTGGCCCGAATGTCACAACGAAAAAAATGAATCTTTGTTCTACTTTGATTTCCTAAATCAGAGACTTCCACTGACAAAACAAAACAGAAACAGAAACCTGTGTATGTGTTCACAGCACATCCTCACAGGGCCACCTGGGTAGCATTTCCTCTAGAAAGCAAGGTCCTTCAAGCTGGTGTCTCCAAACTTCACAGTCACAGTCTCTAGAACCTGGCTTTTTCTGCTGTGTGCCTCATTCCCTGGCCTGGACAAGGGGACACCAATATTGCAATATCACAGGGTTTAGTGAACATATCACTTCAAATGAGGAAAAGTCAGAGCTCAACCAGCTGATTCTAAGTTGTTTTTTAATTTCCTACCTGTTAGCTAGGTTGATTATCGTTCAACTAAACAGATAAAACTGTAAGCAGCCTGTCCAAAAGATGTTGGATGATAAAGACCTACACTTATGTACACCTAATTTAGCAGGCTACTATCTATAATGTATAAAGTCTACCATATTTGAAGGGAAATAATATACAAGAGGAATCCCATTTTGTTGAATAAAATGATGCATATTAAAGAGGTCTTAAAAATCTGAAAGATTACATATAAGGCTTAATGATAGGTTTTTTTTTTAAAAATATTTTGCAAAAATAGCTCTTCAATTGAACCAATAAGTCATTCCTTTGGGTAATATTCAATATACTACTTCAACCTTGTAAAATAATGTATATTTTTTTCATATAGAATATAACCTGTGTTCCTATATTTAACCCTCCTCTATTCTTCTGGGGAACTTTTTTTTTCCCCACCAAACAGCTGGGTAATTATCAACTTCTTAGATGCTACTACCACCAATAATAGTTAATATGCAATAGATATGTAAAACATTATGTGAATTTACATGTATATTAAGTGCATGTATTTATTTGATCTCCATACCCCAAGGAGGTACACTATGAAGGCCACTCTGAGGGCCAAACAAGTTATATGATCATTTCCAAGGACAAACAGTTAATAAGCAGGATGTCTACTACTTGAATCCATATGCGCTTGTCTTTGGTACCATTATATTTACCTTGAGATGCTTTGGGGGAGGGGTCCCCAGATATTAATGCCTCCTAGAATCATCTAAGCCTGTCTCCCTAAGATTCTGAGGCCTGGGTTATTCTCAACTGTCTCAGGTAATTACAAGATGATCCCGGGCTGAGCCCCTTGGGAATTACTGCTTTACAACATGGTGTGGGTGTCTGAAAATTAGCAGTTGGAACGAATCAGCAGGTTAGCACTCCTTTCATCTGACAGAACAAATCAGGCATGTTCTGCTGAAAACTTCATTCACTTGGTGCAGCAATTAATTTAAGGATGACACTTCACGCCTGTCCATGATAGCGGCAAAGCTGGCCAAATTTTATTGTTTGCTTGAATTTCATGAAAGCTAGGAAGCAATACTTGAAGAAGTATTCATTATTTTAAGTCACCTGTGCAGTGTTTGGGAGGGCTACCACAACACGAATCAGTGCTAGGAACCTATAAGGGAAAACACTCATTCATTTGCCTAGAACCTATTTGATGAAACAACAAAGGATGAGATAAACACCCCCATCATTCCCTCTGCAACTATATAAAACCAATTTTCAAGCCTCCAGGTTTCCATTTCCTTGTCTGAAAAAAGTATACTTCTGTACCAGATGAATGTTAAAGTTCCAAGGAACAGTAAACTTCTTTGTGCCTATAAAATATCCCCATTCATTAACATATTATCCAGGTTGCTGTATCAATATTGGTTTTAACTGTCAGTGGGGATAGGCATAAAATATCAGCAATCTTGTTTTGTTCTCTGGCAAGGCTTGAAACTCAGAATTTCCTCATAATCACTGCTTCCATTTGGCCACTTCTAAAATAATATTCATTCAGAAACTATCTTTTGCATAATTACTCTTAAATTGCTACAGTATAACTGATATTTCTATAAATTTAGTTAGTTTATATAAACTTGAGCCTCTATTTAGACTAAAATACTTACCCTTTTGTCTCCCTGGCATTATTCTTTTGGGAAAGGCATTCAGGGTCAAACCCAAATGACACATAATATAATTTTTTAATGTTCTTGACAGTGAAATGGCAGTCTCTATCTTTAATTACATACCATTGAATTTTAACAAACAGTCTAGGGATGTCTGCCAAATTTCTACAGTTTACAGAAAGTACACCATGAAAGAACAGACAATTCACAATTTCCTCTCTATTATTTCTCTTGAACTCCAGAAGCACTCATTGTATTTCCAGTTACAATTTCATCTTAAAGACGGTGTAAACAGATCATCTTCTCAACACCAACTAGAGAACTGAAGGACCTTTTCCTCTCAGCCTTGTACTCTCCTACTCTTACTTCTACTTTCACTACTGTGTGTGTTAGCTTTTCGGCACTGTGACCAAAATACCTGACAATAACAGCTTAGAGGATGAAAAGCTGATTTTGTCTAAGGATTTCAGATTCAATCTATGGCCAGCTGGCTCCAAAGCAGAAACTTCATGGCAGAAGGGCGCAGAGGAAAGCTGCAGGGTTTATGACAGCCAGGAAGAGGACAGAGGAATCTGGGACAAGATACAGTTCCCAAGGGCAACCCCCAGTGCCCTAACCACTCCTGCCATGCCCACCTGCCCACAATTACCACCCAACAGTCCATTCATTTTATTAATCCATCAAATAGATCAATCTCTTAATGAGCTCACAACTCTCCTAATCCAATCTTTTGGCTCTGAACCTTGCTGCCTTACCCAACAAGAGCTTTTCAGGGGACATTCCTATCTCCAAACCATAATAGTTCCCTGTCTCATGTCACATATAGTCCATTTAGTCAAGGTTATGAGAAAGTTCTAGAAATTCTAATACTAATAAGAGGTATGAAACAAGGAGTGCTGAGATACTAGAGGTAAGCTTCCTGATTTAAACTCCACCTATTGCTGGTTATATACTGTGCTCAATACCTGGGCATAGAGTAGATGCTCAACATCCCTTAATAGGAGATAGCCAACACAGGACAGAGGAACATACAGGAATAAAGAAAACTGAGTGATTTCCTAGTGAGGGACCCTAAAGGAGTATTTGGAAAAGAATCTGACCTCAAAAAAAGGTTAAAAGCAGGAGTAATTTAAGGGTAGCTGACTGAGTGGTATATTTACTGAGACTTATTAATTACTATGTTAATTTTTATGCACAGACTAGGGAAGTTTAAGTTCAAATAGGAGAGGAGAAACTTTCTGAATCCTGATGGGAAGGTCTGGATGGAAGTCCACTACCCACTGATTCTGATTCTGGGGAGGCTGAAAAAAATGCAAGCTTAAATCAGGAATGTGCATATAAATAAAAAATAAGAACTGTCAATGGGCTAAAAAGAGATTGGTAGAAAGGACGGAGGGGAAGGTGGGCAAGGGGAGGGGAAGTGCTGGGGATTGAATTGGAGGTGAATGAGTTCCTACCTGTGATAATGTCAGGGTGTATCCTAGTATTGAACATAACTAAAGAGAATAAATTTTAAAAAATAAAAAAGAAACTTACTATGGGATATAGTTCTCTTGAAGACTTAGAGGCACCAAGGATTATGAAGAAAATTCAGAGTGAGAGGGAACACAGCCCAGCCCAGGGGAGCCTCAGAATCCTTAGCCAACCCTCTTCTTCACCTTCCACTCCTCTGGAACACAGTGCAAAGGGAGGCAATCCCAGCATGCCTGCAGGTCCTGGAAGCCCTCAGAGAGGAATTCTATCAATGGAATTCTATAGCTTCTCTACCTTTACATCCTAGGATGCAAATCAAGGACTCAAAGACTGTGGGTGTAGGTCCTGTACAGGGCACACAAATCTCAGATGACAATGAGATAAACTGATGAATTAAAAAAAAAAAAAAAAAAAGATGCTATGGTTTGAGTACGGTATTGAAGTATTGAAACAGAATGCAGGCTCTTCAACTTGGAAATTCTGAATATATATATATAAACTCTGAGAATGCCTGTAGTAAAGAAATCTGTTCAGTATAAGTTAAAGCTAACATTCCTCAAAATTATTTGTCCAGTGTCTAGTATGTGCCAGGCATTATCACAGTGATCAAAGGGAAAATAGTCCTGTTTTCATGGAATCCACATATTTAATATTTATTTTTAAAGAAAGCTATTTGAGACACCCCAGTTCATCAGGCACCAGGTCTTCGTCTGAGCATTTAACTTGGTGAATCTTTCCAAACCAATATATTCCCCTCTAAATCTCATGCATGATCATTTGGCCTTAAGGGATGGATACTCTTTATATATATAAATATATACACATACAAACACACACACACACACACACACACACACACACACACACACACACACACACATATTTTTTCAAGTTGGCAATGGACCTTTATTTACTTACATGCAGTGCTGAGAATCAAACCCATTGCCACGCACAAGCTAGGCAAATGCTCTGCCACTGAGCCATAACCACAGTCCCCCTACAAATACTCTTCATGAAACACTTTTGCTTTGGAAGTAATAGTCTGACATAACCTACACAGATTCACTGTATCAATAAAAAGCTCTGTACCAGATGTACATGGGTGTTCGTCCATTTGTATCTGTCACTGTATCTATGTATGGTGCCTGGCTCACTGTAGGAGATTAGTAAAGATGGTTTTGAATGGATAGGGAATGACATGGATTCTCTGTAGCCCCCGAATTTCTTATAAGAATGACCAAGGTCAAAATCCGATCTTAGTTTTAGAGGTCAAATTGGATTAGGGTTCCCCTTATTAGATGCTGTAGCTTACTGTGCAAATATATTTTATATGCCAAGTTCAGAGGTGGGCATTCCTTATTGATTGTTGCTATGAACTAATATTATTTGTAAATGCTTTAATGACCAAATGTATCTTTCTTACTGAAGCTAATGTGATGAAATATAACCCCAAAAGAGGCACAGCTGTCTCATGGTCTGAATATAATAATGGAATTGAAGAACATTTTCTACCACAAACTGCAATTTCCTTCAAAATTTTAATACTCATGTATTTTAACTTTTCAGTCAGTAAAACAGGGAAATAAGCATTGGCTGGTCTCCCTAAATGGAGTACATTTAAAATTTATAAATAAATAAGCTATCAAGAGGCAAAACAATCACTAATTTGAAATTGGATGTAAAGAAAATTCAAAAGATTTAGCCCATTTTCAATCTCATACAAAGGAAATACAAAATGGCTTCCTGCCTTTAGTGTTCTTGTCAATAGCAAAAAAAAAAAAAAGAGAGAGATTCTGAAGAAAGGAAAGGAGGCATTAATTGTTTTTCAAATAAAATTGCTTGCTAAGACTTCCCAATGCATACAGAATCTTTAAAAACTGGAATTAATCTTCCCTGAATTTCATAATGCTTATTTCTTACTTTGTCTTTGCACATTCAAGTGCCATATGATTTTTTTTAAAAAAATCATGGTAAACAGAATCAGATTAGCTTACTGTATAGTCTTTCAAAAGGTAAAGGAGATATGGGGAGTTGAGAAAGTAGGTAACCCACATTGTTGGCATCTTCACACTTATGATCATTATAAGCACTCACAAAGAGACAATACTGGGCTTTAAAGCTGAACTCTATATTATCTTTTTCAGAGCCCCGGGGCTATCACTGCAAAGCACAGTGGTCCATTCTAATCTCTGAATAGAGGAAAGGAAGAGATCATTAAATTATAATTTCCATGCACAATTGGTACAAGTATTTCCTACCAACAGGATTAATATGAAAGCAAGATCCCAGAATAAAGCTGCTCAGCAGAGAGGATGGCAGTTTAGTGTCTTGTAAATTTGATTTCACTGAAAGCCCTGACACATCATAATAGTGAAATCCTATTTACTGTAGCAAGCAGGATGGATAATGCTATTTAATACCTGGTGTACTGTGCGCCATCAGCTCAGAGCTTTGTGCTCCATGTTCTCTTCTTACCTTAAGGTTAATACTTCTTGACAGCCGACATGGTAAATAGAGCCCCAAATTAAGTGCTGATCCCATGATTTGCAAATCTTTCCTCTATAGTTAGACATAGAAAACTGGCTCCAGTTAAGGGGATCATTTTAACGGCATGTACTTTTAAAGCTCACCCCTGAAAAAAATGTAAGTTTCATATCCCTAAAGCCAGATTAAAAAAGCAATTCAAGGTTACTCAAACCACATTTCCCATTTGAAATTTCAGAGGTTAACAGAAAAGCCAATGTGCTTGGAGGATTTGTTGAATAATGAATTAAGGATAAGACCCCCATATCCATACTAAACTGTATTGATTTTTTCTTTTCTCCCAGAGAATGAGATGGGGCAGGGGGAGCCCATCTTCTTGCTACTTTTGAAAATATCTACAATAAGAAACCTCCTTTAAGTAAGCAGGTAGGAGGCAAAACAGTTATATAGCAGTGTCAATTATATTAACAAAAGATGGTGATCCTAGGCTTTATTAATTTTTCTGCCCAAGAATTAATAACTAAATGCATTTCTGGTTAACATTACTTGTTAACAATAAAAAATTGAGAGTAACTCAATGTACATGTTCCAAGCAGCTTTGCTGAAATTTCTGTTGCTTGTAATGACATTACAATTAAAAGTGACTTTGGCTTCTACTGCCTTCCGTGTTCAAATCCATGGACCAGAGAACTTCATCTATTTCTGCAACTCTCAGTAACTAGAGAAACCAGGGGAATCTGCCCTGGTTTAACATGAATGAGGAAGCCAGTACAAAATTTCCAAGTGTAAGAGAATAATAGATCTCTCTACGTTGACTAGTACAATCTAGTATAACCTGGCAGGCATATCTACTAGATAATTAGGCTTCTAACTTTTGGGTTAAATTTGTTATCTCACATTGCATGGTCAAAATGAGTTACTCCATGACCTGAAATCACTGACAGCTATTTAGAAAGCACTTTAGGGGGGAAATATCAAATGTTTTATGTTTTAATCCTGTAAAACTATTTTTGTTAATTTACCTTCCCACCCCTCCCCCATATAGACTGTATTTTAAGTATTTTGATGTCAGTGATCTGATTCTACCCTGTGTTAACCCAGCTACATATGGAACTATTTTAAGGTTGACTTCATCTGGTAGTAAAACTGCATCATAATTTCTCCCTATAAGAAGTATATTGGGCTGACAATAACCTGTTCTGTTGTCATTTCTCTTTATTATCAATGTTGGCATTATCCATTCCCTCCCCCAAGCTTTCCCCAGAGGAACACAGAAACAAAGGTATTAATTGACAAAGAAGTCAAGCAATCAAAAAGCCAATTAATCATACAGATGAGCCCAACACTTTATGATGCAATAGAAGATATATCACCCACGAAAAGTGGGAGACTTTAAAAATCGCTCATTTGATGTAAGCATGACCTTAGAATCTAATCAGCAACTCTCTCCACAGGTGACAAACTAGTGACGTACTTTCCACCTTAATGGCCACTTATTTTTCACCAGCCTCTTTCCATTATTCTCTTTGCCCAGTGCGACTCCTTCTCCCTCAGTTCTGAAGGGTTGACTGCAGTGGGTATGCAGTTGTCTGCTGAAGTCCAGGAGTCTGAACCCTGAGAATAGCACACACCCCACACGACCAGCTGATCTGAATTTTATAACTACTTCATTAAGCTCTCTGATCTCCCTCAGGGAACTCAAGCCACCAAGGATTTCATATTCCCCTTCATGCTGGGCCAAAGCCCACCATCCTTAGGAAGGCCAAGAGCAAAGCGGATCCAGTAGAGAAAATTAATTCAGGTTTATAACTGAGAAGTTACACATGCAAGACACACCAACTCTCAAAGTCAAGTCTTCATGATGTCTCGGGGAGACAGAGGCCTTCATCCCGGAAGAGCACTGGGTGCCTATGAATGCGATGGTCCTGTTCTCCAGCTGAGAGTCTTCCTCTGGCTTCCCTCCCTCAGCAACAATGGACTATTGGAAAATACACATTTTCCTGAAGAACAAGCAAAATAATCCAGACTCTAATGAAATAACCAGAGAAACAATTTAGCAAAACTAAAACAAAGTGGTTTTTTTTCCCTAGAAGATGAAATCAGATGACTATTCTATAGTAACACTGTGAAAGCATGAGAGAATGAATGAACATCCCCCAAAATTTTAAACTGCTCAAATGGCTACACATTTCTTACTTTGAAGTGAAAGAAGCACAAGATATTAAAATAACTCTTAGGCATACCATGCTATAGATGCTAGGCGATAAGACCTTATCTATTCCCTTTTGGTCAAAGTTTTCCGGGAACTACCAAATCCTGGGGAGAAATTATGTATTTTTGATGTGTAACAACTTTTAGACTATGAGGTAGCAATAATCAAAGTGTAAGATCAGGGCTTAAAAAGTTGTATTAGAAGCTAGAAGGAAACTGTGCCAGGTTCTCATCTCAATCACCCTCTGACCCAAGCCCACACGCAGAGCCTCATTCAGTCCTTTTGCACTCCGTGTTTCTATCTGGGCCCATCAGTCTTCTGAACTAAACTTTAAGACCTGGAGAGTCACCTCTGTCAGGTCGAAAGCTCATTAATATAACACTTACCAAGAAGCTGGAGGAGCAAACTCACCACCCAAAAAACGTACATTACTCTGCAGGATTGTACTTAAGTTCTTAAGTACAGAACTGATACATGTTTAAAAGATAGCATTAGTGATGGCTAAAAGCTCAGGTCTTGAAGCTGGCTCACATTTTATCATATTTGGGCTATATATTCTTAGGCAAATTACCTTAAGGCTTAGCATTCTTTGCCTAAAGAATAGGACTGGGCCACTCATGGAGTTTTGTGAGGATAAACTGAGATTATCCATGCAAAGAATCTAACACAACATAAGTGCTCTATAGATGTCAACATTATCTATCATAATAATAATTATGTTATCTATGATACTCAAACACTCAAAAGTTAAACTTGACTTTCACATAAGATAGATTTAAATTATTAAACAATTAAGGAAGAAAATGCTAAATATTTGATGAATATTTTAAAAGTCTACACTCATTATTTAGAAATAACTGACAGTTAAGTTTAGTAAATCTCAGATTCCTTCACTGTACTCCTACTATGTGTGAACTGTAGAAGATATCAAAATGAAATGAGCTTGCCCTGCAGGAGTATATAAGATAAATACACGTAACTAATCACATTATTATAAATATAATGTGGTATTGTAAAGAGAGGTATAAGGCATTATGGATTTGTCAATTATATCTTTATTAAGTTGGAAAACCAAAAAAGAATTCCCTAAGGGGGTTGAGGAAGCCTCCTTAAAAACATTTTAGTTTTCTTTTTGAAGACTGTTCTGGGCTTCTGCTAGGCAAATCACCAATCAGGAATTAATAATCTTCTAGTCTCTTACATGGACAAGCAAGAATAAATACTGTCCAAGTCCCCTTTGGCTACATACCTGTTTACATCTCTACTTCTTTTAAACAAAGTTTACTTTCACGTCTATACCAATGTTGTTTGATAAGGTAGCAACATTTGGGAAATGAGGATTTTCAAATGCCTTTCACCTTTTTTCCAGCAAAGAGTTTCTGCTTTTGAATATTTGTTCAAAGATATTTATTACAATCACAAGTTTAATAAAGGGAAACTTATTTCAGACTCCTGGTGGACTAGCCAATGCAAATACCTGGGAGGAGAAAGTTGCATGTCACATGGGAATTACTAATTGATGAAGAGTTTATTGAAACAGATCCAAGAAGTGAACCAAGATGTAGTATAGAACTGAATGTGCTTCAAATGCATAGTTGACTCTGGTTCATATCAAAAGAAATCGGCATCATGCCAGTGAAAACAGATGAAGTAATAAGATGATAAGTTACCAAGAACTGTAAATGGATTCGATTACTGTGTTTGTCAATCTAGTTGATGGGAAGATGGGAAGTTCATGTTGGGGTTCGTCCTTGGTATGATTCTGTCAAAGGCTTGTTGATGTCCCCCCTTTCTCCACTAATCATACATAAATGAGTATCAACTTGAAGTTTTTGTCATTTCATTTGGTTAAAAGAAAGATATGCGCTTATGTTCACTTTTAAACTACAGCAACCTGGATTTCAGAGTAAGTTAGATGACTCTGCAAGTTAATATTATCATCTATCCTTTTTTTTCACAGTGTACACTACTGGATTTAGCACTTTTGCATCTTTTAACACACAAAGTATATATGGAAGTCCTAATAGAAATGGTTAGATATTGACCCTACACTACCAGAACAATGTAACATTTCTTTACAGTCTTGCATTAAGTCTAGAAAATGCCTCATCACTACAGGCCTGACTATCTTAGATGAATTCCAACTTCACAAAATTCAACTTAGTTACTCCAGAAATGTCAATTATGAACAAAAACAGGATTTTTAGATGTACACAGAAGCCCTGAGAAATTTGGATAACACTAAAATAATTTTATGATTATTAGGATCTTGTACATAATGAAAGTAAGTAATATTCTGTCACTGGCAATAGCTCACATTTGTTAAACTCTTCCAGTTTTCAAGACATCTTCACCTAGGTCACTTTGTAGCTCCCCTTCCCACATAGCCCACAAAGGTGAGCAAGGTACAGAGCAATATCCCCAACCTGCAGATGAAGAAGTGCAGACCACAAGAGGTGAAGTGACGAAACTTGCCTACTGACTCTTAGTCTAACGTTCTTCCTACTACATTATTAAATATGGAGTTAAGTATTTACCAATACTAGAGCAATTTTTCCACCTCAGTGGTGCTTCTCAGATTTCATTTTAAAGCCCTTAGCAATTACATTCCAGCCTGATGGTCAAAAGGACCTTGATTCTGTAAGAAAACACTAATTACAATTAGAGGACCTTACACCATGTCCATGTGATCTTCTACCCTTTGTCTACTTGAGGCCAAACACAATACTTTACTTGTTGAGTAACTAGCCTTAATCTGCCTCAAGCAAGTCCTCTCAGTCCTTTATAAAATCACTTACCTATCTCAAATTGGTGGATCTATGAAAAACAGAAATATTTTGCAATGCCTTTTCTTGTACTCCACAGAGATCAAAGACAAATTCATAAGGCACCTAACACAGCAAAGTTTGATAGCAAAGAAAATTATCATTTCAGAAACTTTTACTTGCATTCATTTGTTCAGATAATATTTACTAGTTCTGCGTTGGGCATTGTGTTTTGAAGAATGCAAATAAAATAACAGTCACCAGGGATTTGGTGGTTAGCATGGACTGGATGCCATTACAGATGCATGATGAGTATTAGCTCATTTTAACAAGTTAGTGAGGTAGGTACGAATGTATCTTCCTTCTACAGTGAGGAGACAGAAGTTAAGTAAGATGTTGTAAGTCACACAGCTGGCACATGCCACTTTAGGAATTCATTCTTTTACCAAGTCTCCTCTGCTTCAAAATTCTTGCTCAAGACAGCAGGCAAATTGCTCTTTCTCTCACAACTCCCCTGGCCTTCCCAAACGTGCCAAGCATTCCCTTGTTGTCAGGGCTTTGACATTGGCCTGCTTCCCTAGTGGGACAGGTCTCTTCCCAAATGTCATCTTTTTAGGTAGGCCCTTCTCTTTACCCAACTCCACGCCTACATGTTGGCCCTGGGATGACCTTTTCATGCTAATTTATTGTTCCTCATAATATCCATCCTGCCATTCAACAAGTATAATGATTTTTAATTGAGTTTAAGTTCTGTGAGAGCAGATGGTTAGTTTATTTTCTTCACTAGGACATCTTTGGCACTAGACCAGGGCCTGACATATATTAGGTGCTTAAGTAGATACCTGCAGAACAAATGAGAAAATGGTGTCTCCATTTGAGAAGCATGTAGACCAGCGACATATGGAGATGCTAAAACACATTTAATATAAACATAACTGTACTGAGTGGGATCTGGGAATTTATTTCCTACTTTTTTCTTCTTCCTTATCAAATATCATATTCTTAACAAATCAAATTTTGGAAGTCAATCAAAAAAAAGAGAGAGAGCTCACTCTATAAACTTATGGTCTATGTATGAAATTACATAGACAACTGGTCTACTTCAAGGAACAGAGTATTGAGGAGGAACACAAACTTCATTCTTAAACATATCGCTTCTTTCTCTTCAGTTCTAATTCCCTTCATTGTCTCCCAACTCCAGATCCATGCCAACTAGACCGAATGTCTTCTCTTTTCATAACTCTTTTCCTTAAGTCCTACTATTTGGCCCCTACCACCACTCTTGAAGGAGACATTCACTTCTTAATCACAAACGCAGTGAAACTGAGTTTCACAATGACAAGAACCCTTTAAAATCAGTACCACTTCTAAGAATACACTTACGTTTACTCAGTGTTTACAGGAGTTAAGAGTCTCACTCTCTGATTGACGTGGAGGCAATGTAGATACAATTAGGGCAAATATTTGGGACAGTTCTTGTATGAACCCATAATACAACCATACAAAAATGACCAAAGAAATGACATTCCCACAGGGAATGGCTCACCTGCTTGGCTTCTTCATTTCCTGGCCACTATTTTTTTAATGAGTAAAAGCAGTTAAAGTTATAATTTATTGATTTTTAAATAAACATACAGGAAAGCTGCAGATGCAGAGAGAGAAGAGAATCAACAAGAAATAGCCATACCCTCTCCTCCAGTCTAGCCAGCTGCTCTTTGTAGAATGCATCCTGCTTCTTTATGATTCGGTCTTTCTCTTCCAGCTGCTTAACCTAAAAAAAGAAATAGAGAATATACTATATCAAGAAAAAGCAGCAACAGCAAAGCAAAAGTCAAGTATAAATTGCATTAGAAATAAGTATACAAGGCTGACAATTTTTGCAATCTATTAGGTCTCTTCCATAGAAATATATTAATATGACGATGATTGCTGCATTTAAACGTAAAGAATGAGTCTGTATTGTATTATTATCTTTTCTACTGTAACAGCTGTGTCCTACTTTGTCTAAATATATTTGAAAATGTCAGGATACAGCACACTTCTCTTTCGAAGAGTAATTTAAAGGATTAGTATTTTGCACAATAAAACTTTAATTTTTATTCTGGATACATGGTTACTAACCTTGAACAACAACAAATGTCTGCATAACATTTTGTCTAAAAATCTTACGTTTGAGAACTTTGAGATTACGCAACGAAACCTGCCTATAAATACATGTATTATTCTATTTCCTTGTTTATGAATTAGCAACCTAGGGGCCTGAGAAAACAAAACTATTTTAACTATTTCAATAATTAAAAAGAATAATAATAATAGCTGAAATTAATAAGTAATTTTAAAACATTTAGTAATGTTACTTCTAATTTATAAGATCTTATTTTACAAAACTAAAAAATAAGCAATAAAATATATTTTATTCTTTGAAAAATCAGTAAAGACAGCAACTTATAGATTTTTTTTTTTCAAAATTAGTTTTTTAAAAAAGCACTTCTTAAATGTCCTCATCTCACCTGAGTTAGGACTATCACATTTTTTGTTCAGTGACTGCTAACCACATGTCTAACTAGAACTTGTAAGAAATAAATGTAAGTGTTTGGGCATTCCCATCCTTGTGCACATGCCAATTCTTTGATAAAGTAATCAGTGTCACCTGGCTCAGTCCATGTGAATACCTGTCCCCTCAACTACCTGCCTTAGTTTAGGTGATTTCACTTGCAGATTCATAGGGTATTTTGTTACTTACTTTGTCTTCAATATCCTGCAGCATGTTAAAAAACAAACACACAGTTCTTTAACAATTTAAGTATAATTTTTTTCTAATGTCACAGAATTTGATGAATAAAATCTAACACAAACTAAAAAAGGCGATGGGGAAATAATAAGAGGAAGTGCATAACTTGAGACATATTTAAATGTCACTGTGCTTTTACAGTGCAAATACAAGATTTCAATGAAAAGTTCATGCTAATTGAAAGCATATGAATAAATATAAATACAACATTAGGGTTAGATAAAAATACATTCAAATAAGTACATAATCTATGACTTCTTGGTGCAATGCTAGAAACTTTACTAGTCTGTTAGGAACACAAAAGAATACATATATACAGAAGGAATTTCTGACAAAGCTAAGAGAGAAAAAAATTTAAAAGATTAAATAAAGAGAAAAGATTTCTCTAAATTCAATATACATGCCCAAAGTATAAATAAAGGAAATTGGTAAGAAAGGACTCATAAAATCTTCACAAAAATTTTTTTTTAAAAAATCATAAAATCAAATAAGCAAAGGACAAAAAAAGGAAAAGAAATTTCAGCATGTACTACAACAATTAAAGTTATTAATATATAAAGCACTTAAAAAGCCTTTATCCCTCCCCAAACTATCCTCAGCCAAAAAAAAAAAAAAAAAAAAAAAGAAACAAATTACAAATATAAACATAAAAACAAACTAACAACACAGGAAATCAAAGAATGCAAATCAAAATAATGTTACCTTGTTCTTCTATCAAATTGACAAAATATAAAGTGATAGTCAATATTGGCAAGAGTCAGGAAAACACTGTCTCCTGTATATAGCTGGTCAGAATGTAAACTGGCATAACTGTTTTATAGAACAATTTGACAAACTTTAATAAAGTAGAAGGTCTTAAATATGTACATACATACTGACATCTAAAAACTCTACTTCTAGCACTTTTCTTAAATAATTATGGTAATATGCAAAGATGTTCATTACAGGCTTGTTGAGAACTACAAAGAAACAAAACCCCAAACCAATCCAATGGTTAAGAAGTACCTATGCTCAAAATATACTAAATAAAAATGGAAAAAAGAAGAAGATTATGAACAGAAAGGTCAGTATGACCTCTTTTTAAATAGGAAAGGAGGAAGGGGAGAAAGATCAGAATGATTTTCTATGACATGTTCAAAGAAGTCACAGTACAGAGGTCGACTGAGGATAGCTTCCACTTTCTTAATTTCGCTTATTTATGTTTTCAGAATTAATAATAAACACACTTTACAGTCAAGGGACAAAAGAAAAGAATATTTTGAGGTAAGAATATGATTTTTTTTTCTGATTATGGTGGTGGTTACACAATTGTATGCATTTGTTGAAACTCAAAGCTATATATCAAAAAGAATAAATTTAACTATATGAAACTTAAAAAGTAAATATAAATTATGCATACTAAAATTCATGAAATAACTATAAATAGATAAATGTGTATACAAATGCTATTGCTAATTTTATCATGTGGCCAATTTTACTTTCAGGCATTTAATTATAGCAAATATTAAGAAAAGTAGAGGAGAATTTATATCTAAGAAAATGCAATCGGCTTATATAAACCAACAACAAAGTGGGAACAACAGAAGTTTAGGGAAATAAGATATATCCTAACAATAGAAAATTTATTATAAAAATTTTGGCCCAGTTACATGATTGAACATTAATAAAAATTAACAAGTGATATTGTAGTAGAAGAATTAATTTTTTGAACTCAAAATATGAATTGGGGAAAAGTCATCAAATGGCATATACAGTAAATTCTTGGACTGGACAAGGAATCATGGGGAAGGAGGTAGAGGAGGAAAAAAGAAGCTTGAGTACCTGGTACACAGAGATGGGAAAAGTGTAAAGTATGTTAAAATGTTTACAGTGATAATGATATGCACAGTGGGATATATTTCTTATCTGGATTTTTCTCTGTTTTCCATAATAAAGTTATTACTTCTGTAATGAGAAAAAATATCTTTTAAATATCAATATTAGTATATTTAACTATGGGATGGAAATGTAATATGGTATAGAATTGCAAAGAGTAAACTATTAAGTAATTATATTTTACAACTCTAAAATTTTAACAGCTTGAACAGTTACAGATAGCATGGAAATTATTTTACTTCCTACATCCTTAATATATTAGCACCTGCTCCTCTTTCCCATCCAACCTGTGGCATTACCTACCATGGCTGTTAAAATGCTAGCAGTAAATGTTATCTCTTGTTCATGCAGGGAGAGTTTCAAAAATGCAATGAGGTCCTAATGGACATTCCATTATAATTATTTAGAAAACACTAAGAGAATTCAATACTTCAAGTATATCACTGTGCCTACTGGGAACAGTGCACCAACCAACAAATTAATTGTGAAGAGCTAATTACAACCTAAATCAAGGATGTACAGAAATATCCTTGTTCACTTTTCTAAGATATAATCCTTAAAAAATTTTAAAGTAACACACCAAAATGTCAGATATGTACACTAAAGACACAAAGAGGAAGATACTTCCAAAGAGCCAACAACATCAAACTATAGGCTAATGTCACAAATCTCCCACTCAACTGCAACAGAATCAATAGTTTGAGATCCACTGGGAAGAATAACAAAGCAAGAAACACGGCCACAACACTTTAATGGCACACTGCTTTGAAACAGTTAATGGGATGCTGGGAGGAAAAGTCACACGATATGAATCCTGAAACTTAAATAAGCCTAGAATACACTGACTAAGCTAATAGCTGCAGAGAATGGAGAGTCACACGCAACTTAAGGCAAGCAGTAAACTAGCTGCAAGGAAATAAAACTTCTCTACAAAACTCTCTAACAGGCACAGAATCATTGTAAATGAACAAATAAAAACAACATTATTTATTGCTATGGCAGAATCCTTTCTGAGGAAAAATGAATACAAAGTCTTTCCCCATCTCCTCTTTACTATTCTTGAAAGAGATATATGCTGATTAGTTTTCAGGTCGTGCTAGATTTGGGATAACATGATTGGGCTTGAAAATGTGATAGAATATGCTTAAGTGGATCATTATGGAAATCTAGAGCCTCCACAAGCAAAAGAAACAAAGAAAACAAGAAAATCGCATTTTAAGAAATCCAACACAAACATTCTGATGTCTTAACTCAGTGTTGGTGGTAGATTAAAAATGAAGCACATGTTTATGTATTTCTTTAAAGACTTGTCTCTTTTCAGAAAAGGCTTAAAGGTTCTCCACAAGAAAGGATCCATGACGTCAACACAGGAGAAAACTGGGTAGTGGATATGCACATGGTGCTGATAGGAACTTTACCTTCCCGTACATATTCTTAGGCAAATAATCGTAGTGCAAATTTCTTGGCATCCCTATGCTTTTCTGTCCTGGCTGCTCCTGAGGACTCAGGTACGGTACAAAGGACATGGCACTAGGAACCCAATGACATCACAATCATGTAGCTCAAGGGTAATATCCTGTTTCTTCACACATCAAGCACAAGGCATGTGAAGGCAGGATTCTGTGCTATGGGTACGTTTGTACATTTTAAATGATAAAGGTCCTTGAAATGTCAGTGTTCAATGTTAAAACTCAGGGTAGAAAACAGAGCAGGGACCTGCTCAATTTTCCATGAGATGATACTATGAAGCCAGAGATTAATAGGATTGAGAAAGGACAACAAATCTAAGTCACTCTAAGTAGGAAAGTCTGATAACTGTATTTCCTTTTATTATATATTTTGTAACATTCTGAAACATACATATAATGAGCTGGGAAGATTAATTTTTCATAATTATATGGATAATCTGTGGTAGGCAAAATCTATATCTATCTGGCAATGCATGTGGACAGATCAGCAAATAAGATATGGAAAAGAACTTAATTCCTTGTTAAAATTACATGTGTGGTGCAACTATATATGAACCTAATAAAATATGCTCCCATAAAACAAAGAACTGAAATATCAAAGGGGGCCGAAGCACAGACTTCCAAGGTAATACTACATTTGGAAGCTACAGAACATGATTGTTGTGAATATCAATTAGGAATAAAAGAATAAAGTAGCCTGTATTCAATTAGTGGAATATTAGGCTTTTGTTACAAATGAGAAATTGCACTGGGCTCCCTGAGCCTTAATTAAGTGGCATTAATAAACAAAGAATTATCCTTAAAGCAATGTTTTACACACCACACCAGAAGGTGGCCTTCAAGAAGGTAACATGTCTCCGTGAACTTGGATGATGCCCTGCCTATGATCAACATGATCATACTTTTCAAGGAGTACTTACAGGCATAAGCATAAGCTCAGAGCAAAACCCAAATTGAAAACTACACTGATGTTTACTAACCCGAAATACCTGAGAGGGGCTGGACAATGGCCAAAGATGAGACAGCAGCCCCTTCTTCTAACAGACTTCTGTACCTGAAGTCTGAAACCAAGCCCCCGAAGTTGGAGCCAAGCCTGTTTCTTTTGTCTTGTCTTCCCCAGAAGAGTTTCAAGAATCCGGGTCTACATTTCAGTTTTTTCACACTAATTACATAGTGGAAAGAGCCAAATGAATATAACCTCTGTTACTTTGGGGCATGTCTGCTTATTCTCTTGAAATAAGAAAGCAGAGACAAAGATTGGTGGTTTAGAAATTAAAAAGTGAAGCCAACAATGAGTGAAGAGAGAGCATATAAATTGAAGGTTGAAAGTGATCTAGTGGTATTTTGCTTTAAATTTTTCCACAATTTCAGTTTACACATCATGATACTTGCCACAGAAGCAAAATTAAGTGCTTGATGAAACCTGAATTCATAAACTTTAATTTCAGAAGCCTTCTTCGATAGCTTGGATGGGGGTTAAACTATACATTTATATCTCCGGTTTTCTAACAATTTCATTATTCAGAACTTACTAACACTATCATTAACATAAAAGGAAAAAGGAAACCCACCTAGTGAGGAGATGGGACACCCTGATGATTATCCTGGTTCTGCTAAATCGCCCTACAATCATGCACCCACCCATCCCAGCACCCACGTTTCAAAACTGCTCTCAAATGTTACTTCGTGTAATTTTTGCCAAGTTACATCCCTAACTATCTCCTGCATCTTCTCATCTAATAAACCCTTTCAACACATCTCTTATGGCTCCTGTTCCTGACTTTGCCTTCTATTATACATGTTCACTCACCTCTGGTCCCGCTCCTTAACTCTTAACTCTTCTGGGGGCAGGAAAAGGGGTTCACTCCTCTCTATTCATAACTTTGGCTTAATCTAAGTCTATACTTTTCTGCAAAGGAAAGAGTGCAGGGTGTTTGAACTGAAATGAACTGCACTGGGGGGAAGAGTTTGTACAAAGCCAGTAGACACAGCTCCTCAGATGAAATCTGTGATTTACTTGAAAACACCCCAGTACACACAGTGTGAAACCATGTGCACGTGTTACTTAGGCTAAGCTCAGAACAAGGTGGTGCCAGCTGTTGACTCAAGAACACAGAGGCCAAGAGCAATCAGCAAGTCTTATCAAAGGCTCAAACTAGAAGCTCAAAGAGTAGAGGAGCTGGTACAAAGGACTTCATTCTTCCATGTCTGGATCAACAATTAGGTTTTGCTAATTAGCACAATGACTGTTAGAAATTGGGTTTTATTTGTGAAAAAGGTCAATTAACTACCATGACAAATGCAAGGTATGGGTTCTCATTACTAAAATAAAAGCTATGGGAAAGCTATAAGGGATAGTGATCAGACTCCAACCCATTCTTACATCTGCTACATGAATGGGTTATGAGAGTCCAGCAAGGTTTGTGTGGCTTTAGGGACGTTAGGGATGGTACCTCAGGACTGGCCTCCAACTGGTCCTGCATCCAACCATCCATTTAAGACAGAGATTCTTGTTACTGGCACTACTGATGTTTTGGAGCAGATGACTCAGAGTTGTGGAAGCCACCTTGTGTACACTGTTAAGAGACTGGCAGCATACCTGGCCTCTCACCTGCATGGTCCAACAGTGTCATCCTTCACCCTGAGTGTGACACGTCTTCACCCTGAGTGTGACACTGACAGAAGTTCCCTAAACCTTTCTTCCCTTGTTTAAAAGGACTGTTGGCTGTCTGAAGCCAACCATCAGCAGTCTCATCTACCTCCGGGGAAACTTTCTTGCAAAGAAAGCACTTAACGGAACAGAAAACTGGGAAGTCCCTGAGTTCCCATAATGGGCTGTATGAATCATTTTGTACCTGCTTGCCAATAAATTTTTGTTCAATAAACGTCTTTACGTATTGGAGAACTGGGCTGGGGACCGTTTGTATGCAACCCAGCGGTACAGCTGAATTGCAAGCAGTGTACGCAAGCAGCAAGAGGGGTCGCATCCGTATAATGCAATGAATCCTGTCCCAGTAAAAGAGAAAATTGGAACTTGTCATTCATTATTTTTGAAATAAGAAAGAAAAGTATAGAACAGGTAGATAAGCACACTCTTCCGGAGTTCCCTTTAACATGGTGGCCTAAGTCACACATAAATCGTTCAATCCAGTGAACTGGTGTTCAGCTCAGGCAGGACGGATATGTAGTTGACAAGAACTGGCACTGGTTGTTTAACATTTGTTGTGCTTGGGCAGTGACTATGCTGTGCCTGTTGTTAAATATTTTATATATCATTCCTGAGAACAAGACATATTGTGATTCCATTATAACTTACAAGTTTCATGTTACAAAGCAACACGAAATTTCAATTTGAATGGTGCTAGAACACCACCTCATCAGTTCAGTGTAATACAGTCGGTGCTTCTCTCCGAACACCGGTTGAATAAGAACACCCATCACAATCCCCAACATGTAAGGGACACTAAATAAATGCTGAATCAACTGTCAGGGTTTTGGAATTCTCAAGTAAGTTTTTTGGTGTGTTTTGTTTTGTTTTTTGTCCTAAGGATTGAACCCAGGACCTTAGGCATGCTACGCAAGCACTCTACCACTTACCTTTATGTCCCCAGCCCTTGTTATTTATTATGTTGCTCAGCTGGCCTGGGACTTGTAATCCTCCTGCCTCAGCCTCTGGAGCTGCTGGGATTAGAGGCTATGTGCCACCACACTGGCTCAAATAAGCAGTTTTATCTTCTCCTACTGGCTTTAACTACTGCATGCTTATGAAAGACACAAGTGGAAATAAACAGGCATCAGGTCTAAAAGACCATGTTGAGTCAAATTCAGCAACTGAATATAAAGCAGAGTTCTAGAAGACTAAGTTCTATAAAATAAATAAGGATTCTCTGTCAGAAAATCAATAATGAGCGTACACACTTCAAAGATAAGAATTAAAACTGAAAGAAGAAAATGTGATAAAAGAGACAATATTCAATAAAACTACTATGTGATTATATAGACATAGAGTAGGAAGGGACTTTTATTATCAAATTTAGCCATGGAATAGATTGGTGCTATCAACTATTAAATGCTACCACTACATATAAAAAGCAGGATGGTCTCAACTCTAAACCACAGCTGTTGTGTTTCAGAGTGGGAAGGACTAAGAAGTGTTTGAGGTTATATAACTTAAGTATTTAGAGTTATATAACTTAAGGTGTAATTACACAAAAATGTGTATCTCTCCTTATTCCATATTGTGGGAAATAAAAGTTCCATTTCCAGGCACTTATATATAATCTTGTTTTGGCGTGGACATTAAAAAGCTCAGAAACACTGACTTAGAGATGCCAGGTAA